>NC_068403.1:4317919-4931669 GCF_023724105.1 Carassius gibelio | reverse complement strand
CTTAGGACTCTGAGTTTGCTACAGGAAAAAAAAAATAAATAAAAGCATTTGAAGATTTCAGTTATCCCAACTAACAAAAGCATTTTCTTATATTGTTTTGCTAACGTTCCTATTATGTTATAAAAACGTTATGCCTGAATGTTCTCTGAATATTTCAAATGAACGTTATATATAATATATCTAAAAAAAAATAAAAAATTCTGATTGTTAGATAAAACTTTGAGAGAATGTCTCATTTATCATTGTGCAAACATTAGAAGAATGTTCCTTTTGTATGGTCTTTATATATTCTGAAAAAAGTAGTAACACTGTTTAAAAATTTTTTGCAGAAAACAACGTTCAATAAAGGATGTATAAATAAAGTGTTTGTGTGGATATTAAAGAGCAGCTACTTAAAAATATGTTAAAGAAAACATTAAGAGAATGTTCCCGTCATCATTTTGCGAACATTATAGGAAAGTTACTTATGAATGTTCTGAAATAAGTAATAATTAATATAATTTAAAAAATGTTTCAGAAAAAGATGTTCCATGAACAATATATTTCTGTGCACATTATTAAAGACCAGACAACTTTAAATGAACATTCTTACAGGAAGAATGTTTAACCCAGTGAATAAAAGAACGTTTAACTAACATTCTTATTAAGATATGAAAATGTTATTTTGAAACTGTTTTCAGAATGTTTAAAACAACCAGGTTTTTTTTCTTAGTAAATGCGAATGTCAGAGAAAACATCAAGAAAATGTTTCATTAATCATTGTGCATACATTATAGGAACAGTTATCTTTAATGTGCTCTCTGAACATCCTGAAACATTTCATAAAATATTTCAGGAAAAAAAAGAAATATTCCATGAACGATGTCTAAATAAGGCTTTTGTGCTAATGTTTTGCGAACGTTATTAAAGCCCAGACAACAGTTCTATTAATGTTGCTGGAAGAACATTTTTTTTCCATACATTTGAAAGAATCTTGCCAGAACATTAGCCAATACTGACAGTGACTGATTTTGAGCAGGCTTTATGAATCATGCATATATAACTTTCCAATGTGCAATGGGTCTGCTGTGCAATTTTTACCTTGGTGGTGGATTTCTTGTCCGACTTGTTACCTGTTAAATGTTAAAATATTCAGGATATTACTTTTTGCATGCCTTTTGTATTATACTTATATTATTATTATTATTATTATAAAAATGTTTTTTGTAATTTTTACATATTTGTAAATATTAGCATATTTCATGCTTTTCTTCAATATCTACCTTTTGTTCCAGGCATTTTGTCTGCGCTCCAAAGTCCTTGTGTCCTTGTAGAATAAGCAGTACTGAGCCACTGGCATGGCCCTTATTTATGGCCCCAGCCACTGAATGACTCCATGTACGGGCCCCCTTCGGGAAAGAACATGAGGAACAAGCAAAGAGCCCCGTCAGCTGTGCCTCTGCACTGTCCTGCCATGGGCCTCTGCTGAGCTCAGGTGAAATCATGAATGTGTATGTAGCTTTTGTACAGTTAATCCTTTGATTTTGCTGAACACATATCGATAGTTCACTCCCACAGCTATGATTTATGTTAGTTTTACCAAGACAATGTTGTATTTTCATTATTTACATAAACAAGAAGTGACTAAGAATTGTGTTACACTTTATTTTAAGGTGTCTTTGTTACAGTGAAATTATACATTTAAGTACTGAGTAATGTTAATTAACTAAATGAACTTACTATATGGTTAGGATTAGGGTTATGGTTTGGTTTAGGGTTACTTGCAAGCAATTGCAAGCACATATAATGTGTATAAAAAGGACACCTTAAAATAAAGTGTTACCAAGAATTGTATTGATATGCTCTCTACGCACAAATAAAATAAAATGAACAGTAATATAAATATATGAAATACTTGTTAAACGTTTTTTGAGTTAGAAAATAATATTTAAAATAATATTTAAATGTGTTTATATATTAATATGGATATTTGTAGTTTGTGAACCTTACTCCAGAGACGTTTGTGATTCTGTTGAACTTCACATTCGAAAACAGAGATATAATGATTTTTCTGATGGCATTTTGATTGACTGATTGTAAATGCACTAAAATACATGTAAAGAAAACTCTGCTCTTTAATGTACATATATGTAAAGTCAGTTTTCGTGGCTAAGTGACACAGCATGACCTGTCCATCTCCAACATCATACAAAGAGGGCTGTATTCGTTACGCGCGCCGCGGTGACGTCAATGATGTGCAGATCAGCTGTTGGAAGGGCGGGTCGGTCACGTGATCACGCCAGTCCCTTCAGACAGAATGAACCGGTGAGAGTCTCGCACGGTAGGTGTCCTTTGGAAACCAAATTAAACATGACCTTACGTTTCAGTAAGTTTACCCCACTCAGAAATGATTATTAGCGAAATATAGCCACAGGCTAACTGACACGATTGTTTAGGCGGATTGTTAATCGCTGTCTAACGGCTGTTGTTGTTAGCATCTCTGCTAACTGTGGCTAATGCGTCAAAACATTGGTTTAAAAATAAACTATGTGTTTATGCTGTGCACAAATATGAATCATTTTGTTATTATATATTTCTTATAAACGTTATATATGCTCACAGTTGCATTGTGCTACTGTGTTGGATGTTTGTACTATTTGTACATTAAACTGGATTAGATTTTTTTTTTTTCTTTAATTTGTTTACAAAATATGTTTTAGGACTGTTAATGTATGCTTATAAGGTGTTAATGAAATAACTTGAATGAAATCAAATACGTTCAACATATTTTCTACGTTTGCATGTACTAAACTCATTTAATTCTGCTTTCAAAAGAAATAAAGACTTTAATTGCTATATATATATATATATATATATATATATATATATATATATATATATAATTCATTTATATTTACAGAATTATTTATTTCTAAAAATAATTTCATGAACGTTGTCAAGTTAAGATAACTTTTTAACATTTTGTATTAGTAAAATGACAATGCAAAAGCCAATTATTTCATTTTAGAAACAGTTATTTAACTTTATTCTTAATAATAGAACATAGAATAGTTTCCTTACACTACTGTATATAAATGGATTTTGCACATATAATATGCATCTGCCTTTTTGTTTATGAATACGTATTTATTATATGTGGAGTTTCTCATTAGGGAATCAACATATTTGGGGGTCCTTAACATTGAAAAGTTTGAAAACCTTTAAATTACATTGTTAATTGCATTTATTGTTTATATTAAGGCTTATTAGTGTTATTTTGAATGAATTGAATGATAATGATATTAATGTTGTGACTTCTTTAGTTGTTTTATATATTAGTTTTTTTTTCATTATTATTATTTAATTAATGTCTAGTGTATTTGTGTCTCCTGCAGTCCTTGTGTTTCCTGCATCTCTCTGTGTTCGTGGATCTCATGGCTGCTGTTTGGCAGCAGGTGCTGGCAGTGGACGCAAGGTGTGTGCATGATTGTCATTGGAGCAGGACTCCTTTATTTGTATATATATATATATATATATATATATATATATATATATATTTTTTTTTTTTTTTTTTTTTTTTTTTTTCGTATGTACTTTTGATGTGTAGGGCCTAAACGTGTGATGGATTATTGTCTATTTTCTGTCTTTTTGTCTTCTTCCTCAGGTACAATGCTTACCGCACACCTACGTTCCCCCAGTTCCGCACGCAGTACATCCGCCGGCGCAGCCAGCTGCTCCGCGAGAATGCCAAGTGTGGCTTTGAGCCGGGGCTGCGCAGGCAGTATCTGCGTCTGCGCAGTCAGTTGCTCGCCCTGCGTTACGGGCCTCTGTCAGAGCAGAGCAGCTTCAGAGCCAGCAGTGTGCGCAGTTCCCGCACCACACTGGATCGCATGGAGGTTAGGTGCATTCAGAAACAGGGAAAAGGGTTGGAGAAATGCGGAAAGGGAGTTCTGGGCTGAAATATGCCCCACAAAAACAGACAGAGGGCAAGATAGAACATCTGTATAGTCCTTGATATAAATAGCAATCCAGATCCAGGTCATTGTGTTGTGTGAGAGCTGCAGTGCATGTAGATTGCGAGCATGAAGGACAATCAAATTGCTTAAACTCATTTATTACTGCCTGCTTTTCTCTTTTTGTGGTCTTTTTTTATCCTCTCTTCTGTCTTTCAATCAGGACTTCGAGGAGGATCCCAGGGCTCAGGGTGCTAGAGGCCACCGGAGATCAGTAAGTCGTGGTTCATACCAGCTACAAGCTCAGATGAACAGGGCGGTGTATGATGAAAGGTAAAGCCCACTAACTTCATCTGACAAATGTTATGAAATGCATAATGTTTTGTGAGAAACTTTGACATGCTTAAAAGGGGTGTAAATCAGATGGTTCGTCATGTCACAATACAATATTGATTCTCATACCCAGCAATACGATATATTTCCATACCTAAAACAATTCTACGATATGATTCAATTTGATACAGGAGTATATTGATCGATATATCAATATTTTGATATTATAAATCTATTTTAAACAACCATCTACATTTTTATTAACTCACAAATGCAACCAAAATATAACATTTATATACATTTATCTGAATAAATACATTTATCTGAAATTTGTACATTCTGTACCTCATTTGGGACATTCACAAAAAAATAAAAAATAAAATAGGCCTACCAATTTTTTTAAATAATAAAGAAAATAAATGGAAAAAAACATTCTGGCTGCTACTATGGGCTCAGCGCTAAAATATTTATTTTTTACAGATAAAATAAATATATAAATACAGATAGAAAATAAATACAGTACAACAGCTCAATCTAAAATACATTTTCAGGTAGAACACAGAAATGTAATAAGCTAATCGAATGTAAAACAACTGCACAGTCTCCACTGTATAAATGAAATATAAATTAATAATGTTTGATGTTACAATGGTTATTTAGACAGGAGCAGTGAGCACTTGTATTTTTTCTTTGACAGCATTAGATTTATTATTAGTTTGCTTTCACTTTAAGAATGAAGCACGAATTTAATATAAGTTACTGATACACGTGCCTTTTCTTTCTGAACTGTTTATGTTAAGACATATGCCTAACCGATTGTGTTTACTACGATATTCGCCAAAACACACATTTTGATGTAATAAGTTACATACATTTGATATGTGAGTTTGAGCAAGAATGCACGTGTTGGCGGTAATGCATAGACAGACATTATGTGAAAATGTGGAAAGTGACAAATAATGTGCATGTTTATACTACATATATCAATATTTTATGTGTGGCATTTGATGCATCATATTGTCAGACATCGTATCGATATATCAATCAATATTGATGAATCGTTACACCCCTAATGCTTAAGCAAAACAGATACTATTTGTTCAATCAGCATCCCAAAAATTTGTAAGAAACAAGTAATGTATTTCATTAAGCAAATATGATGTCGGGTGTTATTAATGTAATATGAATAGTTCTTTGGTTATATCTTATGTGTTAGGCCTCCAGGTAGTCTGGTGCCCACCTCGGTGGCAGAAGCCAGTCGGGCCATGGCAGGTGACACCACCCTCAGTGAGAACTACGCCTTTGCCGGCATGCACCACATCTTTGACCAGCATGTGGACTCAGCGGGTGAGTGAGCTGTTAATGATATGACTAAGGGTGGTGACCAACAACATTTACTCTAGTCTATACAAGTTTTTAAAAAACTTTTTATTGATGGTCAGTACCTTAAAGAGCAGGGTGAAAGAATATCAATATAAAGCCTATTTAATTTAAAATTAGTAAATAACAAAATGCTGCATGCCATAGATTTATCAACTTAATACTTACTAAATTAGAAATTAATAATTTGAAAATGAAGCAGTATTGAAAATATTTCATTTTGATGACAAAATGAATAAAATAAATACATTTATACTTTAGACAGCGACTTCTTGATTCTGGAATCTTAGAGCTTGATGCTTCCTTATTTTCCCAAGGAGCATGTGCTCCTAAGTTGAAAAATTAAGGAGTGCATTAAAAAAAGTTATAAAAAGTTAAAAAAAAATATGTCATTACTTTGACACACATGCTCATAAATACATTTTACAGTTTGCAAACATCTGTTTTTAATTGCAAATGTAAGTAAAAAGCTTATACTGTTAAGACCTGAATCCTATTCTAGTAATATATTAGGGCTGCACGATTAATCGAATGCTATTGTCATGCATATCTTGTCAGTAAAGCCGGTTCTGTGATTAATAGTAAATCTTCATCACATGCTTTCAGATGGAGCAGCATTTACTACACAGAGGCATATACCAGAGTTAATAACACGTTTTTACTTAGTCTAGTTTTTGAAATAAATCCTTCTGTGAGATGATGTGGCTTCTTAAACAGAATAAGGCACACAATAATATACAAGATATTTTAAGCAGTGATAAAGACTATATCCATTATCTTGGCATTTTTATATACTTTATTATAATAAAACTTATAACAAAATGAACTCAAACCAAATATTGTAGTAGTAGTAGTAACCTTTTTCTATATAAAAGTCTTGACACTTTAGCGCTGTCAGTACTTGGATGAATGCTTCATCTAGACCAGTATTTTGACCAATACGTGCCTTTAATCCATCACCACTATCCTGCTTCAGTGCATGAACGCAAATGTTTGAAAGTAGCCATTTGTTAGTCTAGGCTGCGGACTCTTGTTTTACATTCTCATTTTATCCTTTACTATTTTATCTCCTCAGTTCCTCGATTGCAGTTTGCCAATGATGATAAACGCCTCCTTGCCTGCTGCTCATTGGATGGGACATTGTCAATAATGACGTTGTCCCCGCCTCCACCGACTGTAAAGGTGACACTAAAGGGCCATGCTGGTCCCGTGACTGACTTCGCCTGGTCGCTCAGCAATGACATCATTGTGTCCACATCAAAAGATGGCACTCTGCGTATCTGGAACACAGAGGATGGACGCTGCATCCGAGAGGTGGCTGACCCAGAGGGCAGTGAGCTGCTGTGCTGCACTTTTCAGCCCATGAACAACAACCTGACTGTGGTGAGGCCAGATGCCAGCCATTTTGGTTTCCTTTTTACACCAACATTTAAAAGTTCAGCTCAGTAAAATTCGTACATGTTTTTGAAGGAAGCTTCCTATGCTTTTATTTGATCAAAGTACAGTAAAAAGAGTTATATCGTGAAATTGTGAATCTTTTTTTTTTTTTTTTTGTATAACGGACTTTTCTGCATCTTTAGTCCAGTCTTCAGCGTCTCATGATCCTTCAGAAATCATTCTAATATGCTGATTTGTTGCTCAAGAAACATTTCTTATTATTGTCATATTCTGAAAACAGCTGAGCCAGTAAATATCTTTGTAGAAACCACAATACAGTATTCTTTAGTGAATATAAAATTAGAATTGGATTATTCAAGTTGACAGATTTTTCCTGGCCTGTGTATATGGAATTGTTTATGCTGATGAAACACTGCAGACTGCTGTGACAAATACCATCAGCCCTTTCAGAAATCCTATTAGGGTGTGAAATTAACATGTGCCACCAGCCAAAAAGAGTCATTTGTGTGCAGCGATGGGAAATTTGACTTACCCATCAAGCACCGTGAGGACGACCTATAAAATAGCTCTGCATGACATTTGACAAGAAATGCAATTGTTGGTTTGACTGTATCTCTTATACTTTCTTTTTTACAAGGCTTTTTTTTTTTTAAAGCAGTTTTGTCTCATATGTGAACACTCCAACTAAACTCAGACAGTCTCAGGAGGTGCCATGAGCTTGATTCATTTATAACGTGCATTGTGAATACAAATTCAATTGAAAAATAACTTTTATATTGTTGTTGGATTCACTTGATTACCCATGCATAATTATTTAGAAAAACTTTCGCAAAATGTGAGTATAAAAAATGATGCATTAGGATTTTAAGGAAGGTTTATTTGTTCATCCGTCAGTCATCATTGTATTGCATTGCATGAAATGTTTTGAAACTGCAGAGTTTTGATCTAAAACTAAGCATTTAAAAATTGTTACAAATAGGCCATTAGTAGGTGATATAGAGTGACAAGTGAAATTTACCGTATATGCATTTATTTAAGTATTCTGCCATACTTTTATAATTATTTCATTGATTTATTGTAAAATCAGAATGTCATCTTACTTTTTGGCCGTCATAAATTACAAATGCATATTGATTGATTTGGACCACTGAAAAGCCATAAATGCAGGAAAGACAAACTTTTTTATTTTTATTTAGTCTAAACCATTTGTTTTTATTAATTTGTTTCTTATGTAAAAATTTTTTTTTTACAATGCAGAAATATAAAGAAAAATTACTGACCAAGACCAAAAAGAGAGCTACTTAGGGCTGCACGATGTGTTGTTTAAGCATCGATATACGCGATGTACGAATCCACGATAGTCACATCGCAGGATGTGCGATGTAGGCTGTCGTAGTTGATCTGTTATTCATTGAAATAAGAAACATTACATGGGCCAGCTGCTCCCCGGCCTTGACGAATGTGATTTGCGGATTAATTGCACAGCTTAAACATTATAGAGTGAAAGTTTATCATTGACAGGACTGAAAAACACATGCAAGTTTAACAAGGCAGAGAGAGACAGACAGAGAAGTACCATCAATGTTTATAGAAATGTATATGGATTTATTTTGCATGTAATTTTTTTTCTTATGAATATATATGTATTTTTGTTTTGTTTGTTTCTATTCTGCTATGTACAATGCTTTGGCAATATGTACCTTTGTATGTCATGGCAAGAAAGCAATATGAATTGAATTGAGAGAGAGAGAGAGAGAGAGAGCGAGCCTTTTTCAAACAACAAGAGTGCTGTCTAGCTCTCGCTCCCTCGCGCATAATTAATCAATTGACACCATGGTGTCAATGTTTAAATCATTTAAAATGAGAATGTAAGTGTGCTCACCTCATTTTTTGTTTGTAGGAAAAAATATCGCAATATATATCGCAGAAAAATAAAATATCACAATGTCATTTTTTCCCAATATTGTGCAGCCCTACTACAGATTGTTTAAAGGGGGGGTGAAATGCTCGTTTTCACTCAATATCCTGTTAATCTTGAGTACCTATAGAGTAGTACTGCATCCTTCATAACTCCAAAAAGTCTTTAGTTTTATTATATTCATAAGAGAAAGATAGTCTGTACCGATTTTTCCCGGAAAAACACGAGCGTCTGGAGGCGTGCCGTGTGGGCGGAGCTAAAGAATCACGAGCGCGAGTAAGCTTTTGCGTTGAGAGCGTTTGGAAGCTGTGACAGCTGTGAAGGCTGAAACTGAACAAGAGCAGCAGCAGCAACGACTCGCTCCGAGCGGGGCTTGAACCCGGGTCTCCGCATGGGAGGCGGAAGCACTAACAAGGGGGCAGGGATATTTTAAGCAGTTTTACTCACCGCATGCGGTTCGAAAACACGATCGTGACCCTTTTTCATTGGGACTGCATCATCCTTAAGAAATAAATGATGTGCAAAACCGGCGTCAAACTGGGCCATGTTTGTAAAACAAGCATCTTCGAAATGCAGGGAACAAACACAAACACTTGCACAACTCCGTTGATGCTCTGTAAAAATAAACTCCATCCACTGGTCCCTTAATGCTGTTTTTTTTTTTTGGTAATCTGTGCAGGGTTGTCTTGCCCTGGCAACCAAAAACACACTCCTTTTGTGACATTTGGCGACGCTCTCGCTCTGATCAGTGAAGTCTGTTGTGCTCTCTCTGCTCTGCTATACGGGAGCGCGCGCTCTTCCGGCAGAAGTGCCTCAGGACCCATATAAGGAAATTCCGCTCCATCTAACGTCACACAGAGCCATACTCGAAAAAAACTTTCTGAAACTTGTGACAAACCGGAAGGAGTATTTTTGGAACAGAAATACTCCTTCAAACGTACAACTTAATTTTTGAAACTTTGTCCATGTTTAGCATGGGAATCCAACTCTTTAACAGTGTAAAAAACTCAGTATGCATGAAATAGCATTTCACCCCCCCTTTAATTTTGTAGTTATTTTATGTATTTCAGTTTAGAATATAAAGTCTTTAAACATCTGTTTCTCATTTCCTACACTGAATCCCATCCACTGCGTGATGATTTTGCTGTGAAGTATTTTCAGTTGATATAATCCATCAGATGTGTCCTTTGTTGTCCGTCCCCAGGTTGGCAACAGTAAACACCACCTGCAGGTGGTGAACATCTCCACTGGGAAGAAAGTGAAAGGAGGCTCCAGTAAGCTCACCGGTCGAGTGCTTTCTCTCTCGTTTGATGCTCCGGGGAGAATCCTGTGGGCTGGTGACGACAGGGGAAGCATTTTCTCCTTCCTCTTTGACATGGCCACAGGTACAACACAAAGCGATTTGCTTGCATAAAGCACGAGTGGAAAATCTGGACAATATAATGTAGATGAGAGTATAGTTACTATGTCCCTGATTATGTAAAGCTAAGGTTCTTTTTCCACAGGAAAACTGACCAAAGCTAAGAGACTGGTGGTGAATGAGGGCAGCCCTATCTCCAGCATCTCAGCCCGCTCGTGGATCAGTCGAGAGGCACGGGATCCATCGCTGCTCATCAACGCCTGTGTCAACAAATTACTGCTCTACAGGTTAGAATGCACTAACATTAGATTGTCACTTTCTCTTGACTGAGGTGATTATTGATCAGTGTGGAACTGGTGTTGACAGGGTCGTGGATAATGAGGGAACTCTACAGCTGAAGAGGAGCTTCCCCATTCAACACGGATCCCAGCCGCTGCACAGCATCTTCTGTCCTCTCATGTCCTTCAGACAGGGAGCCTGTGTCGGTAAGAACGCAATCATCATATTACGGGCAATTTCTGTCTGTTCGGTGTGTTATACATTCACTAATATTCAAAAGTTTTGGGTTGGCGTGATTGTGTTTATGTTTTATGCTACTTATGCTCACAAAGGCTGCATTTATTTGATAAAAAAATAAATTGACTTCCATTCAATGAACGTTAATTTAAAATGCAGCACTCCAGGAAAGTGGAGGGATCGTATATATTTTAACATTTTTCAGTGTCACATAACAGTGACTTAATGAAATTCATTTTCAGCTAGGATTTTGTCTGTGTAGTAGGGTTGGGCGATATATATAAAAAAATAATATCTCGATATTGTCACATTTTTACGATATTCGATATATATATCTCAACATGTTTGCATTTGCATTTAAATAAATAAAACATGATTTTCTTTTGCCCATAAAAAAAAAAAATAATATATATATATATATATATATATATATATATATATATATATATATATATATATATATATATATAATTTAGATTGAACAGCTAATTTAAGCAGTTAAAAAAAAATCTAGACCAAGAGATCACTTACTGCTTTTTATTAAACTGAAGTAGTGCAAAACAAGTACAGAAAGTAAATTGTGTCAACTTTTTTTAGTGCATGCAATTCACAATTTAAACTATATATACAGTATATGAATACCAAAGACTTTTTGCACCGTCTCGGTCTATATTATGAGAACTGGTAAATATAACAGTGAAGTTCCCCAATAGTAATTCCAAACGGCCATAGTCTATGTTTCTCTATTCAAACATCGCGGTCGAGTAAGTGCATTTATGCAGCGATCACAATCGCAATTGGGAGATCTTTAAATTCTTGTTATCTGGCAACCACTCTCATAGTAGAGAAGTCCACAGTTACATGTTCCTTTTTAGGATGTTCGGCGCATTGTTTTAGGAAAGTATGCTTGAATTTGAAATATTCGATATTAGGGTTAAATTAGGGTAAATTTTACATCTTCGTCAAAATTATTCTGATATTATCGCTAATGTTTGATACATCGCCCAGCCCTGCTGTGTAGGCCGCTCACTATGTTTTGGGACAAGGCCAGAGTCAGAGAATCCTTCTCTTTCTCTCTTGCAGTCACAGGCAGTGAGGATGCGTGCGTCTACTTTTTCGATGTTGAGCGCAACACTAAGGCCATTGTTAACAAGCTGCAGGGCCACAGCGGGCCCGTCCTGGACGTGAGCTTCAACTGCGACGAAAGCCTGCTGGCCTCCTCTGACACCACCGGGATGGTGATCATCTGGAGACGGGAGCAGAAGTAACCACAGCAACTCCAAGCTTTCGCTAACTTGGCAACAGAATCTTCCTTGCAGGCTGGCTTAAATCATGTGCAATGAAACCTACTGTAAACGTCAAGATGACTGTTGTGTTTTGAGTGAGTCTGAACTGAATCATGTGGACCATGAAAGAAACTTGTGTCTTATCTTTGTTTTAGGGCTGATGTTTCTGTTTCTGTTTTTGGGGGACGTGGTGCTTGTTTGTGAAATGTATTATTCTTTGTGGTCAGCTTAAGAGAGGAGATGTTAATATAATACTTTGTTCACCGTTGTGCATTGTGTGTCTTATAGAGTGAGGGTGTGAGAATGAGAACGTTGAGTCTGCTTGTCACTAAACTTGTGTTCGCTTGCACAATAACACTACTGTATTTATGCCTCGTTGAACTCAATAAATGTAATCACACTAGCTGAATTAAGCTACATTTGGTCTTTCTGTTTTCCTTCATATATTATCTGTTTTTTTTTTAAGTATATTTTTCACTTTAAAAGATTGAATCTCATGTTTAATGAAAACCTAGTAATATTCCAAATTTGAATATGATTAGGCCTCCTCAAGGGCATAATATTATTCAACTTTACCCTGTGTTGGGCTTTTTGAGCAGTTTTGCCTGTCAACTTTTTTGGGCAACTTGGGCACTTTGCCATTTCAATCTAGATAATTTGGATCAGTTGTTGGCCTGTGTTTCACCTGGTTGCCCATTGATTGCAACATTGATCAAAAAGTTGCCCTGTGTATCATCAGCCTTAATACAGTATGCAAATTTTCTTTCATATTAGATTAAGATTACAAATACGAATTTTGGTGACGAGACATGAAAGACTAAAGACTCGTTGCTGTTTTTATATGTAGCGGCATTTATTTTGAAATTAACATTCATTTATTATTCATAAGCCCAAGTGTCTGCGCGTACTTTTATTTGGAAAAGAACAAATTTGCCTCACGACAGTTACTTCCACTAAAACATGAGAGGAACTACTTTTGGTTCTACAGTGGGGTAAGCTAAAGGAACAAAAAACATAAGAATAAAAGGCAAAGTATAAAATATATTTACGTTAAAAACATTTCCAGAAGCTTTGACTCCACATGAATCACACAGAACGTACAACTTCAGGCAAGTAACGTAAAAGATTACACAACATAAGACAACTAATAAAATGAATAATTTTGCATCATAGGTTTAGTTTCTGCTAATTCAGACTCAAATATGATGATGGAAAAAAAAACACCTACTATAGGGGTGAAAAAGGAACTGTAATCAAATAAAAAACTAAATGAATAAATTGTATTATTTACAAATCACAATTGTAGCTCTCAACATTTACCTGTGGCTAACACTTTATTATTACTCTAATTTATTTTATAGTCTCGAGCATTCAGAAATCATGCAAAAGGAAACTAAGCAGTTTTACTATGATAAAACCATGGTTTATTTTTGTAAGGGTTGTGATATGCACGTTTTTTGTTGAAGAAATTATAAAGCCTGTGTCATCTATAGCAAAAAGGTGTCCAAAAATGAAGATTTAGTGAATATCTGAATTAAATTTTGGTCAGTAGCCTAAACAAGGATTTAATCGTCCTGCAAGTGTAACAGCAGCAATCACATGGCATTTGTAATAACACGTACATAAATTGTTTATTTTGTATTTGCCTACATTATGTATTGTAACAGTGTTATTATTAAACAATCATTATTGCCTCATTATTTTTTATATAATATATTTTAAGTCATTTTAAAGGTTATTGATGGCTTAGGTCTGTTTTTATAGCAACAACAACAACAAATATTACAGTATATTAATACTGGTTAATTTGCAGTTACCATGGCTACAAGAACAATGATTTGTGGTGTTATTGTTAAAACAATGGGTAAGGGAACCTGAAAAAAAAACCTTTCACAGGAATGTGCCTGAAAGTGATAAACAGGCCTCATTTTTTACCTAAATGATTCATACTTTATTTTAATAAAATGGCGCGAGCGCGGATGGGAGAATGGAGGACATTTTTTTTTTTTTTTTTGGAGCAACTGGGATGGTGACCCCTCTGGGAGTTTGTGCCCTAGGCCGATTGAGTCTGTTCGGGAGTTCGGAGCGGGATAGCGAATCATTTGGGTCTGTTCGGGAGTTCAAAGCGGGTTCGCGAATCATGTGAGTCCGTTTGGGGATGGCGAATCATTTGAATCAGTTCGGGAGTTCCTAGCGGGATCGCGAATCATTTGAGTCAGTTATGGGGGCCGCGAATCATTTTAGTCAGTTCGGGAGTTCGGAGCGGGATCGCGAATCATTTGAGTCAGTTCGGGAGTTCGGAGCGGGTTCGCGAATCATTTGAGTCAGTTTGGGGATCGCAAATCATTTGAATCAGTTCGGGAGTTCTGAGCGGCTTCGCGGATCATTTGAATCAATTCGAGAGTTCGGAGCGGGTTCGTGAATCATTTGAGTCAGTTAGGGAGTTCGGAGCGGGTTCGCGAATCATTTGAGTCAGTTCGGGAGTTCAAAGCGGGTTCGCGAATCATTTAAGTCAGTTGGGGATCGCAAATCATTTGAATCAGTTCAGGAGTTCGGAGCAGGATCACAAATCATTTGAAACAGTTCGGGAGTTCGTAGCGGGTTCGCAAATTATTTGAGTCAGTTCGGGAGTTCAAAGCGGGTTCGCGAATCATTTGAGTCAGTTTGGGGATCTCAAATCATTTGAATCAGTTCGGGAGTTCGGAGCGGGATCACGAATCACGAAAGATTCGCGCTCATAAATTTTCAAATTGTCCATAACCTTTAATTCGTTGCTGCCAACTGGGGTGGCAGCAGGGGTGGCAAGGCTTTCTTTTAGGGTGGCATTTGCCACCCCGGTAGATCCGCCCCTGTTCACAGGTAATGAATGTGCAGTATTTAAAAACTAAAGAGGATTCACTGATTGTTTCTTATGATTATAGCCTTACTATATATTTATACATGACTACATACCATAATTGCTCCATAAGAATTTTTAACATTGTTGAATTGTCACAAAGAGATTGCTATGTGTTGTATAAAATTGTGTAGTATTATGTATGTTATGTTTTGCTGACTGACAACATGATTTCTGTCTGATTTACATGGATCTGTTCTGTTCTACAGTGTGAAGTCCTCTTGATTTGGCCGGTGAGAAGGTGGAAAAGGTGCTGTGTCTGCTTCTGCTTCTGTATTTGGGTGCTGATGTGAATGCAAGAGACAAGAATGGTATTTCAACTAAATTAACTAATAAAATAAAGTGTTATAATAGAATGGATTCTTATTAAATGTTACACATGCTTGCAATTGTATAAATTCTCTCTCCCTCACACACACACACACACACACACACACACACACACACACACACACACACACACACACACACACACTCATATATATATTTATATATATTCATTTAATTATATTTTTATATTTTGTGAGGGGGTAATTTTATTAAAAGTTAAATATTTATATATATATAGTCTTGAAGATATAAAGAAAATAAATTAGGTGTCATCAGCGCAGAAACCATGATCCACTTACTATACATAATCCATTGCGATGTATTTGTTATTAAATGAACTTACGTTTCGCCAGATTGCCTTTCATTCAAGCCCTTGGTTTACCAACAGTATCAGTTCGGTTCAGACACGCTATGAGTCAGTTGGCTTCACGCTGAATCACGCATGCGCAATATCATCAGCTCCTCGGTTCTCGAATCGGACACGTTCAAAATGAATGGTTTTCGGTTCAGTGTACTGGTGATCCGAAAACCGATGCAACCGGTTCTTGACTCGAGAACGAGAACTGCTCCAGCAGTGGGCGTGTTCGTTCGTCATCTGGCTATGTGTTCATCTTCAGTTCAGTCTTCACAGCAGTTCAGTCAGTGTACTGTTTAAGTACATGAATTATTCCGGGATATTGGTTTGTTTTAACTCAGAGGGAGTGTCAGTCACGTTAAAAATGTTAACATCTTAAGTAACTTGTGGATTAATGCTTATTGGAGATGCAAACCGTTTCAAATGATTCAGATCGATTTGGTGAACTGGTTCAACCGGTAATTAGAATAGTAAACAAGGTAAGATATCTAGAGCATACTAATTTACTATATTTAAAATGGCACACTTTGAAGTTTAAAGATCTTGTTAAACTTAAGACCGCTCAATTAATTTATAAAGCAATAAATAAACAGTTGCCTGGAAACATGCAACAGTTATTTACAGATAGGGTTGGGGGTTATAACTTGAGAGGGGATTTAAATTTGAGTCAACATAGGACTCGGACAAAACTCAAAAGTATGTGTATTTCGATTTGTGGGGTGCTTTTGTGGAACGGTCTGAGCAGTTCAATCAAACAAAGTGTTAATATGTTGCAATTTAAAAAAAGGTACAAAAGTTTTATGCTTGATAAGTATAGAAGTGGAGAGGGTGAATGATAATTCATTATGGTGGGAAAGGATGCTCGATAATGTTTGTATATGTTTTTTTTCTTCATCTTAATATTAAGATAACGCATTATTTTCTTGTTCAATTGTGAATTGGTTGAGGTAGTTACTGGGGGTAGGTCTTGATAAGCCTAGGGCTTCTACCTATCCCTTTTCAACAGGTTGATTATTATGTTAATTATTTTTGTTTGTTTATATGGATATTTCTTACGAATTGCTGTCATTTATTATTTTTATTATCATTTTATTAATTGTTCGAAATAAAGATTTTGATTAATTCATTCATTCCTGTGGTGATGCCACCGGAATCGCTGTAATGATTTCTTTTACTGTCTATGGGTGCAACCGTGATATCGAGGGGAGGGGCTCTGTACCTTGACGACAACTGTTCACCAAACCGAAAGTGACAGACAGCCATCGACGTTTAGCTGGACAGGATTAAGAATGAAAATCTGAGAATTACCAGAGTGATAGCATTTCACAGTAAGTTTATTTTTGCATTATCTGTCAGAGTTTACATTGTATCTTATGCAGGAAGTCTGAATGTGGAGCCCAATCGCTTAATGTTTGTCTCAGTTTTTAGGTTTCAATCTGTTATGTTTTAACATTTATGATTTGTATTATGCTTTGTTAAACTTTTAATATTTATGTATTTTTAGTACGTAACGAAACAACCTTTTGGTTAACTTTGTAGACATTTGCTTTCTAAACAAATGTTGTACTGTAGGTGAAAAACGTTCAGGTAATTTCGAGTGCCCTTTGTTCCGCAATAATTCAGAGACTTTGAGCTCTAAAAGGCAAGGCAAGTCAAGTTTATTTATATAGCACATTTCGTACACAATGGTAATTCAAAGTGCTTTACACAAAAGAAAGTAAAATAATCATGAAAAAAAATAATAATAATAAAACAAGCAATTTTAAAAACTTTTAAAAGGATTAAAACATTTACTTAATTAAAATGAATTTAAAAACATTTAGAAAATGATTTTACATAAAAAGAAAACAGTGAAAATATAGTGTAATCAGTTCGGACATTGCACAGTTCTCATTCAATAAATGCACAGCTAAACAGATGAGTTTTGAGTCTAGATTTAAATTTGACTAGTGTTTTAGCACATCTGATCTCTTCTGGAAGCTGATTCCTGTGGGCAGCATAGTAACTAAAGGAGGACTCCCCTTGTTTTGTGTGAACCCTTGGTATTTCTAACTGACTCAATCCTAGTGATCTGAGTGCTCTGTTAGGTTTATATTCAGTGAACATATCTGCCATGTATTACGGTCCTAGGTCATTTTTTAGTGACTTATAGACGAGTAAAAGGATTTAGCTCACTGGAGGGCAGGGGCATAGCACCAAATTTTGGGCTCTGGGAACAAACCATCTTGCTGGGCCCCTGTACCAAATACCATAGTGATACCAATGGGTGTGATATTTTGAAGAATGTTGGTAACCAAACGACTGATGGACCCCATTGACTTCCATAGTACGAAAAAAAATTACTATGGAAGTCAATGGGGACCAGGAACTATTTAATTACCAACCTTCTTTAAAATATCTTCTTTTGTGTTTAGCAGAAGAAAGGAAATCATACAGGTTTGGAACAACTTGAGGGTGACCTATCCCTTTAAAGTTCAAATGTGTACAATAACAATGTACCCATTTTGCTTATGTCCTCTTAACACTTAATTACTAATTACTAAGTGTTAAAACAGGCAATGCCGCTAAAATTGTTGATTATTTGTCGGTTTAAAATAAATGCAGACTATAGAATCAGAATCACAGGGTACACTGACCGCCAAACTAGACATTCGGTCTTTGAATTACGTTTTAAAATAAGTCATTTTCAATCATTAAGATGTGGATTAAACTGAGAACAATCCTGTACTTATTGTAAGAGCGTGCGCGAGCTAATTTGCATAATAATGCGGTAAAATATGCGCTAACGATCTGTGTTTTCGCGGGTGTTATTTTGACAATGGAGGGAAATATACAGTGTTTTCATGTAAACTTCTGACTCTGGGAGAACTCCAAGAGTAGATTTTTATGTTAAAACAATGTCAATGCTCGATGGTGCATTTGGAGCTCACCATACTATCCTTTTCAAAAAAAACTGAGTGAGCAACTGTTTGCCCTAATTTGCCTTTCACTCTTTAATCTTCTTTTCTTTTCGTTTTTGAGCCCCTGATTTTCCTTTCTTAAGGAAAGACATGACTCTTCCCCTGTCTTCCTAGTTCGTATCACGGCTAACTCCAGCTCCTGTCTCATTAACATTAACTAATTCACTGCAGGTCCGCAGCAGAAGCACCTGAACAGCGGGTCGTACCATTTACATTGATTCGAGAGGGGTGGGGGGGCCCTGCACAGCATGAAAATGTATTTTTTTATATACCAAACCAGTGCCTAACCACAAGTTTAGTTTTGCACAGGAGCTTTTTTATTTGTACATACATGCTATACAAATGTTAGTGCATGTATATATATGTACAGAAAGCTGACTTCTAAGGTGCCTCGGGACCTGGGTACCCTTTACCCCCCTAGTCCGACGCCCCTGATTCAGATGTCAAAAGTTATTTAGGAATAATATGTATTTTCCCCCGACTCAATTTGTTATACAACATTACAGAAATGACTTAATTTAGACAAAATGTGCACCAATTTTTCTGGCAATACTTTTGTAATCCTCGTCTAAGTGAAAAAGTGAAAGTGAAAGTAATAATAGTAGTTATAGTAGTATTTTATTTTGTTTTAATGTTTTATATGTGATGTATAGAAAATACAACATCTTATATAGAATACGTTTGGGTTACTTTGGCTGACACACTGTAATCTTTTGATAGCTATGGAAGAAAAGAAGAAATGCAGAACAGCATCTTCGCAACCCAGCTGCATATCTATGAAGAGAACTTACTCCATGCATCAACCTCCTGAATGTAGTGATGAATCTGTGACCTTTCACCCCAGGTGGAACAATGCTCCTTCTGTAAAATATTGCATTTAGCAGGCTGAAAAGTAAGTGAACATGTTTACAAGTCAGGTGTTTTTTTTTTTTTTTTTTTTTTTTTTTTTTTTTTTAGGAAGCGGTTTACCACAGCATCTTCAGAACCCAGCTGCATATCTATGAAGAGCACTGGCTCCATTCAGCAACCTCCTGAATTAAGTGATGAATCTGTGATCTTTGACCCCAGGTGGAACAATGCTGCTCCTGTGAAATATTACATTTTGCAGGCTGAAAAGTAAGTGAACATGTTTACAAGTCAGGTGCTTTTTTTTAGGAAGCGGTTTACCACAGCATCTTCAGAACCCAGCTGCATATCTATGAAGGGCAATGACTCCATGCATCAACCTCCTGAATTATGTGATAGACCAGTGGCTTCTGACCCCAGGTAAGACTAGACACTGCTTTTATAAGTATTTTTAGTTTTTACAAAGAAAATTACAGTAGTACTTTTTTGGAGCCCATACGTGTAAAGTATATGTGAAAAGTTCATATACCCTATGATGGGACACTTTAAGTGTAATAGACTGTATGCAAATGTTTCAATTGTCAATTTAAATTATTAGGATTATACTGTAGAGTGCCTTGTGTAATTTTTTTCTTTTTTAGTTAATAATTGTTTCTAGTTTGAATTTTATTTGCAGTCAAATCTCACCTATGTTCTTATTTTGAAATTGTATTCAAGAAATGTTGTTTATCTTTCTTCAGTGTGGAAAGAGATGCTCAGTCCAAATGTGGATTATCCAGTTTCACTGACACTGCTAATGACTATGAGTTTTCATCTTTTGATGCACTTAAGAAGAAACAGAAAACAAACATGAAGAGAAAGTATGAGAGCTTATTTGAGGGAGATCAAATACAAAGAAAAAAAACCTTCCTGAACAGCATTTACACACAGCTCTACATCATAGATGGGGAGAGTGAAAGGGTTAATGAAGAACATGAGATCTTACAGATAGAGAAAAGTTACACAACGCTCCAAAAGACTCAAATCAATTGCAATGATATATTACAACCACTACCAGGGTATGAGAATCAGACAAAAGACAAAGTGAAGACTGTTCTTACTAGCGGCATCGCTGGAATTGGAAAATCAGTCTCTGTGCAAAAGTTCATTTTGGACTGGGCAGAAGGAAAAGCCAATCAGGATGTAGAGCTCATGTTTGTGCTTTCATTTCGAGAGCTGAACTTGTTTAAAGATGACCGATACAGTCTTTACAAACTTCTGGTGGACTTTCATCCTGAACTTCAAGATCTGGACTCAAAGATTCTCGAGGAGTGTAAAGTTGTGGTTATCTTAGACGGTCTGGATGAAAGCAGAATTACACTGATGTTTTCAGAAAATGAGAGTGTTTCTGACGTGAATGAGTCTTCATCAGTGGGTGTGTTGATGTCTAATCTCATCAGAGGAGAGCTGCTTCCCAATGCTCTCATCTGGATCACCTCCAGACCAGCAGCAGCCAGTCGGATCCCCTCCAAATACATCAACCGTCTGACAGAAATTGAGGGATTCAATGACTCTCAGAAGGAGGAATACTTCAGAAAGAGAATCAGTGATGAGCATCAAGCCAGCAGAATCATCTCACACATTAAAAGATTAAGAAGCCTCCACATCATGTGTCACATACCTGTCTTCTGCTGGATCTCATCCACTGTCCTTCAAAACCTCCTGAAACAAGATGAGGGTGCAGAAATCCCTAAAACTCTGACTGAGATGTACATCCACTTCCTGCTGACTCAGATGAACATGAGGAACCAGAAGTATGAGGAGAGATCCAGTGAGAGAAATCCAGAGGAACTCCTGCAGTCCAACAAAGACAAGATTGTGAAACTTGCTGGACTTGCTTTCAAGCAGCTGATGAAGGGCAATGTGATGTTCTATGAGGAGGACCTGATTGAGAGCGGCATAGATGCCATTGACATCACAGTGTATTCTGGGATTTGCACCGAGATCTTTAAGGAGGAATCTGTGATTCATCAGAGAAAAATCTACTGCTTTATACATCTGAGCTTTCAGGAGTTTCTTGCTGCGTTTTATGTTTTCTACAGCTTTACAAATGACACTCCAGATGCAACTAAAGTGTTTGATTTGCTCCCAAATTTCCATATAGGAGCGATAGATGTGGCTCTTCGGAGTGAGAATGGACACCTGGATCTTTTCCTGCGGTTTCTGCTGGGGATCTCACTGGAGTCCAATCAGAGACTCCTACAGGGTCTGCTGACACACACCGAGAAGAGCTCTGAGAGCATCAGGACAACCACAGCTTACATTAAAGACAAGATCAAACAGGAACAGGGTCTTTCGGCTGACAGATCCATCAACCTTCTTCTCTGTCTGCTGGAGATGAACGATCAGACTCTGGTTAAAGAGATCCAGGAGTTTATGAAATCAGATGAAGACTCACAGAATAAACTCTCTCCGTCTCACTGCTCAGCGATCGCCTACATGCTCCAGATGTCAGACGAAGCTCTAGAGGAGCTGGACCTCATGAAATACAACACATCAGATGAGGGCAGAAGGAGACTGGTACCAGCTGTGATGAACTGCAGAAAAGCAAAGTGAGAGTCTACTTAGTATTGGAATATCAAAAATACATTTGTTAGCTTTTTATCTTGTATTACCTTAAGATCAGTTTACCAAAAAGTGACTACTTTATTCTCAAATAAAGTTATTTTCTTATTTACCTCACAAACAAGATATTAAGGTTTGTTTGAGATCATTTTAAAAGTTTAAAATTTCTCCAAATTATTAATAATTTATGCATAAAGTCTACACTTTTCTAATTATTCAGTTGTAAAATACAGTCTGTATTATGTGCCAGCAGACTGTATTTGCTTAACACCCTAAATGTTTTTGACAGAATCTGCCAAATATTAATTTGAAAAATAATGATCATTGACATTAACAACCTGTCACAGGTGTCCTTTACATCAACTGAAACATAATTGTACTTTCTTCCAGATTCAACAGATGTAATCTTACAGATCAGTGCTATAAAATTGTGACATCAGCTCTACAGTTAACCAATTCACCCCTGATAGAGCTGGACCTGAGTAACAATGACCTGCAGGACGCTGGTGTGGAGCTCATCTGTGCCGGACTGAAGAGTCCAAACTGTCGGCTGGAGATACTGAGGTTAGTAAAGGCCACTAAATATGTTTTCATCCTGTTTTCAGTGCTCTAGAAAGAGATGTATATATCTAATTCAAGTTGATATCCCAATTTCACTTTTAATTATTCTCTTTGTAGGTTATCTGGGTGTATGGTGACAGAGAAAGGCTGTTATCATCTGGTTTCTGCTCTTGATTCAGACACTTCACACTTAAGAGAGCTGGATCTGAGCTACAATCACCCAGGAGAAGCAGGAGTCCAGATGTTTTCTGCTTTGTTAAAAAATCTAGATCGCAAACTGGAAAAACTCAAGTATGTTGGATTTCATGACATATTTATTTCAGATAAATGTGTATTTGTAAAGCTTTTAAATCTGAACTCCCAAGCAGATTTAGCTTTGAAACTATGTTTAAGAGTTTGTTTTGCCCTGATAAATGTTCCTGTTTACATTTGTAATGATCTCCACTTTCATGGCCTTATTTGATCTTAATAAAATTTGCTTACATTTATTTTTTTGTTTAAAATGTAATTAAACAAGAAACTGTGTAAGGTACCAATATAGACCTGCACTGCTTATTCCTACTTCATTTCTACATTTCTCTCACTTTTTAGCTTAGACCACTGTGGAGAATCCAGGATCAAACCAGGACTACAAAAATGTAGGTTCTCCCTCTCTCTAATATACTCAATAACATACAATACATATATACTGCTTATTATCCCTTCATATTGGTTTCATCAAAGTGGTCAAATAAACAGTTAAGTGGAAATTATATAGCAATTAGTGCTGGCCAAGTAAAAACAAAAAATAGATATTTATATTATTTTATTCAAACTTATATTTATATTAAGGGATGTTACATTGTATACATTTATATATTTTTTTTATTTATCACTTTGCAATATTTGGAACTGGGAAATCTCTTATTATGGACTTTATGGGGCATGATTAATTGTTAATTAGTTACTTTAAATTGGAAAGTCCTAAGCTGCCATTGGCCAGTTGGCTATTCTGGAACTGGATACTCCAAAATATTCTATGATGAATGATCTGTGTCTGCTGTTCTAATTTCTGTACTTGTGCCTAGATTTCTGTAAACTCACGCTGGACCCAAACACGGCAAACTGTCATCTCGCTCTGTCTGAGGAGAACAGAAAGGCAATACGTGTGGAAGATAAGCAGCCATATCCTGATCATCCAGACAGATTTGAGAACCAGGAGCAGGTTCTGTGTAGAGAAACTCTGTCTGAACGCTCTTACTGGGAGTTCGAATGGAGCGGGGGGGCTTATGCTGCAGTGACGTATAAAGGAGGAAGTGATCGTAGATTAGGGTGGAATGATAGGTTCTGGAGTCTTTTCTGTACCCCTGATAGATTCAGTGCTTGGCACAATAATGAGAACAGAGACATACATGTCCAGTCAGACCCTTATTTCAGGAGAGTAGGTGTGTATGTGGATAGGCCAGCCGGCACTCTATCCTTCTACGGTGTCTCCGACACACACACACTCACACACATACACACGTTCAACACCACGTTTACTGAACCTCTCTATGCTGGGTTTGCAGTTTATGGTTCGGTGCTTCTGTTAGAGTGAACTGTCTCCTGTTATTTACAGTACAGACAGTCTGTTTTCATCTAGACTACACTCGCTGTAACAGCAGCACTGCTTTATAGTGTGATGCCAGCTCCCATGCCTGTGTCAAACTTAGTCAGGGACCAGATTTAACTCCTATGAGCAATTCTTGAAACCTTTTGAAGAAGAACCCAAATGTGCTATTTATTTGAAGAGTTTTTTTTAGGAACATCTCATATTTCACTTTTAAAAAGAAAATGACAGTCTTCGGCAATATCTGATTGAATAAATGGCGCTTCTTGCTGAGCTCTCACTGATTGTCTCAATGAACAATACTCCAAAAGCCGTCTCTTAGAGCTACCTGCAGATTATCATAGTTATTATAAGCATGCAAACTATTTTCTGAATACAGCTAAAAACACTAATCCTGTAGTGTGAGACCTGCTTTACTAGATGAGATGCATTTACTCGCTGCTAAAATTCATCACGCAAACACTAAACAGCACTGCGAGATCCAGTGTGAAACAAGGGCTGTGCAAAAAATCGAATGCGATTTTCTTGCACATCTCACCAGTAAAGACGCTCCTGTAATTAGAAGTATATCTCCAGCACGTGCGTTCGGATCAGGGTTGCAAGGTTTTTACAACAAATCCTGCCCAGTTGCTTTTTTAAAACTAGTCCAAAATTAGCCCAATCGCGCTTCGAGGTTGTTCCCCAATAAAAATTGCTTCCCGGGGTTAAAATATAAATTTTTTAGCAGGGTTGCCTTGGTAAAAATTCGCATTTTAGGGGCTAAATATCACGTTATTTGTATTGGGGTCGCTTCGACCTGTGGACATGAAAAACAACCTCAGACTGGGCAACACTGGTTGGCATTTACTACACCGAGCCGTAATTCACTGACAATCTACACAAAATCGATGTTAAAATCGCAGGCGATTCTTTGTCTATTTTGAAAGCGATTTTGTGTCAGTTGTCGATAGACTACGGCTCTGTGTAGTAAATTCCGCTCCACCTGAACCAGTGTTGCCAAGTCTGCGATTGTTTTTCATATCCGCGGTTTGAAGCAACCCCAATACCAATAACTTGATATTTATCCCCTAAAATGCGAATTTTACCTAGGCAACCTTTCCAAAAAATGTATATTTTAACCCCGGGAAGCAATTTTTATCGGGGAACCTCCTGGAAACGTGATTGGGCTAGTTTAGGACTAGTTTTGAGAAGGAACTGGAAAGGATTTGTTGTGAAAACCTGGCAACCCTAATCTAAACGCACGTGCTTGAGATATACTTCTAATTACAGGAGCGTCTTTACTGATGAGATGCGCATGAAAATCGCATTTGATTTTTTGCACAGCTCTATGTGAAACACTTGAATTAAGCAATGCAAATGACTCGGTGATTTAAATTTAAAGCCAGCCAGGGGCGATTCTAAGATTTTGATTTTAGGGGGGCTCAGCCCCCAATAAGGGTATGATTAAAAAATATTATTTTACTATTAGGGTAGGGTTGTATACTACTAACCTTATTGCAGTCCACTATTCCATTGTATTCCCTGTATTTCATATATGGGAGTAGGAGTACTGACTGAGCCATATATAACACTGTAAAAAAAAAACTAATACAGTTTTTTAGATGTGACCAGTCACTGGAAAATTTTGAATTGGGAATGTAGATATTTTTTTTATATTTTTTATTTTTTTACAATAAAGACTTCCTGATTCAGTATTAGGACATTCATGTTTATCCTTTGATGATACCACTGCTTTTTCTTATGAAATGTACGTGGAAATTGGCAGAAAATTAAAACAACATAAGGGTTCAATGACTGCAATGAATCTTGGGAACACAGTGGTATTGTGTGTGTGTGTGTGAGGCTGTCTGTTCTATTCTCACCTGACTGTTGCTCATTTGCAGACCTACTCCCGCACGACAAAAAAAAATTTGTATATCCATCTACAATGAAATATAAATTATTATATTTTATTATTATTATTATTATTATTAATTTTTAGCTTTTTAGCCTTTATAATCAACAATACGGTTGGTTATACATCAAGTCAGCCCCTGAACATTTATTTCATTTCAAATCATTTAACTAACCAGCTAATATTCATTAAGAATATAGACAAAACATGTATTAATGTAATTGTCTATTGGCAATATGTTTAATCTGTTCTATATTTATTTATATTTATTAAAAATAACATCATTATCAATTTGCCACTTCTATAAATCAATTACTTAAAAAAAAAAAAATAATAATCACAGATACCTTTACTCTTACTCTAATATATGTATCATGATACACTAATGACTAATTATTACTTAATACAAAATTATGTTTAATAATAGAAAACAAAATAACTCCACATGATGTTTCTCTCTCTGTGCCATTTAGTACTTTCAGACAATGATGTGTGTCGTTAATAATTTATTTTGCATGGCTGCATAATGTAATGCCGAAATACACAATAATATGTTTTCAATTTCAAAAAGTAAATTAAAATAAATCATGATCGTTTTCTAAAGTATGTTTTCATGGGTGTTAATCGCTTCATTTTTTGTTGGACAAAAAAAAAAAAAATCTGTCACACTGTGATAAAGGCTGAAAGTGAACGCAGCGAAGACGTACTGGTATTGGATGCGAGAACACACACACCACACACACACACCACACGCACACACACACGCGCACACGCACACACGCACACACACACACACACCTTGTACTCTCTGATGTTCGCTCTGCTCGGCGCCCCTGTGGATTGAAAAACGCGCTGAATCCATGCAGACTCAGATCAGGGGAGGAGCCGGAACTTGATGCAGCTTGCCACCGTCTCAAATGAGTTTTTAAAGGGGACTGAAGCGATCACTAATTAATTAATCAAATAATTTTTTAGGGGGGCTGAAGCCCCCCTAAAAAGGGCCTAGCGACGCCCCTGAAGCCAGCTGATATAGCACTGACAAACAGGAGAAACACTATGCAACGATACAGTCAGAAGGCTTTCATCATTTGCCATAATATACCATGGATTTACTGTAGTAACACTAACTGCTCCATGATATTGTGGCAGAAATGTAGAATATTCATATCAAATTTTATTACATTATTAATGCTGACTTAAAGTATTAAAGAAGTAATGGAATATAATTACTACATTAAGATATATAGCTTTTGTGAATCTATACTTAATGTATTTAGACTACTGTTTTTCATACAAATACCTAGAAACCATATGGATAATTTTTTACCATGGTATTGAGGAGAATGCTTTATCTGTAGCATATTTGATGTAATCTAAATACAAAATCCCATGAAGCTATATTGTAATTTTAGTTTTATTTTGCTTTATTTAGCCCTAATTCACATTCTGCTCACTAGGACTGCTAACTTGAGTCCAGAGGTTTAGAATGAGTTATTTTTATAGTTTAGTTCCTGTTATATTCTGTTTGTATTGGGGAGGACGTTTTGATTTCTTGGAGTTGCAGAATGTTTCTTAGTATAGTGAACTTTTGTATGTAGATGTTTATCATGACAGTGTATGAGTGAATGTGTTCCCTTTAGACATCACAGAAACACTGAAAGATATTTAAAGTTTTTAAGTTGCTGTTCTTTCACTTCTGTGACTCACTTTGTTATGCTTGTTATATGATATTTGCTGCATATTTAGATTGTGAGCACAGTTAATCTGTAAAGTAGCATTTATACATTACACATCAATTCAAAGCAGTTTTACAGATTGAATTATTGTGCTATAATATGACTTCTTATGATCACATGCTTTTAGATATATTATTTTTCTCAGTATAATTGTATGAATCCCTTGTCAACTAAAACCAAATATTTCAACATTTTATATTATTTCAAACACATATGAAGTGAACACTGCTCTTGTTGTGTACAGTGTACTATTATAAAAGTGTAAGTCCTTATGTTTAAGTCTTGCACTGCACCTCAGTCCACACTTTGGTGATGTATTGCCATATACTGTAGATGGCTGTGAAATGATTGCAGGCTTCTGCATTTTCATCGCTCATTCATCTTTAGTGCGAGTGTCACATGAAGAGCAGAGATGTGGAAATATACCTTTGTCCAGTTTCTGTTGATTTGGATATGCACTACACTTTGTATAATTGATGTAATGCACAATAATAAGCCGAACTGAATAATTACACATTTTATTTTCCTTCCTGAAAACAACACTCATAAGAGAAGTGACTATTTCCTTTGCTTGGTATGATAACACTTGTTGCATTTGTTTCTGACCAGATTGTTCTTTGACAAAGACAGAAAGAATGTTAAATAAAATATATTTTTTAATCATCATTGTCTCCTGTGTCTGCTGTCTGGCTATAGAAGAGACTTTAAAGTTTAAACTGAATAGAATTTTGAATTGAATTCATTAAAGGGATCGTTATCGAGGGGGGTATCATCTAATCGACATACAGAAAGATAATTTTCCTCGTGATCTGAGAGTGAGAAAGTAATAAAAACTATATGAATAAATGTTATAAATGTAATGAAAATGGTGTGACGAAGTTTTCTGTGCCAAAATGACAGTAACTTCACTGTATTACACATTAACAGATAATTTTCGGTTCATTTTGTAGTTTGTATGTATATCTTTCAGTAGGAAAATGTATCATTTATCACAGTTCTGTCTTAATAAATATTATGTAAAGCCTCACTGATATATGTGCCATTCATCATTTTGGTGTGTGTTAAAGGTAGCTGATCGAAATCAGTCTCCAATTTTTGCATGATCAATTACGTGATATTTATAATGTGCCTCCAGAAGATAAACTTTGTAGTTGGCTTGTTGAAAAAATGTTTGAATCTCTTGCATTGTACAATGTGCATTTATAATATAGTTTGGAGCTGCTTAAATGTAAGTAGTGCGAACCTGCTCCGAAGTGCTGATCTAAGTAAAATGATAGATATGCACTCCGAAGCCTCTATCTGAAAATTATGAATTATGAAACGTGCTCTGAAGTCAGAAACTGAATAATGATTTGAGCTGTGCTCTTCTGATATTAATCAAATGATTTGTGATATGCTCCTTTGTTTCCATCTTTTTGGAAGTGCCTTTATTTCTGTTCTAAAGAGGGGGATGTCCATAAATAATTTTGTCCATATATATACAAGTCATTGGTGTTTGGTGATGAGTTTTGGCTCGAGGTCAGCATTTAAAGTCACACCAGAGGTGTTCAACTGGGATTAGGACTTTGATATATATATATATATATATATATATATATAATTTGAGTGCATAGGGAATTCTATAGGATGACTGAATATCTGTATTCAGTTTGATGTCTTATTCATTTACATGTTACTGCATTAGAATGGTTCTAAAAAATTGTAAACAGCAAATACTAGAAATACTGAAGAGAGTTATAAATATTCAGTTGAAACACTGTTGATATTTGAAATCAACACCCATACAGACACACCTCTGTCTTCATTTCTCCACCCCAAATTCTCAAACACACAATGCAAACTCTCCTGTTACTATAGCTAACATCACAACAACAGTGTTTCTGTAAAACCTGTTCCTCTCTAAGGAGCGTATGCGTTTAAGAGTTAATGCAAGCGTCTTTTGTTGCTCATTCAGGTCAACTTTGTTTTTCTCAATTTCCACAGCCAGTGCTATCAGGTCTATGTCTCTATAATAGACATAAATATGCATAATACAGAATACAAGAATAAAGCGAGTATTTGCTTTATATGCCAAACTTGAAAAAATGGCACCAGTAAAAAATAGTAAAACATTTTAATTTTGAAGCCTTGCCAACACACCTGTGCCAACATTAATGCAGTTGGCATTAACACAGGCAAAATGATAAAAAAAAAAAAAAAAACTCCAAACTGAAAATTGTCGTACAAGGGCTAAGGTAATCAGCTTGTTTGTATTGCTTATTTAGTTTCAATATCCGAATATTAGTGAAAATAATACAAACAGAAACAAACTTTTATATTTTATTTTGCATATATAATGGACATCGGTTATGATCATTTAACATCTCATTTTAAGTTATATGAACCAAAACAGCTCCAGGAAAAGGTAAGGCATGGCTATGAGGTGAAGCGCATCACATTAGAAGCGAAAGTGACGATAGGCTACATGTTCACAAAATACGGAAGTCGATTGCTCTCAACCCTTTCTTTCTAAGGCCAAAAGCGAAAGTACCAGACTGAAAGCTGTTTTGCATCAACGTTTAGTTTTGGACAGACGGAAGATGAAAAGAGTGATAGAAATTCACAGTAAGTTCGTTTTCTCATTGTCTGGTAGCACACGTAGCTACATCACGGAGACGTATGTTTGATGTCAAATTTGAAACGATGCACTGTTGTAAATATTTACATAAAGTGACATATTTACGTTCTATCGCCATCTCTTATGGTAAAGGCAGATTGTGGAATTTAATCACTAAATTTTTGTTTCAGTTTTGACGTTTTTAAAATCCTTTTTTCCTAACTTTTTTGTGTCGTTTTTAAAATACTATTTTTAATTAAACTTAATTTATTAAACTTTTCAAGATGTTTTCAAAAAGATTTAGCACGTAACAAGAAAAACCTGTTTGTTCATGGCTTCGTAAACACAATGGAGGTGGAGAATGTGAACGTCATTTGACAACGCATATTGACAAATAAAAGAAAAAAAAAGTAGCCTATCAAATAGTTTTTTTTTTTTTTTACCTTGCTAAAGTGTTTTAAAAAAGGTTTAAATCAGACATGTTATATCCATTGCAGTAAACTCACTCATCAAAATCATTTATTATATATATATATATATATATATATATATATATATATATATATATATATATATATATATATATATATAGAAGTTCAACAGTATATCCAAACTATTTAATCTGAATCAACAAACAGAACTAACAATTATTGCTACATGTGTGACTGCATCATATAATAACTATTAATTAATAATATTGATAGTTCATCGTCTAGCTGACTACGTCTTGTATTATTATTATTATTTTGTATTTTTTCTAAAATCCTGTCAAACGTGCACAAACTACTAGCTACTACTAAATATTGTAGAAACATAATTTTCTATAAAGTTGCTTTGTAACGATTTGTATTGTAAAAAGCGCTATACAAATAAACTTGAATTGAATTTAATTGAATTAATCTTCCAAGAATCTTAAAGCTGTTCATATATATATATATATGAATGAATGAATGAATGAATGAAGTTTTATTATTGTGTCATGCGTATAATTATGCCCAGCCCGCATGGACTTACAAGACACCAACATTAATAATCATAGGTAAGAGGATTAATATACAAGATAGATGTACCAAATAGACAGATCCAAAGCACATAGAATACATTGCTCCCCAAATAATAGTAATAGAATTAATAATAATAATAGTACATATGTGTTCAAATTCATGCATGTATGTAATCCTATACACATGTATTCTCATTTATTCACATAATCACCCATAAAAACCCATAATCCTACACAGAACAAAATTAAATCTAATTAAATAAACTGGCTTGCCTTCTTTTCCAAGCCTTTGAAACAAAGTTTGCAAACTTAAACACATCATAGTTAAACAAGAACAATAATTTTTGATCATCAGCATACCAAAATATTTCAGAAATGTGTCTTTTAACTTCCAGAAACAAAGATTCCCTTAGATCATCATAATGAGTACAATACAAAAGGAAATGAGATTTATTTTCCACTTCACCAAGATCACATAGCACACACAATCTATTTCCCTCTGGAGTATTTTTTAATCGACCAACCTCAATGGCTAAAGGCAAAATCCCACATCTCAGCTGTGCAACCAAAGATCTTTGGCTCCTAGGTAAACGAGATGTAACATATAATTCTGGACTAAAATTCTGTTTTATATGCATATATGTTCTTAATTTTGGCTTTAATAAAACATTTTCAAACCATTTTTCTTCATATTTCATTAACAGCTTATGTTTAAGCGAATTGACATTACAACTTGTAGAATATCCAAGATCTTTACATACTTTTAGTTTGTTAATAACTGATCCTAAAGCTCTCCCTCCCGAATCAACCAGTGACTTAATACCAACTTCGTCAAAAAATCATCAAGAACAAAACCCAAATATTTATATGAACTAACATAGTCCAAATTGACTGAGCCATAGCTAAATATATATGTAATTCTTTCAATGCCTTTCTTTCTAAAATGCATTACGTGTGTGATGCTTTGATTTATAGCTAATCGCCATTTAAAACACCATATTTAACATTTTCTGTAATTCAGACTCAGACTCAGCCAACAAGACTATATCATCCGAATATAATAGAATTCCCAATTTAATACCATCAAGTTATACTCCTAAATTAGCATCCTTAATTTGTAAAGCTAAGTCATTCACAAATAAAGCAAAAAGGGTTGGGGAGAGTACATCACCTTGTTTTACTCCAAGTGGTGTATCAAACCAATCAGTAAATAAATCATTAATCTCGACACTAGCAACTGTACCGCTATACATTGCTTGTATTGTTTTTATAGAATTTTCCATCCACTCCTGCTTCAATTAGTTTAAAAGCAAGCAGCTCTCTATTAATCCAGTCAAAGGCTTTTTGAAAATCAATAAAACATGCAAAGGTGGATTTACTTTCAGCAATTCTAACTCTAATAATAGTTGATACAGAATTTATATGATCGATGCATGCTCGTTTCCTTCTAAATCCATTCTGCTCATCAACAAGATACTGACCCATTTCTAAGTACTTTGTAAGCCTATAATTCAGTATATTGGAATACAATTTATAGACTGTACTAAGAAGACTAATTCCCCTATAATTAAGGGGCATTCTAGGATCATTTCTTGATGACTTTGGAACAGGTTTAATAATAGACTTACGCCATATTGACGGGATTATACCATGGTCAAAGCATGTCTTAAAGAGATGGAATAGGATCTATAGTAGCTGCGGAGTTTTTAAGGCTTCATTTGGGATATATATATATATATATATATATATATATATATATATATATATATATATATATATATATATATAATATAAATATACATATGTATGTATGTATGTATGTATGTATTTTATGTATGTATGTATGTAAGTTCATCTTTTTAATTAATTGTGTAAGTCTTCGTTTTGAACTATTTATTCAGTGTTATATACAGGTACATTGGCAATAATAATAATAATAATAATAATAATAATAATAAAAAAAGAAAAGAAAATATTGTTTATTTCTAGTGCTGTCAGACATTTATCGTGAATCGCAATTAATTGCATCCAAAACAAGAGTTTTTGTTTACATAATATATGTCTGTATACTGTGTATGTTTATTATGTATATAAAAATACAAACAAATGCATATATATATATATATATATATATATATATATATATATATATATAGAGAGAAAAAATAAGAAAAATCTGTTCATATATATTATATATATTTTATATATAATATAAGAATATATATATAAATTTCAAAATATATACTGTATGTGTGTGTGTTTTTATATATACATAATAAATATAGACAGTACACAAACACATATTATGTAAACAAAAACCTTTATGTTGGATGTGATTAATCTTTTGCCAGCACTATTTATTTCATTTTATTTTATGGATATATAGTACAGTGCTTTCTTTAGATATTAAAATACATTTTGGGATCAGGATCAGAATTGTCATTTTGCTTAATAAGCAATAATTAATATCAACATTACAAAAAATGACTGCGCTTAAATTAGACTAAAGTTGCACTTATTTTCCACTGTTATAACCCTGTTCCAGTGTAGAATTTTAGGTCTTTAATTATCTAAATCTGGTATAGCCTATTTAATTTAGGTGTTTACTGTAATTGTTCAAAATTTTGGTACTAGGGTTGGAAAAAATGTGCAAATACTATAGGAAGTAAATCTTAAATATAATCATTTATTATATAGAATTAGTTTTAACTTCATTTGGTTGACACATTCTAACCTTTTGAAAGATATGGAAGGAGAGGCGAAGAGACGGAGAAGAGGATCTCCAGAACCCAGTGGTGTGTCACTGAACAGTCTTATCGTTCCACAACCTGACTTCAGTGATAGCTCAGTGCCTTTTGGCCTCAGGTAAGACTAGGCGCTGCTTCTATAAATTACTGCATTATACAGGCAAAAAAGAAACTAACTGAATGTGTATACATTTCCTTTGTTGACTCTCCCAGTTATGATATAGGACAATTAAAATGTAAACTCCCGATATATCAGTGTTGTTGCATATGCTCAAATGCATTCAAATCAAGTACCTATACACAGTATATTGCTGTTTGATATTTTTGAATAAGCTATATTAAGGGTGTTTCCCACAGGATTTTGTGAGACGATGCTGGGTGGACTTTGGGACAGACTCTGCCAGAAGAAAATGTTTTAAATTTTTAAGATAAAAGCAGCAGTTTGGTGCACTTTGAGAACAAAAGCTCAAAGCTCAAACCTCTTTCAGTGACCAAACTGAACAGAATAAAGAGACTTTACATTGGTTTATACAAAAAAAACATTGTATAAATCAACTTTGTGTCTCATTAACCACATTGCATTTACTCTAAACTTACTCTATATTACTGCTAAGTAGTGATTGCGTTTTTTTCTAGCAATAGTGTGCACCCTTTATTTTTAGAGAAAAATCTCCATACTTGTTTGTTGTGCATTTTTATTTTTTTTTAATCTCATTACTTTACACTTTGTGTAAATCAATAATACACAAACAGTCTCTATGGTGACAGTTCCATATGTACATGTCACCATAGGAAAAAAGACTCTGAACTCGTAGACACAGCCCTGAGTTAGAAGCAGCAGTCTGCCATTACTGTTTTCTTGTTGCTTGTTGCCACTGCTTTCACCAGCATCTAGCTCAGTGGGCGTGGCTTCAGCAACCATCTCCACCCACATCCTGCCTCTTTGCCCAGTTTCAATTATCTGGGTGTGATGTGCGGTGAAGTGCTGCTAAGATGGCCATGAATGGCTCCGCACACTTTGAGCTTCAAAAATGCACTTCATAATCCTACGGGTGACGTTATGGACATTATGTCCATGTTTTTATACAGTCTATGGTTGGGAATCACCAATGAATCTAGGAGTCTCTATAGACTCCGTCCATCTGAGGTCACTGTGGTTAAATGTTATTTTCATAGGAAATATCCCCAAAATTAAAATAAAGTCCCCTATATGTTTAGAGATCAATACCAATGCTTTGTATGCAAAAGTCAGCTCCAGACAAAGTAAAGCATCACACGTTTGTTTTCCAAATGGCCTTCCTGAAAGAGTTTCTTGGCACTCTGTAAGCAGTCTCAGCCTCAGATGTCATGCCCACGGACTTATAAAGTTTGTGATAGCATGCCAAGGCACCAAGAGCCCAGCTATGTCGTTATTTTTATTGTCCCGTGCTCCTCATCTGTGTAATTCATAAACACTCATTCATTATGCACAGTACAATCTAGAGATCGACCGATATGGGTTTTTCTATAGCCGATGCCAATGCCGATGTTTAGAGGTCAGGGTCAGCGGATGGCCGATATGTGCTGCCGATTTTTAGGGCCGATATCTTGGAGTTTTCCCCTTGATTTGCATGCTAAAATGTCACACTAATAATAAGTGGATGCACAACACATTTTTTCTAAACCTATCATAATTTATTGAGCACTGACTTGAACCATCTCTTTATTCATCTTAATTTAGTGCACTGCACTGTATTAAAATAAAAAAAATTTATCCAAAGTTAACCAAACAAATTAATAAACTGACCAAGTATTAAATATATAAAACAGGTAATATATATATATATATATATATATATATATATATATATATATATATATATATATATATGTGTGTGTGTGTGTGTGTGTGTGTGTGTGTGTGTGTCAATCATTTACATTAAAGTTTTAGAGCATTTACATGTATCAAGTAGAATTTTTCAAGTTTGTTTGAACATAAATGTAAACTTAAATATACATTTAAATAAATACAATTTTAGAAATAAAAATCAATTAAACTGAAAAATATAAAAAAAATAAATATATAAAAAATAAATAACAGTAGTGCTGCAAAGACACTAGCAACCAGCAACATTTGTGTTTGGTATAAATGACACAGCACATCTAAAGTTCATTCTAATTTCAAACTTACATCGCAGTCTGTTCATTATTAAAATAAAGTACAGTCAACCAAACATTTAAAAAGTTACACTGGTCAGTTTAAATACACCGTATACCGGACCACTCTGCTGTTATGCCAAGGACGTTATTGCTCATGTGAAGAGGATGATTTTTTCCGTCTAGTTTACATTAAAATAAATATTATAGTTTAACATTCAGATACATTGCGAATATGGAAACATTTGGATATGTGCAGAACGAGACGTGAGCAATAACCTCCAAATACATCTAGTCAAACCCGCGCTCGCTCGTCCTCGTATGGACTTAGTGCACATGGCATAATATCTTCTTTTTAACATAATAATAAGGACTTCTCATCTCCCAGTATGCTGTGATGAAGTGAGCAGTTATCATCACAGAGCTCTCCGTCCCCCTGGACGTCCACCCGTCTGTCGTCAGCGCAACAGAGGATGCTCGGGATAGCTCATCCACAACTTTTTTCTTCTCCTGTTCATAAAGATCTGGCACAATCTTTTCACTCTAACCTCTTTCCTTCATCATTATATCTGACAGGGAAGCCAAAATGCGCGGGGCGTTCAAGCTCCTCCGCTCGGCATTATCACTGAGTGTGGACTGAACATGCGCAACTTTTTTTTTTTTTTTTTCATAAATCAATCCGCGGGTCACGCGTATGCCGAACTGAAGATATTGATCTGAACGGATCACGGATCAATGAAACATTCAGCAAAGTAAAATGATCTCAAACGTATGGCGCGCTCTCTTCATTTTATCAAACGATCATAATCACATTTATTCATTTTACAGTCCTGCTACTAGCATTTTATTCATACTAAAACCCCTTTAATTCAGGTGAGAAAGCTTTTTTTTCAAGTGGCTTTTGCACATAATAATAATACGCTGCAGACGCATTTTGCAGCATTAAGGTTATTACTTGATCGTTAATTTAAACGACGATCGATCATGGAAATGATCAAATATTGACATCCCTAAATACAAATGAGTTGGATGGAAAACTGGTTATTGTCTGCATCAAACCATGCTTCCGAACAAATGTCATTCACCGTTCTGGGCAGCTCCAGGACAGCTGTCTCTCCGAGCGCGGTGCTGTGTGTGAGCGGGGCGGAGTAACGGAGCCCTCAATCACGCTGCAGTGTTTGTGAGAGCTGACAACTTCTCCACCCCATTTACAGAGTGAAATTCTTTGACTACCTTTATCTCGCGGGTCTGTTTTTGAATCTTCCAAAAGTTTTGGCTCGGGGTGCTTTACATGCAGTGGCTGCAGCAGCACTTTCCACCGCGCCAATAATGCGGGGCTGCCCACCGACCTGCCTGATTTTAAATCGGGGCTACTAAACACGGATATCGGCCGAGCAATATATCGGTCGACCTCTAGTACAATCAGATGACTGACTTTTAAACCGAGTACATTTTCTGTAAAGAAAACAGGTTTATACTAATAGTGTAATGTTTATTTGTATGCCGGAGCTTGAGCTCTTGAAGCTCTGCCCTCTTCTGATGGGGTCAAGAGCATAAGCTCATTTGCATTTAAAGCGACATACACAAAAACAGCGCATGTTGGCTTATATCCTAAAAGTGGCAGTTTTAACAAGCTATAAAAACATATTGGGTGTCAGGGCCGTGCACAGACCTTTTGAGGGGCATGTGCTGAAACTGAAAAAGGGCACCCCCTCCCTTTTTTATATCAAAATTATTTAGTAAGCCTGCATAAAAGGAAGAAATGGTCACATCTTCATGACAAATTCAATAACACAAAATAATAGTCTCAAAAGCTTTAGATTTATTCACGATTAATAACAACCATAATAATAATATTAGATAATTAGATAATATAGATAAACAGGGTTTTAAGGGCTTCTTTAACCCTAATTACAACATCAACATTCTGTGAGCCATGTACCTGGCAAAAATTTGACACTGTGGTGGACCAGGGATGTTGGTCTCTTCTTGAAGGTCTCTTATTCACTACACTTTCCCTAAAATAAGCCAGCAATAAAAAAAAAAATAAAAATAGTGTGAAAACTACAGTTGCAGTGAAAAGCATTTCTGAAGGATTACGTTACACTGAAGAGTACTGAACTGGAGTAAAGATGCTGAAAATTCAGCTTTGATCACAAAAATAAAATCACATTTTAAAATATATTCAAATAGAAAACAGTTATTTAAAATTGTAAAAATATGACACAATATTACTGATTTTGCTGTATTTTGGATCAAATAAATGAACCCTTGGAATGAATCATGAATTACATTCTGCATGATAAAATATAACGATTTCACAGTGATCTTCTGTAAAAAAAAATTGTTACTAACTTACTACATTACTGTAGTAAAACCATGTTTTACAACATTTTATACATGTGAGGACGAGCGGAGAGTATACCATCACGTGATTAGCCTAAATGTTAATAAATTAAGTGGATCAGCAATCATAAATCAATGAAGAAATTTCTTAGAAATATAGTTATGTAGGTGACGAGGATCACTCGTCGCTTTGTGTAAGTTCCAGTACGAAACAGCGCGGGGGCGCACCTGTTATGATTTCCCGATGGTAAAAACTAATTATATGTTGTTGTATTACTTATCAATATATTGTTTTTGGCCAGCAAATGTAATTTTTTTTTTTTTTTTTTTTTTTTTTGTCCGTCATTAAAACGGCGACGGCGCCTGCCCCTGCCGACATCACATTACATTTTCATCTAACGTTACAGGTTACAAACTAGTTTTTGTAGCTATATAGACGGAGCGCTCGGTTTTTCCTGTGGTAAAATGCATTTGGCTAAAATAGCATTTTATAAAAGATGAAATGCAACTGTATGCACAGGCTATTTAAGTGTTGGCTATGACTAGATGGCAAATGCTAGCCCTCTCTCTCAGGCGACGTCCCACGTCTCAGTCAGTGAGTCAGTCAGACATCAAATAAATAAAATATGAGCCTTTATAGACATAGTGTTTAGTAGTACTTATTAAAACAACAAGATATTTATTTACCCTTCGCAAAACTTTGTTCAGCTCACCTGTTGTCTACTGTGCGACTGCTGTGGAACTTCAGTTGATTTAATGAATATAGAGGGGGCGGAGTTATCAGCTTACTGACAGCTTGAGGATCCAATAAGATTTACACAAGCTCGTTTTAAGAACTTTCATTTGCTAAATATTTGTAAAACAGACAGACAGACGTAAAGGGTGACCAGTAGCATTGATAAAAAAAAACACCACCAAAAAAAAAGGGCACTTTGGAGTGTAAGGGCAAAAAGGGCATGTGCTCTGCACAGGTTGAGCCCTACCTGTGCACGTGCCTGTTGGGTGTTTATTTTTATGTATTATTTTATATTGTATTATTGTTAATTGAATTACACATTTTGCACTTATAATAGCAGTTGTAAAATGTTTGTAAAAAAAAGATTGTAATCAAGAAATGTGGTTTCTCTTGCTGTTTCTTCAGTGTGGAGAGAGGTGCTCAGTCTAAATCCAGTCCTGCTGGTTCTCTTCCCCACAACACTGTAACAATTGATTTCCTCAAGGAGAGACACAAAACAAGCATGAAGAGCAAATATGAGAGCTTATTTGAGGGAATTCAATTACAAGAGAATAAAACCATCCTGAACAGCATTTACACACAGCTCTACATCAGAGAGGGGGATAGTGAAAGGGTTAATGAAGAACATGAGATCTTACAGAAGGAGAAAAATTACAAGATGCTGCAAGAGACTCCAATTGACTGCAACAACATCTTTAAACTTCTGTCGGGATGTGAAAAGCAGAAAAAAATCAGGACTGTTCTTACTAGCGGCATCGCTGGAATTGGAAAATCAGTCTCTGTGCAAAAGTTCATTTTGGACTGGGCTGAGGGAAAAGCCAATCAGGATGTAGATCTCATGTTTGTGCTTTCATTTCGAGAGCTGAACTTGTTTAAAGATGATCAATACAGTCTTTACAAACTTCTGGTGGACTTTCATCCTGAAATTCAGGATCTGGACTCAAAGATTCTCGAGGAGTGTAAAGTTGTAGTTGTCTTAGATGGTCTGGATGAAAGCAGGATCACACTGATGTTTTCAGAAAATGAGAGTGTTTCTGACGTGAATGAGTCTTCATCAGTGGGTGTGTTGATGTCTAATCTCATCAGAGGAGAGCTGCTTCCCAATGCTCTCATCTGGATCACCTCCAGACCAGCAGCAGCCAGTCGGATCCCCTCCAAATACATCAACCGTCTGACAGAAATTGAGGGATTCAATGACTCTCAGAAGGAGGAATACTTCAGAAAGAGAATCAATGATGAGCATCAAGCCAGCAGAATCATCTCGCACATTAAAAGATTAAGAAGCCTCCACATCATGTGTCACATACCTGTCTTCTGCTGGATCTCATCCACTGTCCTTCAAAACCTCCTGAAACAAGATGAGGGTGCAGAAATCCCTAAAACTCTGACTGAGATGTACATCCACTTCCTGCTGACTCAGATGAACATGAGGAACCAGAAGTATGAGGAGAGATCCAGTGAGAGAAATCCAGAGGAACTCCTGCAGTCCAACAAAGACAAGATTGTGAAACTTGCTGGACTTGCTTTCAAGCAGCTGATGAAGGGCAATGTGATGTTCTATGAGGAGGACCTGATTGAGAGCGGCATAGATGCTATTGACATCACAGTGTATTCTGGGATTTGTACCGAGATCTTTAAGGAGGAATCTGCTGTGATTCATCAGAGGAAAATCTACTGCTTTATACATCTGAGCTTTCAGGAGTTTCTCGCTGCGTTTTATGTTTTCTACAGCTTTACAAATGACACTCCAGATGCAATGAAAGTGTTTGATTTGCTCCCAAATTTCCATAAAGGAGCGATAGATGTGGCTCTTCGGAGTGAGAATGGACACCTGGATCTTTTCCTGCGGTTTCTGCTGGGGATCTCACTGGAGTCCAACCAGAGACTCCTACAGGGTCTGCTGACACACACTGAGAAGAGCTCTGAGAGCATCAGGACAACCGCAGCTTACATTAAAGACAAGATCAAACAGGAACAGGGTCTCTCGGCTGACAGATCCATCAACCTTCTTCTCTGTCTGCTGGAGATGAACGATCAGACTCTGGTTAAAGAGATCCAGGAGTTTATGAAATCAGATGAAGACTCACAGAATAAACTCTCTCCGTCTCACTGCTCAGCGATCGCCTACATGCTCCAGATGTCAGACGAAGCTCTAGAGGAGCTGGACCTCATGAAATACAACACATCAGATGAGGGCAGAAGGAGACTGGTACCAGCTGTGATGAACTGCAGAAAAGCAAAGTAAAGAGTCAAATATTAATTTGCTTCAAGTTAATTGCTCATCAAGGCTACATTTATTTGATCAGAAATTCTGAAAAAAAAAAATCATAAATATAAATTTCAAATATAATGTATTTCTGTTATGCAAAGCTGAATTTTTAGCAGCCACAACTCCAGTCTTCATTGTCACATGATCCTTCAGAAATCATACTTATATGTTGATTTATTATCAGTTCTGGAAAAAATTGTGCTGCTCAATATTTTTTTTGGAACCAGAGATATGTGGACGCTTTTTTTTAAGAATTAAATGTATAAGTATTTAATAAAAGCATTTATTAAAAATAATTAAAAATATGTTCTAACAATGGATGTTTTTATGATCACTTAAAAAAATCTATTTAACACATCCTTGCTAAATACAAGTATTCATTTATTTTAGCAAGAAAATAAAATATATTGACCCCAATCTATTAAACTGTTTTACAAATGTACAAATTATTTCTGTTTTAAATATATATATCATTGTCTATTAACATCTTGTTGCAAATGTCCATTAAATCAACTAAAACTGTTTTACTCTCTTTCAGTCTTGCCTGCTGTAATCTCACAGTTCAGTGCTGTGAAATCGTGGTGTCTGCTCTACAATTATTAAACTCGCCCCTCAGAGAGCTGGACCTGAGTAACAATGACCTACAGGACGCTGGTGTCAAGCACATTTGTGCCGGCCTGAAGAGTCCAAACTGTCAGCTGGAGATACTGAAGTAAGAGTAATATCTGGAGTACACTTGGTCTTTATGTGTGCACTGCTTTGTGATATTTCACTTGACCAGCAGAGAACAGCACTGAGCTGTGTTATCCTCCTAATACTCACAAATAGCTTCTGAACTTCTTCCATTTGTTTTATGGCCATTTTCTATTATCTTTGAATACTTAAAAAAATACAAAAAATAAAAATGCAGCCCAGTTAGGACTGTTGATACCTAGTGCATTTGTGTTCAGACAGGCGAATGTGTGTAAGGCTAGATAATGTAGGCTTCATAGTCTGTTTACATCATGCGTACAGTGCGTGAGACGTAACGGCAAACTAACATCTCTGAAACATGCGTTTTGTTTTAAGTAAGTTCAAGTTCTGATAAATGATTTTTGCCAGTATAAATTTGCAATAAATTAATCAGTATTGACCGGTATTTTCTTTTATCATCATCATCATCATCATCATCATAACATTCAATATTCTAATGCAGTTCTTATGCAACCAGAAATCCTAATCTCACTTTTAATTATTCTCTTTGTAGGTTATCTGGGTGTATGGTGACAGAGGAAGGCTGTTGTCATCTGGTTTCTGCTCTTGATTCAGACACTTCACACTTAAGAGAGCTGGATCTGAGCTACAATCACCCAGGAGAAGCAGGAGTCCAGATGTTTTCTGCTTTGTTAGAAAATCCAGATCGCAAACTGGAAAAACTCAAGTATGTTGGGCTTTATGGCAAATTTTTTGAGAGAGAAAAATAGTGTAAATAGTTAATTTTGCCATCTCCACCTGGTAAATGTTGATCCAGCTCTTTGTTTTGATGCTGATTCAGATTTTTTTCTGATTCTGATAATTATTGACCCATCTCTTTGTTTAAAAAAAAAAAAAAAAACATGACAAAGTCTTAAAAACACTTTTTTGTTTGTATTTTATAGTTCAGACCATTTCGGAGATTTCAGAATCAAACCAGGACTACAAAAATGTAGGTATTTTCTCTTTCACATATACTCACACATATTTAACATATATATTAGTATGATCTATGTCAGGAGCTTTCAAAGTGTGGAGCACGTGGTCTTCTCCACCTGCATGCTGACAACAAACACCTGAAGCACGTGCACCCAACCCGTCATTCATTTCTCCTATTTACTCCATTGTGAAAGATCAGTCAAATACACACACTTTACTAGTGTCAAAATACCCATCATAAATGAAGCTGGTTAAGTTAATGTAAAAATTAGGGAACAAATTGGATGTGTGGCTATCAGCACTGACCTACAGCAACTACATGGGCATCCAGAGTTCGAATCCTAACTTGAGGACCTTTCTCGATCCCGCCACCCCCTTTCTATTCACTTCATGTCAGATCTGATCTGTCCTATTACATTAAATGCGAAAAAAAAGTCACTTATTTATTTGTGTCAGCATGCTGTTTTAATTTTCAGCCAGAGCAGCAGAGGGAGCTCACAGACAGAAAATCGGAGTTATTTGAGTTAACGCTGAGTATATGAAATGTATGACATATGTTTATGCAGAAGTATGGTATCAGTGAACACAGAACATATATGTAACCAAATAAATACACTATTGTAGTAATATAAGGTTTGTCTACGTTCTTCAAGGCCCTGGGATGCACTAGCATGCTCGCTTTTGGCCCAAAATGGCCAATTTTGACATTGATGAAACATCACAATCAATGTTAATGGTGGTTATGACCCTGTCTTTTTTTTCTAATTTCTCTTGTATTTAGATGCCTGTGATCTCACGCTGGATCCAAACACTGCATACGCTCATCTCGCTCTGTCTGAGGAGAACAGAAAGGCAACAAATGTGGAAGAAGAGCAGCCATATCCTGATCATCCGGACAGATTTGAGCACCAAGAGCAGGTTCTGTGTAGAGAAACTCTGTCTGAACGCTCTTACTGGGAGCTTGAATGGAGCGGGGGGGCTTATGCTGCAGTGACATATAAAGAAAACAAAGGGAAAAAAAGAGGGAATGAATGCAGATTTGGGTGGAATGATAAGTCCTGGAGTCTTTTCTGTACCCCTGATGGATATAGTGCCTGGCATGATAACAAGAAAACAGATGCCAATTTCCCATCAAAACCCTCAAACAGAGTAGCAGTGTATCTGGATAGGCTGGCCGGCGCTGTGTCCTTTTACGACGTGTCTGAAACTCATACTCTCACACACATATATACCTTTAAAACCAAGTTCACTGAACCACTCTACGCTGGGTTTGCAGTTTATGGTTCAGTGTTTCTATCTGGGTGTATAGCATCCTAACATTAGTAATTGCTAAACTGTAGCAGCAATTTATTTTCTTGTATGTTCAGATTATGAGAGAAGTTAATCTAGATGGCTGTTTGACAATGGGCAAAAAAAAATATGCTTTAAAATTGTTTACAGACAAAGTTTAATTGTATTTGATGTTTATTGTTTGTATGTATGTATGCATGTATATGTGTGTGTATTTGTATATATATATATATATGATATTTAATGAGTCAGAGTTAGGTTTTCCCACATTATCAGCATGATATATAAATGAAGGCATTAGATGAAGTATGGTGAAATGCATCCCACCTTTTCAATAAAAGAGCATATAATGAATTGAAGTCACTGGCTGCATCTGAAATCGCACACTCTCTTGAGTAGGTACTCATGACAGCAAAAAGAATATTTTATTTTATATAGTATGAATGTGTAGTTTCAGTGTAATCTGGATGTAATGCATTTGCCATGTTGTCATTGACACATGACATCTTCTTCTGTAGCCTCATGGGATAGTAAAACGTCCGTTGTATGCACACTTCAGAAACACCTATTCTGGGTCATTTTTGTGTATTCTTTACATACTTCTTTTGTCCCATGCTGTTTTTCGCCTACTGTACAGTAGGGAAGTGGGCAAATACAGAAGCAGCCACTGACTAGAGACTCATGTTGCCATAGAAACAGTCAGTGTCCTGAGATGCCCTGTTAGGACTAGACTTGCACATTGGCTGGACCATCCTTAAATATAAGCTTATTTTTTTATGATATTTGAGCACAAGGAACAATTTATGGGATAGGTATTTTCAGAGTTATTTTTCAGTTGATGAAGTATGTTATTTACATTTTAGAAAACATTTAAAATATTTTATTAGGCTTACTGTCCTCATTCACTGTATTTTTTTGTAGGTTTACTAGTATCTTTAAATATATTTTTGGGCTTTATTAATTTATGCACAGTAAAAGATCACATTTGTTTCCATTCAAGGTCTTCTGGGATTTAATACTGCTTAAAATCATCAGCATGTTCTTTGCTTGATATTATGACACTTTTTAAAATTGTTTCTGTTCAGATTAAGCCTTAGGTGTAACACATGTACAATAAACTTATTTTCAAACATTACTTTGTCTTCTTCCTGCTGCATCTGCCTTTGGGCTGAAATGTTGCTTTTAATGAACCCTTTTTTTTTTTTAAAGATCTAGGTTTCAGATTCTGCAATGACTGCAACTGTGATCTTATTTATATTTTTTTTTTTGTCACAATACCTTCAACCACCACTAGAGAGAAGCATTTACTTGTGTTAGTGCTTCTGTTAATGTTTATATGTAGTCTATAGTGGATTTGCCTTCATGGCCCCTGGTGACTGAGAGCTTTCAATAGCATGTGCAACTGAATATACACAATTACACAGACTATTAAAAAACAACTTACACCCGATTTTACATTTTAAAAATGTGAAAATATTATGAAGATTTTAAATCTCAGTGCCAGAAACAGTTTAAAGCCTGAAAACGACTGGGAAATAATACAAGAGGATTTTGTTGAAACAGCTCCTTGTGGCCTGTATCCCCTGTTCGCACAGTACAGAGAAGCCACACGATGACTTGTGTTTTTCCTCCACAAGCTTTGTCCTGATTGACCTTTCTGCTGTGCTCACTCTCTCTCATTCGTTCTTGAATTGCATTGCCAATCCATTTCTGTAATTTCCCACTCCACTCCCCGAGAACCCATCCCAGCCCGGACTGGAAGGTAATCTATTAATGCTGTCAGTAAAAAGCTCTGCGTCAGAGTCTCGCCGCCTGCTATATAAAGCCCTGCCAGTGTTGCTGCATCCTCGCAGACCTCTCTCCACAGCAGCAGCAGAAGCACTGCGGAAACTGTCTCTGCTCTCTTCTCTCTTCAGCAAACATGAGCTCCTTGAGTTACAACCCCTATCTACCGTCTGTGCAGCGGAGGAGGGTGGTGGTACGCAGCGGGACGCCCTTCAGCGGAGGAAGCAGTCGCTCTCGCTCCGTCTATTCGACCTATTCATCCCCATCCCGTGCCTCGGTTCTGTCCTCTTCGGCAGGTCTGCAGCTTTCTGCTGCATCACCAGATCTGGACCTGAGCCAGGCCACTCAGCTGAGCTCAGAGTTCAAAGCAGTGCGGACGCAGGAGAGCGCTCAACTTCAGAACCTTAATGACCGCTTCGCCAGCTTCATTGACCGCGTGCATGGCCTGGAGCTCCAGAACCGTGCCCTGGAGGCAGAACTGCTCTTGTTGCGTCAGAGGCACTGTGAACCCTCCCGTCTCAGGGGGCTGTATGAGCAAGAGGCTAGGGAACTCCGTGCAGCTGTAGATGAGGCCCGTAGGGAGCGTCAAGCGGCTCAAGAAAGGAGGGACCAATTGGAAGATGCACTCAAGGCCTTGCAGGGTCGATACGAAGAAGAAGTCCTGTCCCGTGAGGAAGCCGAAAGACAGCTTGTGGATGCCAGGAAGGGGGCGGATGATGCAGCACTGGCCCGCTGTGAGCTCGAAAAAAGGGCTGACAATCTTCTGGATGAGCTGGCCTTCCTCAAGAGGCTCCATGAAAGTGAAATCGCCGAGCTCCAAGCCCAGGTGCAATACAGCGCACAGGTGTCCGTTGAGATGGAAGTGGCCAAACCGGACCTCTCGGTAGCTCTCAGAGAAATCCGAGGTCAGTATGAGCGCCTGGCGCAGCAGAACATCCAGGCTGCGGAGGAGTGGTTCCGTGGGAAGGTGAGCACCATGGCGGGTGACACGGCCAAACACACGGACAACATCCGCAGCGCTAAAGACGAGGCTGGGGAGTACCGTCGCCTCCTGAAAGCTCGAGACCTGGAGATCGAAGCATGCCAGGGTTTGAACCAAGCTCTGGAACGACAATTGCAAGAGGTTGAGGAGAAACAGAGCGCAGAGATCGCCGCCCTACAGGTCAGAATGATAACTATATGTACAATATATGCATTTGGCAAAGTGCCTTGCATTACATTCATAGTACACATTTGATCAGTTCTTGCTTTTCCTGGGAATTGAACCTATGGCCTTGGCATTGTTAGGGCCAAGTCCCAGTGTTTTAACTACATGAAAGCTAAACACTGCAATTCTGTTTTACAAAAAGCTAAACTTTGATCTTTACATACTTCCCCCCCCCCCCTAACAGGACAACATCAGTGAATTGGAGAATGAGCTAAGGACCATGAAGAGTGAAATGGCCCATTACCTCAAAGAATATCAGGACCTTCTCAATGTGAAAATGGCCTTGGACATTGAGATAGCAGCTTACAGGTAACATCAACATGCAACTTAGTTGCAACTGACATGTAGAATTTGTATAACCAAGGCCATAACAATTGGTCAATCAATATGGTTTTCACATTGAATACATTTGATCTACCTCAAACTTAAATATATCTTGAATATGAGTCTGTTCACATAACAACAGGAAGCTTCTAGAAGGAGAAGAAACACGCTTCAACGTGGGTGGTATTGGCGGGATCTCCAGCGTGTTTTCTCCCTCCATCGCCGCCACTCCTTCTTTCGGTCGTCCCGTGTTCTCTGTTCAGTCCAGTCTGTCCTCTGGCGCCCCCTATCTTCTAGGAACCAGACTGATGAGCTACTCTGCCACACCAGATGAAATCATTGAAGCCAGCAAGGCACAGGAGGCTGAGGCAAGTCCAGAGAAAGAAGAAGAGGAAGAGGAGGAGGAGGTAGAGGAGGAAGAGGGTGAGAAGGAGGAGGAAGAAGAAGAGGGGGAGGAGGAGGAAGAAGAAAAGGAAGAGGGTGAGGATCATTTGTTTTTTATACATTGTATATAATTTATTCTCATTTATTTTTTGTAACACCCTATTGCAGTGCTGACATTTGTACCCTATTGTCTCTTTTACAGGTGAAGAGGGAGGAGAGGAAGAAGGTAAGGATGAAGGAGAACAGGAAGAGGAAGAAGGAAAAGTAGAAGAGGAAGAGGATGAAGGAAAAGTGGGAGAAGGAGCAGAAGAAGAAGGAGGAGAGGGTGAAGAAGGGGATCAAGAAGAAGGTGAAGGTAAAGAAGAAGATGAGGCTGAGAAGGATGACGCTGGAAAAGAAGAGGAGAAAAAGAAAGGAGGAGAGGAGAAAGAGAGTAAAGATGAGAAAGCTAAGCCAAAAGAGAAGTAAACACACCGAACCAACCCCCCTGGTGCTATCTGGAGGTGATCAAACCTTGTGCATTAATCTCACACATGCCACAACTTCACTGTGTCCTGCTGCTTGATTTCAGATTCAGTTCAAATTAAAAGCGAACCATATATGCAGACAAGAATAATAAATGCAACCATAGAGATCGGCCGAAGAAAGAGTAGCCTATGCATGAAGACATGCCTAACTTTTGCGCTTGGCAGGAAAGCTGTGATTGCAGGTTGCTTGTGTTGTTGCTTGTGTTGTTACAATTGTCATTCTATTTATTGAAAAGCAAATAATATTCTTTGAGCATTGTGTCTGTATGCCTTCAGCATTAATCACACTGTCAACTGCCTAAGATAACACAAGTGTGCTTATTATTCAAAATGCCTTAGACCAGATCCTCAAAGAAAGGCTCATTGTCTTCCAATAAAAACTTGACAAACCTCCTTAACTTGGTGTATTGCTCTGTTGCTGTTTTTCTGCCTATGCCAACTGTGCAGTATATAATGTATGCTATGGTATTATGTGACATAGAACAAATCAAGTTGCGTGGCATGCATAATTCATGGAGTGGCATCTAGCTTTTTAATTAAAGGAATAATTCACCAAAACTTTAAAATTTGCTAAAATATACTCACCCTCAGGCTGTAAGAGATGTATATGAGTTTGTATATGAGTCCAAACAGCTGATAAATCTACATGACCATCAATTAAAACCATGTGAAGTGAAAAACAAATCACTCATTAAGCTGTTTTTACCTTTTAGCCCTATATATAGTATATATATATATTTTACAGAGGAAGCATTATTATCGATTATGCACTGGTATTTTGGCCCAAAGCAAAGGTTTTAAATTAAAACACCATAATAATGGATTTTTTCTTACAAACTCTGCAGATTGTCACTTAATAAGATGTTAACTGATGGACTGGAGTGGTGTGGGTTACTTGTGAATTATTGTGATGTTTTTATCAGCTGCTTGGACTCTCATTCTGATGGCACCCATTCACTGCAGAGGATTCACTGGTGAGCAAGTGATGTGATGCTAAATTTCTTCAAACTCACCTATATCTTAAATGGTCTAAGGGGTGAAGATATTTTCAGGCAAAATTTATTTTTAGGGTGAACTATTGCTTTAAATCCTGAAGATTTGCTTCCGGATCATTTGTAATGCCAGAAATGAAAGTCCAAATGCATTGTGGGATGCAGTATCCCATGTAGTGTGCTCTTTTGTTTGCTACACAATTAAGGTAATTCATATATCTAAGGCATACTGCACACAATATATATTGCATACTGCAGAGACAGTGCTATTCCAAGCACTACCCCTGTTCTCAATCAGGTACACTACAGTCTGCTAGTATGCAGCCATCAACTCCAGTACAGCTGTGCATTGATTATTTATTCATGACAGCTGTAATCAATATAATGCAAGAAACCTCAGAGCTCAGCTAAAGTGATTCACTAGAGTGATGTCATGTGACCATTTTGTGCACATTCAGCACTTGAACAACAGCACAGAGCAGAATCCACAGAAAGCACAGCTTTGGATTCCCACGTAGTTGCACGCATGCATGAGGTGAGCAGTAAAAATCGGAGCTGTTAACCTGAAAGTTGTTGGTTTTAACCCTATTAGAATTCATCCATGAACTATAACCACTGTGCACTAAGAGTGTCAGCCAAACGTCCTGCCACAGTCACCCTAGTTGTGATCCCAAACCAGACCCAGTGATCAGCACAAATCTGTATTGATTTAACATTTGCATTGCAGAATTAGTGTTTTGAAGAATGCAAATCAATTACTGCCCCCTCAGCGACAAATTCGGTTACCTGATGATCCAGAGCACTTGGCTCAAGCTCTAACAAGCCAGTGCAGCACATGTTCTCCATTATCCTAATTGAGAGCTACACACTGATGTCTAGTCACACTAATGGAGGGGGATAGAGACTGGTCTTGTTTGAGAAAATCAATGTGATTAATGTCTATGTCCTGATGAAACGTTTGTGAGATCAGTCATGCTTCACTTTTTCAGTCTGGCTGTCATTCTTTGCATTTGCCCAAAATGAAGGTTTTATTGCCAACTATTAATCTTAGTAAAGGACTTTATCTTCTAATGCAAGGATAACCTTGTAATCGTGTAAAAAAAAATTCTTAATCTTTTTATTATGCAGGAAGCAGTTTATGAAAGCAGTAAGACAAGCAACTGTGTTAATTGTGGGATGGATTTGTGACTTTGTGACAAAATATAGATGTTTAGGTTTATGTGTGAACTTTCCAACATGAAATTACTTTTTTTGTGAAAATCTTTGTGCTAGTTGGTTCTTTTAAGAGACATCGATACTTGTATTCAGCGAGGATGCATTAAATGGGTCAAAAGAGACAGCCAAGACATTTATGATGTTACAAATTTCAATAAATCTGGAAGTGTAGTGGCAAAAAAACACGGTCTATACAAAATATTAAGCAGCGTACAGTAACTGTTTTCCAGTGTATTATTGATATACTATTATAGTTTATATATATTAATAAGATATGATTATATATTTCCTGTTATCACTTTAATAAAAAAAAATCATATAGTTTTTTTTTATTTTAATCTTTTTATTACATTAGGTGTTTTTTTTTTAAACAAGCATCTGTAGTTTTTATTTATAATTCATTTATTTTTGTTATTTTACTTAAAGTTAAACTAAACAAAAATACGAAGTTGCCTTTGATATTATTTTATTCAAATGTATCTTATTTTAAATTTTTTACTTACTCTAATAACCGTTTTCAACATTCACAAGGAATGTTTCTCGAGCAGCAAATCATCATATTAGAATAATTTCTGAAGGATCATGTGACACCGTAGACTGCAGTAATTATTTCTGAAAACTCAGTTTTACCCATCACAGGAATAAAATTATATTTTAAAAAGTTTTAAAGCAGAAAATTCTACTTTAAATTGCAACAATATTTCCGCTTTCACAGTGTATTTGATGAGCATAAGAGACTTCTTTCACCAACATGACAAAAATCCACCCTGAGCTTCTGAACTCCAGTATTCAGTAGAATAAATTCAACCACACTAGGAGTTTTGTAAGGACTTGATGGGCTTTTATTGAGTGATGTGATATTGCAAAGAGCAGCACCTTTAGCTTTCACAGTATCATTGCTAACAGCTGTTGTGTTTAATGTTAACAAACCGAATCTTATCATCGAGTCAGTGCATTATGTCTTAAGGCAAGAAGTATACAAGAAAGACATCATATCATTTGAAATAATGAAATGCAGTTAGAGCTCAAAGTGCGCCTGCGGGTGATGATATTATAGCACCATTATTGCCATACAACTGCTGTAGAACTTCCCATTTGTGTAAAATCTCTCATCGTTCGAGTCATTAGCAGCACAGATGTACTTGCACTTTAATTCAAACGCGCTATAGTTTGTGTTTCAGTGGCGACGGCTCAGCATGGCTCAGTACATCCCTCCAGACCACACATGCAAGTCAATCATTACCACACATGCAATTATTTTTGCTAGCAGCATCAAACGCCCTTTGCATCAAATAGAATTATTTCTAACAATTGATTATAACTAATTCCCTTTCAAAGTCATTTGCATCAGTCTTTTCCTTTGATTTCCTTCTTTGCCTGTGGACTGACTTTCTCCACCTTCTTGGTGACTTTCTTTGTCTCCTCGGGCTTTTCCTCTGACTTTTTCTCTTTCTCTGTGTCAGGTTTGCTCTCCTTGTCTCCGTTGGTGATGGTTTCCACTGTTCTGGTTTGGACCTCTTCTTTCGGACTGATTTCTTCTTTGGCCGGACTCTTCTGGTCTCCGCTGGGAACGGCTTCTTCCTTTTCTTCTTGCTGCTTTTCTTCTACTGGGCTTTCTGGTTTCTCCTTTTCTGGTGATTTCTTCTCAACTTCTTCTGAATCGCTCTTTTTGTCGCTCTTCTCTGAATCAACCTTTGTTTCCTCTCCTCCAGATTCCTCTTTCTTCTCTTCATCTCCTTCAGATTTGGTCTCCTCTTTTTCATCAGCTTCTTTTTTCTCCTCCTCATCATCTTTGGTTTCTTCTTTACTCTCGGCCTGTTGTTCTTTACCACCTTCCTCCTCCTCCTCCTCCTCCTCTTCCTTTCCTTCTTCGTCCTTCTCACTGCCTTCTTTCTCTGCTGTTGGAGATTTTTCACCGCTGAGTTCTGTCTCCTCAATCACTTCCACTTGTTGCTCCTCTTCCTCCTCACCTTCTTCCGCTTCCTCTTCTTTCTCTTCCTCCTCGCCTTCTTCCGCTTCCTCTTCTTTCTCTTCCTCCTCAGCAGCTTCTCCCTCTTCTGCTGCTTCTTCATCTTCTCCTCCTTCTGCCTCTTCCTCTTCTTCAGCCTCAGGAGCAGCAGAACTCACTTTGGCCTCACTGGTGGTGACAATCTCTTCCTCCTCTTCCTCTTTTTCCTCTTCTTCACCTTCACCAGCTTCTTCCTCCACTTCTTTAGCCACCTCAGCCAGATCATCGTCAAGGTCACTCTCTCCTTTGGTCTCCTGGATGATCTCCTCCACTATTTTATGTTTGATCTTAGAGGTTTTCGGCTGGCTGTAGGCAAACATGGGGCTTGAAATACTTCCGGAGATGGTACGGAAGTGCGTCTCCTCACCCTCCAGCAGTTTCCTATATTTGAGAGAGAAAAGAGTCATTAATCAACTCAATGACATGCTATAAAGCAAAAAGGAGCCCAACTCTACCTATAAGCTGCTATTTCAGCATCCAGTGCCATCTTGACATTGAGCAGATCTTGATATTCCCGAAGATGACGAGCCATTTCCCATTTTGTTCCTTTCAGATCATTTTCCAATTGATGAATCATTTCCTGTTGAAGAAGATACAATAAATCCATTCACAACTTCATTAGATTGAACTTAAAATTAACCAAGAAATAAAAATGATTTTAAAATAATCTGTACAGTTTTATTAAACAACTTTTAATAAACAACTATATTTATTAAAGTTCTCATTTGGTTCTTTTAGAACCCATTGCAGCACCCCACATCCGTTTGGTGAGCTTGATTTATAAATTATACCAGGTCTGGTTCAAACGAAGTCAACGGGCCAGTAAAATGAAATCTTGCAGCGCTAGTAAAAACTATGCGCACTGCTCATTGCCCATGATTACGCACGCATTGCGCAAACCACCTGTGAAATAATGGCTGCGGTTTAAATCCTAGTGTGCAGCATTGGGGCAATCCTATATTTTGCAACACAGCCATGTGCCTTTGTTGCCTTTGAATCAGCAAATAAACACACACTAAGAATAAAACATTATCGTCATATCATGAAAACAATGTAACAGCATCCGAAAGCCATTATTTGAAGTGGTTGCGCGACGCATAACTGCGCTGTTTACTCTTACATCATACTAGTGCAGCAGGATTTGTTTTAGTTTTTTTCAGATCTGATACAAATCATAAAACAACGAGAACACATTTGAATTCTTTCGAATTTAAATGAACTTAAATGTAATTATTTTGTATATATAAAACTTTGCATGAAATACATAATTGTGTATTTAATTTTTGCATTAATTTATTAATTTTTTATAATTATATATTTATATATTTAAAATTTGAAGTTAAACTTACAATGCATTTAATTTTTTTTTTTTTTTTTTTTTTTTTACTGACCTGGTAACTGGAAACGTCGGTGCTGTGGCGGTCTTCGATATCATTCAGCTGCCTTTCCAATGAATCTTTTGTGCCACGAAGAGCCTCCAGCTCAATGTTCTTGGCTTGGATCTGACGGCGGTAGTCTGCGATCTCGTCCCGTATGGACTTCATAGCATCCTTGTTGTGCTCCGCGGCGTCCGTCAGCATGGCGTAGCGGCACTTGAACACCTCTTCAGCCTGCTGGAGGTTCTTGGAGGAGAGCCCGTCCAGCTGCGCGCGGATCTCCCGGAGCGCAGAGGTGATGTCGGTCTTCTGGAGGTCCCTCATCTCCACCACCGGCACCTGCGCGGCTTGAAGCTGAGCCAGAAGCTCGCTGATCTCCTCCTCGTGGTTCTGTCGCAAGAAGTCCATTTCGTCTACGAGCGCCTGGACCTTCCTTTCCAACTCCAGCTTCATCAGAAGCGAGTCATCCTTGTTTTTCTTCATACCCTGGATCGCAGCCTCCATGTGCTCCCTGAGCCTGGCTTCATCTTCGTAGCGCTCCCGGAGCCGCTGCAGATCCTCATCGATGTGGTCTGTGTCGAGCAGCACCTGCGCTTTCTCCTTGTGGAGCTGCTCCAGGGCGCTGCGCAGGTCTTGGAGCTCGCGGTCGTACGCATCGCTTTGTATGGAATGCGACAAGTTCTGCTGCTTCATCGCTTGGATCTCTGCCTCCAGCTGCTTGTTTTGCTCCTCGAGGAAGCGAACCTTGTCGATGTAGCTGGCGAAGCGGTCGTTGAGCCCTTGGAGCTGCTCCTTCTCGTTACTGCGCACCGGATCTCCATTGAGCGCCTCGCTCAGCTCGAACCCGGCCGGAGACGCGAGCACGGCAGGACCGTACCCAGCCCTGGATGCGGCCACATTTGAGGATCTTGTGAAAGACAGAGGACTGCTTTTAGCCCACGAGCGCACAGTGGAGGACGGCGCACGGATACTCCGTGGATCCAGAGCCCTTCTGCGGGAGGTCACTATCATGTCCATGGTGAATGGTGCTTGTGAATTGGTGGTGTGATGAAGGCATGGTTGCGTTCTGTCCGGTTCTATTTATACGCCGGCTTACTTTGTCAACGAGGCAGGAGCAGCACCCTCCCCTCGGAAAAATCGATGAAGATGGAGGACTTTGGGTCGTTGTGATGCTCAGCAATTCACCTCAATGCCCCAATGAGTCGAGGTCTTTTAAAATTGAATAAAAGTTGAAGTCAAGAAGCTGTGACTTTCTGCATTATTAAAACAGACTTAGATGTATCACATGTTGTTCAGTGCATTTCCTCTCTCTTTTTAAGTCACTTATCCTATAGCAGCTAGACTTTATATGCTCACTCTAGTTGCAATCTTTATCTACATGATTAAACGTGTATTGTGTCTGTGAAAGGTTTGGATAAATAAAATATAATAAGATATGTTTAATGTTTTGTAAGGAAAAAAAGTCTTTGCACTTATTCAATCAAAAATACAGTAATATTGTGAAAATTATTACTTTTTAAAAGAGATGGCTTATATTTCAATATATTGTAAAATGCAATTTATTCCTGTGGTTCAAAGCTGAATATTTAGCAGCATTACTCCAGTCTTCAGTGTCACATGATCCTCCAGAAAATCAATCTAATCTGATTTAATAAAAATGTGAAATAAAAGATTTCAAAATGCTGTTTTGAAGACAGAATTTTTATTTGATCCATCATTATTTAAAAAAGAAATAAATTTTTCAAGTCCTTGTGTATAACTTGCATTTTGCCCTATTCTGAATTAGCTCTGTCCTTTGGATCAAACCAGCAAATTGAACGCCTTGCAAGTGCAACTTTCTTTGCCAATAAATTTTGCTTAGGATTCATTTTAAATATCTTTGGTATTTTTATGCATGCAAAACTTAAGCAAAGTCAGGTTTATTGCACATTCAGAGCAATGCAAATAAGCTACACAAAATGCAGTTTCTACAGAGAGGTGAAGTGAGTGAACAAAATATAATAAATATTTATCACAGGCTCAACAACACACATTACAAAAAAAAAAAAAATCTGATAAAAAGAAACAAAAAACATAAATAAGAACAAAGTTAGTGTCAAGATAAAAATTATTTTATAAATTTTATGAATATTTTTATATATATTCTATTTAGTCTCTGAATTATTTTGTACTCTTAAAACTGCAAGCATAATAACATTTCTCTTGAATCGATGCACATGTCAAGACAAAGCCATTCAGCTGTCTGCCTGAGCTGATGCACTGAGGATTTGGCTTCTGTTGTCAGGAATTTTCAATAATGCAGCAAAGTACCAAGGTTATAAGAAGTTTTCTAATTAATTTTACAGATCACATGGGAGTCTTTTCACTCCAATGTAAGTTAAGCATGGGTGCAAATCTCCTAGATGTTGTGATATAGATATATAATATATGATGATGATAATTAGACTACCCCCCCCCCCCCCCCAAAAAAAAAACTTCAGTTTACCATGCACTTAAATAATTGAACCAGATAGTAGCCATGGTGAGTAAAATCAGCAGTGAGGCATGATGGGAAATACAGTACACACATCTCAGAGGTTACGAGAAGCTTTCACAAAGGAACTTGATCAATACAAATTATAGGTAATCAATAGAAAATATGAACCTGACAATCAAAAAAGGAAATGGGAATGACATGATGCTCACATCCAGATTTAGTTCTTGGATAATGGAAGCACACACACACACACACACACACGTTTTTGTGAAAAGTCGGGACATCCCATAGGTGTAATGGTTTTTATACTGTACAAACTGTATATTCTATGGCCCTACACCTAACCCTAACCCTCACAGGAAACTTTGTGCATTTTTACTTTCTCAAAAAACTCATTCTGTATGATTTATAAGCGTTTTGAAAAATGGGGATATGGGTTATGTCCTCATAAGTCACCCTCTCCTTGTAATACCTGTGCCATACCCATGTCATTATACAGAGTTGTGTCCTGATATGTCACGAAAACAAGAGCACACACACATATAATAAATAAATACATACAACAGCATGCATTGACTTTCAGTTTAAATATGAATATTGTAGGCCTATATATTATGATATGTATAATATGTTGATCTAGCTGTTTGAGCATCCTCTCTAGTATCATCCATCTCATATTTCTGACTCCTGTTGATCTTGTGAAAGGGAATCGCGTGCCGCAGTGGAACACTAGACGCTCGAATGTAATTGTAAGGCTCAACAAAGTTGCTTTTTTCCCGGTTATAAAATTGCACAGTCATGCTTTTGAGTGCTTAGTGCGATGCTTCAGCCCAGGCTGCGAGCCAACACCGGGCTGCAGAGATGCTGAGTCAGCGCCAGAGAGAACCACAACACAGCTCGATTACCGGAGCTACAGAACCGGCATGTAAGACAGATAGTACTACACGAGGTGTATTTGTGTGCAATGGAGGAGAAAATAAATGTTTTCTACGCTGAGAAATATAAATATATGGTACTAGAAAGGTGCTTGCATAATTGCAGTCTCTTTTGGTTCGCTCGCAAGGTGTTCATGAGGTTAAAGAGTGGTGGTTTGAATACTGCATTTCTCCCTCAAACCCAGCGGAAGCGAACAGATTCTTCCCCCGGTGGTCAGCATCTCTCTCCTCCGGTCAGCAGCACCTGACAGCACTGTTTTTCCTGCAGACTCACGCGCGCGGTCTTCCTTCAGGTCGTCCACACAATCACAAGCCCCGCCCCTCTGCAGCACTGCTCTAAATACTCACCAAGCACAAAGCGAGTCAGACTGAGAAAGATAACATCACAAACACACATTTGTTTTTCTCTGCAATGTTTGTGTACTAAGCTAATTATATTTTATATCCCACTTACACTTGTATAAAGTTTCTGCATTTTTAGATTTTCATCAGCATATTATTGAGCTTGTTTAATAAGCTGTTTTCCTCGTGAGGACCGTTAGCTGCTCAACACTGTGGGTGATTGCATGTTTTACTAGTCTTGTGGGGAAACATTTTCTCATCATAAAAAATGAACTACTGGGTAATAAAAACAGGAGAAGATGCCCCCTTAAGAATAAACTGTAACAATATTCAGATAAGATTAGATTTGGAAGTTGATTATGCGTTATGCAATGTGTTAAGGGAATAAATGGAAACATTACCTATTTTAGTTGCCACTTAATATAATATGCAAAGATAAGCCTTTATTATTGTCTTTTACAGATTTGTTCATAATTGTTTATAGATATCTTTCTCATAATATGTTGGCTATATTCAGTGGTGGCCAACATTTTTAGAACATTTATTTTCACCGGCTAAAATGATTTTAATTTAGTTATTTCTATCGTTTGCTGCAGTGTGTCAGTAGGAAATATCAGTTTACATGTCCAAACATTAATTGTAATAATCCAATGAGATTTTTATTCTGTCGACAGCCAGTGCACCACACAGAGATCTGTTCTGGTTATTGTCCAGTCTGTCTGAAACAACAAGAAGAAACAGAAGAAACTGAGACAGACTCAGTTCAGAAGAACTGTGGCAATGTCTCCAAGATGCTTCAAGCAACCTGCGATCTAAAACTATGCACAGATGCACCTATAGGGAAAAAGCTGCTTTTAACGCAAAGGATGGTCACACCAAATGCTGATTTCATTTAGTAAATACAATTTTTAATTAATAAAGAAAATCTATTTATGAAATTATTTTTGACAGTATCCTCATTTGACAAGAATTTTTACACAAGTGCCTAAAACAGTACTGTTGCTTTGCAGGTAGGTCTCTTGAAGCATCTTAGAGACTTTGCCATAAACTGTGCTGAAACGTTCCTCTCAGATTCTTCAGATCAGACTGAAATGATCATGAGCAGAAGCAGCACAATGTCTGACAGATTTACTCTATTCTTAGGCTTTTCATCCTTATTCCATTGAGATGTGGACAGGCATGTGTTGATGATTTCCCTTGTCTGACACCAGGAAGGTTAGATTCAGAATGAGAAATTTTGCAGCGTAGTTTGAATAAAGTCTAAGGAGGAACCTTTTGAGTTCTGAAAGCTACAGTAGGCCTATGTTTTCCTACAGTGAACATTTATTTCAGGTTGAGTAAAATGTGACTCCTCATGATATGATCATTATATTGATCTTTTCACACTCATATTCAAACTCAAATCACTACAGCAGCAACCTAATGAACTATACTGTCACTAATAATCATCACTAACAAGAGACCAAATCAATAGCTCATGATCTGATAGCATTACTGTGGTTGTTCCATGTGTTTTTATGATCTTCTATGATTAAATGTCTCTTCAAACGATCAGACCTTGAAACAAGCATTTGAGTCTGTCCCCTGTGTCTTACTGTCCGTCTGTACAGTAGTGTGTATGTATACAGCGCCCCCTGTTGGTGTAATAGCATAAATCATAACACTGAATATTTACTAATGCAGGACTCACAGCCTTACGAATGTTTCTGAAGCACATTTTTCAGTTTAATATCTAATTACTCTCGTGAATGTAAAACTGTGATTAAATCAGTAGAATTAGACACGATATTGTAATAGTGATTGTTTCTTTTTTAAACTTTCATATTTAAATATGATTTTTAGTAAATATATGTTTATTTATAGATTTATACTAGCTCAATATATACTTGGTAAAATATATACATAATTGGATTTGATTATATTTGATTTCTTCACATTTTTGTATTTATTTTTGTGATTTCTCTTTGAATTCGGACTAATACATGATTAAATAAAAATATAATAAACACATAATAATAAACACTAATAATAGTATTAATAATAATAAACGCTAATAATAATCAGACTAACTTGATCAAACACAATTCATTTGAGTCAGCTCGCGACTTCAGAGCGGGTCCGCGAATCATTTGAGTCATTTGAGTGAGATCGGGACTTGAGAGCGGGACCGCGAATCATTTGAATCAGATCGCGACTTCAGAGCGGGTCCGCGAATCATTTGAGTCATTTGAGTCAGATCGGGACTTCAGAACGGGTCCGCGAATCATTTGAGTCAGATCGCGACTTCAGAGCGGGTCCGCGAATCATTTGAGTCATTTGAGTCAGATCGTGACTTCAGAGCGGGACCGCGAATCATTTGAATCAGATCGCGACTTCAGAGCGGGTCCGCGAATCATTTGAGTCAGTTGAGTCAGATCGTGACTTCAGAGCGGGACCGCGAATCATTTGAATCAGATCACGACTTCAGAGCGGGTCCGCGAATCATTTGAGTCATTTGAGTCAGATCGTGACTTCAGAGCGGATTCGTGAATCATTTGAGTAATTTGAGTCATATCGGGACTTCAGAGCGGATTCGTGAATCATTTGAGTAATTTGAGTCAGATCGGGACTTCGATCAGAGCGGGTTCGCGAATCAGATCGCGACATCAGAGCGGGTTCTTGAATCATTTGAGTCAGATGAGTCAGATCGGGACTTCAGAGCGGATTCGTGAATCATTTGAGTAATTTGAGTCAGATCGCGACTTCAGAGCGGATCCATCATTTGAATCATTGGAGTCATTTGAGTCAGATCGGGAATTCGATCAGAGCGGGTTCGCGAATCAGATCGCGACATCGAAGCGGGTTCCTGAATCATTTGAGTTAGATGAGTCAGATCGCGAATTCAGAGCGGGTTTGCGAATCATTTGAGTCATTTGAGTCAGATCGGTACTTCAGAGAGGGTCCGCGAATCATTTGAGTCAGATCGGGACTTCAGAGTGGATTCGCGAATCATTTGAATAATTTGAGTCAGATCGCGACTTCAGAGCGGGTTCGCGAATCATTTGAGTCAGATGGGGACTTCAGAGCGGCTTCGCGAATCATTTGAGTCAGATCGGGACTTCACAGCGGGCTCGCGAATCATTTGAGTCAGATCGCGACTTCAGAGCGGGTTCGCGAATCATTTGAGTCATTTGAGTCAGATCGCGACTTCAAAACGGGTTCGCGAATCATTTGAGTCATTTGAGTCAGATCGGGACTTCAGAGCGGGTCCGCGAATCATTTGATTCAGATCGCGACCACAGAGCGGGAATATACTACTATTATTACATATAATAATATTTTAATAATATTTTATAAAAAAAATATTAAGTATTTTCATGCTTCCTGGACCTGATCCTGGTCTCTTTTGAGAAATACATCTGATTTCAATATGACTAACACGGTTGAATATAAATATTAATAATATGTGCAGTAATAAAAATACATTATCCATTTAAAGAAACAAATAAATAACTATTTACAGGAAATCAATACGCTTACCACCACTTAAGCGTCCTAATTCAGTCATGAATTAACTACCATATGGATATATTTTGTTTATTTTATGTGCGTAAATTAAGGATTCATTTGTATCTATAGTTGGGTTACTTTCCTGTTGATTCCACCGGTGATGTGCACAAGTTCAGTAACATACCCAGGAATATTTAATAACAGAAACAACTAACCTTGTCTTTTATCACTGTAAATACACATTTAGAAAAAAAGAGAAAGAAAACACACACACACACACACACACACACACACACACAGGATAAGTAATAATGAGCAGTGTCACTTTGTGCATATGATACGTGTCATGGGTATAACGTATTATGAGTAAAACTGTGCTATCGTCCTGCTGCAGAGCTCTTAAGAGGTGTTTAATGCTTCTGCCAAAGAACAGAGTGAGTGTAACTTCATTACTGCAGTGGATATAAATCTCCCACAAATGCACACACACACACACACACACAAGGAGAAGACCACTGAGCCCAGATGATTAACAACCTCTACATCTGTGCCAGCTTTCATTGTCATATCCATTATACGGCTGTATCGGTACACCTGTCTCACTCGCTTCACTGTAACCAATCAAAACAGCACAACCATGGGTTGCATGTGAATTATTTACCATGCATTTGGTGCAAAAAATGCTGCATTCTGATCGCTGCACCACTGTTACTTGACCTTTACCCTCTATCCAGCACCTGAAAGGCAACACCCAGAATCTGCAGTGCTTTCCTCCTCTCTCTCCCTCTCTGTCTCAGTGTGATATTGGCAGTGCAGTTACAGATGAGGAGAGGTGGTCCCACTTGTGACGTGGTTCAGCCCAGCACTGCATTGCACCCAGACCACACCCCACAGCACAAGAGCAGCCACACCAAACCACACCACACGCACCTTCAGACGGCCGCTGATTAATCACTACTATATTTGAGCCAGCTGTGCTGCAATGCCGCCTTTGAGCGGAATGGCACGGCTCAGTACTCTACAGTTCATTAAGTTCATTTGCTGTATTCTGCCAAGCTCTTGTATCATCTGATCTGGGTGCTGGAATGCTCAGTAATGCACATTGGTTGTCGCTGAATGAAGACATAATTTGAAGGGTGGCGTTAAAAGCAGTAAAATGCATTAAAGTAACAATGAGCTACTGCTAGGAATGGGCTGATGAAGAATAATATTATAGCACAGCATCAGCCTTTGACGCATAAACACAAACTACTAAATCAGATTAGATTTAGTTACAATGTACAATGATAAGTTATCTATTAAACAAGAATGCACTGAAAAATGTTGGTGCAAGGCTTATTTAAAAAAAAATTGCTCAGAAATTGCTAGTAAATTTTAAGTAGCAAATTGAATTAAATGTACGAGTGAAATAGTATATTTTAAATGAAAATGAACTCAAACAATTGAGTAATCATTGTTTTACTGTGTACTACTAAATGAATTCCATTCATCACTACTTTGGTGCATTATTAGTTCTGCACTGTTTGTGCTATAGATTTCAATCATGTGACTTTTTAAAGAGACATGCTTTTATTTTTCTAAGCAAGGTGCATTGTGTGTGTTTTCTCCATTCCTTCAACAATAAACCCATTCAAGATTGGTTCATGGTTGAAAGTAATAAACTACGGTAGAAACTACGCTGTAAAAAAAATTTTTTTAGAAGTTAAACATTAACATTTTGAAGTATATTTGATAAAACAATATTAACAATAGAAGACAAATTTCATTTTTAATTCAGTGTTACTTGTCAATCTATGTAATTATTTGTGAAATTTACTAGCACTTTGTCAGTAATAAAGGTTTCTACACCAACTTTTTCTACACCAACAGTAATGTAGGTTTCACTTTGAAACAATTTTCACTCAAATGCAAGCAAATTTCCCAAATAATAACAGTACAAAGAAAAACAATGGCAAGTAACACATACATTAAATGATTTTTTGATTTGTAATAAAAAGAAAAGAAATGGAACATAATTTTTTAAATACAGCGCAAGTTTTGCATTCATATTAATGCATTTAATAGAAACTTTAACGTTTTACATTACCTATTTTTATTAATATATATATATATATATATATATCCAAAAACATTAACATAACATAATTTTGCAAACATTATGGAATGTTACTTTTAAATGTTCTCTGAATATTGTGAAATAGGTAGTAACAGAAAAACGTTAAATGAATGTCTAAACTAAAATGTTTCATTATCAATGCACTATAAAAAATATTATTGAAGTCCACATTTTGAATGAATATTCTATCATTGTTACTGGAAGAATCTTCATAACTTTGTGAGTTAACTTTTATATAAATAAATGCGACTTGACTTGGCATTGCTAACAACAATACCGTGGGCAGGCTAATTGCCACACACAGTTTTTGCAGAAAATGTGAAAATAGAGAGAATTTGCCCTTGACTTAATGCACAGAAAAAATAGACTCAGGCATGGATGAAAGAGACACGAGAATCAATACTGAGCAAGCATTCCACAATGTAAATGTCATTTTATAAATGAATGGAATTTAAAATTCTAATCACTCCCAGTTTTGGATTCCAAAAGCAGACAGTTGCCATCATTTTGTAGGAGTTAGAGATAAAGCGGTCACATCCATGGAACTGGATCAACCCCATCAGCACTTCCAGCCCAGAAACGCTGCATTTCCTTGACAAGATTTAAGGTCGAAGTGCTGAGCCTTTGACTTCCACAAAGATGTTTTAGCAGAAAGATGCTGCTCTGGTCACGCAAGCACTTATGGATTGGATGTGCCCGGCGCTGCTGATCAATTGAGTTTAATGGCAGGGAAAGCAAGGTGGGGGGGGACTGGAGGAGAGGAGAATTTCAATTAGAAAGCATGCATGTCCTTTACTTTTGTAAAGACATCACGGATTCTTTCTTCTTTCCTTGATTCTTTTCAGTTGTCAGAACAGCACTTGTCGACAAGAAGCAGATTGCATAAAACCTGAACATGCTTCATACACTTTTACAAGCAGATGAAAGGCAGCATTTGCTTTGATTTAAAGCTTTCACTGTGCTCTGATACCACACTTCATCAGACGTGCTTCACATGCGCCTTCATGTGCATTTTTTACTTTGCTGCCATTACTGTAGTTGAAGTATATTTTTGCTTTGATGCAGCTCTTATCACCACTGCTCATTTTACCATAAGATAGAAAACCTCTTGCAGTGAAAGAAAGGGGATGAGAAAAAAGGCAATAAGACTGAATGATACGCAAAAGTCCCCAGGTATTGTTTTCAGATCTGTCTGCAATCAAATGTCATGAGATCTGAGCACGAATTCAAAGATTTCTTGTCAAAAAGAACAAATGATTTGATCTGATGATGAGCTCTGTGTACTATTGATTCACATTTATTATTACTTATATTTTTGGTAACACTTTACAATAAGGCCCTAACTACCAATGAGGAATACATTTGTTACAGTATTTTTGATTTTAAAAGAAAGCATTAGTAAGGATTGTTCATTGTTATTTGTTGTTAAAGGGACAGTCCACAGTGACCCAAACATGAAATTTGTGATCATTGGTTAACTATTAATTTCTTTCTTCTGCTGAACACAAAAGAAGACATTTTGCAGAATGTTTGTAACCAATTGACTTTCAAAATAGACTATTTTTCTAATACTATGGAAATTAATGGGGACCAGCAACTGTTTGGTTATAAACATTTTAAATATCTTCTTTTGTGTTCAACAGAAGACAAAAAAAATCATACATGTTTGGAACAACTTGAGGGTGAGTGAATTATGACAATTTTTAATTTTGGGTGAACTAGCCCTTTAACTAATGCAGTTAACCAGTGTAAACCTTATTGTAAAGTGTTACTGTATTGTTTATTTTATTAACATCCAAGCCAAAACTGATACTTACAGTAAAAGAAACATTACTCAGAACTCCGTGAAGTCGCCTGAGCCACAAAAGAGCAACTGAGCAGTATTATTTCCCTCTTGGTTGCTATGAAATAAATGATCTACGTAAGGAAATATCGACATTTGACTGAAAATATCTGTTGAATATGCTATAAATACTCACAAACCTCATGACCCTGATAGGAAAATAAAGAACAAGCACTTGATTCTGCTGAGCAAACACACACTATTGATTGTTGAGAAAACGTGTATATATATATATATATATATATATATATATATATATATATATATATATATATATATATATATATATATATATAGACACACACACACACACACACACACACACACACACCCACACACACACACACACACACACACACACACACACACATAGGCCTACACATGACGAGGTGACGAGAAGATTCCTGAGGAGGAGGTCAAGACAATGTGTGATTTGGGTTAGAAATAGTAACAATACATTGAAAGGAAGGATAGATTATTATTTGAAAGGAAACATCCAATTCGAAGCAAACATCTTGCAGCCTAAAATATATGCTGATTTCTATATAATTGTGTTATCAGTCAGTCAAGTATCCCAAACCCTTGATTTGATCAAATCTACAGCACTAGTCTGTTAAACACAACTTCAAACCCTTGTGCAGATGTGGAGCTCTGAAGTACAATAGCGCCCCCAGCTGGACACTATCAGCACTGCTTTACATCAGAAGAAACATAGTTTTTTTTTTCTTAGCAGTACACAGTAAAGTATTACCTCATCATCTTCCTCTTCTAACTGTGTTTGTCGTCTGTTCAACTCTCCAGGATACTTTGGCTTTGAGTCTGAATGTTTTGAATGCTGGCTAAAGGCCACATTCCCCAGTGCTTAGTCAGTTAATGACCGTAAGGAATTGGTAAAAAATAAAAAATAAAAAATGAAAGAAAACAGTGCAAAATTAACCCTTTTCCCTATTCACTATTTCTAACAAATGAACATTACACACAGTTGGCTAAATATATAAATTAAATGGCATTCTGTAATGTTGACAGCTAACAATCACAGGCCAGCTTTCATTAAAGCTGTTTGTGACTCAAAGTCCAAAAAAAATAAAAAATAAAAATAAAATAATACTATTATTTAAAAGAAAAATCTATTTAACATTATGCACAATTTTCCAACACATACACACACACACACACACACAAATATATTTTTTAATGTATTCTGTAATGTTGACAGGTCGCAACCTTCTGATTCCATTAATGTTGTTTATGATCAAGAGTTAGAAAAAACAACCAGCCATTATATTTAACCTCAGATGTAATAATAATAATAATAATAATTATTATTATTATTATAATAATTATAATAATAATAATTATTACCTACTGTTAAACAAAAAATAAAAATAAAAAAAATATTGATACCCTCCTGTTCACTGTTTTGCGCAGTGATTTTGACCTCAGAATCAGAAAATCTGATTTGAATAAAACACTGAGATTAAAGTAATGACTCAGAGAGAACTCTAGATGGCACTCTGTCCCTGTCAAAAACAAAGCCTGACAAGTCTTGAGCCCCTGAGAGGCCTGCGTGAAACCACTCTTAATTTGACATTCTCTCTTTAGGCCTGATTCATTCTGTGTTTCAGTTCTCCTCTTTACATCTGAAGTTCTTTAAAGATTTGATATGCTGAAATTAAATTATATTTAAAGGTAAATTAAGTTAAACGTAAAATACTCAAAGCAGTTTTATCTTGTTTTAACTTGATGATTGGATCAAACGTATTTTCATTTCTTTTTGTAACTCTTGGGTGGAGTTTGGAAGATTCAGCCAGAGAATGATAAGCCAAAGTTAAATAAATAAATAAATAAATAAATAAATAAATAAATAAATAAATAAATAAAAATGACAGACTATTGACCAAATCCAAACCTTGAGTTGGTACAAAATTGAAGGCAGAACAGTAAGCCAGAACAGAATGACAGAATGTTCTCTCAACACATTTGGCTGGCAACAGAAGGTCTCTGTGTTTGCAGAAGGATCATGGAATTTGTTTTGCTCAAATAAACTGGAGACACAGAAGAGGCAATCATATGAGGCGGGTAGTTAGTTAAATCCACACTTAAACAGCTGGGGTCCTTGCAGGAACCGGGGGGATGGGGGAGCCGGCCCTTCAACGTACAGGACTTACTGTAACTGTGTGTTTTCTGTTCTCGTGTTAGATAAAACTACACAGCACCTGTGACACATCACCGATTGCTTTCTGGTGTCAAATCTTTGTTTTGCCTATAAACCTACACATGTCTACACAAACACACACTCTGAGAGAGAGAGAGAGAGAGAGAGAGAGAGAGAGAGAGAGAGACGCAGCAGTTGCTGTAACAATAGAAGATTCCAAACATTCTTTCCTATCTCATCTCTTTCTGGCTCGGCTCACTGTCCACGAAAATATTCCTCTAATAATGAAATTCTTGTTCTAAATCTAAAATAATTTAAAACAGAGAAGATAGCAAACTTTCACCCTGATAAAAAGATGGATGGTTTGGGGAAACTGTACTAAATAGAAAATTCAAAAATAGAAAAAAAAAGAAAATACATAAATAATAGAAAAATAAAAAGAAAATGCATTATGAAAGGTGTAAGGGCTATTTATTTCTCAAAGTCAATGTTAGATTCATTGTTCATCATTCCATACATTAATTCATTATAGGGCAGAGAGAGAGAGAGAAAAAAAGGCTAGTTGCCTGGGAAACCTTAACACACACACACACACACACACACACACACACACACACACACACACACATAAAGGCATCCATCCATCCATCCAATCTATCCAATCTATCTATCTATCTATCTATCTATCTATCTATCTATCTATCTATCTATCTATCTATCTATCTATCTATCTATCTATCTATCTATCTATCTATCTATCTATCTATCTATCTATCTATCTATTAAATATTTGAATATTTGTAACTTTGCTTATAGGCTCTATTAGTTGAACTGAACCGTTGCATAATATCAGTAAAGTTATCTCCATTCGACTTTTAGTACTATTTTTAGTATAAAAAAACAAAAACAAACCAAAAAACTTTTTTACACAAACTTTTGGATTTCAAATAACTTAAATTTCACACGATCACAAACTTTACGGTCTTCTTGTGTGTGTGTGTGTGTGTGTGTGTGTGTGTGTGTGTGTGTGTGTGTGTGTGTGTGAGAGTGTGTGTGTGTGTGAGTGAGGGCGCGTCACACACGCGCGCAGCGAGCGGTTCTTTGCGTAACACCGGAACTGTGATGTGTGGACCTCTGCAGCCCTACAACGCCGCAACGCTATTATTGTTCATATGATTTATTTCACTTCACTCAAGTTTTCCTGCCATGACGCGCTGGATTCCCACTAAAAGAGAGAAATATGGAGTTGGTGAGTGCCTTTCAACGCGCTTTTTAATTTAATTTTAGCTTTTAACTCATTGTTTCACTCTGGAAAGTCGCGTTGGAGTTTGAGGCTCGCTCAGCCGCACCTTTACCTGAACACACACACATCACGCGCTTCTGATACCTGTATGAGAAGTTCTCAGTTATCATACAGGAACCACTCCGATGCTTTAACACATCAACAACAACTGGCTATGTTGACACATTTTGTAAGAGAAGTTTGGATGGGTTTCTCATTGCACTTTCAGGTCACAAACAATATATTAGTTTTACTGTAGTTTGTTTGTAAGTACACAATAGAGAGTGAATGTAGTTCCTGCAGGTCTGACAAGACAATACAATTACAATATATACAGCAACAGAGCCGCCAGAGTTCCAGTGATCATAAACAGCATTTCCCTTCCACTCACTTTAATCTGTGAACATGAGCTCAGGTTAACACACCCATAAAACCAAACTGAATCAACTCTTTATCTCACACTGCTTAGTGGCTGGGTGGTTTTGCAAATGTGCTTTATTATTGTTTGCGGCTTGATAAGGACATTTAGATACTGTACATTTGTGCTTAGTTGACACGCCATGCTTCCAATTGCAACCATCCAATTTATGTTAATTTATATTAAGACAATAATTAACATTTTAAATTAAAGCAACTTCACATGCAGAAAATATCATAACAAAATAAATGCAGTTTCAAAAATCAAAAAGGCATTTGAAATTATAGTTATAGAAACTAACTGAAGTGCAAACCTGACAACTTTTCCATAGATGTTATTTATTGGAACAGTCAGTGTGCAAATGAACTGTTTGGACATACATGGCTGACAAAAAATCTTTTGGCCAGAATATAGTTTTATGGCATACAGTAAATGTTAGATAACAGACCCAGAACACATTTTAATATTTGGACAGCATGTGTTGACCTTTTTGCCCTGAGTGCTGCTTCATTTCTGACCCTGGCTGTTGCACATGTATTTATTAAGTTGCTGTGGTGCAATACTGTACTTCATGTTCATGCCAAGAGCGGTCAGCTGGCCAGTTTAATGCACACAGGGACGATTGTTGTGGTGGAGCATTCTTAAGTGATATGTAATCTGTTGGTCAGACATCAAGCGGGTCTGGTTCCTACTGGGCCAGTTTTCCCACCCCTGAGGACTTTGACATACTTTTGAGGAATTTGAATTAAAAGTGCTTTTTGCATCTGGTGAGGAATTGGTAATAAAACATTTTTTGTGCATTGTGCATTTAGAATTATGGACCCTTGATGCATTTCTGCAATTCTTAAATTTTTTATTTTAATTTGAAATTGGATGCATATTTTGGTGTTATTAAATGACAGAAAACTAGTTAAAGCTGATGTGCAAGTGTTTCTACTACAAGAGCCGAGGGTAAATTTGACATATTTCTGTCTTCTGACTAGTGTTATCAACCTCTCTGTATTTTTTCCTTCTTTTATAAGGTCGTAGAAACCCTAGCATGGTTTTTCTCTCACAATTGGAGCAAAAGGGAACAAAGGTATTATACTTCTCGTAGTTTCCATTCACCACTATAGAACTATGACAACTTCCACTTCGGAGAATATTTTACTTGTGTCTGAACTCACACACATTTGTGTTGTTTTCGCACCATAATGTTAGCACTGTTTCTCCATGTCACTATAACCACAAGGCATTAGTTACACTGTGCAATCACAACTGCTCTCTGAAACGGCCCGGCTCATCATGGCACTTGAGCAAAGCGTATGAAAATGCTCATGGCAACATGACAAGTGGCAGTGTGCTAGTGTGTGGCCTGCCTGTCAGTGATGTCATAGATGAGCACATACAAAGACCGGTCAGAATGGAGTCTGTTAGCACAGCCCACATCCCAGCATGCACTAGGCCTCAACACTGTGACACCTCTATGGCCCATTTGGCCGAGACAACAAATTACACGCTCAAATAGAGCCTAGTGTGTGAACTGAATCATTGTCTGTGAGGCCTGGACTGTGGCAGTTTTTTTAAAGTGATAAAGTGTCTTAATATGGTATTTTTGTCTTAACAACACACATTTCTTATAGCTGAGCATTTTAAATGTAGCCAGCGGTGATGAAATTCGCTGTCTTTGGCACTCCTCAACGAGGTCTGGATTTGTTTGGGTGTGGTACGGGAAGTTTCATGCACCTGTATTATTATGAATGATTAATCTGAGGGAACCAGGCCGAAGTTTATGGGCTGGTTTTACGAGCTGCAGAAGATATGAGATGTGGTGGCATTTTTTATTCTTCACTGTGCGCATAACATGTCAGTTTGTAATGAGCTTGTATGGAAACTTAGCTGCAGATTAAACGGAAATAAAATGTTGCTTCATACTTCTTTGCTGTGAAAAAGATGCGGACAGATTTATCAGTTAAGTGTGCTTGAGATCTGCAGTGCACTAGTGGAAGCATGTTGTGAAACGTAGCCTGAAGCTGTTGGGTTTATCTATGAGTCTTTATTTGAACTGAACAATGTGCATGCCTGAACAAGGCCTGAACCATTCTCCCTTGGGCTGAGTGTCAGTGCGCTGCAGATAGTGTGGCATTGAAAAAACATGTTCTTTATAAACTGTAGTTTATCTCTTTTATTGTTAATGCATCAGCTAGTGGTTGGAGAAAATGAATTAAAAAAATGGTTGGAGAAAAAAGAATTGAAAAAAATTAAACTAATTAAACTAATTTAATGTAAATTAGTCCATGTTTGAAACATACAGTTTTAAATGGTTTTCTTATGATAAAAAAATGAAAATAATAATTTTGTCAATATTCAATCAATGCTGTACTTCTTAATTGAGTTTAGGCATCACAAAGTTATATTATGTTAGCTATATCTATCTATCTATCTATCTATCTATCTATATAGATATAGATATATATATATATATATATAGATTTTTTTTATTCATTCTCAAAAGTTTTGCTGTAATCTGTAATCTTTAGCTAGATGACTGCACAAGTAATTTAAAAACAACAACAACAACAACATGGAAATTAGCATCCATAATTAAATTTCCTTTAAAGATAACTAGTATAGTCCTGATATATTGTGTAGCTCTAGTTAATCTAGATCTTTGGAACTGCTTTTGTTTCTATGGTAATTCACTTAATTGCATTATTATAAATGTCGTTACTGTCACATTTGGGGGTGGGGCTTAGCGACAGCTCATTTTAGCAGTGAATTTAGCATTGATCCATATGTATTGCATTCCTGCATTGATATATGATACTTGACAGTTTATTTAAACCTCCTGTATCAGCCAGTCATTCTTCAGCGATTACTTCTGTATCTTTAATGAAATCTGTGTATGAAGAATCAGAATGTTACTCTTCTTAACTTTCCTCGATTGTGTCGTTGTACACACAAATCAAAGTTTTTGTGCGTGTTTTGTGCGAGCAGTGTGGAGGCAGATGCATGGCACAAGGAAATCTTGCACTCCCACCAAGTGTCCTTCAGCACTGAAGAGGGAGGGAAAACTCAGGCCTTCAGTCTTGTAGTGTAGACACACATTCTCAGGTTCATCTGCAGTTCAACAGCCCAAAAAATGTTACTACTAGTAAGAGGAAAGCACTCTTAGTGTGTTCACATTCCACTAGTCAGCACTTGCTCTGTGCCCAACATTTCAGATGCTGGTTGTGCAAGCCAATATCGCATCCGAGTACAGCACAAACGCTCATATTGTCTGGTGTAACCCTTACAGCATGGGGAAACTGACTCAGATTTGTGGCTTAAGAGGTTTGCTATTATTGGTGTCACTATTGGAGGGACCCAAACTATGTCTTTATTATATTATACAGACTTGATGTGGGCTTTTTTGACTTAGGCCCAATGCATGATTAATTGAAATAAAACTATATTCATGATATGGATTAGTACAATTTTGAAATGGAAAAGACTTTGATTTAATTGAATAAGTATATGCATCTGCTTTTGAGTTTAGATGTGCATTTCATTTGAATATGTGCCTGCAGTCCTCCTGTACTAGCAATGAGAAACATTAATCAAAAAGACAAACTTTACGGGCTTTCTGTGGTTTTCCGTTCAGATAATTTTTTTTATGCTTAAACATTTGAAAATGAAGGGATTAAGACAGCCATAAATGTAATTTTACAGTAATTAATATAAACATTAATATTTGACATTCTTAAATACTTGTTTTTTTAAATTTCACAGTAATATAATACAATATTTATATAATTATAATTATAATGATCTTGTCATAATTTGTATGTGTTATTTTATATTTGTATTTAATAATAATATTAATAATAATAGCATCTGCGGAATGAAAAATATATCTGGACTGGCTGCTGTAATGTTAATCCAAGAAAATGAAAATGAAATGTAAAAATAAAAATAGTAATAACATAATTTACTATTTACTAATTATGATATTGTATATTATTCTTATTTGTATATTTGTACAAAAATGATAATAATTATTGTTATTATTAGTAGTATTAGTATTTTATATCAATTTTTGTGTGTGTGTGTGTGTGTGTGTGTTAAAAAAAAAAAAATCAAAATTTTTGCAATTATATACCCCCCACCAATTCAGAACCCTCCCACCCCCACCCTAAACATCCTAGCAGCTACATAGCAGTGTCATTGCATTGTTGTGGCTTGTTCTGGGGGAAAATCAGCTCACATTATCTTCTTAAACTCTTTTTTTTATTGTGATCTCATTGGGAGTTTGGATTGCATTTGGCTGTTCCTTTGAAGATCTGAGTCATACTGATAGACGTCAGACATGTCAAGTGGCTGTTTCCCTGCAGAACTTGAGAACTTTCCACTCCAGAACTCGTTCAACAGTTGGTGCGCTGTCATTTTTTCCTCTTTCACAGGACAGACAGCAGCCTTGTTGTTTTTATTTTTCGGCTTCTCTTTGCTCTCTGCAGTCTGTGACACCCTTTTGTCTCACTTTCAGCTATCTATAACTATGACGCCAGAGGAGAGCCAGAGCTGAGTCTTCAGGTGGGGGACACGGTGCACATACTTGAGACGTTTGAAGGTGAGTGTCGAGTTCCAGCGTGTCTTGACATGTCCTCCCACACTTTCTTATAGCGTGTTCACACTTGCACTGAACACAATCTGGGGTATCCCAGAGTTTTCTGCTGAAGCTCTGAGAGCTTCATATATGGCCTGCGACATTCAAATTAAGCAGCATATTTGCTTGCATGATTTAGAGTGCTCATATTTTACACTTTGTTGCAGTTTATTTGACCCAAAGTCCAATTATAATGTTGAAATGTTAATGTTTTCCATGAGCATTTTGTACTCTCTCTCTCTGACCTTTAAGCTCCATTTACAGCTGGTCTGAAAGGGACAGTTCGCCCCAAAATAAAATTCTCTCTTTACTTACTCACCCTCATGTCATAGCAAAACTGTAAGGCTTTTTTCTTCTATGGAACACTTAAGAAATTAAAAAAAAATGTCTCCAGTGGGGTCCGGTGTTATTTGGACACCAGTGTTATTCAAAATATTCAGAAGAAAGCAGTTGATATAGGTCTTTTAATTACTTTCTATTTATTTTTATAACTAAAAATGACAGAATTACGATAGAAAACAAAACGAGTAGCAAATGATTGCGCATTGTGTACTTAGTTGTTCTGCCAAAGGGAATGGTGTGAAAGGTAATTAAAGACTGCTCATAAGCTTTTTTGGAAAGTTTTGGAAAATGCACACAAACTAAATTGAACAACCAACATTCACTAAGAATCATTATTATCTAATTATTATCAGTGATGATTATTTAATTTACACACCCCCAACTCAGTATTGAGTGTCCAGCTGTTTATTATGACATTGTACTGCTTGCATTCATGTCCCTTCTCTTGTAAATATATTTTTAAATTGAAAATATTCCATTTACTTTTTAAAAAAAATGGAAAACCTGATTTTGCTATTTACATCTACTCTAGTTTCTCTGGTGATTTTGCTAACTCTGAGCAAACAGAACATCTGCCTTATTCTGTAATATGAATAATATATAGCAGCATCTGCCATGTGGCATCATCCGTCTCAAAGATCTGTTCTTTTTTCTCTCTCTCTCCTTCTCCCAGGGTGGTACCGAGGATACACACTACGACAGAAATCACAAAAGGTGTTGGGACAATTATCATCCTGCAGTTAAACTGACAATCTAATCATTACCTGACATTCTGCAGCAGGCGAATGAATTGCGTGGGTTCTCACAAATGCTTCTTTGTCTTATTTCAAAGGGCATTTTCCCTGCCAACTATATTCATCTGAAAGAAGCCAAAGTTGAGGGAACAGGGTAAGGGGCAGATCACGTTAATTACGCTCTGTAATTCATTAATGGTAAATTGTCTATCACTTAATTAAGCATGTGCTGTCAGAGGAGTCCACGGTGCTGTTGGCTTCATAGTTTTGCTCGTTTACCCTCAGAGGCCCACTGTAGCACAATTGTAACCCTTGTTCAAAGCAGTTAAATAATGCAGAATTCATAAACGGGGGTTAAAATGCTCTGAAATGTAGCATAGCAACATATTTGGCTAGAAAATATAGCCTGAATCTTCCAGCATGCCAAAGTCACACAACATGGTCACTGCGTTACAGACACTTGCTGAGTGGTTTGGACCAAATGTAGCAATCTTCTAAAAATGTGTCTGGCCCACTGATCTAGATCAGTGGTTTGGCCTGAAATATTTTTTTTCTCACATCTATCTATATCTATCTATCTATCTATCTATCTATCTATCTATCTATCTATCTATCTATCTATCTATCTATCTATCTATCTATCTATCTATCTATCTATCTATCTATCTATCTATCTATCTATCTATCTATCTATCTATCTATCTATCTATATATATATATATATGCATGTGTAAATAAGAGGCAGCTTGTTGCAGAAATGTGGGCTGTGTATATTTAGAAAATAATATATAATTTATTCCAAATGATCTAGCCTTATGATAGTTTATTGAGTGTTTGATATCATATATAGAGGTCAATACAACTGCGCTGTAGGCTTCTAAATGTGCATTTTGAGTTAGTTTGGAAGGTCGGTGAGGTGTATGAATATTCTTGGATCATGAAAGTTTACAGAGATAAACACATCCGAGTTGTAGTGCAGCTTTCTGAGAAGGCTTATGCAATATTTTTGTATAAAGCAATTAAATAAAACCAAACTTGCATGCCCTGAAATTCTCACACAAATGAGCCTGTTCAGTGAATGTTACAAAAATAAATTGGTTACACTTTTTCCGTGTCATTTTGTAACATTAGTTAATGCATTAATTAAAACATGAACTAACAGTGAGCAATATATTATTTTTTTCCACAGCATTTATTAATCTTTGTAAATGTTAGTTAATACAATGTTAGTTCCCATTGTGTTAACTAATATAAACATACGTAACTTTTGATCTTAAATATGTGTTAATTGTTAATTCATAATATAGTTAACTAATGTTAACAAATGAAACTTTATTGTAGTCTTCTGAATAATGCCAAGTGTTAACAATAAAATAAAATCTAATATAAAAATATATTTTATATACTGTATACAATTTTAAAATATTTTAATATATTTTATTTTAATATATAAATAGATTTGTATTAGAATTAATACATTATTTATAAAATATACTTTGATATGAATAATTAAATGTAATAAAATAATGAAATAATAATGAAATAATCAAACTTTTTTTTACTTTTTTTTTTTTTGCTTGAAATATTTTCTTTACTTTGCTGAATTTTGTTGTGACTTGAAAACTTAGTGAATCAAAAACATTTCAACCCTAAATACCTTGCTCTGCATTTTTGCAAATGTATCTCTCACATTTTGTAAACAAGATGTTTTTGTTTTTTTGTTGTGTTTTTTTTATATATAATTATGGCTTCCTTAAGACATTTCAAAATAATTTACAAAGATTCTTCCGTCTCTGAGGGTTAAAGAACTGCATTTGTATTTTTGAGGACCTGATTAAATCATGTTTTTCTTCTAACATTCTGTTGCTGTATAGGAAACAAGAGACTGTTGTACCTACAGATTTGCCCTTGGTCCAGGAGCTGGGCACCACGCTACGAGAATGGACACAAATATGGCACAAGCTTTATGTGGTATGTGAACCCACCTGTGTCGCCTTTGCGGTTTGTTTGAGTTCACCTCACCATCCGTTTCAGCTCAACACCGAGCTTCCCATGATGTGTTTGTTCAACAAAGACAAATCCCATCCGCAGTGTTTTGTAATCCGTAATATTGTTTTAATCACCTGTTCGTCTGCACACCAGAGCAACAAGACCACGCTGTTCCGGAATGTTCAGCAGATGGCCTACAGCCTGATCGAGTACCACTCGCAGATTGTGTCCGGCACGCTTCCCAACGACGACCTTGTGGAGCTCAGGAAGAAAGTCACAGCGAAAATCGATTATGGGAACAGGTGCAGTTTGGCTTCCTGTACTTCCTCATGTTGTTTCACCAAACAGATATTTGAGTAACTTTTCATTTGAGAGGCCCGAATATCTCAATATGTGAGTTACTGATATCATGAAGCATACATTTTGAGTTTACCCAATTTAAGTTGCTGGAATGCATTAAAACTGTCTGTAATTGATTATGATAATATGGTAGGGCTGTGTTAGTATTCTCGTGTTGTCTGTCTCTGTTGCACAGGATTCTGGGGCTTGATTTAGTGGTGCGCGATGAAGCTGGAAACACATTAGACCCTGAACGCACCAGCACGGTCAGTCTGTTCAGGGCTCACGAGTCAGCATCACAGAGTATTGATGAGAGGATACAGGAGGAGAAGGTAAAACACTTGTTTTTGCTCTGTGCATTATCAAAATATATATGCTGGTACTAGAATTATTATTTTTTGTTGCATGTTGAAACCCATATGACTATTGCCAAATTAGCTTTGATGCATAATTGAGATAGTTGGCTGGTAACTGTATAAATGCATGGAATGACTGAGTCAAAGTGGTGCAAACCGTCTGCTAAAGAAAAAAAACAATGACACTTGTAGGTTATTCTGTTCAGTTTTGAAATGCGACAAAACAATAAGCAAACTATGGCCTAATTATTTGTTAGAGATATATATTTGAACCTATTATAGCACAAAACTACCATAGTTCATAATAAATGGAGATAAACAGATGCATAAACATTTATATAAAATAATTGATACACATACTGATAGATTCTTTGTGTGAAGTTGTTTAGAGAAGCTTCAAATTAAAATAGAAAAAGGGTAAGTTAAAGTAAAAAAAAAAGTCTAATATTAATTTTGTATCTTTTATTTTGCTGCAAAATTGGTCTCAAACTCTTTTTAAAATCCTTTTTAATTTGCATAAAATATTTTTTTTTTTGCAGTTTTTTTCACAACGCATCATAGTTTTTTACACAACAATCATAGACTTTCCTCTCAATGGGCTTTGAAGGTTAATTTTTTTTCTTTTTAAATATTATTCAAATATGCATTTGGTAGACCCATTTATTTAAAGCAACTTGCAAGGTATTTAGAGTGTAGATTTCATTAGTTCATGAATTCTTTGCAAATTGACCCATGACCCTGGCATTGTTAGTGTCACGCTCTACTGTTTCAGTTTTTGAAGTTGTCTGTCCACTAGTTGTCTCAAATCATGAATGTTTGTTTTCCTGATAGATGCGGCTTCAGAACCTGGAGAAGCGGCGTCAGACCCTCTTCATCGGTGTGCACACATACAGCCTTCTAATAAATTTCAGAAACTTTGTATGCAACATCGGCGAGGACGCAGAACTCTTCATGTCTTTGTACGATCCGGACAAATCTGAATTTATTAGGTGAATCAGAACCTTTCTTTTGATTTTGCATGTTGTTTTTTAAAAAGCTGAAGGAGAAATGTCTAGAATGCCCTTAACATATGAATTCCTCACAAGAAGTGTTTAATATATGTGAACGGGTATTTCTTTGAAGGCTGAAGTAAACCAGTATATATCACAGCTTGTGTCAGTTTCAATGGAGAACAAGTAGTTTATGTGACACATTTTGTCTTGTCCTATAAGTGAAAACTTCCTGGTACGGTGGGACAGCACAGGCATGCCGAAAGAGATCGAAAAACTCAACAACCTTCCTGCACTCTTCACGGTAACAAAGATCAAAAGAATACTTTTCTCAGGTCTTTATAGTCCCATATACCACTGTTCAACAATTTGGAGTTAGACTTTTGAATGTTTTGCCCCCAAACTTTTGAACGGCAGATCTAAAAACGAGAGAAACTGGATTTTTTTCCTCTTTGTGCTAATGAAACAATTTGAAGTGCTTCCTGCTGTTCTTCTTCTGTGGCGTCTCTGAGTTTAGGATCTGAGCAGCACTGACCTCATCAGACAGCGTCTCTTCCTGGTGTGTCAGATCATCCGTGTGGGCTGCATGGAGCTGAAGGAGGGAAAGAAACACACAGGAGGACTGAGGAGGCCGTTTGGAGTAGCAGGTTCTGGACTTTCTTTATTGTTAGTAGATGGTATATTTGTACAGGGTCCAGGTGTTTCCTAGTTGTTCTCTTCATTTCCCACTTCATATCATTGTCATTCGTTTAGAAACACCAACACACCTTAATGGTAAAAAATCATTTTGTACCAATAGTTTAGTGTTTGCAAAATTGCATGGAATTCTTATCAGTCAGATTTTCTAAACCCTGTGTTTGCCCATAGATGGACAGTCAGTTTGGTTAGAGGAATAATTCAATCATAATAACAGAAATGCTGAATAGTTACTCACTCTGAGGCCATCTAAGATGTAGATGAGTTTGTTTCTTTATATGAAGAGAAATTCACATCACTTGCTCACCAGTGGATCCTCTGCAGTGAATGGGTGCCGTCAGAATGAGAGTCCAAACTGCTGATAAAAACATCGCAAGTAAAGCTGCATGTTTGTAGGAAACAAATTCATCATTAAAGAGGTTAACTTCAAACTGTTGGTCTATAATCCATAAAACACTTCCTTCAGTAAAAAGTCTGTTCACTGTTGACCTCTCACATCAAAATCCATTTACATATTTGTTTGTAAACGGTGCTTAATCTGTGTGTAATGCTCTCCTGATTCAAACATTTTCACTGGAGAAAGCAATATTATATAGAGGCCTTATATTATAGCTAGATTTGAAAAATGAAATCAAGCAAGTCCTTGATGGATTTGTTTCTTACAAACATGCAGCTTTTTGCTTCACAAGCTGTTAACTGGTGGTGTGGATTATTGTGATGTTTTTATCAGCTGTTTGGACTCTAATTCTGTTGGCACCCATCCACTGCAGAGGATTCATTAGTGATCAAGTGATGTAATGCTACATTTGTCCAAATCTGTTCTTATGTACAAACTTGGATGACCTAAGGGGACAATTTCAGCAAATTTTCATTTTTAGGTGAACTGTTCTTTGAAATTATTCCACCTCAAAATGACAATTCAGACAGCTTTACAGCTCATATAATGCACATCTTGTTCTGCTGACGAATGTAAGCATGTAAGTGCTTTAAGAGCAACCCCACAGACATTTCTCAGCTGTCTTTGCTTTTGGGTTTCATATCTAAGTGCATTGCTCCAAGGGAATTTTTGATCTGTTTTCGTGATCTTGAGGGATGAGTCAACTTCATTTTGTGTGGTAATAGATTTGAACCCTACAGATGACGTGTGGGTTTACAAAGGTTTAATTGCATCAAGAGAATCACACCTTCACTGCTTCTTTAGTATTTTGACAACAGCACTTTTACTCTTGTCCTTGTCGCTTTCAGCACTATCTCACATTGTCAAATATCTGAGCAAAAGACATTATTTATCCGTATTGCCAGTTTGTTGTTTTCTCAGTCAAGCTCATGCAGTGTTTCACATCTTATAGTGTTCTGATCTATTTTCCTGTTATCACAATTCAGTTTTAAGTTTTCAGTCTTGCAAGTAGCTAAAAGATCAAACATTACTATTGTTACTTGTACTTTTGGTTTAACTCCAAAATGTCTTCTGAAATGATTACATTGTCAATAGATGTTTCTATCAAACCTAAAGGCGACCTGCATTTTCTGAAAATAGTGTTTCCTTTTTTGTTTCAAAAGGATGTTGTGTCAAATGTTTTTACCCTTTTTTTGCTGCTGAGTCACTGTACTCAATAACATCAGGTTGAATGCCTGCATTGTATTTTTCAAGATGAAAAAAAGCCATTTTTACCATGAGCTTCAAAGACAAAGCCTGTGGCTTTCTTAAACCTGAGCACAGGCAACACCTGATTCACGTCATTGTGAACATGTCTGTCCGGTTTTCATGGTTGTTAGTATGCAGTTAGAGAGCTAGAAGCCATTGCATCTAAAGGAATAGCTCACTCAAAAATGAAAATTTTCTGAGAATTGACTCCGGCCGTCCACGATGTAGATGAGTTTGCCTTCACTAAGAAATGGAGTATTACATTGCATGCTTTCAAATGGGTGCCGTCAGAATTTTAACTTTAAACCATAGTTTCTGGCCAAATTAGTGGCAAATCCATAATAATGCTTCCTCTATTTCTCTCCTGATTCAGATAAGACAACTTTTTCTCTAGAGAAAGCAATATTATGGATAAAGGAATCGTGTTTTAGCCAAAAGTAGCAGTCTGAAGTAAAAAAACAAACAAACAAAAAAATGCTGTAATGATGGATTTGTCTCTTACAAGCGCATTTCTTTTCACTTCACAAGCGTTAATTGATGGACTTGAGTGGTTTGGATTGCTTGTGGACTATTGTGATGTTTTTATCAGCATTTTGCACTCTCATTCTGACGGCACCCATTCACTGCAGAGCATCCATTGATGAGTTAGTAATGTAATGCTAAATTTCTCCAAATTTTTTCTAATGAAGAAAAAAACTCATCTTCATCTTGAATGGCCTGAGGCAATTAAGCAAATAAAGTTGTTTTAGTGAGTTATTTTATAAATTTTAATCAAAAGCAATTATTGGTAGCAAGTGTTTTAACAGAAAATGTGCCATTTTTCTTAACTGATTTAATAATTGCGGTTCCTGTAGACTCTAAATGAATCTCTTATCAGCACTGAAACACATTCTAAGAACTGTACAGTAGGAAGACAACATTTGCACCACATATCTCGCCTTCGAATACATCTAAAAACAAATACTTAGAAAATGCAAGATATTTGCTCTCCCTCTAAGGAAATGTGAACAGTATTGAATGTAGTAATTAAATGTAATGTATGTGTGGTTCGTATCAGCACTGGCCTGATGTTTCTTTGTGTCTGCAGTCATGGATATCACAGATATTGCTCATGGGAAAATTGATGATGATGATAAGCAGTATTTCATCCCGTTTCAACAGTGAGTGTGTCCTTTATGAGATTTCAACATCCTTCGTTTGCATGATAGCTGTCTCTGTTTTTTTGTTGTTGTTCTTTTCATGAATTATTGTTTATTTTTGGCAGAGTCCATCACACACTGTTACCCAGAGGCTGTATTTTTATAGTGGTTTTTTTCTTCAGCTTTGTCCTTCTCCTCTTGGACTCTCTTTTTCTAGGATTGCCATGGAAACATACATCCGTCAGAGGCAGCTAATCATGTCTCCTCTCATGCCGTCTCGTGTCATTGGTGAGAACGAGCCACTCGTTGCAGTCTTCAACAAGGTCATTGCAACGCGTGAGGTCAACCACAAAGGACAGGGTAATCCAGACCAATAGGCCAAGAAATGAATCTTTGCTTCTTGTCTCTGGGGAGAAATGTGACCTTGTGGAAGTTTCTTGGCTGTTTCTTGAACATTTGGAAGGTTTGAGAGAATGAACGCAGGATCACTTTGATATTGTCAAACTGATTTGCATAGAGACCGAATAAGATGTGAAGATGCATGTCCTCCAGGATGGTTCAGCTGTAAATTTGAATATCATCCAATTTGAAAAATTTCATTCTGTTTTTAATTGGGAAGATTACTAGAGCTGTCACTAATGATCATCACCAACATGACCAGTTTAATAGTGTATGAAATGAGATTTTTTTTTCTGGTCACATTTTGAGTCAACTTGGAGTTTTATTAATTTAGTTAATATTACACATTTATTTTAAATACTAGAAAACCTCATTGCTAAATCGGTCATGGTAATGCATTTACATACAGTTGATTTTAAAATAGACAATTCACTTTTTAAATATTTATAAAAGCACTTTTTTAATTGTGAAATTGTAAAAAAAAAAAAAAAAACATTTCTATTTTAAAGTATTTTAGGAATATGTCGTAAAAATACCCTGCATATTAATTTCAGCATTCATGTGTACCTCTCACTTTCTATGATTATAAATTTTATCTGCCTTAACACATATTAACACCTTAAACAAATATATTGCTTAACAACTAGAATAGAAATAGAATAGAATTTAGAATAGTCCCTCAAAATGAGAATGATGCAATATTCAGACAAAATAATCTGGGACATTGTTTGGCATGTAAATGCACACATTTAGCTAATGCGTTTTATATTGAGTTTGTATTTTTTGTTGAGAAACTTGATTTCAATTTCAACTTAATTTTACATTTCTTTTTTTAACATTCGAAGTATATATTCTTTTCATTCTAATTTTAGTTTTTCATTTGTTATTGGACATATTAGCCATTGATTCTGCAAGGCTTTATTCTGAGAGATTCTGCTCCCTCAGGGCTTGAGTTTGTTGTCAGACGAGACCCGTCTGACCTTATAACTCCATGTTTTTGCTCTCAGGTTTGTTTGTGACCCTAAAGCTGCTCCCTGGAGATGTGTTTCAGGTTCAAAAACATTATCCTCATTTTATGGATCGCACAACAGCTATAGTCAGGAAAATGGGCTTTCCTGAAATTATCCTGCCAGGTTGGTCTGCACATCTGTCTGATCGTAACGTCTTCATCTTAATAGCAGTGCTATTAAAGTTTTTCTGACCCTCAAAGACCCTCTTTAGTAAATCCATTTGCAGTTGTCTTTTCTTCCTTTTCTTCCAATGACCATTACTAGACAGCTGAAGAACATACATCTAGTTAATGCTGCAATGTCTCTACAGGTTATGTAAGGAATGATATATATGTTACGCTGCTACAAGGAGAATTTGATCGCGGCAAGAAGAAAACCCCCAAAAATGTCGAAGTTATTATGAGCGTGTTGGATGAAGAAGGAAATCCCATGGAGGTACAGAAACCCTGTAACATTAAATATTAACTAACATTAATGTCTGGGCGCAATTAGGAAATTCCCACACCATCGCTTAATAAAGTGTACTTTCTTGTAAATTCGTGATTTAATACAAATGTCACAAGGAAAAAGTTTCAGTTAGATATATTTGTGTCAAAAAACATGGGATTACACTGGCTTAATGCTTTAGGAAATACCACCAAGGTCATTTTAATATGAATAAAAAACACCTTCTCTCATTCCATTGTCCTCCGTTCTTCTCGTTTATGTTGACTTACAGTTTTCGCTTTCGCTCTTTAGCATTGGCCGCTCTTCCCCCCCTTTATGTGTGTGTTTTGACAGCAGAACTGTTGCTGCCATAAAAACATTGCAGATCTTTCTCCTTCATGAAACGGCTGCTGTCTTTAAACGTCCAAACACACAGCACAGAAAGCTTGGTACAGCGCTGTTCTTGCCAAATGCTATTTCAAGATATAATGTACATATATAAACATGTCCTGTTTACACTCATGAACCAAAAGACTACGAGAAACTCATTCTGAAATGCTTTCCTAAAAGAGAGATTTGAGCTTGTCTTTTAGTCTTGATGTTGTTTTATATGGTGCACATTATGCAACACAGTTTCCTTTAACTCTTTAAAGTTGTGTACTGCCAGTTGAACTTCTACTGCTGCAAACCACTTACTGTACCAGAAAATAGAAACTATTTTTCCACATTTTCATTCTCTCTTCAGAAAGCCATATTTCCTGGAGTTGGTTATGAAGGGATCACTGAATACAAGTCTGTCATCTACTATCAAGTCAAGCAGCCCTGCTGGAATGAGACGGTTAAGGTACAAAAACAGGACGAAAACAAAAGCAAAGACATCTGGGTTTAGGTTTCTGATGTGTTGAAGCTAAAGTCCCTTGTCTAATGTAAAGTGCCAATCTACAGTGCAACCCTGTATTACGTAGCTTGCAGATCAAGTGTTGTAACCTATTATTCAAATTATTCAAAAATCACATACAGTAAGAATGATTTATATCAGCTGTTTATATGTATGTAGCGTGTTTAGTTTATAGTAAATAAATATGAATTATGTATAATTTAACTTACAATCTGCAACACAAATTTTAAAGTACTCAAAGAAAGACATTTAATTTCAAAGTAATTTTTCATTTTTTATAAAATCCTTAATTGTCACTGTTTGGATGTAGTGAAACACACACAGATATACGTAATAGAAAATAGGCATTTATTTCTTTCATGGCTGAGAATTTAACAAATAGTTGTAATCTCAATCAGAGGAATGTATAAAATATATATTTTTGTGGTGTTTAATCTTCTGATTAAGTGGAAAAATAAAAGTTCTACAAAATGCATCATATTTTGTGAGGAAGTTTGGCATACTATAATAGAGCAAAACAGTCACTATTTTTGGAATTTGCAAAATAAAATGACTGAGAAACTAGTACTCGATTAATTGTGCAACTAAAGTTGCATGACTGTGTGAAATGCATATCATCAGAGAGTATGTTCTCTTTTTTTTGTAGTCGCCAGGATTTTTTCTCATTTTAAGCTCAAATATGTTCTGTCTTCTATTTGATTGCACTATTTTCACTGCATACACCTGCCAATTTATTGCTGCCTAGCAAGAAAAAAAATCAAATTTCTGGCAAAGTTTTTCATGTCAAGGTCGATGTGCTAAGAAGAGCATTGATGCCCTCGACATGAGACTTAAGTGCTACATCAGGGTTCATATTAATTAATTCTCTTCTGTCCGTCAGGTGGCCATTCCCATTGAGGATGTGTGTCGATGTCATCTGAGGCTCACCTTTAGACACAGATCTTCTCAAGATTGTGAGTCTCATAGAGACATTCACAGAACCTTATAGTAGATGGCGCTGAAGTCGCTAGAACTGTGTTTTGAAGCTAAGAGCTATAATACGTGTTCTCTTTTGTGTTTCCTTAATGCATTTCTGCAGGGTTTCTCAACTTTTTAATGCAGGTCACGTTTGTAGTGTGCATTTCACTTTGTATTTTATGCACAAGAAAACCTGCATAATTTGCTTGTAAGTCCAACAAAGGCCAAAAAATGTATGCTTAAAAAAACGTCTTATATATTTTTTAACAAGTTAAGTCTATATAAGCTGGAGTTCATACAGATCTCACTTTGACCCCATTAGCATTTCTGCTGACCCCAGGTTGAGAACCTTGCGCTATTGTTTTTCAGTTGAGTATCTTTGTGTTTACATTTCTGTAGCTAGAGATAAGTCCGAGAAGCCTTTTGGCATGGCTTTTGTTCGCCTGATGAAGTCGGATGGCACCACACTTCCAGATGGAAGACATGAACTCATTGTCTACAAGGTGGGCATCTTTAAGGAATGTTCTTGGTTTAGTCTGCAAAATAAAAAAAAGTGTTCTGCATGTTATCATGGATTCAGTGTCATATAATTGCCTAATGACATTCAGTTTGACACATTTCCAGTTTTATATCCAGTTTTACAAATTTGTTGCCATGAAAACATAATACTTAAAATGTAAAAGTGGCAAGAATAACTTTACAGCTCAAATAATGTACACATTTTAACATAAAATTTGTGTTTTTGTAAAATTAAAAGCTTTGCATTTCTGTCACTTTTTTTGTCAAATTATGTTTTTGTGGCTATATTACTAATTCATTGATCCAGATTAGTTTTAAAAATGAAGCATTTTCTCCATACAATAGTAAAATAGAAAAGAAAGAATAGTACTTTAAAGTTGAATATTGGAAGGTTTTTGCTGCTTCATATTTTTGCTGAAATCTTTTCAGGATTTGGTGAATAGAAAGTTCAAAAGAAGGACATTTATTTGATATGTTTTGTAACATTATGAATGTCCTTTACTGTCACATTTATATACATTTTCTGCATTCTTGCTGAATGTATTAATTTCGGTCAAGAATATAGTTTCTTGCTGAAAGAGTTTTGGTTTCTAAAATCATCTTGACATATGACTTCTTCATGTTGGTCTGATTGCTTCTATTACTCTCATTTGTAAGGCGTTTTGGATAAAGCGTCTGCTAAATGATTAAATGTAAAATGTAAATGTAATGTAGATCTCTTTTCTGAACTTCCCTTTGAAGCAGCAGTATCTGTTTCTACAGGTTGATGTGAAGAAAGCTGATGATGCCAAGACATATTTGACTCTTCCTGGCTCGTATGCAGAAGTGGAAGAGAAAGAGAGACTGACGGGAAAATCCTTTCATCATGCCGGCATCATTCCCATCACCAAAGACAGCTTCCAGATCGCCTCCCTCACCTGCTCCACAAAGCTTACACAAAACGGTAAGATGCATTTCCTTTTATATCATTTTTTCCAAAAACAAAATTGAATTCATGTCTTTGCAAACCTGACATTTACTGATGCCTCTGCATTTTGACTTTAGATAGTAGATATTGTTTTTAGACACATTACTTCTTTTCCTCATGCTGTTGCATGGCTTCTAAAAACAACGGGAGAGATGAGCGTAGATAATTACAAAAGTTTCATTTCGGCCAGAACTATCACTTTAAAAGCCACATGTAACCATATGAGACAGCCAAGTTCTTGTGTTAGTTGGCTTTTTTATAACTTTTTTAATTTCCTCTGACTCAGTTGACCTTCTGGGGCTTCTCAACTGGAGATCAAACACTGAGAGACTTGAAGAAATTCTTCAGAAACTGATGGAAGTGGAAGGAGGAGAGATTATTAAAGTAAGGGTGTTAGAAAACACAACATTTGGCCATCTATAAAATGATGCTTTTATGATCTGAAGTTTTTTGTTGTGTTTTCCTCTAGTTCCTGCAGGACACACTGGACGCTCTCTTTAATATCATGATGGAGACCTCAGAGGAAGAAACCTACGATACTCTGGTTTTCAATGCCTTGGCAAGTATAGATTATTTAACTCACTTTTGAGACATCCATCAGTTGCCAACCTATGTTTATGATGAATTTCTCCAGTAATGGACAAATTTCCAGCCTGTATACATCTGAAAACTTATTAAAAAACGTATTAAATAACATATTTTTTGTAAGCTTTCGTTTAACTTTCGTGCAGTGTCCACGGAAGCCAAATGTTTCTAATTATCACAAATAGAAATTTACAAAACAAAGTTTATTACTTGTTCAGAACCTTAATCTCAGTGTGAGTGTTGCTCACTAAAAAAGCTTCCCACACATAATATATTAAAAATTATATTTAAAAAATATATAGATTTTCTAATATTTTATTACTTTTCATTTATCTTTATATATATATATATATATATATATATATATATATATATATATATATATATATATTTTTTTTTTTTTTTTTTTACTTTATTAATTTAGTTTGTTTATCATTTTTTATATACATACTAATATGAAATGTATTATTTATATTAATACTAATAGTAACGTGAATACTATTTTATTACTTTCTATTCCTTTTTAGAGATTTTACTATTATTAATAATGACACTTAATATGAATAACATTACTTATTTTTATTAATAAAGAAAAATAGCAATCACATTTAAGTTCATATTTAATAATACAAATATTACAATGTCTAAAGAGTAAAATAGAAAATAGAAATATTAATGATGCTATTATATCAACAATCATATTGATATATAAATTCAGTTAATACTACTACCACTATTACTACTAATATAATCTTGTGACAAAGTAATAAAATATTAATATTATTAATATTATTGTTAATATCAATGGGTATATTCCTTTACATATTCATATTAACATCATAAGGGGTCATATGCCATTATGAACATTATTTGGTGTAATGAAATGTGTTTATGTGGTTTAAGGTTGTTGCTCCTCTATGCCCCGCCTTCTGAATCGCATAGATTTTTACAAAACTCATCGTTCTAAAAAGCGAGGTGTGCTCTCATTGGCCAGCTATCCAGTGCTTTGTGATTGGCCGAATACCTTAAAGCGTGTGATAGAAATGTTACGCCCCTCACCATACTGTGATGCCCTGTGTCCCAGCAACAAACGTATACTTTGCTCTTACTTTTCTAATCGTGATACTCGCTGATCACGCGGCTCTTTGGGACTAAATTATTGCAGAAAAGTTACACTAAAGTTACAAACTGCATTAAGAGCACTCTGCCGCATCATTGTGTGTTCATTAGTTGTGTGTATGAGTAACCTTAATGCCATAACACCCCACATCGCCATCTGCATGTGGGATGTCTTCCCCCTCACAGACACACAGGTCAGATTATTCCACCATGTGATGTGTGCTTGATCTCTACGAAATCCATCTTTTTTTTGGGTGAATTTGATTTATTTCAGCCACATTTTATGACAGTCCTTGAGACGTTTGTGCATTGTAGTGCTTTGAGGTTGTGCATCAAGTCAGAAAATGCAACAATCAAGTTTGTAATAATGACTTTTTTCCGTCTACTCGACCTTGGTTGCATAAAAAGCAAAAAAAAGTTAGTTTTTCAGAGGCTGAGAGTTAAATTAGATGAAATACAATTAAATTAGATTCTCTTCTGAAGAATCATTCAGAACAAGAGACATTTATTACAGAAGTCATTTTGTATTTAATGTTGTCTCACAACTTTAAGATATGAAGTTTATTATAATATGAAGGGCTAGACCTTGTGTTTTTCATTTATTTGTCCAGGTTTTCATCATCTCACTCATCGGCGACATAAAGTTTCAGCATTTCAACCCTGTTTTGGAGACCTACATTAGCAATCACTTCAGCGCTACTCTGGCGTACCAGTAAGAGTCTCTGTTTTTCTTTGTCTTTTGTGTCACAGTTCATGTGTATTAATACATCTTGGCCATTTTTGTCCACATTTAATTCTCACTCTGCCATCACTCTCACCTGTTCTCTGTATACACCTGTCCACAGTGATATTCTCGGTTGTGACCTGTACTGATTTGCAAGCATGCCGTAATTGCCTCGCTTTGCCTTGTCTGTTCACAGGAAGTTGACCAAAGTGTTGAATTATTTTGTGAGCCATGCTGAGAACCCGGCTCACACGGAGCGACTGTATTCGGCCTTGAAAGCCTTCAAGTATCTTTTTTGTTTCATTGTGCAGTCACGGATCCTCTATTTGAGGTAGGGACCGACTCTCATTTGCTCTCAGAAATAGCCTTGAGGAGGGCTTGATTGAACTTGTCCTTCATCTGACAATGTAAATGAAAAAGCAAAAGCGAAAAAAAAAAAAATACTTTAGAAAACACTCACTACTAATAAATCAGAACAAACACGTGGTGCTATTGTACCTCCTCCAAATGAAACACAGCAAAGCCAATTAAATTAAGAACATTGTTCAAAGACATTTTTAATATGGTAAACTTATCTACAGTCCAGCCTGTTTACTGCATAATAAGATTACATGCATCCATATGCAGCATATTTATTGCTCAGTGTACAGATAGACCGACAGACAGACCTTAGTGCTGCTTTAAGGCAATAATCTCTCATACTTTTGCTCATACTTGAAGTTATAGAGTTGAATAAATGCCTACCTCATCCCACACTGTTTGTGCTACAGACAAAAATGATATGAAATCATTTTTTAACGCCCTGGCATCTACCCACAACACCTTACATTCGTTGCACTGATGTTTCCACTCAAATGTTCTTTAAAATTGTTCCTTTTTCTGTTTGTTGTTTGTTAGGTTTTATGGGAAAAGTGAAGATGGAGGGCAGTTTCTCGACTCCATTCGGACTTTATTTCTTTCTATCAGCAATCTGATGGACAGACCTCTGGATGAAGGAGTTAAGATAAAGGCAGGTTTCTACATGGATAAATCATAGACGTTTAGAAGAAACGTTAAAGGATACCTTTGGTGAAAAGAGAGATTTGGAAAATCCACTTTCATTTATTTTCAAAGAAATTAATACTCCTATGAATAAAGATGATCAAAAGTGACAGTTGAGATAAATTCTGTTCAATTTTTGTATTCATTGTTGATTAGAATGATTGCTTGTTGATTTGAATAATTTCTGAAGGATCATGTGACACTGAAGACTGGAGTAATGAAGCTGAAAATACAGCTTTGCTCGGAATAAATTACTTCTTAAAATAAACTCAAATAGAAATTGTATTTATGTTTTAAAATGTTTTGTGTTTCCACTATATATGTTGTGAACTTCCTGTTTATCTGCTTTTTTCCTAGGGAGCAATCTTGAAATATCTTCCCACCATCATCAATGACTTGCAGAAGGTCTTTGACGCTGTAGAGCTCAGGTAAAGTGAATAATGTATATCGCATTGCTGTCAAACATCTAGTCACCAGTTTATAGATTTGGTTTTGAAACAAATTTGTGGCATACTGTTGTTTACCATAATCTGAATAAATAAATACAAATAAAGTCATATATATATAATGCATAAATCATGGTTACAGTAAGGCACGTATAATTGCTAATGAATTGCACCAGTGTTCCTGATGGTTAAAATACAGTAATGTGAAACTTGTATGCTTGATAAATCAGTGAAAACAGTTTATTATTTGAGCTGATTTACGGAGGGTCTTTGGTGCTGTAGATCTTGACATCTTTAACAGTTTGAAGACCAGTGTAGTAGTGTATCTCAGATGAAAAAATTGATGTCATTGCTTATGGATTCTTCCTCTCTTACTTACGTTTTGTGTACAATGTTATTACTTAACATTTTTGTGGAAACCTTTCGTTCTCTCACAGTGTTCAGCTGGCGAAGTTCATTGAAAGCATTCCAGAATTTCAGATGGTGAGGCAGAAGCTGGGCTGTCTGGTGAAAATTGTTGAGAGTAACCTGTTCAAACAGCCAGGTAGGACTTGACAGCCGTTCAGGTCAACATATAATTCACACTAAAAGCTGTGTATCATCCACCCCTCTCATTTTCTCTCTTGTGCTTTTAGACTGCAGAGATGTTTTGTTGCCTCTGATCACAGATCAGTTGAGTGGGCAGCTGGACGATCGCTCCAACAAACCCGATCTGGAGGCTTGTGTCCAGCTGCTGAGCACCGTCCTGGACATGCTGGACTGCAAAGACATGGTGAGCTTGAAGCGGTTGAGGATCCCTAACAACTTCGGCAAGTTATGAGGAGTTTTATTTCTGCCTCAGACCATCTGATGAGCAAAACCGCAGGAGCCAAAGTAATTGGCTGGCTTTCTGCAATTTCCAGGAGTCAGGGAGTACAGGTTTTATCAGTCCACTGGGAAACAGAGATGTGCTTACACATTCCTAATCAATTATTCAGTCCGGTTTTTACAATAAGGCTCAGTCATTTTTACTTCCTCGCTGAAAATGTACACTGGCCCCCCGCTAAAAAAGAATGATAGATATTGATTTATCTATGCATTTTTAATATTTGATATAAATATAGACTTTTTTTTGTTATATAGTACATGTAAAAAATGTGCTACAAAAGTTTGTGGTCGGGAATATTTTTGTAATACTTTGAAAAGTCTTTTATGCTCATCAAGGCTGCAATTTGATTGATTACAAATGCAATAGAAACAGTAGTTTTATGAAAAATTATTACACAGCTAATTTTTTTCTATTTAAATGTACTTTAAAATTTAATTTATTCCTGTGATGGCAAAACTAAATAATTGATTAGAATTAAATAAATAAAAAGAACAGCATTTATTTAAATGTTTTGTAAAAGTCTTTACTCTCACTTTTTATTAATATAATGCATACTTGCTGAATAAATGTATCGGTATCTCTTTAAAAAAAAATATTGCGAAGGGTAATAAATAAATGTAATTTCTTTTTAATAAGTACATTATATTTAATTATTGTTTATTTATTTACTCTTATTTTATTTTCATAAAACATTAATGACTGCTTTGTCATTTTCAACACTTTCTTACATTAATGCTGTAGCAAATTTTGCTCTCTTGTCAACTAGCTAATGTCGAACAGAAGTCACAATCTCAGAAAACCATTTTTAGTTTGCAAATCTCAAAAATGAATGTGCAAGAACAATTAAATCAGTACTTTTATTCAACACAAATATATGAAGCAGCACAACTCAATATTGACTAGCATATTAAAATGATTTCTGAATGATCATGTGACACTGAAGGCTGGAGCTGTTCAGCTTTGTCTTTACAGGAATAAATTGCATTTTGAAATATATTACAAAACCTTTATTTTACATGATGATAATATTACACAATATTACTGTTTTTACTGTATTTATTAGCAAATAAATGCATCATTGGCGAGCAGTAAAGACTTGGTCTGGCTACATGAGACTGAATGACTTTATATGCTTACAGACATGATTTTTCAACCATGATGCATTTTGCTGGTTTGTTAATATGAGGTGTGCATTCAAGATCGGTTGACATTTCGGTTGATATGTATTGAGACAGGCAGACATTTCAGGTCAGACTTTTGTGACTTGTGAGCATCTCTTTGCTGGAACAGTTATGCTGCAAATCTCCAAAATAAGGTCATCTGAAGTTGCACCGCTGTTTGTTTAAGAGAGGGAGTCATTTCTGGGTTCATTCAAGAATCCTTCAATGCATCTCATTCACCTTATTTACGCTTTCAGGGTCCCACATCCGGTCATGTGAAGTTAATCGTGGACCGTCTCTTGCGGAGGGTCAACCGTACGGTCATCAACCTGAGTTTGGACTCTCCGTTCATAGTAAGATATTGGCACGCCACAAAATAGAGTGCTGTAGAAAGATTTAACAGAGCTAAATCAACTTAGTTTCCTGTCAAAGCTGCTGTTGTTTCGACTGCACAGCGCTGAAACCCACACACCTTCTGAAACTCATAACAACAGCAGTCTGGACCACTGAACTTAACTTGTTTATTTCTTTGCCCAGGCCCGTGGCTATGAGTTTTCTCAGCAGTGTGGGCAGCACATGTAAAGTTATTGATTATTTCTTCTCTTCCTCTGGACACAGGGCCACTACCTGGCATGCATGACCGCTATCCTGAAACAAATGGAAGACGCACATTACGCACAATACATCAGCACCTTCAAAACCAGACAGGACATTATCGTAAGTCTCCCGCTCTCTCCGCAGGCCCCATCCATCATTGCAGAGCCTTCCGTGCTCTGAGAGTTAAGTTATAAATAATCCACCTTTTACACAGCTGACTGATGCGACGCATGTGGCTCTGTTCCCTGTCGTCTGTTGAAGTGAGTCAGGGTTTAATAGCAGAATGAGATGAGCACAGCTTCAAATTAGCGTCTGTTTTTCCTGCTCAGTCATATCCTTGCGGAACACAAATGTAATTTCACCAGCCTGCATCTAAACTTAGTTTTCCTCTGCATGCAAGTACATGCTCTTAACAACAAGAATCTGTGCTTTTAGGATTTTCTAATGGAGACTTTCATCATGTTCAAAAACCTGATGGGCAACGTGTTTCCGCCCGACTGGATGATCATGAATCTTCATCAAATGAAAGTCTTTCTGCGGGCGATTGACCAGTACTCGGATGTTCTCAACAAATACTTCCTGGACTCCGCTCACTTCCACTTGCAGGTCAGTTTAACAAGGAGTCGTAATGGGGTTTCAAGTACACAATTACCAAAAAAACAAACAGTCATGCTCCTATATTGGCCAAGCCTCAATGCCTTAAAAAGCAGTGATTACCAATGTTGTTCTGAAGGCAACTGAATCAGAACCAGTTCCATTTTTTTCAACTGGAAGATGGCAAGTGTTGTCTGATGTTGTTTTTCAAAAAATGTATAGTGTGTAAGATAAATGTATACTTTTATTCAGTAAAGATGCATTCATTTGATAAGAAGCAATAGTAAGGTGTTTATAATTTACAGAAGAGTTCTGCATAAATGCCATTATTTTTTTAACTTTCAGTTTTTCAAAGAATCCTGAAAACCTAGATGGTGTTTTAATGCCATATTAAAAAAATCTAAGATTACGAGAAGTCGAAATACTACAAGAATAATGTCTGAATGTTTAGAGAATAACACATTTCTAATAAAATAAATACTACAAGATAATTATAATAAAAATAAAAATAAATACTGCGAGAATAAAGTTGACGTGTTTTGAGATTTAATTTGTAGCAAATACGAGATTAAAAGTATAATATTTTGAGAGTATATTAGCCAGGATTGGGACAACTGAGAGTCAAGTTTATAGTGAAATACAAACATGTCTTTATAATGCATTTTTCACTCACTTTAATATGGCGTTACGTGACAGAGCACTGTATTTGCTTTAGTTTAAGTTACGTGAGTCAGTCATCTTTCCGATTTGTTTTATTAAATTAGGCTACACTGGTGTTTTCATGCTTTCATGAATTCACTTTTAATTTTACATTCACTTCTATATCTTGCTATGAACTCGACATAAAGAGGAAAAACATATTTAAAAACACATTGGGTGGCTGGCGTCCTACAAATAATGAATGGAAGATATGAAATATTATTTCCAACCATTTACTGCATTATACCGTGAGTAAAACTGCATCTGAATAATCACTTGAAGAGTTGAAGAGTTGGAGCCCACTTCAACCTTTAGAACGATTTTATTGTTGTTTTTAATTAAATGGTACATGTGAGGAATGAAAGGTTGGATGCCACAGATGTTTTTTTGTGGAGTAGGTGGTGGAATTTTCACAAAGAAAACTCTCTTTCCTTTTGTGAATTGATTCACATGAATACAGCAAACTATCCCTCCACATTAAAGATGTTGAACAATCCATTATTGTAAGACCTTGTGCTTGAACTTGTGCTTCCATCCCAATCCTAAAAACAGCACTAATGAATCCTTAATTTGAAGAATTCTGCTTTCACATGCAGTAAATTGAAGCAGGAAAGCCTCGAGACACGTCCAAATCCAATGTCTGCACCACATCCCACCTGCTAACACCTGCCTGTACTTCATTTGCTTGACTGTTGAAGGCAGCATAGACCCTTCAGAAGCAGGGGTGTCTCACATGGGTGTATTCAAGATGGCATCTAACAGAGAGGTTAAAATATGTACATTTGTTGTGCACTTTGGATAAATATGTATCCCGAAAGCACAAATATAAACCTATGGTTCTTTTTCTACCAGAAAGTCATTCTGCCATAGTTATTAAATATTCAATCAGGTGTCTCTAAAGCTCACTGTCAGAATGTGTTCTAGATCATTAAACATGACATGCATTTGACCATCTGAAATCAGTAGCTGAAATTAATTTAATAAGATTTTGATCATTTCAGTCTGATCTTGACAGATCCTGCATGGATTTTGCCACAATGTAATGTATTAGATGCAATAGCAAACACATGACCACATCATGTGTAAACAGCAAAGTGTTGTTTCTTATTTAATATGTGAACTGGGAATTCATATCCTTTATAATCCTAATGGTCTGAGAGATTGTAGAAAATGGTCATGAAAATCTAATTAATGGTTGTTTTTGGTGCAAAACATTATAACAAGACACCAGAGATAAAAAAAAAATAATAATAATGAAGAAATGTTCTGTGTGTGACACTGTGCAGTAGTTATTTGATCACAGATCATTTAAGCGCTCTGAATATCTCTGAATGCAGTAAGTGTGAAGTTGTCCTGTGCATGTAATTGTTTTACGGGAGAATAATGTTAGGGCATTTCTGTGAATCATTTGAACACTTTTTAAGAGCATGCTCTTATATAACATGTTTTTATGATACTCATTTGTGTTGATCTTTTGGGGAAGCGTATGGATTTTGCACCCACTGGAAGCCTCCTGCACTTTAGGCATTTGGAAAATATCATCTTTTATAACAACGCTTTTGAAAAATACCCAACTGCTAAACTTTCTGTTGCTTGGTTACCATTCATTCAACACCCTGTGCATCCGAAATATTTCCCCCGTAAGACCTCAGTCAATTAAAACAAAAGCAACTGCATTACAGTATATCAATACAAACTAATTGTCCAAATGATCAAAGCAAGACTGGGCCTTACTCATCTGTGATTTATGTAACCCAGAACACATTGAAATCATTTAAAAGCATTTGCCACTGTTTCTGAGCTTTATTGCAGTGATCGAAACAAGGACATTTCTGTTCTCAAAATAATGAAGTCATAAATATTGATTTCCCTCAGTAAATCCTATTTTTTAATCACTATTTACAGATCTCTATTGACACAATGTATAACAAGTATTAAACTTTACTTATGCATGGTTTGTGCATTATAAATGTGTGTGTGTGTGTGTGTGTGTGTGTGTGTATATATATATATATATATATATATATATATATAGAGAGAGAGAGAGAGAGAGAGAGAGAGAGAGAGAGAGAGAGAGAGAGAGAGAGAACGTCCCATATTCTTGTGTGCTATATACCTTCCCCCAGCTGAGTCCCCCTATTACAGTGAAGAAACCTTCTCCATCCTGCAGGATGAGATTAGCCATTTCCAGACTAAAGGAAATGTGTTAATGTGTGGCGATCTAAATGCCAGAACCGGAAATGAACCAGACTTTGTCAACACACAGGGAGACAAATATATCACAAACACCAGCCACTCTCTGCCCTCATACCAGCTAAGAAACAATTATGACAAATCAACAAACAAAAGTGGGAGAAGCCTTCTAGAGCTCTGTCGGTCACTGGGCCTGTATATAGTGAACGGTCGCATACGAGGAGACTCTTTTGGTTGTTACACCTTTAATTCTTTCTTGGGCAACAGTACTGTAGATTACTTCTTCACAGACATTGACCCAGTGCATCTCAGAGCATTCACAGTCAGTCCTCAAACCCCTCTGTCAGACCACTGTAACATTACACTCTATTTAAGACCAACTCATAGCAACGAATCACACAGACAGCCCTCTCATTTACTGAAGCAGCAACCACCCTACAAGTGGACAAATAACAGCACAGAAAATTATCAGAATGCATTAGAAAGTCAAACAATCAAATTACTATTAGACAAATTTATAATGAACACATATCCACAAAATAAAGTAGGCATAAATCTGGCACTAAAGGACATTACAGATATATTCCACCAATCAGCTTCCATGAGCAATTTGAAAAAAATCATTAAAAAGAAAACCAAAAAACACCAATGAGAAGTGGTTTGACGAAGAGTGTAAAAGAATTAGAATGACAGTACGAAATCTTTCAAATCAAAAACACAGAGATCCTGACAATGAAGAACTCCGCCATCAGTATCACGAAGCCCTTAGACTGTACAAACAAACTCTAAGAGTAAAAAAGGAAGAGCATACAGAACAATTATTTCAAGCAATGCAGGAATCAATAAATACCAATAACTTCTGGAACAACTGGAACACTCTCTATAGAGCACAAAAAGAAGAATTGGCCATTCAAAACGGGAACATATGGAGGACACACTTTGAAAATCTGTACAAAACAACTGAAACAAATCCTGCTCGAAATGAATTAAAAACCAAATTAGAAATACTGAAAGAAAAGATTAAAGACAATCAGAACCCCTTGGACTTTCCAATCACAGTAAATGAGCTTACAGATAGACTACATGTGCTAAAACCCAACAAGGCATGTGGCATCGACGGAATATTAAACGAAATGTTAAAATACACCAATGACCAATTCAAAACTGCAATAATCAAATTATTCAACCTTGTTTTGAGAGTAGGATTTTTCCCCGACACCTGGAACCAAGGCCTAATTACACCAATCTTTAAACAAGGAGACAAATATGAGCCAAACAATTACAGAGGCATATGTGTCAATAGCAATCTGGGGAAAATATTCTGTTCGATTATTAATATGAGATTGCAAAACTTTCTCAAAACCCACAAAATCCTAGACAAAAGGCAAATTGGATTTCTGCCCAAACACAGAACATCGGACCACATCTACACCCTCCACACTATCATTGATCGACATGTATACCAAAATAAATCCAAAATCTTTGCTTGCTTTATTGACTTTGAGAAGGCTTTCGACTCGATCTGGCATGAAGGACTCTTCCTAAAACTCCTGGAGAATGGGATTGGAGGGAAAACATTTGATTTGATAAGCTCCATGTATAAAAACAATACATGTGCTGTAAAAATAGGAAATAAGCGAACAGAATTTTTCTCCCAACAACGAGGAGTCAGACAAGGTTGCCCATTGAGCCCCACTCTATTTAACATATATATCAACGAATTAGCCAAAGCCTTAAATAATTCGACTGCCCCCGGCCCAACCCTGACGCAATCAGAAGTTAAATGTCTCCTCTTTGCAGATGATTTAGTGATTCTGTCAAAAACAAAAGAGGGACTACAGCAGCTCCTCGACGTCGTACAGACATTCAGTCAAACGTGGGCTCTCAAAATTAACCTCGCAAAAACTAAAATAATGATTTTTCAAAACAGATCCAGATGTAGGGAAAATAAATACATCTTTCGAGCAGGAAACCAAGTCCTCCAACACACCCATGAATACACCTATCTGGAACTAAAACTGAGTTCTACAGGGAACTTTAATCTGGCTGTGAATGAACTGAAGGCAAAAGCACTGAGAATCTTCTACATGATTAAAAACACTATTCGACATGAAATTCCAATTCAAACCTGGCTAAAAATCCTAAAATCAATAATTGAACCAATTGCTCTGTATGGCAGCGAGATATGGGGACCTCTAAAAACCCAAGATTTTTCAAAATGGGAAAAAGAAGAAATCGAAACTCTGCATACACAAATTTGTAAAAATATCCTAAAAGTAAACAGATCAACCCCAAACAACTCGTGCAGAGCTGAATTAGGACAATACCCCTTGCTGATCAATATCCAAAAGAGAGCGGTGAAGTTCTACCAGCACCTGAAGCGCAGCGAGCCGAGCTCATACCAGGCTGAAGCCCTGCGGTGTCAGGAGCAGAACCTGCAGAGGAGCGCTCTCTCACAGCTGATGCTCAAACTACAGCCAGACCAGCACAGCACCATCCGGCCAAACCAAATTATCCAGTTACAAAAACAGAATTACATCACCTACTGGAAACATGCTACTAAATCACAGAAGAAGATGGAGCTGTACTTAGACCTGAAGAAAGATTATAAACCAGCAGAATACCTGAGCTGTGTAAAAGATCCCAAATTAAGAAAAACACTTACAAAATACAGACTGAGCGATCACTGTCTGGCTGTAGAGAGAGGACGACACAGACAGAGATGGCAGCCGAGAGAGCAGAGAGTGTGTTCACTGTGCTCTCAGAGAGAGCTGGAGACAGAGGAACACTTCTTACTACACTGTGATTACTATCAGAACATAAGAGCTGCATATTTTCACAAATTCCAACATATTAAACCAAAATTTATGACATTACCAAATACAGAAAAATTAAATCACATTTTAGGGGAAAATTCCAAAATGATCACAACAGCAGCAAGATATGTATCAGCCTGTCACAAACTAAGACTGTCAGCCAGTGGACAAAACTGAAGCAAGAGCATTTCTTACATGTACTGTATTTATTTTATTTTTATTTTTTTTGTTATTTGTTGTTGTCTTTTACTTGTTTCTCGTTTGAAGAAAAAAAGGAGAAAGTATACATATACTTAATTATTTTACGAATCTGTTTTTGTTTTATGTATTATATAATTGTTTATTCCTTATTCATGTAATGTACAATGCTTTGGCAATACTGTGCAAGTCATGCCAATAAAGCTCATTTGAATTGAGAGAGAGAGAGAGAGAGAGAGGTAGAGAGAGAGAGAGAGAGAGAGAGTGGTAGAGAGAGAGAGAGAGAGAGAGAGAGACAGAGAGGTAGAGAAAGAGAGAGAGAGAGGTAGAGAAAGAGAGAGAGAGAGAGAGAGAGAGAGAGAGAGAGAGAGAGAGAGAGAGAGAGATATGAAGAGTTCAGATGCAAAAGCCTCCAAGTGCCATCTGTAATTTTCATCTAAAATTAGCATTTTTTTTTTTTTTTTAAATCAGGCTCATATGTTTATGTTCAGTAATTTTACTCTAATGGCAATGTATAGGTTCAATTCAAGTTTATTTGTATAGCGCTTTTTACAATACAAATCCTTACAAATCAACTTTACAGAACTCTACAATATTTAGTAGTAGCTTATAAGTGGTGACTGTCAGTTTGTGCACGTATGACAGGATTTGTAGAAAAATGTATACAAGACGTAGTCAGCCAGATGATGAACAATATTCATATTATTAATAATTAATATATGATGCAGTCACACTTGTAGCAATAATTGTTAGTTCTGTTTGTTGATTCAGGGTTAGCATCATCTGAGGTCCTCTGAGGGTCAGCATCATCTCTTCTCAGGTGTTCTGGATCCAGAGCTTGTGTAAATCCTAGTTACCACGGGATGTAAATCAACAAATAGAGACATCATTAGCATAGCTGCTGTTCCAACAAAGTAAAATTAATTATTTTAACCTAAGCTAAAGAATAAAGGTAAGTAATGATAATTTGTAACTGATATGGAACTTAATAGGTAGCCAGTGCAGAGACTGTAAAATTGGGGTAATATGATCATATTTTCTTGACCTCGTAAGGACTCTAGCTGCTGCATTTTGGACTACCTGTAGCTTGTTTATTGAAGAAGCAGGACAACCACCTAGAAGTGCATTACAATAGTCCAGTCTAGAGGTCATGAATGCATGAACTAGCTTTTCTGCATCAGAAACAGATAACATGTTTCGTAGCTTGGCAATGTTTCTAAGATGGAAGAATGCAGTTTTTGTAACATGGGAAATATGATTTTCAAAAGACAAATTGCTGTCTAATATAACACCCAGATTTCTGACTGTAGAAGAAGTAACAGTTCATCCGTCAATGTATATAGGTGCCTTTCTATGCAATTAAGTGAAATAACTGAACATAAATATAGAAGCCTGATTAAATATTCTAATTTTAGAAGAAAATTTCAGATGGCACTTAGTCTTTTGCATCTGAACTCTTCATATATATATATATATATATATATATATCCTGATGATTTCCTGTTGTTTTTCCTCAATAGCTTTGGAACAACTATTTTCACCTGATCATTGCCTTCATTACCCACAAGGCCTTACAGCTGGAGACTTTCTCACTCGAGAAACGCAACAAGATTCTCAACAAGTGAGTATTAGACCTGTGGGTACATTGTCGTTGGTTTTTGCTCATTTAATTTGAAAGGCTGACATCTTAAATTGAGTTTCTAAAAATTTAAACAGGTACGGAGACATGCGGAAAAGCATCGGCTTCAAGCTGAGAGATATGTGGAACAATCTTGGTAAAAGCTCTTTCCTGTGCTTCTTATATGTTAGAAACAGTGAACACAATTACAAAAGTGGCTGAAAGTAGAGAGGAATTTTTACAGAATGTCCCAAAGAACTTTCTTTTTGGTCAAATGGCTTTTTGTATGGAAGGTGAAATCACTATTAAAGTGTTTGTCTTTATTGGTTGAGACAGAGTGCATATATAAGTTTTTTGATTTCCTTAAGGAATTAGGGCTATTTTTGATGTCATGTCACTTCCAGGCCAAGATAAGATGAAGTTCATCCCTGCGATGGTGGGACCGATCCTGCAAGCTACGTTAGTGCCTGAGCCTGAGCTGAGGAAAGCCACCATCCCCATCTTCTTTGACATGATGCAGTGTGAACACCACTTCAGCTCCGACCACACCTTTCAGAAGGTTAGGGTTGTTTCTGTGTTTCAAAACCTGCAGAAGATGTCTAACTAGGCAACGTGCTTAGGGATTATTCACATTCATTATGCTGGTGATTTGGTCACAAATTAAGAATGCATTATGACAAGTTTTTTTTAAATGTTTTATCCAAAAGCTTAAAAATATTTTAAGTACATAAATATTTATCTATTATCTATTTTTTTTATATATATATATATATATATATTAGGGCTGTCAAATGATTAAAATTTTTAATCAAATTAATCAGAATTTTCAGTGGATTAATCAGGATTCATCACTATTTGCAATTACACCGGAGTCCTAACCATTTTTTTTTCCTGAAATGCATACCAAAAGATAAATAACAGGACACAGATACATATTTTCATGTATTGATTCATCAATATGTGGTTCTTTTTTTCTGAATTTCAAAAGTTTAACATTTACTTAGATCAAATTTACCTGAGTACTATATCAAACCATGCCATTTAACTACAGATAGTGTAAGAGTTTTAGGTGAACCAGTGGTTAAATATAGCCACATATCTATGAAATTATGCATAGAGAAACTCGAAAGAATTAACTCAAAAACACAAACATGCGCCACCATCACATAAGCAGCACTCTGGGCACTCTTGTTTTTGGGAGGTGTTCATTTGCTCTGACACAATACTTTAGCATCGATATTTTCACGTTCTGAAGGCTTCAAGTGCCAGTAAAACCGAGTAAAAATGCATATGCTTTCCCAAACAGCTGTAATTTTCGCTGCATTGCATGTAGGCGTTCTGCGCATGCGCAGTGTGAAACACAGGACGCTATGACAGGAAGAAGCTCCAGCGTATCAACTACCAAAGTCGTCTCTGCTTGACATTAATGTATTTAAGAGTAACTGGGGTAAAATCTTAAGCTTCTTCAGTGTTTTCGTCGCGGCGCTCGCCGCTGTTTTTTACTATCTTGAGAATTCAGAGATCGACGAGACTTTCCTGACCTGAATAATTTGTCACACTGCGCATGCGTGAAATGCGTAAAAAAATTTGACGTAATTAACGACAAAAAACTAATTAACGCCGTTAACGCGCTATTTTTGACAGCCATAATATATATATAAATTTTTTTTTTTTTTTACATTTTGCACTAATGCTAATATGATATTGTTCATTTTTAATTGATGTTTTTTCCCTAAAACATTGTTTTATATTTTAACACAACTTCAAATGCTGTACAAGTACTGTTTATTTTATAATATTATACATATAAATATTTAACGTTATATTTTATACATTGTATATACCTTAATTTATATTGTGTGCTATTATTTTGAAATTATATGCTTTGTATACCTATGAACATAACAGTCTCTTAGCCAGTGATATGATATTTGCAGTTGCCTAAATATGCTGCACTATGATTATGATTTGCAACCAAAATATAACATGAATATTTAACTTTCTGAAAATAGCAAATACTGTATCACAAGTGGGAAATACACAAGAAAAAGTACACTTCAGTTTGATACATAATAGAGAAAAATCAATAATGGACATACAAATCATGTTGTCAGTTGTCAGGATTATCAGTCATATGGTGACAGCACGTCATTTGCTTGTGCACTGAGATATACAAAGAAAACAGTAAAAGTCTTTTGTGTTCTTTAAAATCTGCAACTCTAGTATCCCTAATAGGACACCTGCAACAAAATAAGCATTTTTACAGAAAAATAAGCATGTAATTTGTGACTCATGTAAATAAGATGTCGCCTTGGCTTCTGCATGATGGTCAGAAAGTTTGATGAAGCATTTGTGTTCTTTGCAGTTTGAGAATGAACTAATCACAAAGCTGGATCAGGAAGTTGAAGGAGGCCGAGGAGATGAACAATACAAGATTTTGCTGGAGAAAACGTGAGATTCTTCTTCCCTCTTAACACATGCTGCCACTTTTTATTGTTATGTACTTAGAAAAGTTACTAATTTTAAGATTATTGAAAATAATATCACGATCACTGTCAGCTATCTGAAAACTAAATCTGCTGTAAAAGGGACATGCTCTTTATGCCCATTAAAATGCTTGAATGTCGTCATATTTCAATTTGTGTTACTGTGTATGTGTTATAAATTTACACAAAGCCCATGCATCTTTCCTGTAACTGTTTAATATAACTAATTTAACTAACATGTTTGCATAGCGTTCCTCTTAAAATGGTATAGCTTTGTGCATTTTATTTTCTCTGCATATATATACATGCTAACTTGTTTGCGCAGTTGAATTATCTATTACTTGAATTGGTATTTTATTATTTTGAAGTTTTATGTTTTGATAGAATTCATTTTGGTAAAAAATAAAAAAGGTTTGCTTATTTGCAAATTAATGCATATTAAATATATGCACTAAACTTATTAGTACTAACTATTCAGACTAGTGCTGAATAGAATAAAAAAACACGGTTGGGAAATCAGTACTTAAGTACATTCAAAATCAAGTGCTTTTTTTAACTTTAACTGAAGTAGTAAATGAAAATGTAATTATTGATACATTTACTGGGGTAATATTTCATTAGGCTAACTGTGCATTGTTTGTGTACTCTCTCTGTGTGTGTGTGTGTGTGTTGTGTCCAGGCTGTTGGAGTACTGTCGGCGGCACCGGTATCTGTCTCAGTCCGGTGAGGCGCTGGCGTATCTCTTAAGTAGTCTCCTGGAGAACCTGCTGGCTTACCGCACCATCACCCATGACGAGAGCCCTGAGCTCCGCATGAGCTGCACCGTCAACGTCCTGGTGAGAACTCTCAAACACAGCTGCAGTATTTAGAAATGGACCTTATTATGTGCTCAACCTGCTGAAAGACCAGCCAGGATCCAGTCAGCAGTTGCTCAGAAACGTCTTCTTTCAAATTAAATCCCATCTCGGTATCTTCCATCTCATGTCCACAGAACTTTTACAAAGAAAAGAAAAGAGAGGATATATATATCCGGTGAGTGTTTCAGATGATTAAAACTTCTTGTCTTGCCGATGGCACATGGATGAATCTAATGGATGGATCTGTGTTTTGTGGTCTTTCATTAGGTATTTGTACAAGTTACGGGATCTACATCTGGACCGTGAGAACTACACTGAGGCTGCGTACACTCTGCTGCTCCATGCTGAACTGTTGGAGGTTTGGACCTAGTGCTATTACTAACTGTTGTTAATGTTAGATAGAGACATCTAGGAAGCAGGCGGACCAATGGCCAGTATAATGCAGATTAGAGTATATAATACACTTACAGTCCACATTTTAGACACACATTCTTTACAATATTTTTTTCCATTTATTAATAAAGTAGTCAAACTAGGAGTATAAAAATATGTAGTGACCGAAAAAATTGGCAAATTAAATCTTATATTTGGAAAAAAAATTTTTTATATTTGAGCTTTTGAGAAAAATACATAGTTTGAGCTGCTTTTAATTTCATATCTGTCCTAATCGTGACTTTTTTTTTTTTATTAAACGTACTTTTATAAAAAAAAAAACATAAGTACAGTAGGTTGCAATACATATTTGTCTTTGACAGTAATTGCAAACATTTAATCCTAAGCCTTTTGATAAAATGTTTTAGGCATGGGACAGTATCATTTTTTTCTGAAGCTTTAATCACAATGTATGCTATTATCACAATGTTAAATTACACGCACAAAAAAAGTAAATAAATAAACATTTTAATACAATTAAACCAGCACATGTCTAGTCATAAGAAACTATTTAGAAAATCTGTCATAAAATGCAATTATGACAAATGATACATATGAAAAAGTATGTCAGAAATATTATATGCATGTATTCACATTTTGATCCAAAAATATTTTAAATATAGATTTTTCCATTGACAAGGATGTCATAGATTTTGGAAATGGCAAGACCTTTTTTTTTTTAACCAAGCAGGTTCTTATTCGAATAATCGTATTATTCTAAGTTAACTTGGTCTGTTTGCATTTGACTGTCTGCACTGAAAAGCGCGTTGCCCTTGTGACACAGTTTGGTGACTCTGAGGTCAGTGAGATTAGCATGACTGAATGGTGCGATCTCTTTCTAGTGGTCCGACAAGCCATGTGCACCCCACCTGATCCCAAGGGACGGAACTCAGGGGTGGACGCAACAAGAGCTAAAGGAAAGACTTTTTCAGGAGATAATGTGCAATCTGGACAAGGGGAAAGTATGAACTTTGCTTGTACATCTAAAAATCTAATGCAAGTGCTAGACTTTTGCATGCTCACAGTTTTCAGGGTAGGACAACTGTAAAGAACAGAAAAGTTGCTATTTTAACTACATTATTATTCAAAATTTTGGGGTTGGTGAGATTTATGTAATGTTTTTAAAAGAAGTCTGTTATTCTCACCAAGGCTGCATTTATTTGGATAAATGAAATTAATAAAAAGAGCAGCATTTAGTAAAAAAGTAAATATTATTACAATTTTAAACAATTTTAATAATAAGTAATTTTATGTTTCATTTCTGCATCATTAATCCAGTGTCCAGGGTCATTATTAAATTATAATTAAATTATAACATTTAAATTTTATATAGTTTTATATAAATTTTGTAACTCTATTAGTGGATTAGGTTAACCTAAAGAGAAATAAGAAATGCTGAAAACTAGATGAATTAAAATGTTTGTTTTTATATTATATTATTTGTTTCAGTTAATGTTTACATCAAGTTTTTTTTTTTTTTTTTCGTTTATTAGGAAAGTCATATTGGTTTCTCAGTACAATAATTAATTTTTAATTAATTAATTAATTAAATTAATTTTTGTTCCTGTTCTCATTCATTAGCCAGACTCTGAACTTGTTTGTTCTTTTGTCCACAGATGTGGGAGAAGGCCATCGAGATGGCCAAACAACTTGTTAAACTTCATGAAAACCAAATGTTTGATTTCATAGAGCTCAGTCAACTGCTGGTAAGACAGACGTGTCAGAAATCCCCATTGTTTCTCTGTTAATATGATCTGAAGGTAATGCCACAGACAAACCTCCCCGAGCCTCTGCCAGAGCAGGAGACGCTCTGTGATGTACAAACATTTTAGTGCCTTGAGCTCGTCTCGATTCACGCACTTCATATTTATTCACATTTTGGGTTTGTAACTCATAACCCTGTCTGCTGGGTAGCAGCCGTCACTCTGCACAGGAAATAAAAATGGCAATTTGCAAGCAAGAGGAGGAAGGAAACTCTGGTGTGATAACAGCTCTGTAGCAGTTACACACTCTCCTCTCAGTTCTGCCCTTGGCTCTGTGAAGTTCTCACTTGGCAGAAGCCTTCAATTAAGTCAGAGCACTTTGCTGTTGATGCCGATGAATTGGGTGGACAACTGCTTTCAGCTTATCCTTGTCCTGTGTTTCATAAAATGTATAAGTAAATTCACTTATTTCTTCTCGGATTTGAAATTGTATAGCAAAAAAGGAATGTACAGTAAAAACTGCCATAACTTAAAGGGATAGTTCACCCAAAAATGGAAGAGCTGTCATTTTATAACCCTCATGATGCTCAAAATGTTGATTCTTCTGCAGAAAACAGAAGAAATTTTGAAGATTGTTGGTAACCAAACAGTTTCTGTTCTCATTGACATTCATCGTATTTTTCCTCCCTACAGTCTTCAAAATGTTCTTCTTTTATGATCCACTGAGGAAATGGATGGACTGTCCCTTTAAGAATATTTGAAAGCAACAGAACATTTAAAAACACTTATTCTGTCATTCACTCATCCTTATGTCATTCATAATTTACTTTTTTTTTCTTTTCTCTTTTTTCTGATGGAGCAAAACTGAGATTAGTAGAATGTTCAGGCTGTTATTTTTTCCCATATATTCCAATTCAATTGGGATGCTGTCAAACTTGAAAAATGACAAAACATCATAAAACCATAAATGTAGTAAGCTGTTTTAGTATTATTTATAGTATTTGTTAATATTGTAATATTTCTTTCATTCTATTTGATACTAGTGTTAGTGATTTTGCTGTGTGCTTTTGTCATTTTTATAATTTTAAGTTTCAGATAGCTTAAATTGTTTTGTATTTCAGTTGAATCATTAGTTGTCTTTAAGAAAGAAACATTTCTTCCATCTACACTTGACCTTTTAACACTAGCACTCTCTGTTCTATTTCTATTGTAACTACCGTATTTTCCGGACTATAAGTCACACTTTTTTTCATAGTTTGGCTGGTCCTGCTACTTATAGTCAGGTGCAACTTATTTATCAAAATTAATTTGACATGAACCGAGAGAAATGAACTAACAGAAAACATTACCGTCTCCAGCCGCCAGAGGGCGCTCTATGCTGCTCAGTGCTCATGTAGTCTATCACTGAGCAGCATATAGCGCCCTCTCGCGGCTGTAGACGGTAATGTTTTCTCTTGGTTCTAAATAAATGCGACTTATACTCCAGTGCGACTTATATGTTTTTTTCCTTGTCATGACGTATTTTTGGACTGATGCGACTTATACTCAGGTGTGACTTATAGTCCGAAAAATACAGTACTTAGTTTTCTTTTAACTTGTTGTAAAAAATGTACCCTCTAAAACTAACACTCTATTCTCACTCAATTTAAAGTGTGATTTAGTGGCATGACAAATCTATACGTTTGAATAGCCAAAGCAATTGCAGCTTGGCTGCTTACAAATAGTGCACATGTTTATTAACAATAGAAAAATAACAATAGGAATAATAATATTAATATTAATATATAAAGTATTAAGAATGAAGTGCGAAATTAATTATTAATATAAGTGTATAAACTAGACAAAAAAATAAGATAAGGGATTAGACAGATTTACAGATGAAAAATATACATTTACGTATTATAATAGAGTAATATGGCATAATATAATCTACATGTGCTGGAAACACATCTCTCTCTCTAAAATAGCTTTGACCCTCTTACACTAGCACTATCATTTCTATTTCTGTTCTCTCTTCTTGCTGTCTTTATTTATTTACCCTGTAACACTAGCATTCTCTATTCTTTTTCTATTTTGTTCTATTCTATTTTATTGTCTGTTCTAGATGTAATTTAACTCTAGATATTTTAGAACTTTAACTTAAACTCAATAGTTTCAGATAGTTGCAAAGGCAACATTTCTGTTTTGTATTAAAGTGAGTATATCAGCTTTATTTCAGTTACTGAAAAAAATTTACATTTTGTTGGAAACAATTATTATGTTCCAAGAGTGAATCCAACCCTGAAAACTCTCTTGACTGTAACTCTGACTGTAAATCTGTGACTTTCCATTTATTGAAACAGATTTGAGAGCTGCAGTGAAGGAATCACAATGAAGAGATCGAACTCAGAGAGCCACGCTTACACAAAAGGATTCTTGGAACTTAATCATCTCCACTTATGAATGTATAGGACAAAATTACAGGCTGTTGTGTGACCTAGGAATGTGTGAAATGAGTCACAGAATCTCAAGAACATTCAAAATTCAAAAGGGTTTTAAGAACAATTTCAACAATTTGAAAAAAAAATAGTTAATGACTGCTGAGACCTTGATTATTATAACTCATCTTACAATAAGCTACTAAAGGATCAGAATAGTTGGCCTTTCCAAGTGCAGAACCAGGGGTTAAGAGCTTTGATCAAAGGCACTCTGGAGGCTGATAACTGTAAGAGAAGTTGACTGAAGCTTTTGTGTTAACTGGATTACATGCAATAGGGGTCAAATAAAGTTATGCATTTGTCAATTAATTAACACAAATGGATAAATATTGGCAATAATGGTGGATATTTAGAATGTCCTGACTTAAAGCTGTCAGATGACTTCATAGGAATTGCAATGTGGTTCACAAGCATGATGAGCTCATTCACCTACACTGCATGAATAAAAGCATCGTGAACACATGTAAACCTCTCATTTAATGTCAGAGACAAATGATGACACTGTTTTTGTTTTCAGCTGAACTCTTCCTTTTATGCTTGACTTTTAAATGCCTCAACTGCAAAATCAAATGTAAAAACAGCAGTTGTTTTTGTACACAGAAACAGCAGGCGCAGTATTATGAGAACATCATGCATGCAATGAGACCCCAGCCGGAATATTTTGCAGTGGGATACTACGGACAAGGTTTCCCAACCTTCCTCAGGGTGAGTGAATTTAGCATTTTTAATGACTTTAATGAAGCCGGAATGAGGGATACCATTTTCAAACCGTAACTTGGAGAGTTGTTCCTCAATTTGCTGCACAAATGTCTAATTTTCTGTTGTTTATGCGCTGTGAAATCTGCAAACTGTGGATTAAATGGTGACACAAACATGCTGGCAGGGTCGGCTCAATGTTGGGCATTTCAGCATCAAGCATTGCCAGTGGAAATCAGATATTTTGATTACAGCTCTCCCCAAAGAGCTCTCTGAGTAATTGGGTTTCAACAAGAAAATAATACTTTTGGAGTTTGGAAACCCTAGTGCTACGCTTTTAAAGATACAAGAGCCCCTACGACGTCTAATAACATGAAAGGCTCTCTACAGTTATTATTGGTTGTGCATGCATATCAAGCCATGGATATCACTCGAGTCGAGGAAGAAGCTGGTATATTATTAGCTAAAAGTTGCAGCAGATCATGTGGACATTTATAATGTTTTCATACATTTTTATTTGAAGTACTCTGCCTGTTCCAAACAGAACAAAATGTTCATTTACCGTGGTAAAGAGTATGAGTGGCTGGAGGACTTTAGTTTGAAGCTGATGTCTCAGTTTCCCAACGCGGTGAAGATGACCAGCACATCGCCCCCTGGTGACAACATCTGTAATTCATCCGGACAACGTATCCTTGACTCTTAGCCCAGCAAAATACTGACATTGTAGGCCTAAATGTCTCAAATATTTAGATTTATTTTTATGTGAAATGTATTTATTTTTATTTTACTTTTTTTTATTCGTTTTGTAATTTTTTTTTTAAACATTTACTATTATACACTAATGTTCAATGGTTTACTGGTCTTTTTTTTTTTTTTTAATAAATTAATGTTTTTATTTAGAAAGGATGCATTAAATTGATCAAAGGGACAGTAAAGACTTTTATCATCAAATAATATCATGCTGTTCTTTTTTTTTACATTCTATTCATCAAATAGTCTTGAAAAATGTGTCATATTCAACATATTTTTCAACAAAAATATGGAGCAGCACAACTGTTTTCAACATAGATAATGTTTCTTGAGCAGCAAGATTTCTGAAGGATCATGAGATACTGAAGACTGGAGTAATGATGCTGAATATTCAGCCTTGCATTACAGGAATTAATTACTATTTGAGGTATGCATATATACATTTATATATACATATATATAAAATTGCAATATTTTTGAATATTACTATTTTTAATATATTTTGATCAAATAAATGCAGCCTTTTTGAGTATAAGAGACTCATTTCAAAAGCATTAACAAAACAAACCTTTAAATGTTACTGTATATTTACCTATATACTTATTTAGATTTGTGATGGATAGAATGTAAAGATTTTATAACTTGAAAGTATTTGAATACTTGTGACACCTTTAAAGTGTCTGAATGTCATTGCATTGGATTAAAAACAACCTCACTACGTATGTGGAGTAACCGTTTTATAAGGTTGTGCCTAACAACGCCCCTTAGCTGTTGTAAAATCACTGTAAACCATGGCTTCTTGGTGCTTATTGCTTAATTATATAATGCAGTGACATTCAAACTTTCTTAGTTGTTACTCTTTTATAACCTCTGTACATTTAAAGTCACCTTTTCTGCAAACTGTTTTAAAATCTAGAGATCCAACATGATGAAGTTTTTACACCCAGTACTCATTAAAATGCTTACTGACCCCAAACGTGTGAATGGTAATGTCTGTGCTTCAAATTAAACAAGTCCTGTGTCTGAATGATTTTTGGGGCCAAATGACAGGAATGTGAACAGTTTTCTAGCCTTAATCAATTCTCTGCAGATATTCAGTGTTTTACGGTGAAGCCTGTCTTAAACTTACCTTCACAGTTCAAGGACAAGGGACTTCCTGAACAAATCCTCAAGTATAAATTCACCCACTTGTCACCATTCAAGTCTCTTATAAATAATGCTGTTGTAGACCTTCTGTTGTTGTCTCAGTTATTACAGGACAAACGAGGTGGAGAAGTTCCAATATTCAAGACCGTTCAGGAAAGGAGAAAAAGATCCTGACAATGAGTTTGCTGTGAGTTATGATTTATGTTGTGGGTGTTACCGCATATAGGCATGAAAACATTGAACAAATATTGAAGAGCAGCGTTTGACCAGATGAGGATAATTAGGGTGTGTGTGAAAGCGTATTTTAGATTCAACTTGGATGATATTTTTATTATAACTTTGTTGACATTTTATATATTTAAGCATGTCTCAGTCGAAACTATTAAAGGGATGGTTTATCCAAAAATGAAAATGATATGTTTATCTGCTTGCCCCCAGGGCATCCAGGATGTAAGTGACTTTGTTTCTTCAGTAGAACACAAACAAAGATTTTTAACTCAAACCATTGCTGTCTACTGTTTCACTCTTATAATGTAAGTGGATGAGAATCACTGCTAAAACATACAATAAATCTATGTCTGAAATACTGTTCAGTTTCTTGCACAGACAGACCGTTTTGTGTCTTTATACATTTTTCTTTCTACACATGTATTATCATGAGCCGCGGGGTTTCATTTGCTTTTGTTTGTGCAAGTTTTTTTTTTTTTTTTTTTTTTTTTAGTTTCATTGTATGTTTTAGCCATGATTCCCATCTAATAAATAAATGTAGCCTTGGTGATCATAAGAGACCCCCCCCCACCCCACCCCCCATCAAAAAAAGGGGAAAAAATGAAGGGGGGTGGGGGGCCTTGAAAATATTTTTCTCTACAAAAAGGGAGCCTGGCAGAAAAAGTTTAGAGAACCACTGGCCAACACACAATATTTAATTTAATTCATACAGGCCTACCTCATGGTGCATGTTTGCACTTAAATACTTTTCAGGTCTATGTCCAATCCCTCACTTTTTTTTTTTGTTATACAAGGTTAAAATATTTTGCCTGTTATTTTTTTCCCTCATATTGCAATATAATATCAATATCGCCTGGACAGTGTAAAATATTGTGACAATATTTCTACAGTGGTTTGATTCCCACTGGGTGAAAAACTTAGGACTAGTTTAAAAAAGTGGATTTTGGACATTACTCAGTCTTGCATAAAAAACGTTGTCGTTGAGAGAATCTGTTGAATTGCGTCCACAATGAAGGCTGTACAAACTAGGGCCAAAAATGTCTGACATTTTTTTTGCGCTACGTTCTTGAAACCCTAATAACTCTTTTAACAGAAAGTGGATGCTCGAATGTTGAATGTTGTTGTCATTCTGAGAACCATTTCACTATCTTTCTACACAAAAGCCTGTAATTCATCCCTATATAATAATTCATAAATGAAGAAGATTAAACTTCAGATCTAGGAACCCCTCTGTGTAAATGTGGCTCTCTGTCTTTGACCTCACAGACTATGTGGATCGAAAGGACCACCTACATTACGGCGTACCGCTTCCCAGGAATCCTTAAGTGGTTTGAAGTGAAATCCATGTCTGTGGTGAGTTACTAAAACTGTCTTTTTTTTAGATTTCAAATGTGTCTATAAACAAAAATACAGATTTTAAAGACAACATAATATAAAAATGAATCCTATTCACTTTCTTCACAAATGTACTTTATTTTGCTCATGTCATTATTGCATGTTACGGTCTAATTTTTCATAAAATTGTGATTACCTTTTCTGCCTGTGCAATAATATTTGTGCTGATTTAATAGGGCTGCACGATAAATTGCATGCTGTATTTAATACACAACTTGTCAGTTAAATATTAAATATCGCATGCAATTTATCATGCAGCCCAGTGATGTAATTATATTCCTATCTCTAGATATGCTCTTATGTGTTTCTCATAAGTGTACACTTTTAAAAGTTAGTTTTTTTTTTAAAGGTATTCGTTTTTTTTTATTTATTCATTTTGTTAAAGAATCCAACAGAACGATACAAAATACAAAATAATTACATTATTTTATATTGGGTATACATACACATATATATTTGAAAATTTATTGTATTTCTCTGATGCAAAGCTGAATTTTTAGCTTCATTACTCCAGTCTTTGGTGTCATACAGTATGATCCTTCAGAAATCATTCTCATATGCTGATTTGTTGCCCATGAAACACATCAAGAATCAAAAATCAAAATGTATTTACTGTATAAAGTATTACACTAATCAAGATGTGAAGAAATAAAAGGATGAATTATTTTCACCAGATCACTGAAAGATAAGACAATTTGAGTTGTGATATTTCGCAGCTTACAGAAAATATTCTTCACAAATGAATTAATTTGTCTTTCAAATTTTAACTCTGTGTCAAAAATAAAACTTTATAAAAATATATTTTTTTTAACATATTTTTTTTAACATAAGTATGCAAATTGTATGAACCTTGTTGCTTTATTTTTTGCATGGTGACTAGGGCCAAATATAATCATTTGTCTTTCTCTTTAAACTGAAGAAAGTTAGTATTCATCCAGCATTTTACATCTAGAAATTCAAAGAGTGATTCAACACATGTATCATCTTCAGACTTCATAGGCAAATACATCTGGGTGTCGCAAGCATAAAAGGGTTATGATATACTATATTTCTTAAAAGTTAGACCAAGAGAAAGCATATATAATGAAAATAACACTGGTCCCAAAATAGAACCTTGTGGGACCACATAGATAATAGAAACTACTGATGATGAAAAATTTCCAATTTTGACAGAAAAGGGTTTATTTTGAAGATAAGAGGCAAACCACCTTAGGCAGTTCCTTGGATGCCCAAATAACACTTAAAACGTTCAATTAGGATAATATGGTCATTCATATTAAATGCTGAGCTAAGATCAAGCAGAACTAAGGCAAGGCAAGGAAAAATGTATTTCTAAAACACATTTAAAACAGCAGCTGCTGACGAAAGTGCTGTACAGTGAACAGAACTGACTGAACAGATACGGACAGCATAAAATGTTCAAAGAATAAAATTCAATAAAACATCAACAACAATCCAATCCAATAAAAAATAAAATAGCAGCAAATTAAAAAGTTAAAGAAAAAAGGTACGTCTTAAGATGAGATTTAAAACTTCCAATATCAGGAGATCAAATCATTCCACAATCTAGGGGCAACGATTGAAAAGGCGCGATCTTCTTTAATTTAGGGCGAGATTGAGGCACAGAGAGCGTCATACTATTGGAACACCATAGTGCTCTAGAGCAATTTCTAGGTAAAAAGATCCGTAAGGTATTCTGGCGCTTGACCATGTAATCCTTTATAAACAAACAATAACACCTTAAATAGAATGCAAAATTTAGCTGGCAACCAGCAGTGGTGGACGAAGTACACAAATCAAGTACTTGAGTAAAAGTACAGATACATATGGTAAAATATTACTCCAGTAAAAGTAAAAGTACTCCTTTTTCAATTTTACTCAAGTGAAAGTACAAAAGTACTCGAGTTTTTATGTACTTAAGTAAAAAAGTACTGCAAGATAGATGTTTGCAATTTTATATAGGCTACTTAATTTAATTTTATATTAGCACATATTCTTTTTATAATCCTACTGCTCAAAATACCTTGGATTTTTTCAAAATAACCACTATATGGAGTCAAGATATATTTTTGTTGTTGATATGGACTACGCTGATGAGAGTAATGTTCACTGTGAAAGTTACACTGTGATGTACCTGAGAGAAAACAGAGATGACCATCTGATTTTCACCAGTAAGAAAAAAGTATTTTAAAGTTTGTTGTTTTTCAGAATATCAAAGTTACAGTACAGACCAAAAGTTTGGACACATCTTCTCATACAAAGAGTTTTCTTTATTTTCATGACTATGAAAATTGTAGAGTCACACTCAAGGCATCAAGGGCTATTTGAGCAAGAAGGAGAGTGATGATGACCTGGCCTCCACAGTCACCGGACCTGAACCCAATCCAGATGGTTTAGGGGTGAGCTGGACCGCAGACAGAAGGCAAAAGAACCAACAAGTGCTACGCATCTCTCGGAGAACTCCTTCAAGACTGTTGGAAGACCATTTCAGGTGACTACCTCTTGAAGCTCATCAAGAGAATGACAAGAGTGTGCAAAGCAGTAATCAAAGCAAAAGGTGGCTTTTTTGAAGAACCTGCAATATGACATATTTTCAGTTGTTTCACACTTTTTTGAAATGTATATAATTCCATATATAATTCCACATGTGTTAATTCATAGTTTTGATGCCTTCAGTGTGAATCTACAATTTTCATAGTCATGAAAATAAAGAAAACTCTTTAAATGAGAAGGTGTGTCCAAACTTTTGGTCTGTACTGTATATATGACATGATAATAAGGCCTGAAGTTGGGAAGAACATTTTACGGAAAAAAATAATAAAAAAAATGTAAATAAAGATAATGATTTTTTCCTTCTCAAATCTTGTCTGTGGTTTAAAAACACCCCTGGCCAAACGGGGTGCATCTCTTCCCACTGATAATTACTGTAGTTACCATGTTCTGAACATCACATCCTTTCTTTTCTAACCAGATGTAAACTATATTATATATATATATATATATATATATATATATATATATATATATATATATATATATATATATATATATAGGTGGCTGAATAAAAATATTTGGACATTATTTATAAAAATTACATCAATTTAGCACCAACAAGCTTGTTAGCTAGACAGTTAGCATCAGCTAACAATATTTACTTATTTTCAGTACGATGAACATTCATGTCTGTCTACTCGTCTAGTTAATCCAAACAATATACATATGTATAACGTTACTGTCGATAACAATATAAAAACAGACGTCACATAGGACATTTTAATAAAACTGTTAACATTACGGCAGCGGGGAATTTGAACGTGCACGAGTTATTGTACTTAATCTGTGTTATTTTATGGGTTTTTTGTTGTTGTTGTTTTTTTTACCTAGAATTGATGTGTCTGCACTCGAGCATTTGAGTGGGCTTAAATAGATCACTCTTTACAACGGATTTAGTTTCCAAACAACTGACAGTTTTGACCTAAATATGATTTTCAGTTACAATAATTAATCCAAAATTTCGACATTAATAACTTACTTTTAGCAACGTCAGACGCACGCGCGCTCACAAGATCTCCCGGTTCTTACTTCTGGTGACTCGCACTAAGGTTCATTTGAATCAGTGAGTGGTCGACTCCAGAACAGCTGCAATCGGATCATTCTAATTCGTAAACGAATCGTTTGGTGTGATTCGCGATCCGATTTAAAAGTTTATTTTGAAAAGATTCAGTTCGTTCATGATGAATCAGACACCGCTTCTGCGTGTCGGAGCACGTGATATTATAGGGAGTAACGATATGTTTTATGAAATGTAGTGAAGTAAAAAGTACGATTTTATGCTTTGGAATGTAGTGAAGTAAAAGTAAAAGTTGCTCAAAATAAAACTACTCCAGTAAAGTACAGATACTTGAAAAATGTACTTAAGTACAGTAACGAAGTAAAGCTACTCCGTTACTGTCCACCACTGGCAACCAGTGTAGTGAGGCAAGAATAGGTGAAATATGGTCCCTCTTTCTCGTTCCAGTGAGGAACCTACATTCTGCATTCTGAACCAGTTGCAAACTAGATAAGAAAGGCAACAAAAGGCAACGTTGCTAGCAGAACCAATTTTTAAGAAAAGGTAATAGGCTACTCTAACAAGCCGATTCAAGTGTTTTCTAAAATTTGAGATAAGAATAGTAGCTTAAATATTGGCTGAAAATTATTTAGATTTGCAGGCTCTAGACCAGGCTTTTTAAGAAGGGGCTGGACTACAACCTCAGTCATTAGTCAGACTGCAGTTTATAATTGAAAGAATGCTTTGTCCAATAGTACATATAAATTTGACAGAGTTCCTCGTTTTATGAGGAAGTAGCTTTTAAATAGCAAAATTCTATATGTTTTCATGTTACCTTTGATTAATGTACATTTGCTTAATAAAAATATTAATTTCTTTTCCAAAAACAGGTAGTCTACAATCAGATTTTATAATAATAAGTCTAATGTTGTCAATCATTTGTAGGAAGAGATCAGCCCTTTAGACAATGCCATAGAAACCATGGAGCTGGCCAATGAGAAGCTGAGTAATCTTGTGCAGCAGCAGGCGTGTGACCGTTCTCTTCCTGTGCACCCCCTCTCCATGATGCTCAATGGAATCGTGGACCCAGCTGTCATGGGTGGCTTTTCCAACTATGAGAAGGTTAGTCTTTCTGTAACCAAAAGAAATCAAGCCCAAATCAAGCTATCCACCTGATAATACTAGCTGAATCAGACAGATGTGCTCCACAGTTGCTCTGTTCCTTTTCTCCAGGTCATATATGAAAAATTGATGTGTGCCTCGAGGCTTTAAGTTTGCTGGAGCACTGGCTGATATTAATTGAAATTTTTGTTTTGCCCCTCAGGCGTTTTTTACAGAGGCCTACATGAAGAAGAACCCTGACCACCTGGAACGCATTGAAGTCTTAAAACACCTGATCGCATTGCAGGTGACACTTGTGCAGATCTGTATTGTGTTTAAAGCTTTACACAATGCACTATACAGTATATAGACAGAGGTGTGGCTGTGTGTATCAAAATAGATTAGTGAAAATGACTTATACACAGGGGTGCACATAAGTGGTCCGCAGGTCCGCATGCATGACCAAAATAAAAAATGCGTAATAAATATGTTCTGACAGCGCATTTGCGTACCAACATGGTTGACAGCTGTTAATGCACAATTACCATTTTAGATCACAAACTGTACTATATAAGTTTTATTTTCAACCTGAAAGCATAAATCTAGGCTATGCCTACTGTTTCAAAGCACAATACAAAACTGTGACATTCATCCACTGATGCTCTTTAATCAGCAGCGCTAAATCAGGAAGCGCGTATACTTCCCGGCAACCCGCCAAAATAAAAGCCTGCTGATTTTAAGTTTGAATATGATGAAAACGCTTTTGTTTATTAATTTTTAGATGCTTTTTTCCAAAGCAACTTAAAATTGGGGAATACATAAAACGATTCTTCTTAAAGAGGCAAACAAACAAAGTAGTAGTAAATAATAGTATTTTTTTTTTTTTGTTTATTTACTATAAAATAAATGCATTTGTATTTAATACTAGGACTGCTTTTTATTTTTAATAATATTATCACACACTATTATATCACATAATATTATATATTATACTTATTTTATTTACTATTATTTAATTTTACAAAAACTAAATAAATAAAGTGTAATAATATTATAACTATTATTAATTCATTTTTTATAGTTACATTTAATGGGTCACACTATATGCAGTGTGAGGACCAAACCAAATCTCCAGATTCTCTTATGAGAACCAGGCTGAAAAAATGATGTGCACCCCTGCTTTTTTAAATGTTTTTCAAACAAGTCTCTTATGCTTACCATATTTCATAAAAAATACAGTTAAATCAGTAATATTGGGAAATATTATTGCAGGTTGAAATATATTTTTTTATTTTATTTAAATATATTGTAAAGTGTCATTTTTTTCCTGTGATGCGAAGCTGAATCTTCAGCATCACTACTCCAGTCTTCAGTGTTTGATTCGTTAGAAATCATTCTAATATGCTGATATGCTGCTCAAGAAACATTTTTTATTATCATCAGTGTTAAAAACACTTGTGTTGCTTTATATTTTTGTAAAACGTGTGAGTATTTATTTAAAATGGCATTTTTTGTCATATTTTAATCAGCTACTGTAAAAGCATCAAAGTCTTAAATTCAATTGTATGTTACGTTTTTCATTTTCAAAATGTTTTAATGTCTGTTTCCACTCAGGTCCCACTGCTTGATGAAGGGATCCGGATCCATGGAGAGAAATCCACGGAGCAGCTCAAACCCCTTCACAACAGACTTGTCACCTGCTTCCAGGACCTGCGTGCTAAAGTGGAGAAACTCTATGGTGTCATTACTCTAGTGAGTCTGACGGATTCGACTCTAAAGAAAGGATTTGTGAGAGACTGAGGTTTTGTAGTTTCTGGGAGGAAATGTTTCAGATCTGAGGAAGTGATTCATATGAGATATTGTCTACCATTTTCTTTGAAGAAGTTTTGAAATCAGCTAAAACAACACAAGGTTCAGTTTCGTGAGACTGTAAACTGCATGAGGGAGGACAGATCTGCTTTGATGAAGTGACAGTTGTCTGTGTGTGTCAGGTTTTTGCTATATTTGCAGGTTTATTTGGTCCCCACAAACGTAGTAAACCTACACTTTTTAGTCTCTTCATTAAGATGTTTTTCTTTGCTTATGCCACAAGTTTGGGCCCCAAAAGGAAAAATATCTTAAAGGTGAAGTTTGTCATTGTTTTGATGTTGAAATACTTTCTCCCTTCCCAGGTTATATGCTGAGACAGCTGCAAGCAGTTCCTATTAGATGGCACACAACACAACCCTTAATTTTTACCTAAAATGCTATCATGAATTAATATTAAAATCAGATTTGTTTTGCAGAAGCATGCTACAATATGCTTTACTTGGAAATTTATACTCGAAGTAAAAAAATTCCCCATACTTGCACTATAGCTCAAAAGCTTAAAGTTAAGATTTTTTTAATTTTTCAATTTTTTTTATGCTCACTTCATTAACTCTCTTCACTGATTCGTGATTTCATTTATGTAATTAAAAATTGTCTAACTGTCTTCCATTGTAATGTATTTTAAAATGTAATTAATTCCTGTGATGCAAAGCTGAATTTTCACACAATCCTTCAGAGATCATTCTAAAATGCTGATTTGCTGCATTTCTATTTCTTAATACTGGCAAATTCGCATTTATGTGTTCAAAGATAGATTTTAGGTTTGAGTTGAATTACACTATAAGTCAGTGAGCTCCATGCCAGGCCCATGAGATATAAGTGTTTGTGCTTGTGTTTTTCCAGCCCTGCTCTCTGACAGAGAAGAAGAAGAGTCGCGTGGGGTCGATGGTGATGCCGTACATCATGTCCTCCACGCTCAGAAGGATGTCCACCATCTCAAACGCCTCGGGCTCCTCTGATGGAAACTCCTCCAGACCTGCTTTCCAGGAGTCAGTATTCACTGCATCCTGTTTTCTATTTTCTAGAAATAAACTCCGCTCTTTTCAGCTCTGCAGTGAAGGCTAATTTGGTGCAGTACAGAGTTCCCGTGGTCATGGAAAGGTCACGGAATGAATCAGTTCCCATGTAATTACGCTTTCTGCCAGTGGACATACATGAAATTAATCCGTTTAACCTCTGTGTTTAATTGGCTCTTGTAGATGCTGGATAAGTGGATTCTTGTTAAACAAGTCTTTAATTACCATTAACTCCCCAATAATTAAGATAAAATAGTGAATGACGACCTTAACCAGTTTTCACTGATCAGCCTGTTTTCCCTTGAGTATATGCAGATGAAATGATCTCAAATTAGTCATTCGTAACTGGTCAGAACACTTGCCTTTTAGTTTTTTAGTTGTTTTTTTGCTGCAGTTATTATTGTGATTGAATGATGCCTAGTGGGAAAAACATAGAAAATGCATTTTCCATTTTTCTTCCCCTCTCGCATTGCATCGTTTGACGTCATCCTAGTATGTGCTTTGATTACTGAGAAAATGTTCTTGGTGTTTAATTTTTAATTTAACATGACTAAAATTTTAATTCTTAATTAAGCCATCATGTAGTTTATGACATTTTCCCTTCCCGACAGGAACAGTTGGAATATTATGAGATAAAAATTAAGATAAAGTAAAATAAAAAAATGAGGTATGTTGATTAGTAAGTAAATATTATTTAAAGAGCACATTCAAATTCAGCTTACACTGACCAAAGTGCTGTACAGAACAATCATAAAATACAGTTTACTGGACAGATACTGATTACAGCCTCTTTTCAATTATATACGTTTATAACAACATACTATAATTATATTACCCCCCCCCCCCCCCCCAAAAAAAAGCATAGGAACAGTGAGGCCAATTCTTTAATTTTTGCTGTAGACTGAAAATATTTGGTTTTGACATCAAAAGATGAAATTGAGACAGGAAATGAACATTTCAGCTTTTATTTCCAGGTATTCACATCTGGCTCTGATAAACACAACCTTTCGTTTTGAACCCACACATTGCTCATGTGACCATTAGTATTGTAACAGGTTGCCTTAAACTATATTAAAGTGAATAAGACTTAATATTTAGTTGCAAATCCTTTGCTTGTAATAACTGCATCAAGCCTGTGTCCCACTGACATCACCAAACTTTTGCATTCTTCTTTTGTGATGCTTTTCCAGGCTTTCACCGCAGCCTCTTTCAGTTTTGGGGGTGGGGGGTTACTCCCTTCAGTCTCTTCTTTAGCACAAACTGTACTGTAAGTATGGAGCCAAAAGAGTCTCAATAAAGATAAATGCACACACTACATTCACATATGCACACATAGGATTCATACATGCACACACATAATTCATAAATACACACACAGGATACACAAATGCGCACAAAATTCACAAATGCACACACAAAATTTAAAAAGCACAGAAGATTCACAAATGCATACAAAATTCACAAATGCACACAAAATCCAGAAATACACACACAATTCAGAAATGCAAACAACATTTACAAATGCACTCAAGATTCACAAATGCACAGGACAAGATTCACAAATGTATTTCTGATGCACACACACATATATCTTGATTTACAAACTGCTTACGGTCTGTGAACTTCACTGCATTTGCACTGCCTTTTTTTAAACGGAATTATCTGCAACCAATCAGATATCTCCCTTGTTTGAGCCAATCACAAGAATGCACCCCACGTGGGGGATTGTTTACTTATAAGCCAATCATCGAACGACTCACTTTCCTGGCGAACAACTCGCTTTCCTCACGCAGCGAACGACTCACTTTCCTCAGCGAACGACTCACTTACCTCACGCAGCCGGCGACTCACTTTGTGCAGCCGGACACCCACTTTGCGCAGCAGGAGACTCACTTTCCGCAGCCGGAGAGTCACTTTCCTCTCGCAGCGAACGACTCACTTTCCTCACGAGTCACGCAGCGAACGACTCAATTTCCTCAAGCAGCGAGCGACTCACTTTCCTCAGCGAACGATTCACTTTCCTCACCCAGCAAAGTTGAACGAACGATTCCCTTTCCTCACGCAGCGATCAACTCACGCAGCCGGAGAGTCACTTTCCTCTCTCAGTGGACCACTGACTCTCTCTTCATGTAGGGACCGAATATTATAATTAAAGTGACTTCTATATTGCATCCAAAATAATATTTAGTTATATTTAAATATTTAAAAAGGTGTAAAAAATTTTTTTTTTTTTTACTTTCATTAAAATATTTCAATAAAATGAAATAATTGCCTATTGCAAATGTATGAATCCATGGTTAACTTTTTTTCTGCAGTCACAGTCTGGGCTATATGTATTGAGACATTTTTAATTTTATATTTTGTAAAAAAAAATAATAAAAAATAAACCTGAATTGTAATCTAAACATCTGTATTTTCATACAATTTCATAAATAAGTAGGCTATAATATGCCGCACCACAGGCATATCGCGCTGTGTGAACACGTTCATGTGATTGGCTTATAAGTAAACAATCCCCCACGTGGGGTGCATTCTTGTGATTGGCTTAAACAAGGGAGATATCTGATTGGTTGCAGATCATTCCCTGTTTAAAAAAAGGCATTTGTGTGTCAAATGCAGTGAAGTTCACAGACCGTAAGCAGTTTGTAAATCAAGATATATGTGTGTGTGCATCAGAAATACATTTGTGAATCTTGTCCTGTGCATTTGTGAATCTTGAGTGCATTTGTAAATGTTGTTTGCATTTCTGAATTGTGTGTGTATTTCTGGATTTTGTGTGCATTTGTGAATTTTGTATGCATTTGTGAATCTTCTGTGCTTTTTAAATTTTGTGTGTGCATTTGTGAATTTTGTGCGCATTTGTGTATCCTGTGTGTGTATTTATGAATTATGTGTGTGCATGTATGAATCCTATGTGTGCATATGTGAATGTAGTGTGTGCATTTATCTTTATTGAGACTCTTTTGGCTCCATAGATAAAATGCATGCTCTATAAGTTTAAGTCTGGAGATTGACTTGGGCGGTCTAAAACCTTCCACTTCTTGCCCCTGATGAACTCCTTTGTTGCCTTGGCAATATGTTTTGGGTCATTATCTTGCTGCATGATGAAGGATCTCCCAATCAGTTTGGTTGCACCTTTCTGTAAATTGGCAGACAAAATGTTTCTGTAGACTTCTGAGTTCATTTTGCTGCTGCCGTCATATGTTACATAACCAAGTAGGATTAATGTGCCTGTCCCAAAAGCAGCGATGCAAGCCCAAGACATGACATTACCTCCACTTTATTTCAGTTGAGCTGAAGTTGAGCTTTTTTTCTCCAAACTTTAGCCTTTCCATTACTTTGGTAAAGGTTAGTCTTTGTCTCATCAGTGCATAAAACTTTGTCCAGAATTTTTAAGGGTCGTCTCCTATTCTTCTTGCTAATGAGTGGTTTGCATCAACTGCTGTAACTCTGTACTTTTGTTCATGAAGTCTTCTGTGAACAGGAGATTGTGATATCTTCACTCCTGCCCTCTGGAGGTTGTTGCTGATGTCACTAACAGTCGTTTTAGGGTCTTTCTTGTCACAATGTTTCTGTCGTCAACTGCTGATGTTTTCCTTGGTCTACCTGTTTGAGGTCTGTTACTTAGTACACCAGTGGTTTCTTTCTTCCTCAGGACATTCCAAATGGTTGTACTGACCAATGTCCAATGGCTCTGATTGTTTCATAAACATACATATGTGTGTCTATGTATGTATATAGATATATATGTATGCATTTATGTAGAATGTACTCACACTAGGCAATCTTTAACTGTGCCTGAGCATGTTGGACCCCCAAAGCCTGGTTCGTTTGACTATAGTGTGATTGCTCCATGAGCGGTTTGTTTAGCCGTCCCTGGCTCAGTTGGAAGAGGTGGACCAGAGTAAGGTTCGTTTGGGCTGGGGTGCGATACGCATGTTGTGTGAGCAAAGGGCTAACCGTGACAGAGCGCGGAACTTCTAAAACATACAGCCAGGGCCACTGCTGGCCAAATGGTTGCCCTATTATTATAAGCTGAATTATTATAATTATTATTATTGAATTGTATTGTTGTGTCCCCCTTTGTCAAATATTATGTGTTCAAATATTTATTATAAAAAAAAAAAACACTTATGGGGTCAAGTACCATAGGGGTATAACTATAGGGGTCAAAATACAACTTTAATAAAATATAAAAGTAAATAAATAAAATTGTAATTTAATTATATTATTTACAAGATACAATTGTAGCTTTAGGAGGTTAACTATGGCCACGATTTTATTAATACAGTTGTCTGATTGATTTTATAGTCTCAAGCATTCAGAAATCATGCAGTTTTACTATGATAAAACCATGGTTGGTTTTTGCAAGGGTTGTGATGTCCACATTTTTTTGTTGAAGAAATTATAGAGGCTGGAGCATTTCTATTGCTAAAGGTGGCCACAAAATTTAAGATTAGATTGATATTTAAATTAGCCTAAATGTTTGGTCAGTATTAAACAAGGATTTTATCATTTTTAATAATAAGTAATTGTTTATTTTGTACTACATTATGTATTTTAACAGTTATTCAGTGAAACCATATAATTAATAATTAACCAAATATCAGCATCAGAAAGAGCTTTATTGGCAAGTATGCTTGCGCATACAAGGAATTTGTTTTCGTGTCACAAGCTTCCAGTACACAGAGAGAACAATACACAGACATTAAAAATAAGATGAGATTAAAAATAAACACATGTAAATTTTATTAGACAGAAATAAACGGAAAATAAATTAAATTGTGTGTGCAATTGTGCTATAGATGATATAATAAGAATAGAATCGAGATGTAGGGATGTACTAGGATGTAGGTGGTAACAAATAAATTAAAGTTTATTGCATCTTTATTGCACAATGGTGGCAACATTTACAGTAACCGGTAGATTGCCTGGGGGAAGAAACTGTTCTTGTACCTGAGCCCTTTTCCTTACTCTGGATGTATACAGTTCTTGAAGGGTGGGCAGGGGAGCACCAATAATCCTCTCGGCAGTCCGAGCTGTTCTCTGTAGTCTTCTGGTGTCTGATTTTATAGCTGAGCCAAGCCAGATAGTTATTAATGTGCACAGAACAGACTCGATGATGGCTGAATAGTTTTAGCAGCTCCTGTGGCAGGTTTAAGCATGATCCATGGTCATCTCCACTGTTTTGAGCATGTCGAGCTCCAGGTTTTTAAGAATGCACCAGTCATCCAGGTGCTAAACATCTTGTCTGTAAGCAGATTCATCACTGTCCTGTATGAGACCGATAAGTCTGGTGTCATCTGCAAACTTCAGGAGTGGCAGAGGGGTTTTTAGAGGTGCAGTCATTGGTGTACAGGGAGAAGAGCAGTGGGGAGAGGACGCAACCTTGATGGGCACCAGTGTTTGTTATAATTTTTGTGCTATTACTTGCCTGTCAGTAGAGTTTGTGGCAAAACCTTCTACAGTGTTTACATTACGGCCTAAAATGTAAAATAGATGTTTAATTTTGTAAAGTTCATAAAATTGATTTTAAAATGCACCTTTCATCGTTGAGGATTTCTTAAAAATCTAAAAATCTTGTTTCATTCTCATGAACCCAGTCTCGTGTATATATATATATATATATATATATATATATATATATATATATATATATATATATATATATATATATATATATATATAAAAATATATATGTATATGTGTGTGTGTATATATGTATATGTGTGTGTGTATATATGTATATGTGTGTGTGTATATATGTATATGTGTGTGTGTATATATATATATGTGTGTGTATATATATATGTGTGTGTGTGTGTGTGTGTGTGTGTGTGTATATATATATATATAAGTTTCTACAGCTTTTTGTGTATTTTTTTTTTTTTTTTTTTACATTTAGCCAAAATTTTTATCAGTCAAATATTGGTTATAAAAAATTAACAACATAATTAAAAAATGTAAAATGAAGTACGTTGTGGTGTTTTATAAAGCATCCAGTGCTAAAATAGGGTGCTCAGACTGTTACAGACTGACATAATTGGAGAGTTTTAGAATAAACTTCATTTAAATAAAACTTGTTCATGTCCTTGAGAAGAGTTTAGAAAATCTTATTGTTTCTTTCTTTGCATTCAGGATTCAGTTGAAAGCAATAGCAACAATGGTTTATGCTTTTTTTCATTGTGTTTTTTTTTTCTAGTCAGAAGCAGGAGTATTTAGTGCAGTTCTCTTTTAATTGTAAAGTTTCCAATTATGTTTGAAAAACCTCTTTTGTTCACTGACCTTCCTTTTATATCAGTGCATCTTATGTTGACATTTACATTTCTTCTTTTTCCAGATGTGTTCTTGTGAAATGCCAATCAAATATGTATGTCATATAAATAAGTAGCAATTACCAAGTCAGACAGCTGGGAGAATAAGACAGATCTCAGAAGAATCTCTCAAACATAATTGCATGTATATTAAAGTTTTATATGCGGTTGCAATTTGGAGGATTCCACTTCTGCATCATTCAGCCCACAGGTGGCTTACTTATAGTCTCGTCACATATTTTAAGATTAAAAAAATAAGCAAGCGTGCTGCCAGAGCAGATTACTAAACTAATACACAATCAGAATGTTGTCTTACACATGTGTAATACATGGACGACATGCTCAGAGGATTTGTATAGGTGTGCAAAAGGGTTTCATCTGATTGTCTCTCTTTTTCTCTCAGTTCGCTGCTCTCCCGCTTGAGCGACAGCAGGGTTTCGGTTCTGTCTCGCTCAGAGGAAGATAATCGGATAAGTAAGAAGAACAGGAAAGAATGGAGCATGAGCAAGTCTCAGGTCTTACCGGGGCGACGCGCTGACACCGGCGAGGTGCCTTTGTATTTATTTCCTCTGTTCATGACTGTCAGTGAGTTCTGTTTGGTGTTGATTTGTGTCATTTCATAGTGAAATCCAGGGATTGAGTGGAATAAATCGTAGGAAAGACTAATTTAATCATTGGAGTTATGATTCATTTTATATGCTGTGTTTGTGTGGTGGCAGATTCCTCCAGAGAAGCAGCCGAGGCCTAAAAGTCTGACGCTAGGAGACCGGAGACCCACGCTATCACTGTTTCATGGAGAATCATCCCATTTGAGTTTACAGAACCCTCTCAGCCCTCTGCCTGCCTCACCACACACACCACGCAGCTCCAGTGAGTGCACAACCACACATCCGACACGCACCGACATGATTGGGTTTTTTTCTTGGTTTTCCTTTGCCATGGTGCATGAATATGATAATGCTACAGTGATGGCTGCAGTCCTTATTCTCTAAAATAAATAGTTTTCAATATATGTTGCCATTCAAATAGTTTGGGTTCGATTTTTGAAAAAAGTCTCCTATGCTCACCTAGGCTGCATTTATTTGATCCAAAATACAGTAAAAATGTACAATTGTGAATAATAACTATTATTATTTTTTATGTGTGTGTGTGTGTGTGTGTGTGTGTATAATGTATATAAAAATTTCATTTATTCCTGTGATTCAAAGTTGAATTTTCAGCATCATTACTTCAGTGTCACATGATCTTCAAAAATCATTCTGATATACTGATTTGCTGCTGAAGAAACATTTCTGATTATTATCAATGTTAAAAACTGTTGTGTCGCTTAATATTTTTGCAGAAACTTTGATACAATTTGTTTTTCAGTATTCTTTGAATAGCATGTTAAAAATAAAGCATTATTTGAAACATAAGTTTATAAAAAAAATAATATTATGAATGCTGTCCTTTTTATATATTGTACATTTTGAATCCATTCTTATTAAAGCTGTAGTCTGTAACAATTTTTTGGCCAAATCAATATTTGAGCAAGTATAATCAGCCAGTGTTCAAAACTATCGCCTTACTTTAGCCTGATTCACAGCTGTCAGCTTATAATAATTCATATTTGCTTATTTGAGTGGTACTGGTAGCAATGCATGGGAAATTTGATTACATCTGTAAACAAAAAGAAGTTTTCGCGGCTAGTAGGCTATATGGCTTGTGAGGATCCTGCAGGTGGTGGATAGTTTATAGCCTTTTCTCAAAGCAGCTGGAGTAATTAAATTCATCATTTTGATGGCAGATTCTAATCCAGAACGGCTTATGTGTTTATGAAACAAAAAATACAATTATATTCCAGTTTTAAATGTGCATCTGATTACAGATAGCTAACATTATGCCTCATCATATCTGTATAAACATTATTAAACCTCATATTGATCATCGTCCTGTAGGTTACACGTGTCTCCCGAGCGAAAGTGACTTCAGCACACTGGACATCACGAGCACCCCTCCACCAATGCCGCCCAAAAAACACCCTCACGAGAGCGAGAGCATCTATAACTTCACCTCCGACGTAAGACACAGCAAGCACAGTCTGCACTAAGAAAACCGTTCCAATAGAAGCAGTGCATTTACACTTTCCTTTCTACTTTCATCTGTATTGTGATATATATTTAGGAAGCTAAAATGTTTTTCCTCTTTTATTTAACTTGTAGTTTACGCCTCCTTTACCGATGAAAGTTGAAAACAAGCCTCCACCACCACCACCCAAAACACGCAAGTCCATGATTCCCACCTATGAGAACAATCCGCAATGAAGACCCTCCGGTTCCCCTGAATCCAGAAGCAGACGTCTGTGGTACCATGTATCAGATGTGAAATACACTTCTGAACGTTACTTGTTCCTCTTTTAAAAAATCAGAGTGGAGAGATTATTTGTCATGGTTATCTGGGATTTCTGATTGAACCTGTTTATAATTCATTTTTGGTAGCAAACAATCTAATTTTTTTTTTATTTGGAAATGGACCTCTAGTGTGTATTTATTCAGAACTGCTGGGCAGGAACGTGACCAAAGGTATGTTTGTTTGGTTTGTTGAATGTTAAAATCAGCCTCACATCCATTGGATTACAGTAGTTTATCTCAACATGCATCTGTGCCTTATAAATAGAGATATTTAAAGCTAATGAAGTTCTGTGCACACATTCACTTTGCACATTGCTCATAATTGTCAGGTTGCGCGTTCATGCAATTAAAACGTTTGTAGTTGAACCTCTTTCACCCGCAGCACACTTTGCATTACTTTTCCCCTTAAGCAAGAAAAGACTTGATGCGGTTGTGTTTTTTTCTACTCTAGAGAGCTACATTCGTATACAAAAATTCCAAACATTTAAAAAGCTTGTGAATTAAATTTAATTGGAGAGAGATGCAGTATAAAAACGCAAGCTTTACGAAATGATTTCAAATGTCTAGGATTATTTTTGTCATGATAGCAAAAAAACTGATCAGTTGTGCTTGAATTCTATAATGGTGCATATTGTGTCAACACTTAAAGGAATAGTCTGCTCCATAATGAAAATTTGCTGAAAATATACTCTAATTCAGACTATGCACATTGTAGATGAGTTTGTTTCTTCATCAGAACAGATTTAGAGAAATGAATGCTCACCAATGGATTCTCTGCAGTCAATGGGTGCCGTCAGAATAAGATTCCAAACAGCTGATAAAAACATCACAATATTCCATAAAAATATCCACACTACTCCAGTTCATCAGTTAACTCGTTATAAATAAAACCAATACATCAAGATATTTTTCCTCCATTGAAAAGTCTGTTCCCTGTTCTCTCGTCACATCAAAATCCACCCACATATTTGTTTAAAACTATTATAGACTGTATCAACTTACATTATCTGTGCATATTTCTCTCCTGACTCGGCTAGATTACTTTTTCATTGGAGAAAGTGATATTATGGAATATGGAGTTTTAGACGGAAGCTTTAAGTTAAAAGCGTGTTAATGGTGGATTCGTTTAGAAGATTTTCACTTCACAGGATGTTAACTGATGGACTGGAGTGGTGTGGATTATTGTGATGTTTTAAAAACAGCTGCTTGGACTCTCATTGTGACGGCACCCATTCACTGCAGAGGATCCATTGTTGAGCGAGTGATGCAATGCTACATTTCTCCAAATCTGTTCCCATGAAGAAACAAACTCTTGGATTACCTGAGGGTTAGCACAGTTTTATCTTTTATTCCTTTAAATCTCACTTAGGTACAGTGTGGTACTTTATGGATTGGTAAATTTAGTTTAGTGAAAAATTCTAGGAAGGTTTTAGGGCTTGCTTGTTAATTTACCTCAAGTCAAAATATCACACTTTAGTAGTACATTCACTGTATTTGTATTGTACACTGTATTTTTTTGCTCATTATGTTTTTTTTTGTGTGATTCTAAATTCTTCTTCATTCATCATGATAGAATGCAACTGCAACTTTGGATGTTTTAATTTATTCATTGTCATATTGTTGAATGTGACACTCCAGTTATTACACAAAGACATCAGAATAGTAGGATCAATCTTAAAAGTTCACTGGATGAAAACTACACTGGGTCTGTCAGCGTTAGTGTTTTTTCTTGAAATGGGTTCGTATAATAAGGTAATTTTCATAAAGATTGCATAGTTTTGTACCTAAAAGATTGTGTTTTGCAAATATGGTGATATTTAATTGATGTGCACGCTGAAAATTATTTTTATGCATGAAATATTGTACGTTCTGTATTAAATCGCACAATTATCAGAACAAATGTGATAGAAATTTCACAGAAGTCCAGGGAAAACCAAAACAATTTTTTTTTAAAGGGACTGTAAGTGTAAATATAGAATGTTTCTTTACATACAGCATTATTTAAACTTGAAACTGTAATTTAAGATATGAATGAATTAAATCATTTTTTCTGAACAAAAAACAATGGTATTCTGGCCTATGTGAATCATTTCAACATCCAAACACTTTAGTATAGTAAATGCATGTGTTTTTAAAGTAATTATTTGTGTTTTTCAGTCAAAGTGGACTGTTTTTGCCACCTATAGGCAGAAACCCATGAAAACCAATAGAAAACAACCAATCCTAACTGTTATTTGAGAATTTTTGCACTCCAGTTTGAATAAAAGTGCCAAAAGAAATCTTTCAGTTTCAGAGTTAATAAGTCAAATTACCTTTGTGTAGCCTAAATAAATCATTTCTTTTTAGACCTGACGGTACTGAGATTTGATGCCACTTACTCTATTCAAATGTTATAAATTGCAGGTGGAATCAAATTAAATGAGAAATAATTCTTTCAAATAACCTCAATGCATTTTTTCTTTCCCCTGCTATAAAAAAAAAAAAAAAAGATTATTTCCTAGGGAAAACATATTTGTCCAAATCACTTGTACTGCTAAAAATCAGTTAATCAATGCAATAATCACCACTTCTGTGGCTAGTTTTGTTTTGGGATTTACACTGACCCTGTATTTGGATCAAGTTCATATCTAAAATCATCTAAAATTATCATTATTGCTTTATGCATGCAACTTTATAACCTCATATTGTTAATTTGTATATTCATTAGGCACACCAATGAACTAGTAAAGGCTAAAAGATGATTAAATACGTGACAAACACGTCTTGGTCCAATGTGTTTGTGCTTAAATGAAGAGGAAGCTGTCACAGTGATCTCATTTAAATGATGTTCTTCTTGAGTCGTCTGGACCGCTGGTAATAGCTGGTCATCTCCTGAGTTTACGAAGCCCTAGGATGACATTATGCTCTTGACATGTGTTCTCGCTCAGCGGGCAGAAATGGAGGAGGTGGGTGAGATCCACGCAGCAGCAGCAGCAGATCAAAGCTCTTTGCCGTCCCTCAGGCTGGAGATTACAGACTGAATAATCTCGCCTGTGAAGGTGTTGCTTTTTTATTTAGTCATTTTTTGGAAATGGCACACTAAGTAAAGTATCCTCTAGCCCGGCATTCGTTGCTGGAAATGCTTTATGTGGCTCATAAATCCACATTTCCGTTTTCTTTACATTGGTATTTTGGATGCTGACATAATATATACTGTTTGTGCTGTTCTCTTCTCCGCAGATCTCCTTCTGGAAAGTGTTTAAACGTCACAGTCTCAGCACAGTAAAAGTATTTCCTTTTTTTTTTCCTTCTCAACTATCAACAAAAAAAATGTAGTCAGTAAAACCAAATGTATTTGAATTATGGTTAATATGACAATGTGTAAAAATGAAAAGCAAAAAAAAAACAAAAAACATCCAGAATGCATATATTTTATGTACCTTTCAAGCTGCCTTTACACTTTATATCTTCAACAAATGCACAGTAAGATACCAGAATGTGTCTTTCTTTTCTTCTCCTGTCATGAGGATTTTTTACTGGGCATATATGGTTTGATTTCCAGACTCTGTTTTCTGAGCTGCTTGAATTTCTTTTGATCTTTCGTCTCTGCATCAGGAAGTGTTTTGTCTGCTGGCTTCACATTGCTATATTTTTATATTTATTCCACACCGTTCAACATTCTGAGGTCAGTACATTTTAATCCATCCATCCATCCATCCATATTTTGCATTAAACTGATTTGAATGGTTTACAAATAATTTCTATTCTTTTGAGTATTTTATTCATAAACAAAAACCGGTAAAAAAATTTACCGCAAAAAGGAAAATACCATACCTGCTTTCAAAAATGACAATAACAAGAAATGTTTCTTGAGCAGCAAGTCAGCAATGTTTTCTGAACGAGCAATGATGCTAAAATAAATTGCATCTTACAATATATGTAAATTGAAAACACTTATTTGTAAGTGTAATAATATTTATTAATATTACTACTTTATAGTTTTGGTCAAATAAATGAAAATTATGATCAATAGAATGCAATAGAAGCGTTTAAACAATGGAGCCACACTTAAAATATCTAAATGCCAGTGCATTAGATGAAAAAAATAAATCAAAGTGACCTTTATATTAAAGAATAACACTTTTAAAGAAACAGAAATGTTTTGTTTTGTCTAGTTATTTTGTTAATGCAGTGACATTCAGACATTGAAATTGTTTAGTCTGTTTTATGTATCTACTGTACATTTAACTGTGCAGTGGAGTTTTTGCATCCATTACTCATTTAAATGCTTGCTTTGGTTGTAATGAATGTAATAATTATGACCCCACTTAAAAAATAATTTCTTTATGAATGAGAAAGCGAAACTGACCTGAGCAGAAAACATTTAATGCTCAGTAGAAACGTGTAACACTTCCAACACAAAGCTCTCTCGGAGTACTAGTCTGGAGAAGAAAAGCTGATGAAAGTCTTTCATTAATGTTTCTATGCTTAATGAGCCTCATGATTGAGTCTGTCGAAATCATGTAAGAGCCACTGTGCTGCTTCATGCAAACATGTGCTGAAAGGTTTTGTATTACTTTAGAATAAATAAAAAAGTCATGTTTGATGAACTGCATGCATGTGCTTGCACAAAAGATGTTGCAGAAACTTTCAACACACAAAGGGGTTTCTTTACACAAAAGGCAAGGAACAAATGTTTTTATACTTTATTCATGTGAACCACTGAAAAGTTAGACTAACATGAACCTTTAAGGACTAGAAGAGCAGAATGATTGTGCAAACTTTCATAACACATTGTGCAATAACATCTAAAGCTCAGAGCAGAAAGAATATGCGTTATAAAATCACACTATCTCGGATGAAAAGAAATGTAAAACTGGAAAAAATAGTAAGAAGCTACTACTTTGTAATTTCTATGAAGTCAATTATAAGTTGTGTAATTTTTAATTATATAAATTAAATTGTTTAATGAATGCTTTTATATTTATGATCGCTAGAATTTCTAAAGATTCAATTTTATTTTAAGGTATTTAATTTTCACGTCTCAAGACTTCTCACTGGGTCCCTCCGGAAAAAAAATAGCAAGAACCATATAAATTATATCAACCTGAGCTCTTTTTGATAATGAAATGAATGCAACTATGTATAAATATTTTATAACTTTTATTTAAATGAATTTTAAACACTTATGCCACATTTAAAATGTCTGAATTTCATTGAATTCGATTAAAAAAATAAATAAAGCAAGTGGTCTTTGTTTTAAAGAAAATTAGCACATTAAAGTTTAATATTTCAGTAAAGTTTAGTTGCCACTTGCTTTTTTATTTTTATTTTTATTTTATCCAATTCAGAATCTGTCAGTTGTGTTGTGTCTGCCGTACATTTAAAATCTCTCTCTCTCTCTCTCTTTTTTTTTTTGTTGCATAATTTTAAGATCAAAGTTACGTTTTTAAAGACTCCTCATTGGGTCTCCGGGAAAAATAGCAAAAAGCTACAACTATATAATTTCTGTGTGTTTGATTAAATAAATGCAGCTATTTATAAATACTTTATAACTGATAGAAAGTATTAAGATTACCCTTACAAATAAAGGTTCTTTATTGACATCATTGGTTCCACAAAGAACCTTTACCATCCATGGAACCTTTTCATTCTACAAAAAGGTTCTTTACAATGGAAAAAGGTTCTTTAGATTATTAAAATGTCCTTCACACTAAGAAAAAATGAAAAAAATAATTCAGTGAAAGGTTCTTTGAGGAACCAAAGCTGGTTCTTCTATGGCATCGCTGGGAAAACCCTCATCTGGAACCTTTATTTTTAAGAGTGTATGTAAATATCAATGCATTAGATGAAAAAATACCAAAGCAACGGACCTTTATTTTAAAGAAAAATAGTTGCCACTTGCTTTAATATTTACTTGTTTATTGCAATGCCATTCAGACATCACTTTTTCTGCAGACCATGTGAAGATCTGAATGTCCGGCGCCGTGCAGATTTGGAAGATTTCTCACCTGGTCTCTCTCAGGAAACATAGCAAGAAGCTCCACAACAATATCATTTGTATCTAGCTCAGTGCCCATGGCTGTGCTCATGCGGTTCTGTTTTGACCTCTTCCACCTTTATGCTGCTCAAACAAGGGTACTCGTCTAAAAACAGGTTATAAGTTGCGATCAGTTCCTTCCAGTAGCTTTTCTTCCCGTAGACCAGAACGAACGCGCTGACCGTGGTGTAGATGCTGGCGAAGAGAACGGTCAGGGCCAGTGTGTTCTGCCTCATCAGCACCACGGTCATCTGGGTGAAGATGTCCACGATCAGGAAGATGATGAACACCACCACCATACTGAGAGTCATCTTGATGACCCGCATCTGCGTGCCGAGCTTGGGCCCGTGGGCGCCGTTGGTGCTGGCCTTCATGTCCAGCAGATGTTTGGCCAGGTGGTACGAGATGGAAATGCTGCATTTGACCATCACTATTCCCGGAACGATGTCGGAGATGATCACGTAGTAGAAGATGTAGGCAAGTCCGGTCATGTCGGTGGGCATGATGGAGCCGCAGTCACTCAGCCCGCTGGTGGTGCCGTTATAGTAAGTCAACACGCTCAGCAGTGGGACACAATTGGCGAAACCACTCACCACGATCACCGCCAGGGCCGTGTGGACGTGTTTGACGATGCCCTCCTGTATACGTGTGTAGCAGTGGACAGGCTCCACCACCAGTTTAGTGCCGTAGTAGAAGGTCAGGAACGCCGTGCTCCAGAAGATGATGAACTTGACACTGTAGATGAGCACCAGCAGGATGGCTCCCGCTAAGCTGATGTGGCACACAGTGTCGATCACATCCAGCGTCTGCCATAAGTACGTGAGAACCTGCAGGGAGATGCTGGCCAGGGAGATGGCTGTGATGATGAAGTCGGCCGGGTTCAGTCGGTGCTTTCTGCTCTTCCGGTAGTTCCTCTGGTTGATCAGAAGCAGGTACATGTTGAAGAAAATGGTGAGAATCGCCAAGAAGCCGGTCAGCACCCAGGCTGCCAGTTTGGTCACGGACGACAACATGATTGATCGCCCGAGTGGACGAGTGCGGTGGTCTCAACCTACACATAGGAAAGAAAAGAAATCTCTTTCATACAGTTCTCTATCTGCAGAGAGATTACATTTAGATCTTTAGATCCCCAGTGATCCAGAAAGTGTTCATTTATAAAAAAAATAAATAAATCTGTAATTAAAATGAAGTCAAATAAAAATATTTACCTTGTAAACTTTACAATAAAATAAAAGTTTAATAGAAATAAAAATAAATGAAAGCTAAACAATTTTTTTTTTAAAGAAAACAATAACTGAAATGATAAATATAAAAGGTAAAAAATATATAAATGTATAAATCAATATGAACACATACATGCTATCTTTAGACCTGCGTTATTGTTAACTGACGATATTAAAACAAAGTAATGCTAAAAATAATAACATCACATTTGAAAATCTGAAATATTCTTGGCAACTAACTGAAAATAAGTTTATGGTGAGGTACTAAAATTACTCAAACTGAAATAAAAATAAATTAAAGCTTTTATTTAAGAAAGGAAACAAAACGAAAATGTCAAATAGCAGATAATATAAAATTATGTAAATGTATATATAAAATATATATATGAAATGTAAAATTATGGTGAAGTACTATATCTCAAATAAAAATAAAGCTGAAAAGAAATATATATATATATATATATATATATATATATATATATATATATATATATATATATAAAAACTAAAAACCATTTTTAAAAAGACAAAGACACACTTACAACATTATTTTAAAATTAAAATGAAAACTAAAATAAAAAAAACATAAGCTATTTAAAAAAAGGAGAAAAATAATAATACTATAATAATTTACCAAAATAAAACTGTAAATATACGAAAGTCTGCGAAAGTGGTCAGAGAACTCATCAACTCGAACATTTGTCATCAAAAAAGACATTTCATTTCTTTTCCAGCTGTATGAAGACTAATGGCTCAAATTTAATAGAAACATAACACATCATACACTAAATGAATATGAGAGCATACATTTTCCCTGTAAACATAGACACACTAAAAAGATTTCTAATTCCTTCAAAGATATCATTTAAGTACCTTGTTTTGGAGGCCTTAAATATTTTCTCTCTTCTTCACTGTGCTCAGGCTCCTTGTGCATTTAGGAGATAAAAATACCAGAAAATGATGTTCTGTCATTGTGAAATGCATTCTTTTTTTTAGAAATAGTAAATGATAGGGAGAAAATTGAAGCTGAATTGCTGTGTTTGGTGATGAAAGCTCTTGACAATAGCCGCCTGACTTTTATACGTCTGCTATGAAGCCAGATTTGAAGGATGATTTCATACACTGACCATAACCATATTTAAAGCAGTGTGTTTTATGGCACAGAAGCATGACTAATCATTTTAACCACCATCCAGACATTGTGGTTCAATTCAAAAGGTCGGAAGGTATGTCCTTTTATTTATTCAGATGCACATCTAAACAGGTGCACATGCACAAAAACATGGTCAAATACTGGAAAAAGCGTGATCCAAACACTGGTGTGGTGATCATTCAGCCAGAGTCATTTACTTTCTGATAGTAAGCTTCACGTTGTAACAATTCTACATTCAATTACATGACAAAATGTGTTGGTTAGAGCATTAATGCAAATTAGTAAACTGGCTTATACCCATTTTTTCAACTATTTTTGGATATTTTCTTAGACTGTGAAATAAATGGATAATAAATATATATAATATATAAAGTAAAAAATAGTTTAGTATGCCTAAATTAAGAGGGAAATATAGGAAATCAGCCTTTTTCACACTAAAAATAAATCATTGTGTCAAATATTTCAGGCTGAAAGGATGTAGATGAACATTTATTAAAGGTTGACCTTTTTAAACATATTTTAACAGGGCTGTAGGCACATATCCAGTAGGCTATTGGAAGGAAAGAAACTGAGATTATAATATGTATTAATCTTTGTTTCTATGCCATACGCTGAATGGCATCTGTTCTCAATTATACTGTATAATTGTTCAGATGTGCCCAATGTAAATGGAAGCCAAATCTGGTGGCAGTCGAACTGCTTTGCCTGCACTCATCCTTCCTGTGCTAATGCACCCTGGATGTCCACAGGTTTTATTTGACTAGCACACATTCCACCCAAACACATTACGAGGATACGAGGCGCTGAGAAAGACTAGACAAATATAGCTCTCCTGACATTCACATGCACCATGCGTCTTAATTGGAACATGGCTATTTAACATGCAGCAGATAACGCAGCCAGCGTAAGCGTGCTGCTCTTGATGAACTTCGGTGCTCTCTGTTAATTTTGCTGAAAATATTCGAACACCTCCAGCGGTCCTTGCCTTGAGCCAAACGTCTTCTCGTTTCCTTAGCAACCCGGCAGTCAGTTTCCTCTGATAGTGAGAATACTTACATGACCCTGACATTTTACCCACAGATCTGACAGATTGAAGCCTCGGTTAATCAGGAGAACCTACAGTATTCTGTTTGTGAATCCAAACAACTCATAAACCATGAAAGCTGTCACGGTTATTCAATAATAAATCACAATGCATTCATATAGATCGATACAAAAGTGATTTAATTAGACAAACACACAACTATAGTTCCTTTTGAAAGAAAATTAATGGTACATTTTCATGTCCTCATGCTAATATACTGGAGAAAATTTTAAACTGACTATTTTTTTAAAGATGGAGTCATGCGAATTAGTTTTCTTTTCATCAAGATTTCACTTTGAAGGGGTCATGCAGCTAAAAAGAACATTATTTGGTGTAATGAAATGTGTTCATTTGGTTTAAGGTTAAAAAAACACATTATTTTCCACATACTGTACATTATTGTTTCTCCTCTATGCCCCTCCTTCTGAAATGCATCGATTTTTACAAAGCTCACCGGTCTGAAAAGCGATTTGTGCTCTGATTGGCCAGCTGTCCAGTGCGTTGTGATTGGCCGAATACCTCAAGTGTGTGATGGAAATGTTACGTACCTTAACATACTCTGATGCCTCTGATGGAGTGATGAGACATAAACATAAAACCCATTATAAATGTGATTTAAACATGATTTCTAGTCGTGTCCTCTTTTAGAAGTTTAGCTTTCACAGTGAAGCATACAGCGTCTATACGACATGGCGGTGGCGTCAACAACAATACTACAATGAGAATAAAAGGTACGCCTTCTTTCTTTGTGTGAACATCTCATCTGCGTTATGCAAATTTTCCCACATAGTGATGTAGAGATGTGGGGGCATGTTAGAACGAGCCATTTTAGGGGGGTGTGGACGAGTCTTAACTTTTATAAAGAATTTCTCTTTAGATTTCAGACTTTAGTTTTTGCAACTTTATAGATCTTCTTTATGCACCAAGAGCTTTTTACACTCCAAAGAGAAAGGAAAAATTGACATTGCATCATTTGACCCCTTTTAACTAAGAATTGGTGGATTTTAAGTCATTTCAATTGTGTCACTGTTCATTTAGAACATGAAAAACATGCTATTCATTAGGAAATATTTCAGTTTGATCATTTTGTTTCTCTGCTCGAACATGTTTAATTCAGGGGTGTCCAACCTCGGTCCTGCAGAGTTTAGCTCTGGATAGCCTCAACACATCTGCCTGGAAGTTTTCAATCTGTCTGTTAAGAGCTAGATTAGCTGGTTCAGGTGTGTTTGATTAGGGTTGGAGCTAAACTCTGCCAAGTTTGGACACCCCAGTTTAATTATTTTATAGGTTTTCTTGGTAAAAGTCCATTTCACTAAAAGGTGTCTTACTGACATCATCCTTCATGTAGTTACATCATTTCAGAGGGACAAACTGCAACAGCACCAATTCACAAAATCAGTAGGTATTAATCAACTTCAACTATGAATTATGTGGATTTTGGATTTTAAAACAGATCAAGTAATGTGAAACATTATAATAGAATCAGAATATCAATTTGTTATCCTCTGTATCATCCTGTTAATTTTCCTGCCACTGTGTGAATAAGTCATAATAGCCTAAAACAACACAACACATTTTTTTCCTTAAGTTATAGGGTTCAAATGCTACAGGAACAGGAATGAACCATAAAACAATAGATGAACAGATAAAACCTGATCTCATAGTGTATAATAACAATATCATTTCTGTCAGGAAGCCATTAGTTTGGGCTTTTTGCACTTATTGGATACAGTCACGGTTTACTGAATGCACTTAAGCGATTTTACTGGATTGAAATCAGATATAAACTCTAGAAATTGTCTCAGTGAATCATTGCACAGCCAAAACAAAGTTTAGTAACTCATAACGCACCATTTGTGAATAATGACCCAAACTGCCTGCTGTTATTTTTAAAGCAATCATGCACCAATTTTTTTATTTATTTTTTACTGGTGGGAAAAATATAAGCAAAATCCATTAGATGTACACTGAAAATACCCGAATATGAGGCTTGATGCTAGCAAGAACTTAGCAATGAGCTATTCAACTCAAAACTCCTTAGCAACTGCATAACAGTCTTGGCAACAACCAGAATAGCCATGATTTTGCTCTGGCGTTTATTGCAGACAATCAAGCTGGTGTAAAAATTATGGTTTCAAGAAAAATCTATGTGCTCTATCTTGATTTTCTTTGCATCGAAATATTGATTTTTCGTGTCTAATGAACCTTGGCAAAGAAACTCGTGTTCGCTTTTTGCAATGAAATGCGAATTAATCAGCAAAGACAAAAACACTGTGTATAGTAGCTAGGCTATGTGTTCCTGAAACACGCCGTGAAAATGCGCTTACTTTCATTTCAAACCATTTCATGTCGTTCTCCCACATGCTTTTGATTATCCGTCTAGTCCACCTATTTTCTCATAGGTTATTAGTCAAACAACTCTGTGGAAAAAGTGGAAACAGAGAAATGGATTGGAGCTGAACAGAGCAATAGGCGAGCTAGTGACACTGCAGCCGGGGGGCGCTCGTGCACAACACTACTGCAGTGCATTGATTGACCTGCCTATTAGAGGAAGATGCAAATCAAACAGAGAAACTATTTCCTTTCCATCATCTCCAAATCACTCTGCTGATTGAACTGAATGCTTCTCAATGCAGGTGCATCACAAGGGAAAAATGGTTAACCGAGAAAAAAACTAAGGCCTTTATGAATGCACTCACAACCACACAACACTAAAACCACAGTTATTTTTGTTATTTGAATCAAAATAAATGTTAGCTAAAATAAAATGTGAAGACAATTTTAATTTCAGCTAGCTAAAAGCCAGCACGTCTTTAAGTACAAAAATAAACAGAACTAAAACATTTAAGATAAATAAAAACAAATATAATATTTAATATTTAATATATAAATATAAATAAATATTTTTAGACATACTTAATAAAATAACAAAACTAATAAAAATAACAGAACAAAAAAATACTAAAAGTGACATGAGAAAATAAAGTATAGCCTAATTCAAAATGTAAAAAAAAAAAAAAAAGGTTTCACCTGATTTCATTTTAGTCACTCATAAAACATAAAAAAGTATGGCTGTCATTGCTTGAAAAAAAAAATCTAATTCCATTGTTACATTTTTTTTTTTTTTTACAAATTTAAAACATTGCTGCAGCAGATTAAAGCAGAAAATATTGTATAAATATTATTTTATTTCAAATCATTCAACAGAAAACCCATCGCTGGCAAACAGTCCACAGAAGCTCCTTTGGCAATCAAGTTTGATCTGTCTGAGGTAAACTTCAGTCTGGGACTTGAGGACAGATTTGCAGTCTGGACGAGTCGACACTAGTTGGCAAAAATCAGAGCCAGTTAGAGTTCGGGCAGTCAGGGTTGACAGATTTCACAAAAAATCACACTGTGTGTGGTGGGCACAAGCTCTGTACACACACAACTCATTTTGTTGTTTCAGTCTCTGATTTCATCCAGTCTGAGGACATGAAACATGTTTAATATTTGGAACTGATTTTAGAACACGTTTTGTTTTGTCATGCGTCTCCTAGCAACATGAGTTAAATTAGCAATTTAATATCACGTTATTGAGGTTGTTTCAACCCGTGGATCGCGGGAAGACCGCAGACTTGGCAACACCGGTTAAGCAACTTGAAAGTCTGGTAAATTGTGTGTCAACTAAATATGGAAAAACATTTTATGTGTTTTGGCTGTTTATTTACATGACAATGACATTTGGGGGGGCTTGATAAGGCAGACTTTTGAAAACAGGTTTCAGAGTGCAAAAAGACCCCATTATCGTCTCTGTCTAGCCTAACCTGAAAAAAAAAAAAAAAAAAAAACGCAAATTTGTGATAATGCCAAATGTTGTGCAAATGCATATCATGTTCAGTCATTACATGTTCAGTCTGGCATGTGCGAGTATGTACTTACAGTAAACGTGTATGTGTGGAGGTGTGTAGCTGACATCCTCAACTAGTGACCAGTGTTTTAAAGGGGTCATGATGCAATTTAAATTTTTAATTTCTCTTTAAAGTGTTACAAGCTCTTGGTGCAAAAAGAAGATCTGTAAAGTTGCAAAGACTAAAGTCTCAAATTCAAAGAGATATTCTTTATAAAAGAATTAAAAGTCAACCAAGCCTACCTAAAACAGCTCGTTCTAAAACATCCCCGACTGTCTACATCACGATGTGGGAAGATTTGTATAGCCACCCAAATGTTCATGCACAGAAGCCCTAACGTTTATTCTCACTGTTACTGCTGGCGCCATGTTGTGCAGTTGCTGTGTGTTTCATTGTGAAAGGAAAACTACTTGGTTTATTCTTCCAAATAAGAACACGACTAGAAATCAGTGTTTAAGTTGTATTTACAACTGTGTTCCAGAACAATTCAACCCAAATATTCAAATGTGCGTAGTGCATTTTACGGAGGATGAGGACTGTTTCCTGTAAGAGTAGCATACAACACTGGTGTCTGTTTCTATAAAGTGGAGCAGTTCCAACTTTGCAAGGACAGTCTGGTGCTTCTGACTCACAGTCTGTAAGTATGTTTACATAAAGGATTTGCCACTGATGATTCAAACGTGAGTTTTGAGCAGTTACAGTTGGGTCATTATAATCAGTAATTATGTTTTCACTGGATGTAACAAATGCCTTGTTTATAATGGGTTTTACTGGTTTGTCTCGTCGCGCCGGGACAGACGGCATCACATTATGGTGATGGGCGTAACATTTGCGTCACACGCTGCTTGAGGCATTCAGCCAATCACAACACACTGGATAGCTGGCCAATCAGAACACACCTCGATTTTCAGAATGACGAGCTTTGTAAAAATTCACAAGTTTCAGAAGGCGGGGCATAGAGGAGCAATAATAATGTACATTATGTGGAAAATGTGTTTTTTGAAGCTTAAACCGCATGAACACATTTCATTACACCAAATAATGTTCTTTTTAGCAACATAATATGACCCCTTTAATTTTTTTTATTTAGTACAATCATTGTCATGTAAACCTATCCAAAGTTGTTCAAGTTTTTCTCTGTGACCATTTACCATGTTGGCAAATTTATGATGCCTACAGTAGTGTTTAAGAGTTTTGTATTTCAGCCTTTAGAGGGCGTTTGCACAAGGCAGACTCTTTGTGCCATTTTTATTTTATTTCGTTACTTAAACTGATGTACAAACTTTGGCCTCTTGCTACTTTCAGTGTCTATACTATTCTATTTTAAGGATATATTTAAGGATGTTTTTAGGATGTTGGAAAACTTACAGGAAATTTGAGGTTTCTCCCAGGGTTTTGCTTATTCTCCTCTTCTGACACCTTGTGAAGTTTTTTGTTCCTTGCCTTTGGCTTACCTGCTTGGGTTTACAGAAAAACATACTAAGACATCATTTTCTTTTAATTAAACTTCCAAACGAGGACCTTCTGGAATTTGAGGCATTATTACTGTAATATTTTTCAGCAAAGATGCTTTGAAATGTCGTCCATTGTGAAGAGCGCTACATAAATAAATTTTACTTAAGGTGGGGAACAGCACTGGGACATGTCATATTGTTTCAAAATATCTAGCTCTTCCTGAAAAGAAAAAAAACCCTTTACAATCAGGTCCTTTAAACAGCTCCGATGATAGAAACATCTCCTATTAAAAATTCACATATGGGTCAGTGGGCATTATTAATTCATTTTTTAATTTATTTAAATAATCAAATTTTGAACATTTGTTAAAAATGTATTCAATTCAATCAATCGTTATTTTTATATAATGCTTTACATAATATAATCTGATGTTTACACGGGTGATTATATAAAAACATAACCACTCAGATGACTTTCTAAATCTTTTACTTTCAATCTTAAAAGACTGAATTTATTGTTACAGTATATTCAAGTTAAAAGGTTTGTTAGTTTAATATATTCAAATTATTACCATGACCACATTTGATCTAAATGCTTATAAAACAATCATACAAAAATTCATCAACACAAATACACAGATATATTAGAAGATCTCTATCCTGAACAACAGGAAAATGCACATGTGAGAATGTACTTCTGTGCAGTTTTAATGTCCTCCAATCTTGCCACGGTCTTGCTCAGTATTGCATCTTTTGAGTGAGTCTAATCTTTTCAGTGCTGTGTCCCCTGGCAGGACGTCAGTGGTTATACGGGGTATCCATATTTGCTGTCATAACTGAGCGGAGGCCTGTGATCAGATGCAAGCACGCTGGCATCTCTTTGGACTCTGCCGCGTTCTGTGTGGGTGCTGCTGCGGCCCGATCCGACCCGTGAGACATCGGCTTTGCCCACAGAGCTGTAATGGATCCCCGAATGGACACGATAATTTAGTATAGAACGGAAGCTGGAGTTACGGCTGCCTGGGCGACTCTCTGGAGCTGCAGCGTCCTCCCTAAAATATGGTAGTGGAAAGAAACATGTCAGTTGATGTTATCCAAATGGAATATTTACAGTATAGCCGCAGTAGAAAGAGGTCGCATACATGTATCTGTGACTAATCCAGTTGAGAGCATCACTACTGGGTGTGGTTGTGACTGATGAGTAACCAGTACTGCTGATTAGTCAGAAGGCTTTTACCCATGATTTGTTGTGAAACATTCTTCAACTATGATCTACTTTCGCTGCTGAAGGGAAGGTTATGAGCATGTAGTCAGACTGTATGCCAGTGTTGAGCCCATTCAAACCGCTCACGTTTTTGAGACAAAAAGACTTTGAATGGAATTTATAACCCCCACCCCCCACCTCTAATTATTCTAATTATTTGACATTTCTCAACTTATTTTGATAAGTTACATGAAATTCTAATTTGAATGTTTAATGTAATTTGAATTGAAATGACTTGTACAATCAAGTTGATTATGCTTAAATTTCCTCTAGCAACTGAATTTAAGTTTTTAGGTTAAATATGTGGAAAGCCTTTGTTGTACAAAAAGGTAACACTTTAGATTAGGTAACACCTATTAGTTGCTTATTAGCATGCATATTTATAGAATATTAGCCATGTATTAGTGCTAATTAAAAACATATTAATACCTTATTCTACTTGACCTTGTTCTACATTCCTAATCTTACCCAATACCTAAACCTAACAACCTTACTAACTATTAATAAGCAGCAAATTAAGAATTTATTGAGAGAAATGTCGTAGTTAATAGTTAAATAGTGTTACCTATTCTAAAGTGTTACCAAAAATGTAAACTAGTGCCACAAAGTTTTTGCGCTTTATTGATTTTCACCCTTTTTAAGCCAACATTTGCATATTTAAAAAAGTTTTTTAGAAACTTGTGACAAAACAGTGCAAAGTTGTCTTAATGCACTGCGATTAATCAACTGGTGGAGAATGGAGATATCTATTAGTTGACATTTGTCCCTATTCAACTGCGATGTCTTGCGTTGATATTCTGGACTTGAGACAGCAAAGGCATTAATAATGCATGTTCACACTTTGCCTTATAATTAAAAATTATATATAACTAGAACTTCTTGTGGAAGTGACATATGGTGACATAAGCCATGCTTCTCCAATCACCCTCCCCTGCAAGCTTTCGTTCATCTGCCTCCATTTTTAAATTCATCACCCACATCTCACCTTTCAATCAACCACCAATGCATGCAGACAAAAATATATTCTGGACTAGAATTCTTTTCCAAGAATTAAAAATTATTTTCATCATTTTATCAAGTATTTCCCTTGTTTTAGTTCAATCGTGGCCACAATATAAATTGCAGCCATACATTGTAGCCAGATTTAACTGTTGGAATTTATTCTTAATTTGGGGCCATTACTTCAGTTTTATTGCAATTTAAAATAAACCAAGAAATATCTCACCTGATCTCATTGGCAATCTCTTTTTCATAGCGTCGCTTGTTGCAACAGCAAATCAGGAGCCAGATTAGCAAAAGGAGGAGGAGCAGCAACAGCAGTGCACCAATCACAGCTCCAGCAATCACTCCCGCTTTATTCGTTGCTAGAGATGAAAGATTTAGATAAAAGACAGATTATGCAGTGGCTCATGCTTAACCCGAGAAACAGTTAATCTGAAGTTTCACAAAATATTCAGTCTCACGAAATCATCTGGAGAATAAATAGGTTTATGAAAATAACGTGGGCACAAAAACTCTTCATATTTCGTTCAAGGACACTGCATGATGGCCTCTATAAACAGATAAGCTTCTGCAGTTACCCTGAATATGAGGTATGAACGCTGAACAGAAATCTGCTGAATACATAAGAGAATGTCTGGATTTCTAGATTTAAGGTGATTGGCATCTGCTCCTGTTGCATCAAATTTCTTTTTAGGTGTGTTCACAGTGTTGCACATTAAAACCAATCACACACGATTCTTTTGAGCTTATGAATTCAACAGCCAATCAGAGGCATTCAGATGAGTCATCAGTGAAACACCTGAGTTGTGTACAGTGTGCACATTCGCTGACTGAATACTACACTCTCGTGAATACTCATCATAAACAAAATAAGCAAATGTACGTACCATGTATGTAAGAATGTATACAGCCTCATTGATTATAATGGGATTTTTTTTTTAAGTAATAGACTGAAGTCAGTGACTGATAATCTAAATGTTCTTTGTTCGCTTTCTGTATAATTCATGCGCTGTTAGAATAACCATGCATGAAAGCTTTATAATTAGTAACTTACAATGCTTTGTATTAAATTGTGATCACATTAAATAAGTGACTAAATAAATAAGTAAATAAGTGACTGCAAAATGACTAATCGGGATTAATCGCATTCAAAATAAGTTTGTTTACATACTATCTGTGTACTCTGTATATTTATACATGCATACATTATATATATATATATATATATATATATATATATATATATATATATACACATACACATACATACATACACACGTACACGCGTACATATTAAGAAAAACATTTAGATTTATATATAAAATGTATATATAATTTATATTAATATAAATAATAATAATAATAATAATAATATAAATTGTATTAAATACATAAACATACACATATTTTTTTACATACGAGTGTGTATTTGTATATACATAAAAATATACACAGTGCACACACATATAGCATGTAAACATTGTGATTAACTGTTATGCAGCCCTACATTAAATAAAAATTCAATGACATGACACCAATATCTGGCTCTTGAAGACTAAAAAGACAGGTTTATGGTGTAATTAACATTAGGCTACTTTAGCCCTACCCTGGAGTTGGTTCACAGGTTTAATTCTTTCTTTTGTCTTTCTGTCAGAGACATGACACTTGATTTGACATGTTGTTGTTTGATGCGCTCACTTTGACGTTAAGTGAAGCTTAGGTGTGATGATACATTCCGGACCCACCCATACTTACGGTTATATGCTTGAAGGGCGTATGTGCATCGTTCAGTGCCTACTTCATTGCTGACCTCACAAAGGTACCTCCCTGTGTAGCTTTCACTGTGGTTTCTGATCAGCAGCTCTCCGGTCTGGGGACCTTCAAACAAAAGAGCCATTCAGAATGTGCAGCCATTGCAAAAAGCCCTGCAGCATCGTTTACAGCAGATTGCACACAGAAAAACTTGTTTGGTTGCCATGAGGCTCAAAAAATGTTTTTGTTTTCATCTACAGCAGCTGTATTTGGCTTGACAACGCACAGGCCTGAAGCTATTCAAGCAGTACCAAATATTAAACTTTCACTTGAAGTATTTACTGAGTAGTGTTGCACTAGACCTGCGTTCACCAGTGGGAACTCACTCTGTGTTGCGGTTGGTGGCAGGTTTCCGCTTTCTTTCGTCCATGTATATTTTAGAGGAGATGAACCCTGGGAAGATTTGCAGCGGAGGGAAACGGTTCCACCCTTCTCCTCGCTACCTTCCACCCAGCATTTGGGGGGCGAAGGTCGTACTGAAAGAAACCATAAGAAAACAATCAGACGTGATGGACCAAATCACATCACAGATGCATGGAGCAAACAGATTTGTTTTGAACCCATAACATGTACTGGGGCTGGACAGTATAAAACATATAATATATTTTTTCATTTTAATTTGACATTTGACATACATGCTTGAAATACACATAACACCTGACTGCATGCATTCTGGTGCAACTCATCAGTTTTAAAAAATCTAAATTATTCCTCATAGATAAAATCAAGCCATACTCATTTGTTTCCCCCTCATATCAAGTTTCACAAATGCGTCACATTTGAGGAAGTACAGCAGGCTGTAAATGCACTTTCATGTTGACACTCATATTTGCGAGTTGCGAGACAAGGAAGGACTATGAATTTTGTGTCACGATGTATAGAAAACTGAATGGCCACATGGAAATATTATTATTATTTTTTATTAAAAGCATTGCATGATTCACAATGCTACCTAATTGTGTTGCTAGCAAAACCATCACAAATATATTGTGAAAATATTCAATATATTGTTTTTATAATTAATTAAAACTATAAAACCATAAAAAAATTAAACTTAAAAAATTATAATCTAGTTGAAAAATAAATATTTAAAAGTTTATATATATTTTATATATTTTATTATATTTGAGTTAGTTTATTTTATTAAAGTTAGCTGCCAGGGTACCATTTCTCATTTTCATTTAGTGTTCTTTGTGTTCTAAATTAACTAAAACTTAAGTAAAAATAAATGAAAAGTAGACATTATAAAATATAGACAGATTAAAAATCCCAAACTAATGAAAAATAAACACATTATATATATATATATATATATATATATATATATATATATATATATATATATATAAAATATACACACACACAATAAAAAATATTGATAAAAACTAAAAATAAAAAGTATCATTATTATTTTGCTATTGCTATTATTATTATGGATATTGTTTTGTTAACTGGAGGGGAATAATTTATATGGATCAAAAGCGTAAAATATTTTACATGGCTGTACAACTATTCATTAAATGCTCATCAAGGCTGCATTTATTTGATCAAAAATACAGGACAAAATGTAATATTCTGAAATATTATTATGATGTAAATAATGTTTTTCTTTTTTTTAGTATACATTCAAATCTAATTAATTCCTGTGATCAAATTATATATATATATATATATATATATATATATATATATATATATATATATATATATATATATATATATATATATCTCAAATAGAAACAAGCTAGTCTAAAAATGAAACTATTCATAGAATCATTGGATTAAAAGCTTCCAGCACTGAGCCGGTGGGTGGAAATCATTGAGTCTCTAGACAGAGGAGGTGGCAGGGTTGGGCCGAGATTAGCAGAGGAAAACAGACGTGAACAAAGAGCGTCCACCCCACCTACCATTTCAGTCATGTCATCATAAGCGACTGGATGAAAGGGGCAGGGAGAACCGGTAAAACAGAAACCTGGCGGCTTGACAAGAGTATCAGAACCGGTCAGCAGAGTCACAGAAAGAGCACATCCTCACCCAGCACTACTAAAGTGACTTTCCTCGAATCGATGCCGGGTGTCTTCTTCACTTTGCACTGGTACGTGGCTGTGTCCAAGACCTTGACGCTGGTAAGGTTGACCGATGCGTCGCTGCGGCTCGGGTCGCCAACAAACTTAAAGCGACTCATCAGGTCTGGGCTTCCTAGCTGGAACTGTTTCCCTCCAGTGTAGGATAAGATCTATCAGACAGAGAAACACAGCTCAGTGAGTCTTATCTAATAAAACAGGTCTAACCACCTGCCGGCATTAAGACACAGATTTCTTCGAATCTCCACACGCATCCCAGAAAAACCTGAGTTTGAGCGGTTCGGACAAGGTAGAAATGAGAGGAAATGACAAAAAATCCATCAAGATGATACGACTGATGAGAAAACATTCCTACATTCTTGTCTTATCAAAAACAACAGATGTTACGTAAAGAACAGCATGCTTTCTTCACACCTTTCTTCATTTATAGTTCATTGTCATGCAGTGTGACAAATATTCCAGTCTCTCAGCTAACACGAGTTTAACTTTAGTGCCAATAACATTAAGTCAAAGTCAGTGTTATTTTTAATGATTATGATGCTCTCATTTTTTTTTTTTTGGTTTGTTATTTTAACAGAGGTAAGCGTGTAATGCAGGAATTCCTTGGTTTCGAAAATCAATTTTGAATTTAAATTCTAATTGGAATTAAAAGACGTTTTGACATTTGTTTTTTAAACACCTATATAGTTCATTCACTATTTTCATTGTATTTTATTATATTTAAAATATCATTAAATTGTAATTGATTCAGTTTTATTAAAATTTATATTAAGTAAGTAATTGAACTCTATATATAATTTATTTTATTTCGTTTATTTCAAGTATCCTTCTAGATTTGGTTAACTCTAATACCGATATTGTTGATGTACTATTAGTTTATGAATATTTTGAATTAGTTTTTAATTCTATAATTTGTGTGCTGCACTTTTGTCATTTGTATTAAATAAAAATAAATCGAATTGTGTTATATTGTAACACACACATACACAGACACCCACACACCCACACACACACACACCCACACCCACACACACACACATATATAAAATATTGGTTTTAGCTGAAAGTAATGAAAATAACCTTTATATGAGTATATAAAAGTGATTTAAAGATGCTATTTAAATAGATGTGGGTTCACATTGCCAATTACCCTAATGTCTTCTAAGAAACTTCTTTAGAAGTGTATTTTAAGCACATTCTGATGCTTTCTAAAGACGGAAGATCAATTTTCATCTTTGCTATTTCTCAAAGATGCTAGGACCAAGCCTGAGTATCAACACAGAATGTGCTTGAATGTGCTCAAATCTCTATTCTGTATTCTCAGCACTCTCTCACCAGCTCATCTTTCTGGGTCATGTCTTGACTGACGCGTGTCCACTCAATGTCCAGGTCTCCAGTATCCGCAGCATCCAAGGTGTATGTGCAGCCCAGAGTAACACTCTCCCCCTGGGCTTTCTTGAGGGTCTGTGGTCCTGTCGATGTCACCTGTACGGCCAAAGCTAAAGGTTCACAGAGTGAGAGACACACAGAATAATGGATTAATGGTCAACAAGTCAACAATTCAGTGGTTCTCAAAGACATTGCTTAAAGCCAGTAAACATTTCTATAGTTCTGTCTTTACTTCTCACGACTATATGTTCGATTGCATTTTAGCATTTCCATTCCAAACCATTTTTCCTATCAGAACTGATCTATTGTAATTTACCAATTGAGAACCCCTGATGCGAAGCATTTTTGGCACATCGATTTTAAAGAGCTCATATCCTATGCTTGGTTTGAAAGTCAGAGTTTCTTGAACCAAAAACAGATGCAATTTGTTTTTAAACCGGGTGCTTTTGCAACACGTTCTCACTTCCAACTCGTCACATATTGATGCTTGGTCCGGACCCCTTGGCGTCCCTTTTTGGTGTCCTCCATTGCTTTTAGTGCTGTCAAACAATTAATTGCATCCAAAATAAAACTTTTTGTTTACACAATATATGTATGTGAACCGTGTTTATTTATCATGTATATATTAATTGGGAGTGAGAACGTGTTGGCTTTTGCAACCAGACATTTAACATCTTTTGTGACTGGCTAACCTCTTTGCACATCAGTAGAGCTTACACGTTGTTGATTAGCCTTTTAATATATGAACGTGCTCATAGTTATGATGCCATTTACTGTGATGATGTCTGAAGAAACCATTTTTTTGCATCTTAATTTCAATAATTGATGAAGAAGTGGCATGACACCATTGCACTTTCAAAAACAGATCAAGAGGGGAATTTGGTATAATGAATCACGGCTGCTAATAGTGCAGTTTATTTACACATTCTGTTCTGTCTGTGATCTGAAAATCTGCTAAGTGCAATTTCCAATCTTGCGGGTTGGTTTCGAGTGCTAAATTGTGGAAGATGATGGCGCACAGACCAAACTGTGACAGTATGGATGCATCACTCTACCGCCGCGATCCATACACCATCCATCGGCTCTTTAAATGCTGAAAGTGCACTTGATGACATGCTGAATCTGGATATATGGCTGCTTATAACTCTCTCTTCCATTATTTGATCAATTATCTGAGCCATGATCACTAGATACTTCTTTCACAGACTAACAGCATAGCATTAGCCGCACCAAGCAGAATACTGTAAATACAAAACATTCTATATTAAGCCTAAGTTCCATAGCAAAGAGGCATGTTTTCTCTGAAAGCAAACTTGATGCTCAGGGTGTAATGCTAATTTTGTGTGTTGTTTGTGAATGACACTTTTTTTGATTAGCTTTTGTCTAATAAAATATGTTCTAAGAAGAATAATTTTTATGAATGTTTCCATTAGGTTATAAAATCATTATTTCTGAATGTTTTCTAAATATTCTGAATATACAGTTGATGTGAACGAATGTCTAACTAAAGCGTTTCACACACACACACACACACACACATGCACACAAACTGATCATGAACAATGTATAGATGATGTTTTTGAGAATATTTAGAGCTAACAAAAATGTTTTACCGATGTTTTGCTAATGTTCCTGATAAGTTATAAAACATTTTTTTTTTAATTCTATTTGAACGTTTTAAAACGTCCATTTTTAAATAATGTTTTTAAAAACATTTATTTATCTTGGTTATACAAATTAAATGAACTTTTTATACTTTTTATACTGTAGCAACATAAAAAAAAATGTCTATACCAAAACATTTCTGAAAATAAAAACAGCCCATGAATGATTTATGTTTTTTGTGCTAACATCCTGAGTACATTCCCAGTTAAAAAAATATATTCTAAGAAAATTTGCTAACATTCCCAATTATAAAAATTGTATTTCTAAATGTTCTCACAATGATATTTAAAAAAAAAAAAAAATGCTTATATATATATATATATATATATATATATATATATATATATATATCTAAAAGCATTTAAAAAAAAATTATATACATATTTGAATTTTATATATAATTTTTTTTCTTGGTTATGTGATCGAGGGGAACATTAAATTTGATCATTTTGGGAACATCATAGAGAACTTTTGCATGTTCTCTGAACCTTCTGAAGTTAAATTAAAGTGTTAGATGAATGCCAGACTAAGACATTTCAGAAAAAAAGAAGAAAAAAAAATCCACAAAATATGCATGTAAAAAAAAACAACAACATTATTAAAGTGATTATTAAGTTAACATTAGTGGAAGACCGTTCATCATTTTGAGAGAACCTTGCCAGTCCCTTGTCCAAAGTTCTGAGAATGTTTGTAAAATTTGCCAAAAGGCCACTGCTGTCATGGTTACACAAATGTAATCAAACAACAACAGTTTACTGTCATCAGAAACTGACTGAAGGAAAAGACATGATGATCTCTGCAACGTGAACGGAAGAGCTCCACAGTCCTCAGATACTCCTGTCAGTCTTTGTGTCTCAAAATCACCAAAAACTGCTTTGAGTACAGATGAGCAGTCTCTGCTAGGGGAGTCTGCTATTTATTTATTTTTTGGGGAGATATGCTACAGATTGTCACGTTCGTCTTGTTGTTAGCACCACCAAAACAACAGAACATGTCAGACGACTGTGTCATTTCTGTTAGTACTGTGCATTCACACAAAACACAGGGAGTGTCTGTGTGATTTATGGATCGTCTCTCTCAGCTGGAATAAAGACAGTCCAAGCATGAATGTGTTGAGCAACATGCTGGGTTAAAACCCTGAGAGCATCAATGCAATGCAATACAAAAGAAAAAAATAAAATCACACATTTTCATGCTCTATCATTTCAGTGCATTTAATACACTGCAAATCTCGCTCACAGATAATGAATGACCTTATTGTTTTATGCACACTACATCTGCTGCTTTTTAAAATCTGAAATGCATTATAAAAGATGGCGGCGCGTCCACAGGCAGCGGCTTCTCTCTCTCCCGTCAGAACTGTGTTTTTGTGTTTTTTTCGTCTTGTGTGTTGCAGTGTTTTTATACGTCTTCATTGCATACTGTTGTAAAAATACAGTGTATTTTTATGCTCTACTGTGTTATCTGTATGTACCAAGGGTCTGAGACTAATGCAATTTAAATTCTCTGTATGTATGTACTGTACATGTGGAAGAATTGACAAAAAAGCAGACTTGACTTGACTTGAATGACTTTACAAGTGCATTGAAGTGAATCTCAGATCAAGTAATATTCAGCGCTAGAAAGTGGAGTGGGAGGCCAGTGTAACTTCTTAATATGCAGGGTTAAGTTATGCATACCATGGTCACACTTAGACTGCTGTAGAAACTCGATACAGCTCACACAAAGTGAAAAGAAAAGTGACCTTTAACACAGAAAGCCCCCAAAGAGACTGTTAAATAAATTAATAAAAGTAATATTTTACACACCTGCATGATTCAGACACACTGCAGTGATGTATAATGCAGCCAAAGGTAAGGGGGAGTTAAAGCAGAACTTGCTCATCGCCAAATGTCAGCTTCTCTCACAGAAAACCTGGGGGGAAAAAGCACAGACTGTCATTGTCCCTCGCTCACTGGACACCTCATTTGCAAGCGTGAATCATCTGACTCTGATAAGGTTCTCACATATGGCAAATTCAAATGTCATTTGAGCTGAAATGAGATAGTATTGAGTTTTGATTCAAAGGTGGAAAAAATAAATCATCTATCTATCTATCTATCTATCTATCTATCTATCTATCTATCTATCTATCTATCTCTATATATTATATGATTCAAGTGAAATATATATGACAGACACATTTTTTTTTTTAAATATATTGTCTGTTTTATGAGAAAAAAATCTATATTTTATAACATTTCTGTTGAATAATATATTTTTTTTCTTGACTATTTTATAAAAGCTTAAATATCTAAAAGCATGTAAATAAAATACAATACTATATCATTACAAAAAATAGAACTATTTAAATTATTTTTGAAGTAGCATTAAGCACATTCACTATAGATTCACTATAATGAATTTTATATATATATATATATATATATATATATATATATATATATATATATATATATATATATATATATATATATAAGGATATTTTGACGAGATGGGCAAATCCAAACATCTCAAACACTGTCTGACTGATGTTTCTGCCTATTACTATTTGCATGCATGTATAAAATGCAAATCACTCAAGAGAATGCCAGTTCATACAGAATACGACTCAAACATTATAATGAGGTAGAGTTATCAGAAACAAAGGACTCTCAAACCACAGAAACTGTGATTGTTATCTTTATGTTTATAATTTTACATAAAGGAAGAAATCATGTGGCAACATAGATGCCAATAAAACACACATTAATTAAACCTTGTGGAAGAGAGTCCCCTAAAAAACTGAATAGAGCTTAAACATGTACTATACACACACACACCTTTCAGAATGAAATCAGGCTGCTTTTAATTCAGTAAGCCTTATTTGAGCACTTGCTTGCTGACGGTCTACAGTAATCATTTCAGTCTCATAAGAAATTAAATAAGCCAGAAAAACTAATTAATGGAGGTCAGAGCAGGCAAGAATTTCATCTCTGTTAGCTTTTATAAAGGGCAAAGTCCAAACTGCAGTCCTTTCTATCACAACAAGTTCTTTTGTTAACATACAGCTTACATAACTTAAAAAAAAAGGATTTCTGAGAAACAAATAAAAATTACCTTTTAATGGAACAACCAAATGTAGCGTAATCCAACAAACTCGGCAGTGCTATGAGGTGTTTTCTTTGCTAGTTCCTCTATCCAACTCTCACTCTCACCTGAAGCAGGTAAACAGGTGTTTCCTCTAAGGCTCCGCCCCTCAGCCCTCCACCAATCACAGCTTGAGAGTCACAAACTCAGTGAAACTTGCTGCTGAACTGTCCATTTACACCTGACATCTTTGATTTGTGATTCATTGCTTCTGTGTAGGAATTTGAGCTTTCGTTTCAGTGAGTGTTTCCTCTTGGATTATCTGATGTGAAATGTATTCAAAAAATCACAGTAAGTAAATGGATCAAATCAGCCATTTTGGCTCAAACCATGTGATTGAATCAAACGCAGTAAAACAGTGCTTCTCACCTGTTATAAAAACAATGGTAATTTCAAATATACAACATAACTAGCTTTATAATCATCCATAGTTAGGATATCATAAACAAGGACATTTAAAAGAGCAGATTCACATATTTTTCTTGCTGGTTTTGAAACTGAAGGCCCTGCATCCAATCACGCATGCTGTTTTGGTACAAATATACCTGCTATTAGATAAGATGACTTCGTCATCGTTTGTCTGAAAGGCTACTTGCGTGATGACGTTTTATGGTATATTTATATATGATTGTTAATCGTATGTTACCTTGTCCTGCCCAGGGACTACAGATGAAATTTAGCTTGTAGCTAATTCTGGTATGGCTGAGTGCCATACACTGTCCCGGTTTCTGGATTTACAAAACTGTGCTTATTCTTACTTGGTCTGTGCCATGTGAGTCATTCTGAATTTGTTTGGCCTATGCAATTCTGGGTAATTTTAATACAGTTCATGTTATGTTTTTAAGCATAATTTTGCTTACTTCTGAGAAACAATTTAGGCATTTTTCTAATGCAAGACCCATCTTCACCATGTCACGTGTTGCACATTGAATGATTGCTTGAGTTTGCTTGGATTTTGTGATCAGTTTTATTAGTTTTATCAACATTTATTTTTATATTAGGCCCAGTAGGCCAATATGTGTCTGTTTATTTTGGAAATGAGCAGAAGCTGATGTAAAAATGTAAACACTGCAGTGTTATTTCGCGGGGGAATCAGATCTGCTCAGACACTAATTATCACTACAAAACATGTACAATACTTGATTCTCCTTGCAGACACTGTAGGCTATGGATGTGTGTACACAGACTCCGATGAAGTTTTCTGTCAGTCAAGAGCTCTTTTGATCATCGACGCCTCCTCAAACTCCCACAGCTACACACGGAGCCGTGGATATGTTGATATGATCACCCTGGCAACATCACGAGTCACTGAGGACTAAATCAAAAGGTGAGTGTAAACGTGTGCACAATTCAGAGTTTAGGAATCGGGATTCATTCATGGGTGTGAATTAGAATTTTGCAGGGATTTGTTTGTGCACTACAAAAACAGTCCCCCTCCCCCCTTAGGGATCAGAATGAATTTAAATCTAATTTCAAATTCAAAGAACTACTATACAGAGAGAGTACCATTGTATATTGAGTACCATATGTCAACATTTGATTGATTGACCCCTTATGAAAATATATCCATATACAAATTCCACAGATTGCTAAAGATTTTGCAAACTGTGAGTCCATAAACAGTAAAACAAGTCAAGATGGGTACAAAGTATTTATGTATTGTTAATTTTAGAAGCTGTAAAATTTCTAAAACAATGTATCAGACAACATACATTTTTATTTAAGATTTTCAACTAATTTTTTTGCTGGCACATGCAGCAATTTTATAAATGTCTTTGATTCTAGACTTGAATTAAATTTCAACATCATCTTGCTTTCTTATTTCAAAATGAACCACTTTGGAATTGGACTCTAAAAGGCATCCTGAATTGACTTCTAAACAGTACACAACCCTGGTGCGGTTCAGGGATGCTGACTTGCCACAAATTGGCTCAATGGTGTAAATGACCAAAGGTCTGTTTTCCAGATTCAGGCTGATTCTTTGCTAAAACCAAAGCAATGCTCTTCTCATCTTTCTTTTGTGGCAAGCTAAGAGATTTTTTTTTCCTTTGCTTCAAGGCCGTCAGCTGCTACACAGCTAATCGTTGAGATAGCGGCCGCTGATAATTGGTGCAGATTGGAAGATAAAGACCATTCAATGTAGTCGTCCATGAAGACCTTGAGATAGAAGCTTTAAGAATTCTTATCTCTCTTTTTCAAGTACATATAAAACATCTTGTTGTGGTTTTCAATGAAGCGGTTCATCTGTGAGCTCAGTCCATTATTAGTGAAAAAATATTGACAAGATAAAAGGACGTCAGGGGACATGATCATACTTTATGGTTTTGTATATGGTGCAGTGCTTTGAAAACAATTCAAAATAATGTTTTGTTGTGCAGATGACAAATGAATTGCGCCGTATAACATCTGACCTTAAAGTACTACCACAGTTCAAGACAGTACAGCATTTTCAATAATCTGTGATTAAGTGTCATACAGACACAGCGGCAGCAGAAATCTCAGAAACACTTCAGCTCATGAGTCAGCTGGAGATGTGTGACCCATTTTGACTCGTAAACATGATTTCATACACAACTTATGGAGTATTTCCAGAAACACTAACAATAGATATGTTTCTAATTAAGGCTTGAAATGCCATATTAGTTTATAGATATTTTGAAACTCTTAATAAATGAATGTTTACTTTATGGACCACTTTGTTTCCCAGAATGATTTAATTTACTCTAATATTTAATGTCAATATTTGTTATTATTGAATTATCTGAAAACAGTTTGGTGGACCTTTTTAGTGCTGACTGGCAAAATTATAATTAAATAAGGAAGCTGCACTGAATAATTTGTTATTATTACACTAGTATTGGGATTTATAAAGACTCCCAGTGTAATTTATTTTTTAAGAAACCAGGAAATGGTGAGTGTATAGAGAACATATACTGTGCAAAAATGTGAAACTGGACCACAAAACCTGACACAATGGACAATTTTTTTAAATTAAGGTTTATGCATCATCTGAAAGCTGAATAAATGAGTCATTCCATTGATGCATGTTTTGTTAGGATAGGATAATATTTGGCTGAGATACAACTATTTGAAAATCTGGAATCTGAGGGTGCAAAAATAAATAAATAACTATATATAAAATTCAAAATATTGAGAAAATCACCTTTAAAGTTGTCCAAATTAAGTTCTTAGCAATGCATATTACTTATCAGTAATTAAATTGTGATATATTAACAGTAGGAAATGTACAAAATATCTTCATGGAACATGATCTTTACCTAATATTTTAATGATTTTTGGCATAAAAGATCAATTGATAATTTTGACACAAACAATGTATTGGCTATTTCTACAAATATAGTCTACCTGTGTAACTTATGACTGTTTTGTGTTCCAGCGTCACAAATAATTCTAACTGTCATGAGAAGAGCTTTTGTATCATTTCATATCATTATGTTTAGTAGAATATGTTTATATTCCTGTGACAATGGGATTCTTTTAGTTGTTTTTGCATGTGGCAGAAAGCATAGGTTAATAGTTTTTGCTGCATGAGACAGTCTCTGTTTTTTGGTGAAACTGTGCCTTCCATGACTCATGGTGTTTTTGTTCTTCTTATTTCTGTTTAATGTGAGAAATACTCCACATATGTGCCTCCATATGGAGTTCTGGAGGAAAGAATTCATCCCAGAATATATCCTAGATAATCTCGTGATGGTGGAAAACACATGAGCCATGAGTTGTTTTCTCGAGTCTACTTTGATTTAGTCACGTTCAGTGAGGGTCAGGCAAGCATTTCAGTTTGATTTATAATGTAATATGTTGCAGTTACCAGCTCAACCATTTTATTTACTCATCAAAGACAGGTGTTACTTACTAAGTGTTCAGTTTGGACCCTGCTGACACCTACTGGTGTGGATGCAGTGACATGCAAAAGGGTTTTTGGTTAACAATGTATTCACAGGCATATCTGACTCCTGATATCTTAGTTGAACGTGTGTGTATTATGTATCCATTTTCCTGCAACACCTTTGCAAAAGCAGGGAATGTCCTCAGAACATTCTGGCAAGGTTCTCTGCAAGGTTTTCTAAAAACATTAGCATACAAATGTTGTTTATACATTTTTTCATGAAAGTTTTTTTTTTCCCTTTTCTAAATGTTACTGCATGTTTTAGAACATTTAAAGAACATTCAAAAGCCCCATTCCCATGATGTTTGCAAAATGACAAAAGTATTATGTTCCCTAACTATGTTTGCATAAAAAACAGTTTGAAACATTTTTAAATCTGGATGTTTTGAACATTCAGAGAGCATAATGTAATGTTTTCCTAACTTAATGTGAACATCAGTGGAATGTTCTGGAACATACTTTATTGTTCTTAGCTGGGACACACAGGGAGCAAGTTTGTATTCTTTATATTGAGCCAAAAGGACAACTTGTGACATTTAGATTCCCCGGCTGGTCAAAGGTCCTTTTGCTATGTGTATTCGCAGGAACATAAAGTTTAATCGCACCTTAAAACGTCTGTTTCTAGGCAGCTGGTATGAGTCTTAATCACTTTAAACTGTGTTTAAAGCAGCACCAAAACATGGATAAAATGACGTGGTACACCTTTAAATTGGCCTCCGCCTCCCATCCGAGTGTGATTCAGTCAGCTTGAAAGTGTTTTAACTTGAGTTATTGGGGTCACATGAGGTAAAGCACACGGGGAAACGCTGCGCTTGTCGTCCCGCGACTGCTTTCACTCAAATGATAATGGGCTCTTTAGAAAGAGAGGCCGAGGTTATGTTCCTCATTGTGCTATTGAATGCAAATGCTGGATTGGACTGCTGCCACCTGTTGGCTCCCCTGATTTATTTCACAGAGTGCTGCGCTTTTGTTTATTTGTACCTTTTGGTACTGAAGCGGAGAAGGTTGCTCGGTGGTTTCCTTCTGAAATTCCCCAGCTGGTCAGAAAGCCACTCTTCTGAGTAATGAGATCTTGAATTGGACTTTTAAAATGAGAAATGTGAAACGCAGTCACCTTAATAGACATGCATTGCCATTACAATCCACACAATTTGACCATTAGAATCTAAATTCATGGTTCATTTGATGTGCCTTTGCGCACCAAGAGAAACCGTATTCAGTTGCAGCTGCTCTGTTTTGGTCCGTGGTGTGAATTTCTTAATAAGCAGAGTAATTTATCTTTGCCATCCGTAGATGGATGCAGTGACAGCTCTGCAGGATGCCTATTAGTAGGTTTGCTGTAGCGCTGCAACACCAGCATTGGACCTGATCAAACCTTGATGTTGTTCTGCTGCAGAACAATGTGTGATGAGAGAGAGGCAGTCAGGAAGAGGGGTTATCAGCCGACAGGGCTAATTCTGCAGAATAGGAGATGACACGTAATTATGCGGCATCGATCGGCAGGGAATACGCTTGATCATGCTGTGACTGTACATTGGTAATTTGGCCCGTGGGCTCTCTGAAATTCTGAGTCAGAATAGTCAAAAAACCTTAGGCATTCATTAAAACGAAGAAAGAAGTGATGCCTCACAAATTGCACCTGGGTTTATGTGAATGCAGCAGTGTAGAGAGATGCATGTGGCGCACAAGCGCTGTGATTATGTGCTTTCTACATGTAGAGATGCTCTTAACCCCATGATAATGCATGTGCATGGACGTGCATACATCGTTTTCCTTCTACTATTCAAATCACTGAAGTAGTTGAAATGTGGTTCCAATTAACTGAAGCTCATTAATTGAATCTGGCTCAATTCACAAGACCTTGAATGTAAGCTGGAACTCCAATTAAGAGCTTAAAATCTTATCTTAATTTGGATTCATGGCTATTCTAGGCATTACTGTCCAGTTGTTCATTAGGGAGTCTCCTGCTGGCATGTGTCGTGGATCTTGCGGTCTCGAACTAGTTAACTAATTAACTAGGGGTATTATCTAAGGTGTTTATACATGCTGAAGTTTGCTGATTAGTCAGTTTGAATGTCTCTTGTCACACTTTCAAGGAAAGGATGAAAGAAGATTGTTTCTGTCTTGTATTTCGTTGAAATGTGGCTTCAGTTAGCTTAAGCTCATTAATTGAATCTGGCTCAATTCACAAGACCTTGAATGTAAGCTGGGATTCCTATTAAACACTGAACATTGTTTAAGATCTTATCTTCATTTCGATTAGATATTACTTTGCAGCTGTTCATCTCCTGCGTGTAGATCTCTATCTAGTGTTAGATTTTCTGAGGTGTTTATGCATGCAGTAGTATGCTGAACGATTGGTCAGTTTGAATGTCTTTGGTTTGTTTAGTCAAATGGTCAAGGAAAGGATGAAAGAAGATTGTAACCAAAGCTGTAGTCTCCTTTCTCTCAGGGAATGTTTACAACCATAAAGTTTTTGCAAGCATGTACAACCAAAGCAAGTTTTTGAAAACAATAACATAGTTTTATCCATGTCATGCACATGTGTATAGAAATGTGCACTGGTGAGTTACTTACTAAATGACATCGCCTACTACTGGCCTGGCATGAATACTACAGCATTTTTAGTCATTGTCGTTGATCTGTGTGAACGGGGATTGTTTTGACAGTGTCTGTATGCCAAACTTTTCAAAAGCGAGAAGGAAAAATTATTACATTTTTAGCACAATCGATGTCTTGTAAACATATTCTCAGTGTGGCACTTGAGATGTTTTTCCCGGGTAACTGTGTTTAAGATTCAAGCCCGTCTTTCCTGAGCCATGAGCTCTTTTTATTCCTTAAGCTATGCTTGCTCTCTTTATTCTCTATATTGCTCCAGTTTTATTATTATGATGTTAATGTTTCTGACATTATTTTGGCATTCAGCCTGAAACATGTAATACCTCCCTATAAACATGCAAAAAGCAAATATTCTTGGCAACGTACTAAAACAATAGGCAAAATAATATGAAAACCAAAATATGCAGTTTTGTGTGTGCATGAGCTCATAACTGAACATACACTATCATTCCAAGGTTAGGGGTCGGTAAGATTTTTCAAAATGCTTTTGACAAGTCTCTTATGCTCACCACAACTGCATTTATTTGATTAAAAAATACAGTAAAAACATAAATTTTGTGAAATATTTTTTATAATACGTTTTCTGTTTGAATGTATTTAAAAATGTATTAATTTTTTTTCCTGTGATCAAAGCTAAATTTTCAGCGTCATTCCTGCAGTCTTCAGTTTCATACAATCCTTCAGAAATTATTGTAATATGCTGATATTGAGCTAATATGCTCAACAAACATTTCTTGTTGTCAATGTTGAAGACAGTTCTGCTTAACACTTTTTTGAAAACCAGTTTCCAGCAGGGTTCTTTGATGAATAGAAAATAAAAAACAACTTATGTGGAGTAAAAACCTTTGGTAACATGATTAATGTCTCTACTGCCACTTTTGAACAATTTAACACATCCTTGTTGTGTGTCCATTTGAATATTTATATTTCAGAAGAAGTGATGATTGTTTCATTCCTAAAGTGAAAAATGTTTGTTTTTAACATTGTATATGACTTCTGGTAATGAGAGGACACAAGCCAGGTGCAGAAATCATTAATATAATGACTATGACTTTTGACCAGCGTTCTGTTCCTAAACCTAGTGAGCTTCCTCCACAGACAGCATTTAAAGACACCACAGATGCTCCTGCTGCGGAGCCTGTTCCAAAACATAGCCAACTTGATTTTGCTATAATACTATATTTATGGGGTGGATAATTTTATCAGTTGTTTATTATTCATGCAAACATACATATTGCCCACCAAACGTGTTATTTTGGATAGTCAAGATTACAAAAGACAATACCTGAGAGTCAGTACCAGTGGTGCAGAAGGTCAAATGTGTGTCATACATACTCTGACATGATCGACCCGGGTTCGAATCTGCCTTTTAGCGAAAATTTTTCTCCCTTTTCAAATTTCAAATCACATCAGAAATGCATTTATTTTCAATGAAAATTAAGAAAATAATCAAAAAGTTAAGGGAAGGGGTAATGAAGGCTTTATTGTCCCAATAAGGTGGCATCCATTAAATTAGACTCAAGTTATTATTGCATACTGTTTTATAATACAATACTTAGGTGCAGATAATTGCCACTATTTGCAGTAAGTAGTATACAAAGCAGAAACTCCTGCTATTTTAACATAGTATAAATAGAATATAGATATTTGCACTTAGTGTAACTTAGTTGCCTTTTTTGATAACTGCCAGACTAATGACTAAAATATTAGACTAGACTAATAAAAACCTATAAATAAACCAAAATTATTTCAAATATTTTGGAAATTAGATAAGAAAAAGTTATCGGTGACCCTAAACCGCAACTTCCTACTTTATTTACTTTTCTAAAGTGTTAAAATTAGTGAAAAAACAAGTAAAAAAAATAAATAAATGCTTATAATAGCTGGATCTGGCTCAACTTTTTGCCCATTTTCAGTTGTCCGGGAGAGTCGCACGGTGACGCGCTTCCAAGATGGCGATGGACCTCTCTGCACACTTTGAGGTTCAAAAACGCTCTTCAGGAGTCTACGGGTGACGTCATGGACACTACGTCCATGTTTTTATACAGTCTATGACTCTCACTCATATAACTCTATGAGGACTCGTTCCCTTTGGAAGCATCTCACAGTGATCATTTTCACACCACAGACGCTAAACATTCTGATCTATACATGCAGACATTCATACGAGTTGTCTACCAGCAAATTAGTCAATCAGAGAACAAATGTTATTTTCGAACATGAAAAATTTACCATGGTCCGGACACCAGTGACCTCATAGCTGGCTACGGCCATGGATGCTGTCTACTTAGGCAGCTCAGTATTTGAATCCTTCAGTAGTCTAAAACTTCGAAATGGGAGCTGTGTAGCACCTGAACAATTTTCAGTGTAACTGAACACTGATTAGAATCTGATGCCATCATTGTAGACTCTGATAAATGCAACTAAAATAGTTTTGATGATCGGGTTGAAATTTCATCATTTCAGCCTGAGGTGCTTGCCTTCATTTCCACACTGAACTATCTAAGATGAATCAAAGATTTTAGGAATATATTGTGCTTTGAACTATCTTTTATCTCTTTGCACAGACACAAGAGACTTCTTTATGACTTCAATTAAACCTCCTCTGTTTACTCTACTGCTAGATCTGCTTGAAGACGCTGGTCTCTGTGAAAGTCAGTGCTGGCGCCCTTCGTCATATGGTAATCGCCCTTGCTTGCGAAAAGGAGGGATGGCGGCCAAACCGGACTGGATTTGATCTGCGTCCAGGGCTCTACTGATAACCCCATCTATCTTACTTGATTTGGCAAAAAGGGCCTCACTAATAACACCAACGGGGTGGCAAACTCACTACCTTGACAGATGTCCAAATCACTGGTAAACAACAGAAAGCGGGTGAAAAGAAATAAATGACCGTTTCGAATCCGCAGGGAGGTTGAAAATGTCTGAAGACACTCCAGGAGAGGAAGCTGAGCTTTGATTGGAGCTGGAAACGGGGAATACAGGTGCATATTTTTCTTTTAAGGAAAGATGTCGCCTCAATGAGCCAATGAAGATCAGCCGTACGCCTGAGGAGCGTTCAGTCTTTAAATGACTTTTGTCACTGTGCACCTGTCAGATACTATTATACTATATATGTTTACCCATTGTACAATGACAATTCAGATTGTGCCCACAATCTCATATAAATATAATATAATATAATATAATATAATATAATATAATATAATATAATATAATATAATATAATATAATATAATATAATATAATATAAGAATCTTAATATCAGCAGCTTGGACTTTCAGACTACACAATTTGAATGCTTAAGAGATGTTGACATTTTGCATGACACTTCCTATACATAAGTGCAATTCAAAATAATTAGATTACACAATGTGCAAGTCGTCTGGAATGGTGATGACATTATAATTTGTAGCTGCAAATGCCATTTTAATAGCACTAGAACATAAGCAGGCATATTTTTAAAAGACTCTCCAGAAGTAATTCATTAGTCTTATCCTACATTTGAAGAGGGTTCATTGTCAAAACGGCCACTTGTGTTTGGCTCCTCTGTTTCTCCTGTGAACTGTTTTAATCCCCACAGTGCTGTTCGGTCAGCGTGCACCTATCATATTTGTCCAGCACAGGTGCCAGTTTCAGAAAGCTGATTTACTGGCTCTGGACCGGCTCCGAGGAATTGAGCTTTGCTGAAAAGTGGCTCTAAATGTCTACAGCTGCTTTGGCCTCTTGATATTGATGATTTTAATTGTGGATATTAATTTATTAAGAGTCTTCTTTGCAGGTAAACTGTTATAGTGCAGGGTGTCCAAATTCTTTGTGCGTGTGATATTCATATAAGGTAGCCGAAGTGATTAAAGCATGTGTGCACAGATCAATTAAACAAAGTTTACCCACTTTGACTTTATGCTGTTTTGTTTTCATCTGCTTCTTGTACATTGACTGTCACTCTATATAGACTAATACAATCAAATACAACAATTTCTCAATATATAGGCTACTGACAATTACGTTCACTTCAAGGGTATAAGATAACTGGACACTTTCAACTGGATACTTTTTCTAAATCGGAAATTTGGAGCACAGAATCCTTTGATTCAGATTGGAACTTCTGTGTGGGTTCACAAATCATTTGATTCAGATCAGGACTTTGGAGTGCGAATCGCAAAACCTTTTTTTCTGATTTAATTATTTATTAATTTTTTTATATGAAACACTACAAAACATCAAATCATTAAGGCAGTAAAGAGAAAGAAAGAATGCACAAATGCAAATCCTTTGAGGTTGTCACTCTGTACATCCCTATAATATGTCTGATCAGTTTTGTGATCAAAGCTCTACAGTTTCAAAACATTTCATGCAATGCAATACAATGATAACTGAGAGATGAACAAATAAACTTCAAAATCCTAATGAACATTTTTGAAACTTTAAAAAAAAAAAAAAAAGATATATGGGTAATCACTAAACCTACTTAATCCCAGTAAGTGTTCATCTTAAAATATTACTAAAAACAAAAGTTATTCTTATATGTATTTGATAGAAATCTGTAAAAAAATTTCATAGCTAAAAGACACAAGAACCACAAGCCAAATCCATAATTACAATTTTCACGCTAAAGGTCTAGGCACATGTTAAAAAAAATAATTTGGGTAATCACTATGATACAGTAAGCATTATAGGGTTATTCTTACGCCTTTATTCCAATGCAAATCTTGACATCTAAATAGAAAAATGCTCTTAAATTTATGCTAAAGGCTGTACACGTGAAAGCTTCTGTTGTAAACATGTTGCATTCTTTAGTGTTGCTTGCATCTATTAGACAAAGTCCAGAAATTGCTAATTTCTTTACAGATCAAAATTCATGAGCATCACCGATCCCCCCCCCCACATCTCCCCTGTCTCTCCTTTTACAAATGTCCCATTTCCTTTACAACAATCTAGCGAACCCCCTCCTTCCTCTGTGACAAGCGTTTTCGTCTGTTGTGCTTTGCTGTCTAGATTGATGAGAATAGCTTTACTGTTTGACAGTCTGTTAGAAAACATTTCAAGGGAACGCTCTACTGACGGCCCAATATGGAAGCGCTGACAGCTCACTGGTGACCCGCCGCTGAGGTTTCTGAATACTGAGACGTTTCCTGCTTCTCATCTGCATGATCTGTGTTGACCGCGCTTTTTGTCTTGGTGTTTTGATCCACAGTGACTATAATTCAGACAAATCGACTATTGGCATTCACATGCTGATGATGAAGCTCTCTTGCTTTGTTTTGGGTCATGTTATGGCTGTAACCTGCCCCAGGTACTTATGAGAATCTACTGAATAGCATATGTACAGTAACTATGTTAAAGCAAAGCACGTCTGTGATTTCATTTACTTATTTTGGTGAGATGGGGATCACTGTAGTTATTAGTTTTGTTTGTAGTGTGTAGATTTGTATACTGAAACCCATGCTGAATACGTACATTTATAATAAATGGCGAATGGATTGAATCAATATGTAGCAAACTTTGATGTGAATCCAATACTAAAGCAAGAAGTTAATTATGTTGAAAATTGATATGACACTGTATATATGAGATGAGGAATTGATCACTCAGAACTCAATCATGCATGTTTATTGAAAGGTAAAGAGAAACTGGTTTGTGATTTATGTAATAATTTAATGTATAAAATATATTTTAATAGAATTTCCATTTTAAACTATTTTAGACAATGTTTTTATTCAGAAAATATATGGCTAATTGATATTGTAACATACAATGAACACAAAAATCTATATACGGTAACTTTTATTACTATTAAATGTATATGTATTTATTTTTTTGGGGTGAAATTAAGTACTTGTTGTTGTAAACAATATATTAACATGTCATTGTAGTTATAGTACTGCATATTTAAAATGTAAACATACATTATAAATGTGTGTATATTTTTTAAATGTTCTGTTCAAATCCCTCTGCTCACCAACGATGCATTTATTTGATTAGAAATACAGTAAAACTGTAAAAATGTGAAATTAAAATGACTAATTAAAATAACAAAATTAAAAAGAACAGTTATAAATGAATATTAAATAAATAAACAAACATTATAACATCTACTACTATCTCTTTTAATGAAACTGGTCCTTGCCGAATAAAAGTATTACATTTATTTCTTTAAAAAGTGACTGCAAATATTTAAAACATGCATAACATTTAAAACCCACTTTTGCTGAATTTAGTCCTTGCTGAATAAAAGTATTTAATTGATTTATTTTTGAAAAACAAAACAAATAAAATATAATTAAAAGCTGATCTCAAATGTTTCAAACTATCATAATATGTAAAACCAACTATAAAACCAACATATATATATATATATATATATATATATATATATATATATATATATATATGCGCGCATATGCACATCTTAAATGAGTACACTCCTTCTGAAACATTACTTCAGCAAATACTCTTTACTTTAAAAACATGTTAGGATTCTTCAAAGATATAACATTCCAGCAAGACTGCTTAATAAGTAACCAAAGAAGAATGTTAAAATTATTCAGGAAGATATAATTTTCTTATCAAAGTGATAAAATGCGGTGTTGCAAAATAAAACTAAATAAGGTGTAAGGTTAAGGCAATGTTTGATGCAGGAGAAACCGAGATAGTGTCTCAAAAATATGAAAAGAGAGACACTTTATCTCACAGAGTAAAATGCATGCATGCTTCACTCTTAAGAATAATGGTGCTTTTCGATGCCATAGAATAACCTTTTTTTTTTGGTCTAAATGGTTCCTTAAAGAACCTTTAACATGTGAAGAACCTTTCTGTTTCCAGTGTATGTAATGTATGCATGTAATGTAAGTAAATAAGTACGTAATTAAGTAATGTCCAATGTCCAGTAGACTTTCCTATCTGAGCAAGATTATGTTTCTTAAAGGTTTTGGCCAAGTTTGCTGATAAGAAACATTCTTTTCCAGAGTCATGTAAGGATAAACACAGCTATGTTTGATTCGGATTGTATTACAATCACAAAGTTTGTCTGTGTAACACACGTTTACCCAGCATTCCCGGTCTGAATAGGGCTATTGATTTAATTTAAAAGCTTCTGTTGGTGGCCAGGCTGAATCATCTATCGATGAAGGCTGAACAGACTTGTGGTTTCACATCATTTAATACAGTGGCTGAAAGCACTACAGCTACAATTTTCTTTTCCTCATGACCGGTTTCCTTCTGAAAGCGATTATTTTAAGATTAGGTTTGCTTATCTAAGATGAGGTAGTGTCTCAGAAATGCAGTACAGCTGTTGTTTTGGGAAATCTTTTGGGCAATTCTTTGGTTTGAAAAACTGATTTGTGCTCCAAGTTGCTTGAACAGGCAAATAATCAAAGGCTCTTTCTCTAGAATGATTACTTCTTTCCAAAATATAATTCCAAGTTGCACAGCTATTGTTTCCTGGAGAACGTTTAAGGCAGATTGCTTTTCGACATACAGCAAAGAGTCGAGTGCACTTCCATGGAAACTCATGACGAGATTAACTCCTCGGATGACAAGCCAAATCACGTGACTCATAGCAAATATTGAATATTGCTTTTGTGTTGTTTGAAGGCTACTAATGAAAAGCCTCCTTAAGATGCTGTCTTGAGATTTCTACATTCTGTCTGAATGCATTTACAAATATAGCTGTTGCTAAGGTTGTGATTGGTGATTGGTATTACTTGACAAAAGGAGAACACTAATGCAAAACTCTGTTTAACTGAGTCACATCTCTCAGGGACGACACTTTCTATTGTGATTGTTCATCATAATGCCCGACAACCATTGCAGGCTGGTTGTAGTGGTGTGTTTGTACTGATATTGACCCACTGGAAGTGTCAAACAATGCAACACAGTTGAGGAAAGTTGGACAGCAGATGATCAGTGGCTCGATGTGAAATGCTGTCATTGATGCTCATATGATCTGCCTCCTTTTAGTTGAAAAAAAAAAAAAACTGCATATGCTGGTTAGGTATGTTTGGATGCTGGTTTAAGCTGGTCCTTTGCTGCACCAGTAAAGTTAATTTACTGTTTGTATTTAGCTGTTCAATATTAGCCTATTTGTCTCCACATACAGCAGTGATAAAACATTACGGCATCCAGTAATTACTATCAGTAAACAGTGATTGAAGTCAGTGTTAGTGTGAATACAGCTTTAGACTTGTACGCCTTGATAAATTAGTTCAAAAATATTACAAGTGGATTATATAATACCTATGGATTAATAAATTGAACAGAATTATTTTTTTTACATTCATTTTTTAAATAAAAAAGTTCTGTTCAATAACTTATTTGTTTTTTGTAACTTGCTAACCATGTTAACTATATGCTAGTAACATGCTAATCATGCTAACGAGATTCTAATTATGCTAGCAAAATGCTAATCATGCTAGCAAAATGCTAATCATGCTAGCAACATGCTAAAACATGCTAGTGACATGCTAGTAACCTGCCAATCATGTTAACTACATGCTAGTAACATCTTAATCATGCCAATGACATGGTAGTAACTTAGCTAGTCATGCTAATAACATGCTTGCCACTTGCTATTTATGCTAACAAAAATGATAGTTCCTTGTTAATCATGCCAGCAAAATGCATGTAACATGTTTATCATGTCAAAAACATGCTAACCATGCAAGTAACATGGTAATCATACCAGTGACATGCTAGTCATGCTAATAACATGCTTGTTACTTGTAACTCATGCTAACAACATGCTAGTTCCTTGTTAATCATACTAGGAACATGCTAATCATGCTAGCAGTATGCTAGTAATAGGCTAATCATGTTAAAAACATGCTAAGAACATGCTAATCATGCCAGCAGTAGGCTAGTAACAGGCTAATCATGCTAAAATGCTAACCATGGTAAAAGCACGTTATCACATTTATCTCATCTATCCAAATATTCAAACTTCAGGCTTTTACAACCGCTTTACACATTCAGGCTAGGCTTTCTCAATCCAATCAAAGTTTTTTTTTTATCTAGTTTATTATTACCGTTCATTTTTATCCTGTATTTATGTCAGTTTGCCTTTGTGCCACATCCTTCTGTTATTAAATAAGACATTTAGAGTAACTGCTGAGCCTGTATTGGGTAAGTTGAAGCGTACGGTGGATGAAATGGGCTGTGTAATAAGTCTAATTCAAGCTGTGCAGCGGCACGAGCAGAACGCCAGTGAAATGGTTTTCCTCACGAGATCTTCAGAACGTTTGGACATGGCAGTCTTTTCTATCTAATCAGCAGAGATTACAGCAAGCTTAGCCCAGAAGAATGTGTGTCAGTCTTAATCATATTTTTAAGTAAGCCTAATGAAAACGTAATTTATAAGGTCGACGAGGGCAACTTCTCTTAGATGTGCTGGTAAGGACAATTTGTTGGTAAGGCAATTTAAAGAGTTGTGCCACAACACAAGCTTTTCCTCCAAATGGATTACTTTTCACTTCAATGGCCTGGTTTAGTTTCAGGCCAAAAGACAAGTAATATTAAAATCCGACAAGCCTCAGTGTAGGGGATTTATGATGATTATTTTCCTGCATATTTATGGCCCTTGCCGCTCTGCTGATTTGGTCCAAGTGTTTGTGTGAATCACTTACTAAGATAGATGTGATGAAAAGTACTGGTGAGTGTTCGAAAAAGATACATTTGCACCAAGCTACAGAAGAGTTCACACTGACAGCGAGTTCACTGGAGGTCTTCGGGTCTCTGTACAGCTGGACGTAGTGGGCGTCCTGATGCTGGATGGCCTGAAGTTAATGGTGGGCTGTATGACTGGCCAGATGCGATTTATTGCAGTAAAACAATATATCTAAAAATTGGACAAGAAATCAACATCTTTCTGCTTAGAGTGAACATTCTGAAGAATAAAGTGTTTCATATATACTAATAAATTATATATATGTATTATAAAATTATATATTTTATATTTATGTTAATAAACACACACGCACACAGTAAATATAATTTAAATGTTATTTAATTTGAATAATGCAGTGGTGCATAATGCATACATCTACAAGATGAATATTATAAATATAAATGTTTTTTTTCTTTTAAATATATAATATTGCTTTTTACATATTCCAATGTTATATAATAATGTTAATCTGAATTATAATTCTAATTATAAATGCTATTTTTATATTTATATTTCTGATATTTTAATTCTTGGCATATTAATTGTTTTACATCTTATTTAATATATTTATATATTTTATAAAATATAACAACATTAAATCTCTCTCTTTATTTATTTTCCGTTATTTTACCAGGAAATAATCCCATTGAGATTCAGAATCTCTTTTTATAGGGAATCCTGGCCAATACGGCAGAATAATAGTTCCATTTTAAAAATACATAATATGTATTATGCAAACATTTAACAGAAAAAGACATTTTGGCAATTTAAACATCATCTCAACATATTCACCAGCAGTACTCCGTAACAGCACATGTGCATTTAGTACTCAAATAGTCCTTTATCCTCATTTATAATTGTGTCATTGTCAGTAAATAGTCCAATTTTAACTTATTCTGCAATTTATACCAAGAAAAAGGTGCGAAAACTTTAAAAGCACTTTCACCAACGACAGTTCGCATTCGTGGGATATCATACATGATTTGGCCATATGATCTAAGATTACACTTCCTGGTAGTGACTTTCGTAGTCAGAAGAGAACATAAGGAAGGAGTCAGTTTACCAAGTATGGCCTTAAAAAGAAAAATAGACCAGTGTTCCAGCCTGCGATTTGTGCAAAGATGGCCAACCAACACTCTCATACAAGTTGCATTGATGAGAACGAAAATTGGAATTAGTCAAAAATCTTTCAAAGAAGCTTTGTTTGCATGCATATATAAAATATCACCATAATCCAGCATTGACACATATGTTGTTTGTATAAGTGTTTTTCTTGTACTAAAAGAGAAACATCCTTTTTTTTCTATAATAGAAACCCAACTTTACTCTTAGTTTTTTGTTAGACCCTCTATATGCTGTTTGAAAGACAAATTTTCTTCTAAAAGGAAACCAATAAAACACCATTTTATAAATACACAGTATATATATTTGTTATATTTAATTTAAAAAATGCAGTAGTGCATAATGTATTATATTATGAACCTGATATATATATGTATGATATATATATATATATATATAGTGTTTTCAAATGATTAATTGCACTTAAAATAAAAGTTTTTATTAACGACATATGCATGTGTGTATATTTATTATGCATATATAAAGTATATATTGGAAATATTTACATGCTTGTACATTTATCGATTTAGATTCTTAGATTTGATATATATTTAATACATAATCATAACATTATTTTTACATATGTGTATTTAATTTGTATATATATTTGTATTTTGTATATAACCTGTAATATAAATATAAAAATGCATACTTCTCATTACTTAGATTGTAACATCATTTTTTTCTCTTACAGTAAGATGCATTTGTCCTGCATGTTTTCACAGAAGATAGATCATGTCACGTTAGTGTTTCATTTTTGTGTTCAGTTTCTCTGTACACAGCTACATCACACAGCAAAGCTCGCCATCACTCACATTACTCACTGAACACCACTGACATACAGTTGCTTTGTTGCTGTAAACATGGCTTTTTATATCTTTGTGAAAGACAGTTATTTTTTATTTTTTTGTCCTTGAAGAGTGCATCACTTACAGCCGTGTTTTCCAGTGTAAATCAGAAGTACTGTATGTGTGGTTGAATGTGATTTTTAACAAGGTCTCACACTGTTCAGATAACAATACTCTCTGTGTGCGGACCTTGTTAAGAACTGCCATCTGCAAAATAAAAATAAATAAATAAATAAAATAAACTGCAGCTTCCATTAGTCCAAAACCCAGAATACAGTGTATGAGCTCCTAGTTTAGACTAAAACAGGGTTTCATTCTGACAAACATCTTCAAAGGTGTGCGGTTACTCTCAGCTTTGACCCACGAAGAACACAGCTCGCCTGTGAAATGAGCCTGTCAGTAAACAGTGTGGAAATAAGGGGACACTTTACACTTGCTCACTTCATTCGGTTTTTACTGATCGAGTAGCTATCAAATCATGAAAAGTCGGAGTGAAAATGCCCTCCAAGACACTTTTCAAGACGTATAGCGACTTCCAATCACTCAGGAAACACATACTTTTACACAAAGCATTTGATTTTCTTTATTATCTTGCAGTGTGAGAATTGTAGATGAGATTTATATCAGTTTTGTAAAGACCAGTTTTATGTGGCTAAGTATAAATGCAATATCGATCAAGACATTTCACTGAATTGTGTTCTAGAACATTGCTGCTTGATTTACATTAACATTAAAACACATTTTGATGCTTTTGAAAGAAGTCTCTTGCTCACCAAAAAAAAAAAAAAAAAATATATCATTGCACTTTAATATAATGGTTTTCTATTTGAGTCTATTTTAAATATGGAATTTATTTCTGTGATGCAAAGCTGACTTTTCAGGAATCTACTCTTATTTGTTATTATTGCCATAGCCTTTAATTAACTGTTATAATTTTGCTATTGTAAACATTCTATTTTCTGTCCACGATATTTACAGAATTGATCTGAAATCTAAATCTTTCGTTATTAACATTATACATGTCTTTACTCTGTCTTTTTTTTTAATCCATCTTTTCTGGATAAAAAATCAGACAGAAAGGCGATGTACTTATTTTCTTTAGTGAGGGAAAAAACTACAAGAAGCACTATGAATGACATAAATAGAATTTTTACCTTTTCAACTTTATTGTTTCTTTGTTTGTGTTTGATAAAACAATAAAAAAAAAAAAAACTGAAAATATTCTAGGAATACTTTCTGCCAGTAGTTTTTTTCCAATTTCAGATAACATTTAGGATAAATTAGCTTTCAGAATGAGTAGTTGAGGACATGCCTTGCAGATTCGTATGATTGTAGACAGCAAAATGAGTTTCTTGACGTGACTGTTGTAAGTCCACTTCACTAACAGGGTCCTCAGTGAAAGCATTTAGCTGCTCACAGTCCTCCTCCAGCGCCAGCAGAGCCCTTCAATGCCATTTGGATTCATCTGATGTCTATTAAAATATAATAGAAAGTTCAAATTTAATAGAAAGTGAATAAATTATATGCACTGCACTAGTCTTCTGTCCCTCGGTGGCTATATTTCTCTCATAATCAGATCAGGCACCGTGAGTCTGCATTGTGTGCAAGAAGTACATCAAGAGACTCCGAACAATGGCTAAAGTATCTCAGGAAAGTTCTTGATATGCTCTCGGCCCCCATCTCTTCTCATATCCATCTATTGCTTTGCTCTTTTCCGCTTTAACAGCCACCAGCTCCTCACTTTCCAGCAACCCCATCACAAGACCTTTTCTGCTTTTTTCTATTTCTATTGATATTCACTTAGACATACAGAAACTGACTGTACTGATTTTTCCCATTTAGTAATGAGACTAAAACCTTATGTACATTCTTTGGTTTTCCAAAATCTTCTGCATATTTGAACCCTTTTGCATGATTTATGAGAACCATATTAATATAATATAACTTATTTAGGACTTTATTAAATAAACAATAACATGCAATTTTTATGATGCCTCTTATTTTGTTAAAATTATTAACATTTAAATGCTCTTCAAGAGGCATGTAAATTTGATTACAACTATCTATCTATCTATCTATCTATATATATATATATATATATATATATATATATATATATATATAAATATATATATATATATATATATATATATATATATATATATATATATATATATATATATATATATACAGGGGTGGATCTACTGGGGTGGCATAGGGTGCCAAATGCCACCCTAAAAGAAAGCCTTGCCACCCCTGCTGCCACGAATTAAAGGTTATGGCCAATTTGAAAATTTACAAGCGCGAATCTTTCGTGATTCATGATCCCGCTCCGAACTCCCGAACTGATTCAAATGATTTGAGATCCCCAAACTGACTCAAATGATTGGCGAACCCGCTTTGAACTCCCGAACTGACTCAAATGATTCGCTAACCGGCTCCGAACTCCCAAACTGACTCAAATGATTTGCGATCCCGCTACGAACTCCCGAACTGATTCAAATGATTCGCGATCCCGCTCCAAACTCCCAAACTGACTTAAATGATTCGCGATCCCCATAACTGACTCAAATGATTCGCGATCCCGCTACGAACTCCCGAAATGATTCAAATGATTCGCGATCCCCAAACTGACTCAAATGATTCGCGAACCCGCTTTGAACTCTGACTCAAATGATTCGCGAACCCGCTCCGAACTCCCGAACTGATTCAAATGTTTTGCGATCCCCAAACTGTCTCAAATGATTCGCGAACCCGCTTTGAACTCCCGAACTGATTCAAATGATTCGCGATCCCCATAACTGACTCAAATGACTCGCGATCCCGCTACGAACTCCCGAACTGATTCAAATGATTTGCGATCCCCAAACTCTAATAATTTACAAAGTATTAATATAATGTAATATTTTTTGTTGTTGTTGTTGCTAAAAAAACAGACCTAAGCCATCAATAGCCTTTAAAATGGCTTAAAATGCATTATATAAAAAAAATAATGAGGCAATAATGATTGGTTAATAATAACACTGTTAAAATACATAATGTATAAACAATTTATGTACATGTTATTACAAATGCCATTTGATTGCTGCTTTTACACTTACAGGATGATTAAATCCTTGTTTAGGCTACTGACCAAACATTTCATTCAAATATTCACTTAATCTTTAATTTTTGGCTACCTTTTTGCTATAGATGACACAGGCTTTATAATTTCTTCAACAAAAAACGTGCATATCAATTCAATTCAATTAAAGTTTATTTGTATAGCGCTTTTTACAAAACAAATCGTTACAAAGCAACTTTACAGAAAATTATGTTTCTACAATATTTAGTAGTAGCTAGTAGTTTGTGCACATTTGACAGGATTTTAGAAAAAATAAAAATAATAATAATAATAATACAAGACGTAGTCAGCTAGACGATGAACTATCAATATTATTAAGTTATTATATGATTCAGTCACACATTTAGCAATAATTGTTAGTTCTGTTTGTTGATTCAGGGTTAGCATCATCTGAGTTCATCTGAGGGTCAGCATCATCTCTTCTCAGGTGTTCTGGATCCAGACTGGAGCTTGTGTAAATCCTAGTTTCCACGGGATGTAAATCCCGTGGCGAAACATAGAAAACAAAATACAGACATCATTAGCATAGCTGCTGATCCAACAAAGTAAAATTAGTTTAACCCAAGCTAATGAATAAAAATGCACCTTTGATCAGATGCAACTACATTCACAATTAAAAAGATACATTATTCGAATGCTTGGCGAAAGAGATGTGTTTTTAATCTAGATTTAAACAGAGAGAGTGTGTCTGAACCCCGAACATTATCAGGAAGGCTATTCCAGAGTTTGGGAGCCAAATGTGAGAAAGCTCTACCTCCTTTAGTGGACTTTGCTATCCTAGGAACGACCAAAAGTCCAGTGATTTGTAACCTTAGGGAGCGTGATGGATTGTAGCGTGGTAGAAGGCTAGTTAGGTACGCTGGAGCTAAACCATTTAGGGCCTTATAGGTAAGTAATGATAATTTGTAACTGATACGGAACTTAATAGGTAGCCAGTGCAGAGACTGTAAAATTGGGGTAATATGATCATATTTTCTTGACCTCGTAAGGACTCTAGCTGCTGCATTTTGGACTACCTGTAGTTTGTTTATTGACGAAGCAGGACAACCACCTAGAAGTGCGTTACAATAGTCCAATCTAGAGGTCATGGATGCATGAACTAGCTTTTCTGCATCAGAAACAGATAACATGTTTCGTAGCTTGGCAATGTTTCTAAGATGGAAGAATGCAGTTTTTGTAACATTGGAAATATGATTTTCAAAAGACAAATTGCTGTCTAATATAACACCCAGATTTCTGACTGTAGAGGAAGTAACAGTACATCCGTCTAGTTGCAGATTGTAATCTACAAGATTCTGTGTAGTGTTTTTTGGTCCAATAATTAGTATCTCTGTCTTATCCGAATTTAATTGGAGAAAATTGTGTGTCATCCAATCTTTTACATTTTTAACACACTCTGTAAGCTTAGATAATTGGGAAGTTTCATCTGGTCTCGTTGAGATATATAGCTGAGTATCATCAGCATAACAGTGGAAGCTAATTCCGTATTTTCTAATAATATTACCAAGGGGCAACATATATATTGAAAATAGAAGGGGACCTAGGACGGATCCTTGTGGCACTCCATATTTTACTGATGATAAATGAGATGACTCCCCATTTAAGTAAACAAAATGGTAGCGATCGGACAGGTAGGATCTAAACCATCTTAGAGCCTGCCCTTAAATACCTGTATAGTTTTGTAATCGATCTATGAGTATGTCATGATCTATGGTGTCGAACACAGCACAAAGATCAAGTAAGACTAGAAATGAGATGCAGCCTTGGTCTGATGCAAGGAGCAGGTCATTTGTAATTTTAACAAGTGCAGTTTCTGTGCTATGGTGGGGCCTAAAACCTGACTGAAATTCTTCATACAGATCATTTTTATGCAGGAAGGTGCTCAATTGAGCAGACACAACTTTTTCTAAAATTTTAGACATAAATGGAAGATTTGAAATAGGCCTATAATTTGCCAGTACACTAGGATCTAGTTTTGGTTTCTTAATAAGAGGCTTGATAACCGCCAGCTTGAATGGTTTTGGGACGTGTCCTAAAGATAACGACGAGTTTATGATACTGAGAAGCGGTTCTTCTCAACCCTTACAAAAATAAACCATGGTTTTATCATAGTAAAACTGCTTAGTTTCCTTTTGCATGATTTCTGAATGCTTGAGACTATAAAATAAATTAGAGTCATAAAAAAGTTATAGCCACATGTTAATGTCGAAAGCTACAATTGTGATTTGTAAATAATACAATTTATTCATTTAGTTTTTTATTTGATTATTGAAAAGTTATTTTTCACCTCTATAGTAGTTTTTTTTTTACCATCATCATATTTGAGGAAGGGGGCACAACAATAAATCCTGCCTATGGGACCCCTTAAGGTGTTGTTATACATGTCTCTGGGAATGTGTGCTCTACTACACACACACACACACACGCGCGCACACACACACTCACACACACACGTGGTGTTTTCAGCTCTTCACTATATTGATGCATGATGTATGCTACACATGTGCACGTCTGATAGATTATACTATATTACTGATATATATATAATTTTACAGAAAATTATATTGTTTTTTATTGATATATTATGTTGGTAGTTATAACAGTCCCATTTAGTTTTTATAATTTCTTTTTATATAAGTTCTTTACATGATGTTAAGATGAACAGCAGGAGAAATGTACTTAAAATCTTATTCATGCACAATAATTAAATGCCTATTGATGTTATCTAACAATCAGTTATGATGTACTGTAACATTAACATCAGAAGTTTTATCATGAGGGATATTGCTTGTCTTCCGTCAGTGGTCCAAGTGCGATGGAAGAAAGTCTGACCTCATTTCTCTCACGTTGTTTTTGCTGTTTATACACACGCAACTAGATGCAGTCTGTGCCAGATGTCTGTGAAAAAGTCTGAAGCACCGGCTGACAGCGTGGCTTTTGTGGTTTAGATTGCAGGGAGCGAGATCAGGGAACAATTGCTTTAAAATTGCAGTCATCTCTCCTGACTGTCCCACAAAGTTGGCAAAAAGGCTTGTATCCAGAGACCCAGACAATGCAAGTGAGTCATCAAGTCTGCATTTGAGTATTCGCTGCCAGATGAAAAGCTGAAGGGATCCTGCATCGCTCACTGTAATATTATTGTAATCCATACTGTCCACTTCTGAAATGTACAGTGTTTCTGGAAGAGCGGCGGCCCTGGAGAGCCTGAAGAAAGTGCAATGAGTTGCAAGCCTGCTAATGAGACAAAAACATTAGATTCCTGCTAATGACTATTATATTGATATTCATATGCAGCCTTGTGCCACTGCTATCTATCGATGATTATTAGCATGATGAATGCGCTTTGAATGCATATTAGCAATATTAGCTCTGTGATTTTGTTCTGATGTACTGTATAAATAATTCATCCAGTTTCACTTTACTATTCGGCCTCAACTATAAGTAAACACAGGTGGTTTGACTTTCTTAAAAGTGTAACACTCTTTTTCTCTTGATCTGTCCGTTTGAGCAGCGACATTGACTCAGGCAATTGCATGTGTTTGGAGTTTGTCTGTCTTGTTTATCAGACAATCATTAGTGGTGCTAAGCCAGGCATCAATATCAGCTTATTACTGTTCATTTGCACTTTTGCATGTGATGTACATTGATGTACTAGAGACCCGAGCTGTAACAAGAGAGCAGAATATCAGTCTTGAGATAAACTAGTAAGAAACTGTACCTGAATAACAACTCCATAACAACATACTCAATTATATTTAATAAATGCATTTAACGAATATATTTAGAAAACCTCAGGAAACAAGGCAGCATAGTGCTGGTGAATTGTGTAGCACTCAATGCGTCATCGTTTTTAGTTTTTTTTTTCAGTCTGGCTTGAAGTTACAAGTGGCGTAGAAATTACACGCTTCATCTTTAGGTTTCGAGATTGGATGCATGAAAATTGAATAGTATGAGAAATGGAGAGAGAGTGAAGGAAAGCTGAAAAGAATTGTCAAAATATGAATGAAATAAAGCATTTGCATCCAGTCCAGGAAACCTGTAATTCACAACACTGCAATTACAATCATCTTTCATGCCTCACGCCTGTAAGGAAAGCAAAGTTAATCCATAAATATTCTTTCAATATGTTCATTTACACAATGTCTTTAATTAAACATTTTAATCAGGCTGCAATCAGAAAATCATTTACAAAAGGAACCATTTCCTTTTTCTAGGAAACATGAATTATGTTTTTATGGATGGAAGATGTATTAAAAAGTACACTATACCATACATTTTTTAATTTTTTTGAGAGAATAATTTTATTCTCACCAAAACTGTATTCATTTGTTCATAAATGGTAAAAACATTGGGAAATATTATTTAAAGAGCCACACAGATGGGAAATCAAAAATGACCTGTATTACAGTGTATGATGTAGCTGTCCATCAGTGTAAACAATGTGCAAAGTAATTAAACCAAAAAGTACACGATTTATAAAGTTATTGGCTTCTAAAGTAAGGAGTCGACTCTGAATCGCTGAAACGAGTAGTTATAGATTTCAAATCTTTTGCCCATCTCTATGTACGTCACTAGGAACACTTTGCATAATAATCTCCGCCTACCGTCTTGGGAGAAACGGAACTCTGACCTGCCCCACCCCCCACACAGACGCTCTGGTTGGTGTGATAGCATCATGTCGAGGAGACAGTGTGTTTTTAATTGTAAAGGCAAGTTTGTTTTATTTTCACTGCCAAAGAATGAAGATCAGAAGAACCAATGGCTAAAATTAATTTTCACCACAATACCAGAGCAGTACAACAAATCCCTTTTGTTGTGTTCACAACATTTCACTGATGACTGCTTTTCTAATCTCGGTGAGTACAAGGCGGGATTTTCAAAACATTTGGCCATAAAAGATGGTTCATTACCAACTTTATTTAGACCAACGAGCATTTCCGAATCACAACGCGAAGTATGATTATGAAGTTATGTGTATGTTTTCTCCCGAGCGTCTTATCAGTATGTGTGCTGTCTGCAGCCTTTCTCTGCGCTGATCTTCATTTACAAACAGAATGCTAACAGATATTCTGTGATAAAGTAATCCATATGAAAACAACGCGATGTCCGTTTTTCACGTCTCCCTTCATTATATCTAATGTGACCACGCCCCCGCGCTGAACGCGCTATTCAGATTCAAACTGCGAGCAGCGAGACTGTTCAAGTTTTTTATTTTTATTGCTTCGCGGTGAGAGGAATAAGACATAATTCACCCCAAACAGATGCTAACGCATCGTTTACTGTGAAGTTGTGTGCGGAACAACCAATCAAAACTGACTATGTCAGTTGACCAATCAGAACACAGTATGCTACCTGAAGGTGGGGTTTAAGGAAACTGAATCTTTTGAACAGCTTCGTGCGAACCGTTTGGGGATCTCTGAGAATTGAGGTAATTTTAAAATGATATTTTGACAAAATTACGATTTTTTTTTAACCTTGGATGAATTTAAACCTGTTGTACAGGACTTACTGTACACCCACTGCTCCGGGTGTGTGCTCACAGTGTGTGTGTGTGTGTTCACTGCTCTGTGTGTGTGCATTTCGGATGGGTTAAATGCAGAGCACAAATTCTGAGTATGGGTCACCATACTTGGCTGAATGTCACTTCACTTATAAACAGTGATAGGAAGCTTAGCATTTTAATCTTACTGGCTCTTTAAAATTTCATCCAACGATTTTCCATTTGAATAGATTTTAAAATATGATTTATTCCTGTGCTCAAAGCTGAATTTCCAGCATCATTCCTTCAGTCTTCAGCGTCAGATGATCTTTCAGAAATCATTCTAATATGCTGATCTGCTGCTCAAGAAACATTTCTGATCATTATCAATGTAGAAAATAGTTGTTCTGCTTCACATATTTTTGTGGAAACCATGGTACTTTTGTTTTTTCAGGATTCTTTGATTAATAGAATGTTCAAAAGAGCAGAATTTATTTGAAATATTTGGTTACAATGTAGAATTCGCTTCTGATAAAATTAACATGTCCTTGCCTAATAACAAATTCATTTATTTCTATCTTTTTTTTTTAAATCATACTTTCCCTAAAACTTTAATTTATATTAATCTATGATCATATTAATTCTGTGTTATTAATGCTAATTTGTGTTCATGTTTAAGGAACAGATTGTCATTGTTTCTCAACCCACGTGTCCCCTTCACGACGTTCACCTTGACAAATGGATGTTTTTTTTTTAGTTCGAGCGCTTCATCACATTATATCACGACTGCAGTGCTGGAGGTTTAACAATACAAAGTGATTCACATGTGAAAACTCTGCCAGCCTAGGCGGATTGTAACGCTGGAGAAAAATCCCATGTTCCCTTGTCACCTTTTTCCTCTAAAGCTGAATCCACAAGTCGTGCACACCTTCACAGATTGACAGGTTTTGGCTGCATATCGAAGGAACACTATTTGTCCGTTACTGACACAAAGTGCTCTTTTGCTTGTCACCAGGGAGCTCATTGGCCGGGCAGCCCTCAAACCTGTCTGCTTAGCCAGAAAAAAAAGGTCAAATTCAGCTAATTCTAGAGTCAGGCTAATTTGAGAGGTTTTTTTTCCCCCTGTTCTGCTGTAAGCCTTCTGTGGGCAGATTGTCGTCAGCACAGTCTCCCACAGAGAGATTTCCTTAGGGTCGCATTGTGATTGTCACAAACTGTAAAGATAGCAAGGGAACCGCTGCAGCACTATTGTGAGCATCGAACGCCTGTGTTTCTCACTTTACTTACACAACACGCTTTGGCATGCTACTGGCCATTTAGCATAACAATATTTTGGGGTTTTAGGGAAAGGTTTGGAGACAATGAAATGCTGCGTGGCTCAAACATGCTTTCATCAGGAGATGCAGATGAGCTTGTGGGAAGTCTGTGGGAACTGTATTTTTTGTTGTTTTTTAATGATTTGAGCATAATTTTTAAAGCAAATGTTAGATGCTTACGTTAAATGTTTTACTTTGGAAAAATTATTGATTTTAATCAAAGACACAGGTGACAATACAGACAGTTATGTAACAAAAGATTTCTATTTCAAATAAATGCTGTTTTTGAATTTTTTTTTGTTTTTGTTTTCGATTCATCAAAGAATCCTGAAAACGAATGCACCGCGGTTTCCACCAAAATGCTCAACTGAAACATTCAACACTGATAATGATCAGAAATGTTTAACACAAATCAGCGTATTTAAATGATTTCTGAAAAATCAGCTTTGCAATCACATGAATATATATATTTTTTATGTACTAAAATAGAAAAAAATCACTTCATTGTAATAAATAATGTAAAAATAAGTGCATGAACTTGTTATCAGTTATTATCAAATATGTTGTTATTATATTGTTGTTTCCACCTAATCAATAACCATTGATTTAAAGTCATAACAACAGATTATGGCCTATATTCTAAACTTTTTTTTGGCAAGTATGCAATATGCAAACCTAACTTCTCTAGATTTTTTTTTTCTATTCATTTTTAATTGCAGATTTTGAAGTAATACTTATCTAGCTCTCATAAGGGTATTTTGCGTTGTTTTGTTTAGTTCTTTCAGTTTTTGTTATAAAGCAAACATTCTGGGTCTTGTAGATTTGTAGTTGGCCTCTTTTTAAAAAATAGCAATTTCCCGTATAAAGCTCAGGACAGAACTCATAGGACACGTACTGGTGATAAGCCAACAAAACTGAATCAAATGTCACGGCTGAGGTTGTCAGTTGTAATGCCAAGTAAACGGTGCTGTGTCGCGGCACAATCTTTGACACGTAAAAAGCTTTTGGAAAAGGGCATCACGGGTGACCACCAGTGACAGAAGCAACAGAAAAACAGCAGTGAGGATGTTATGGATGTGCACCTGCAAGCTGAGCTTTACTGTGTGCGCAGAGTACTTTGAGTAGAGTTTTAATCTACTAACCAGTGGGAGAGAGCTGTAAGAGACCGTGATTAGTGTTGTAAACAAACCAAAAGGACTCACCAAATGGTTTTAAAGCCCTGCCTAATGAGTAAACGTGGTTGTATGAGAACACTCGACGTGAGCTAAATTCATAATAGATTGAGATGTTTCTCATATTGTTGCTGGGATGAGGAGAAAAATCCACGAGAGGACCTGCTAAACGTCACTTTAAAAGCTGTGCTGCAATTACGCGAGTTTCCCTTCAGGACAAGGAAAGCGAAGATTTCACTGCACGTCAATTAAAGGAGGGAGAGCTGTCAGACGAGAGGCGGATAATTACTTTGTGATTTGGATTCAGCAAGTTCTGGCCTCTATTAAACCTGATATCAGATAACGCTATGATAAACGATCGCTGATTTGATTTAGTCGCAATGCGTTCCGGCAGAAATGCTAAATTTGATTTTGCCACTGAAATATTGTACAGCCATGCCTTTAAGTCATATAAGACTGTACTTCATAAACACAATGCGTTTGATAAGCATAATTGCAAACTGCATGCTGATAAAGTCAATATTTTTTTCAAAGCTGCTATTTATCCTCAAAAGAGATGGTTGATGTCCAAATCATGCTACTCATATTGTTTCTGCAGTATGTATTATGTTTCTAGAATGTGCCAAACAAAAGCATGCTGTATCCCACAATGCATTGCACAAATGCATTTCCAGTGTGATAAATGAACAGACAATCATTTCAGACACAAATTTCTTATTCTTGTCTTACACTGCTAAACTTTAGTTAAAAAGTTTTGTTTTAACCCAGTGTTGGGAAGGTTTACTAGGATTTCAATTAGTTTTTTAAAGTAATGTAACTGATTATGTTTTCAACTTAATCATTTTGAAAGCAGACATGGTTATCCTTACAGTAGGTCTCAACTTATTACTGTCAGACTTCTCTTAATACTTCACTTGAATTAAGATTAGAAAAAACAAATATTTTAAATTAAAGCCGCTATAAAATCAGATTTTTTCTCTTTGAGATTTAATATAAATGTCAAATCATGACAAGAAATATTTTAATAGCTGTGACACTGTTTAGAAAATCAAATCTTTGCATAGCTATGACAGGAAACACTGACATCTAACAATGCGTTATCGAATCTAAATCGTTATCGAATAAGCTTGTGTCCTATTCTTTCCTAAACTCTTGAAACATTAGAGCACTCTGTGTAATTTGGAAAAGAAAGGAATCAATCAAATCTGATTGTGTGTGAAATGAAAAATGAAATTTACCAACTTTAACTGTCATAAATTTGGAATGCTTTGGAGCACAGACTTAAGTTTAGTCGATATTTAGAAACTTACACTTGGGAGATTATTGAGGATGTGAAAAAAGTGATATAAGTTACAAAAGTTTACGTTTATAATTATGAAAAATGCTAGCTTAAATAAAAATTAGCAAAAAAAAAAAAAAAATTACAAAACATTTCCACTGGAAATTGACTTCTCAAGAACTACACATGGATCATAATGAAACCATTTGGCAGTGACGTACCATACCATTTTTATTTCAAATACAAGAGTCGTCAGTATTCAGTGTACATCATGTAGTATGCAGTATGCATATGTTGTAGCTTGTGGTGACCAGAGTATTATTTATGAAATATGACAGGAATATAAAACTCTGAGAGCCAAATGTCTTTGCTTTCTGAACTGCATACTGCAGATCCTCTCATGCAAATTGAAATATATTTACATAACCACTAGTTAAATCAATTCTTGGTGAATTTCACTTGCAAACAAAGACCACCTTTATTCTCATGGTCCCCTATGGTATGAAAATAAGAGCCATATTTAACTGCATTTACATAATTCATCTCATCTCACCTTTCATCATGACACTTGTTTGATTGTAGTTTAATCCCCAGCTTCACATTATATTTACACCGCATCAGGTCTTTTTTATGACAATATCTGCAAGCAAGAGCATGATTAAATGAGTGACACTTCATGTGACGTGCTTGTACAAATGTAATTTTTCTGCAACAAAATTAAATGAATCAGCAGAGCAGGGCCCATCATCTCAGATGAAGCGTGGGAGGTATTTAACTAATACACAACACATTAATTCCACCCTTCACTTCAGATGTGCACTGTAAAACTATTTGTCCGCACAGCAAAATCATGAACAGACAAATCATTTGCGTGAGTTGAATACTTAGATTCTTGCAGTGGCAACGTAAAGAAAAGGTGATTCCTGTCTGTTAAATTTCTCTTAATTTTTTACTTCTTGTTGCAGCAAAAGCAATATTAAGTGACTTTAATATTTTGAACTGTATGGCTGGACAATGGCATCTCTTTGGATACTGTGGATGGGATATCCAATAATGTTCAGAATAATCAAATGTTTAGAATTTTTTTCACCAAGGCTGCATTTATTTGATCTAAAATACAGTAAAAATAGTAATTTTATACATTATGATTAAAATTTAAAATAAATAAATATATTTTACAAATTTAATTTATCTCTGTGATTTAAAATTGAATTTTCACCATCATTACTCCAGTCTTCAGTTTCAAATATATCTTTCAGAAATCATTCTGAAAATGGTCAATTGTGCTAAAATGTGCTGTTTGTGCTATTTATAATGTTATCCAAATATAATAAAATATGTGTGTATGTGTATATATATGTATGTATGTATGTATATATATATATATATATATATATATATATATATATATATATATATATATATATATATATATATTTATAATGCACTACTGCATTTTTTTTATTAAATATAACAAAGATATATACTGTGTATTTATAAAGAGAGAGATATATATATATATATATATATATATTTTTTTTTTTTTTCAGCAAAATTCAAATTGATCAATGAATCCTGAGTTTCCACAAATCAAGCAATAAAAATTCTTCAACACTGATAATAATAAGAACCATTATTAATAATTGGGCAATGATGACAATGGACCACTATAATGATTTTTTTAAGGTTCATGCGACACTGAAGACTGGAGTGATGATGCTAAAAATTCTGCTTTACCATCATAGGAAAAAATTACATTTTACAATATATTCAAATAGAAACCAGTTCTTTTATTGTAATATATATTTTAATATATGCAGCCTTCTTGAGCAAAATAGTCTTTCATTAAAAAAATAAATAATAATAATAAAATCGAGACTTTTCAGTGACAAAATCATCACAGGTAATTATCTAACCACTTGTGATCATTTAGTATATAAATAGTCAACATGTCCTCTGTCAAGACATCATTGTGTCCTTAAAGGTCCATTTGAGTGCACGCTGAGAGTCACGTAGCACCTGCTAAACCACTACTTGCTTTGCATCAGAACATTCACACGCAGCAGAAATCAGCGCGATGCACGACTTCATTACTGCTAATACCACTACGAAACTAAACAGCAAGCCCTGCAGATTAAGAGGAAGATGTTGGTATGACTGCAGCTGTGTCACTCATGTGTCTCTATAATGACACTCGTAATTAAAAGCGAATTAGTGTCCTCTCTTAAGGATGCGAGCCAGTGACAACGACAGCTTGGCAATCCATTATTCACACACCATTGCACCCGTAACTCCAGCCTCACCGTCAGAGGAGAAACCGACGGGGAGCACAGCAGACAGAGATCTCACCCCTGCAGAGGAAGAGGAGAGAAACAATTGCTTCTGTCCCATGCTATTATGAAATACAGAATAGGACTGATTGGATGCCAGTCATTCTGATTAATCTTTTATTATAGGCTTACATATTAGTGCAGCATTTCAGGGACAGTGCCTTGATTTTATTAAATTTATTTTCTTCTTCTTTTCATTTTAAGTAGTCATTCTTCCCTAAATGGGCAGACTCTATTTTGTCTAAGTAATTTAAAGTGACTTGCAGTTAGGCTGAATGATTTTATTAATTTATTATTTATAAATGAAGACAAAAATTAGACAAAAATCTATTCTATTAGGTATTGTATTCTACTTTCTCATATTTTCACATCCTTGAAATTAACGGAACTTAATTTAATTATTTTTTATTATTCTAAATGAATTCTGTCTGTCTGTCTGTCTGTCTCTCTCTCCCTCTCTCTGTCCGTCCTTCCGTCTGTCTGCGTCTCTTCTCTCTCTCTACTTTTTCAATATATTATGTTTTATTTAAATACAGTTGTGTAATTTTTAATCGTCATGCAGGATTTGAACCTACAGTCTTGTAACCAGCGTATACCAACATTGACAAATCAGTCTTTCAAGATGATTTTATGAAAGTATTTCTTTTATTTATTTATTTTTCAAGAAAGGGAGCCACATACATACAGGATACAGATAAAAATACAAATATCAACATATCTTTTATCTCTGGTCCAGGATTTCATAAGTCTGTACATGTGAGCATGGCAAGTGTTGTCTTTTTTTTGGCTGATATTTGTATGAAATGCACGCTGCAAGACACAGCCAGGTGTGGCCTGTGATCACAGAGAAAGATGAACATACAAAAGCAGAGTGTGTCACAGTGTGCTTGATGTATCGTCATAAGGGAATCAATGAAGAAATGTTTCAGGTTCAGTCAAAGTAAAGCTATATAGACAACATCTGAAAACAGTTTCCACATCAATCCTTCAGGATGGAAACACAAGCACTGGGTGCAGTTTGATTTGTCTTTAAACAAGGATAAATGTTTTAAAAGTGACCAAGACTTGAACATAATTTGTGTTTACCTGAAACAGCGTGATGAAATCGCCTTTTCTTTACAACGTTATATCCAATATTAAACTCCTCAAAGCCATTAAAGTGACTTCTATTGTAAGTGCAATATTGTAATTTGTGTTAACCAGGGTCATTACCAATGCTCTTTATACATTAATTATGAATTTACCAGCGGGCAAGCTTATTTTAAGTCTTTTATCCAGCAACTCTTTTATCCAAAGTGACTTAGAAAGGAAGAACCTCGAAAGCAATTTGTCATAAACCAGTGTTTGTTCATTTTTTCCTTGGAACATTAAAAATATTTTTTGATATTTATTTTGCCACAGGTGAATTAGAAATGAAGTGCCAGAAGACTTGGAATTTAATGCACACATCAAATGGACCACTTTTATGATATTCTTTGAAGCAGCATGAGCCAATTTGATATCCTGAGGTTTTTGATCTGGTTAAATCGTCCAGTGTATGTGTCTCCATATGATTGAGATCATGTCACAGAGGTTGTCAACAGAGCTTAACTAGTCTTAAACCTTGGAAACATTAATTGAACTCTCTCTCATAGCTCTCTTCAGGTATTGTGATCCCGTGAGTGTTGCATGCATCATGTGGATGATGCAGGTGTGAGTGTCATGTATTACAGTTTAAGGAGGAGCAGTTTATCCTTTATACAAACATTCACAAGCACAGACTGAGATTCAGTCAGCATCGTTAACCTCTAACAACCTCGTCTGTCTCCTGAATAAATGCACATATAGATCAACACTGACACGGTACTGATTTACTTGTCATTGGGGTCCAAAATCTGTTCTAAGAAATGCTTCTATTTTGCTTTTTTTTTATTATTGAATTTGGTTAATGTTTTCTTTGCATATTGTATTATTAGCTTGACAAATTTAGTGGAAAGTTTAATTAAAAAGTTGACCTGGAAAATAAGGTCAGTGTCATTTATTTGTATTAATGACCTGGAAATAAGACTTGATGACACTATTGACGAGCATATTTTGTTTACTCTTTCTAACAAGAGATTAGAACTGGGCATGCTGAAAAAAAAAAATAAATTCTCTAGGTTTTAAAGGAAAAGTTCATCCAAAAATGAAAATTTGCCAAAAATCGACACACTCAGACCATCCAAGATCTAGATGAGCTTGTTTCTTAATCATAACATCTCTTCATCACTTGCTTACCAATAGATTCTCTACAGTGAATGGGTGCCATCAGAATGAAAGTGCATGCAACTGATAAAAACAGCACAATAATTCACAATCAGAGTCAGAGGTATAAGTGGATTTTGATTATAAACACAATGCTTTTTGCTTCACAAGGTATTATCAATTAAGCAAAAAGCAGCATGTTTATAATCAAGATCCACTTCTTTAGAATCGTTTTGGAGTCTTTTCGCTAGTAAATGAAGTTTGATATGTGCATATTTCTCTCTTCATATTTAGCATTTAAAAAAAAAAAATCACCTTGATGTATTTATTTCTTACAAATGCACATTCGTACTTCACAAGAAATCATATGATAGACTGGAATCATGTGGATTACTTCTTATAAGCTGTTTAGACTCTCATTCTGACGGCACCCATTCACTGTAGAGAACCCATGCTAAATTTACCCACATCTGTTCTGAAAAAAAAAAAGATATTAGAGTACTTGAGGGTGAATAAGTTTTTCTTCTTTTATGATTTGCTTTTCATTACCATGGCTTCAATTGTTTTTAAATGTGAGCCAGTGATGGAAAAATCAAAGGATAACATGAAAAAAAAAATATATTGTTCAAGGTTCAATTAAATTCAAAACACCAGCAAATGGAGTGTTCTGGTTCTGTTGGTTTTCTAGCTTTATAGAGATGAAGACAGAATGTATCTTCACAGCATTTCAATGTTTTTAATAAGAACATAAAGAACAACTATGCTTTAAATCCTATTTTTACACAAAAGACATGTCCTCAAATTTAGAACAATTCAGGAGAGAGCAAAACTGGGCAATTTGTCCTTGACCCTTTTCACACATGAGCTCAAAATGCAAATCAGTATTTACACCTTCACCGTCTGTCTGCTTCAGTTCAGTCATAATGGTACAGAGCCTTGAACATCTTCAACTAATAGAGGCCTCTTAGAGAAGCAAATTGCATCATTTGCGTTTTCCCCATCAGCCTAGTCCTGCTTTAGAAACCCAAGGTTGTTGTGCACGCTGAAAAGTGGATGGCTAACAAAAATATGCATGCATATCGAGCATATAAACATGTGAAAGCCCTCAGAGAACTATGGGAAAAATCTTTTTAATTTGACCAGTCATTTCTTGGGAGGTATGAAGACACATGAGGACACTTCATCATGCTTTAAACCCAGAGGCATGATTAAGCAACCGAGATGGCCTTTTTAGTTCTTTTATTATTATAACTCTGACTAAAGGATTTCTTAAAAAAAAAAATCAATAAATCAGGGGAGAGCTGTTCTTCTAATCTGAAATCTGTGAATTATTTGGCTTGTTCTTCAAGAGGATGTGAAGTGTTACTAAGCAAACTGCACAGAACCCCCCACAGTCAGACCGTCCCTGCAGTGACATTGATAGATTGTGTGTTCTTGGCAGACACGGCCCTCCCTAAGAAGATCTGATAACATGAGACTTTAAGGGTGGCCATTTCTCACTAAAGGACACATGATGGCACACAACTCAGTGGCTTGTTTTACATCTTTTCTCAGTGGAGTTTGCACAGGCAAACTTAACTCTCACTATTGCTCAGAATTAAGACGGTTTCTGTGCGTGACTCATCCATTTGTTGCTCATCCTCAGCGTTTGTTCTTTGGGCATGAGATACCACAAATCACGCAGCTTGTTGAGGAGAGATGTGCTATTCATTTTCTAAGTGATCTGACTTATGATTTCTGCCTGGCAGGTGATCAAACAGGCAAAAAATTCCCTCAGACATTGAAGAAAGGACCTAAGCCTTTAATCTAGAGATTAAAATACCATAGTGTGGGCCTTTATTAATTGGGATTAATAACTCATAACACTATAGCATTGAACTGAAACCATTTAGTACACCTTAGCAACATGCTGGCGCTTTAAACAGTGATGTTATTGTTGAACCATTTGGGTTCTCCAAAGAAACTTTCAGGTAACAGTTCTTAAATGAGCCATTTTTCTCCTTAGTGGCACCATATTAATAATCTGAATATATTTATTTCACTATGAAGGTGCATTTTATGCAGTGAAAATTTTCCAAGGAAATTTAAAGTTCTTCACTGATGCGTCAATACCAATAAAGAACCATTATTTTTAAGAGTGAGTCACCTCCATCTCAACTTCAGCTCTCTTTAGCTAATATCTTTGACTAATAGCAATAACTATTTGTTCTGCTCTGGCAGGTCTAGTTCTCATTCAGTTTGTTACTGACTGAAAACACAGCTGCATATATGTTAACCAATTATGATGGATGTAATTATAATGATTATACAACAATCAAGAGGGGCTTTTGGATGCTTTTGGACAGATGGCAGTGGGTGTGCATATTCTTTCCCGTGAATTTCTGTCCGTTTGCATTCATTCACTGACGTGCTTGATGCATTTAGTTACACGATGAATGTATTATGGTCGTCCAAGTGGGAAAATCTGAGAAAGGTTTTAAGTCTCAAAAGAAACCCAGATTTTGCCTCAGAAATTAAGTGGTGACCCCACATGATACCCAAATTATTTACAATACAAAAAGTAAGAAATGTCCCTAAATTCAAACATTAAAATGTAATAATACTATTTTCAAGAAATGCAAAGGTTCAACAATATGCTAAATTATTAACGTGACACAAGCTAGCTAATTTGGTTTCTAAAGCATGATGCCCTAAACAGACACAAATTGACCTTATAAAACACATTGTGGTCTACACAAACCCTGCAAACCCATATTTAATGTAGTGTGGTTCATATTTTCCTCACGTTTAGGATTTTGCTCATGGATTTTGAAGATTATGTCATGCAGCCTCTTCATTTTTGGCTTTTCATTCTGTTTAGTGGATACATTTGTGCCAAAATACTGTAGAGTTGGATTGCACACATCTTCGACGCCCAAAATTAAAGCATTTATTTTGCAGTGTCAGCTATGAATGATTATATGGTTAGCTGCATTGTATTATGTGTCTACGACCCTGATCAGAACAGACCTGCAAGCCAATAGTTGAGAACCAGTGTTTTATGCCATGTTAAATTTGCAGCACAAAATAAAGAGAAAACGTCCAGTGTGATGATCAGATGTCAAGTGACAAAGGCATTCGGATGCAAGTGTTTCAAAAACATGAAGTCGATCTCTCTTTGAGTCATCACATTCGGATGATATGTTGCTCATAAAAAAAGTAATCAGCTAACTTTTCTGTCTGAACCAAGAGAAAGGACTGCTAAAAATCCAACTTTAAACGGAGAACAAAAAAGCGAATTCACGACACACATATACGATACCCACAATTCAACTCTCCCGTGGTGTGTCCAAGTTCAGCCAGGGTTGAAATCAAAACACAGTGGGAACTCGTGGTGAGGTTACAGTCCTCGCAAACAGGCTTTTCTTCACAGCAGTCAAAAATATCTTCTGTTGTTATGTAGTCCTCAGAAACATTCTCGTGGGTTGTGCTCAACTGAGCAATTACCGTCCACTGATCACGAGAGACGTTTCCGATGGTTCGGCATGAATAGTTTGTCACATCACTACACAACACAAAGGGATGAACAGGACAGTGGGCGTTGATTCCTTGGAGAGAGCAGGTAGTAGCTATCATACAGCAACAATGGCAGCGTTGAGAAACATTTGCTGGTTCATTACGGATGAATTTGCCTTGCGTGCTCACAAGCCCCATTGTGGGGGACGTTTATTGTTGGTTGAAGTAAAAACCAAACCGGTTCGACTCGAGGACGGTGGGGTGGGGGGTGTCAAATTGATGCCGTATCCGCTTGCTCAACATTTAAACGAGTCCAAAACGAGGGGTTGAGGATGTGTGCTGCCCATTCAGCCTAATTCTTTCTCCTTTTGTTTTGGAAAATTCAGGAAAGGCTTTATCTGAGCCGTTGCAAATCATAATGGTCAGTGGTGCATTTTCTCATGGGCCCCTCAGTGAATTGTGGATATGTCTCCCATCCAGGCCCCTGGCAGTGGTCTGGGATACGTGTATGCATTCTGTGAAAACAAGCGAGAATGCATTAGATTTACATGACAAATATAGCATTGTATCGGGCACTTTTCCAGCACAATTGGAATGCACTAAGCATGTTGTTTACACCCGGACTCAATGCATCCAAACAAATTAGCTTTCAAATGTGTTTAATTTGATAGCGTTCCCAAGATGATGTTTCTTGTGCAAATAATGCTCTGCTTTTAATCGAGCTAAACTGTCTTTGACTCTGGATGAAGATTCAATTAACTGTCACAACTATATATTCGGTATCTTTCTTCCTGCAGCCAGAAACATTTTTTAAAAGCATGTCATTTTCCAATTAACTTCTACACGGCGCATTCACGAGATGAGCGGTTCACTTAATGCACATAAACATGTTTTGCACTCATGTACAGAGTAACCTGTGTTGCGAACAGCTCCAATGTTGAAAACCGATTAAATTAAAACGATCCCTTATGGAAAAGTAGCTGTGCATACATCGCAGTATTGCATTAAATGCGAGTTACCAGATGCATGCAAATCATCTCCAATCTCTGTGCCTTCTCAGAAACACAAGTTTGTTCTCTGCTTAAAAATGTCCTTTCATCCAGCCAACAAGATTTTTTTTGTGTAATTATGTGCCAAACAGAGGAGTTTACATGCTGTTTTTATTTTGTAGTGTTAGTTGAATATATGATCTTCATTCTTCAAGACACAAAAACAGTAGGGGTCTGATCTCTCAATTGCAGGGCTCCACGGAGAGTTGTAATTATTGAGCTTATGAATAAATCATATATCATGTCTCGCAAAGTGGACTGAGTAGGATTCAGTTTGTCAAAGCTGAACATAAAGAGGAAGGTGTACTTGTAAGGCAAGTATAGCTAGGGCATGACTTTAAATTGCCTATTTAGTTCATATTATAACACTAGACACGGCTGTGGGCAGGAAACATACATGCATAGTGAGCAGAATATATTGACGTGATCAAGGAAATTAGAAAAGGCAATATCCATTCACACTAAGTGCAAATAACTGACCTTGAGTTATTGAAAAAGCTGTTTTCCCTCCACCTACCATTGCTTAGGCGATGTATGCTAAGTACAATAGCTTTCCACTTCAATTTCCACTGTGTGAGTGGCATGTCTGTTTGCACTTTGTCTGAAAAGGATGCTCTGTGTTGCTGTATATACTGGTTTAATATTCTGTTACACTTTGTGTAAATAGCTATTGGTGTTAAACACGCAGCAGGTCAAGTAAATTGGTTCTTATCAGCCCAGATTAAAGTGGCGACTGGAAATTATAGTATATATAATGGTGTAATAAAATTACTGGAATCAAAACCCTCATTTTTTTATTTATTCTTCTATATCTCTCTATTGAGTTGATGTCGAATGAACATCCAGTTAGTATTACAGTCTGTTGACTGATAAATGATAATAAAAAAGATCAAAAGAGTCATTATTTTTTGTTTGTTGCATTTGTTGAAATCAAAAGAAAGAAGTATTTGTATAATTGTTTTGTGCCCAGTCTGTCATTCTCATCTCATTCTATTCACACTGTAAGGTTTTAGTGCAAAAAATAAATAACAATTTAAATACTGTGTGGGTGTATTAAACTTACAGCAAGATAGTTTAGTACCAAATCTTTCCAGTTTTAATCTAAATGTACATGAACAGTATGTACTGTGAAAAAAAAAAAAAAAAAAAAAAAACTAATGAAACCTTTAAAAGAATCACTCAAGGTCATGTTGACATTATGCAAACACTGCATGCATACGTAAGGGAACATACAGTTCTTTAGTTTTCTTTGCATTTTAGTCTATCTATCTGTCTGTCTGTCTGCTGGCTGTCTGTCTATCTGTCTGTCTGTCTGTCTGTCTGCTGGCTGTCTGTCTGTCTGCTGGCTGTCTGTCTGTCTGTCTGTCTGTCTGTCTGCTGGCTGTCTGTCTGCTGGCTGTCTGTCTGTCTGCTGGCTGTCTGTCTGTCTGTCTGTCTGTCTGTCTGTCTGCTGGCTGTCTGTCTGCTGGCTGTCTGTCTAAGGTTCTATAGTTCTATCTATCTGTACCATTCTAGTTAGCTATCATTCTTCCTCTTGCTGTAGCGAAGTCATTTTTCTAGCTATCTAGCAATTCTTCTAGCTTTCGTTTTAGTTATTGTTCTAGCTAGCTATTTTTATAACTATCTGTCTACTGATCTAAAGATCTAGTTTATCATTCTTGCTCTTGTTCTAGTTAGTTTTTGTTCTAGCTAGCTGTCATTCATTCTAGCTCGCATCTAGATATCGTTTTACTGTCTACTGATCTGTTGCTCTAGCTAGCTATCTGACAATCATTCTAGCTAGCTGTCATTCTATCTCTCATTCTAGTTAGCTATTGTTCTAGCTAGCATTCTAGCTATTGTTTTAGCTAGCTACTTATTGTATCTAGCTAGCTAGATCTAGCTGCCATTCTAGCTATCTTCTGATTTATAGTAGGACAAGAGCAAGAATGATAGCTAGAACTATATATCAGTCGATAGTTGGCTAGAACGACAGCCAGAACTATATCTAGCTAGATAAATTTAAGAACAACAGCTAACTAGGATGAGAGCTAGAACTCTAGTAAGCTATTGATATAGCTGTCGTTCTACCTCTCATCCTAGTTAGCTGTTGTTCTAGCTATCATTCTAGATAGCTGTCCTTCTAGCGATTGTTTTAGCTAGTTATTTATCTAGCTAGATATACAGTAGTTCTAGCTGTCATTCTAGCTTACTATTGACTGATCTATAGTTATAGCTAACTATCATTCTTGCTCTTTTTCTATTTTTCTATCTAGCTCTTGTTCTAGTTGGCCATCAAACTAGGTAGCTTTTTATAATCATTCTAGTTATCTGTCATTCTTTTTATTTAGCTATTTTTAAACTACCATACTAGTTAGCTAGTTCGAGCTATTGTTCTAGCTAGCTGTAGTTTACGTTATAAACACTTTTATAAAGATGGGACGTACTGAGGATGATAATGGGGAAGTAAACGTTGTGAGCCAGATTCAAACTCTAATTGCCCTTAGAAGCACCACTGCAGCACGTCAGTGTGTTTATTGATAAACCTTGACTCCAGCTATGTTTTCTTTTGATCCTGAGTTTTGAGATTTCCAGATTGTTATAAATCACTCAGACCTCAGATAACCGCTAACCTGAGAACTCTTTTCACCACGGTGGGAGATGCTTCTCTAATGGCTTTTTAATTTGCACCTCATCAGTCCTGCTATAGAGTTTTCCAGACGGAGAATGGATAGCGCTCACCTTATCATTGATTAGTCTTTCTCAGAGACTCTAAATGAGCCTGTCCATCAGAGGTGCTCATTTCTGTACAAAATAACACTTACCATAATGCCATCATTATAAATCTGCCTCTGTGCCACCTAACTACCCTTTCAGCACACGTCTGCACTCATGTGTGTTAAATTGTGTGTGTGTTTGTATGCAAACTTGCCTTGATTTATCAAGCCTGAATTGCTGTGGATTGTGAATAAAGGACAGCAGCTCTGAGAGATGCAAGCCAAACGCTATGACAAATAAACAGGCAAGCATATAAATCTTGATGGCCACTCCACCTCTCCGCCTGTACAATAGAATCATGAGTCATGCAGTGATGCAAATTAACTGATGGACCACATAAATTGTTATGATGACAAATAAAAACGTCAACATCAACACTTCGCCAGGTTGGAACACATTTCATATAATGTGGCAGACGGCTGGAGTGAATATAACAGTAGTGAGACACAAAAATGAAAGGTTATTACTTTCACAGCTCAGAAGTCTCATGGAATATTTTGTTATGTATTAGTCTTTTGATATGTCAATATGCCTCAGATGTTTCTGCTAAAACACCCTTAAGAAAAATACAGATTCTCACAAGCTGAAATACAGGAACAGCATTAAATGTGCATAGCAGCTAGGATCATTTGCTTTTGTGAGAAATATTTGAATTTATATTGAGATCTCTGACTTTTTAATTTTTCTAGGCAAGACTGAGCATAGTTTAAACATTCCCCTCTAGAGGAGAGAGGTTTTGTATTCGGTGGTGTTATTTTTGTCCAATGTGATTTCGGCCACAGTGTTTTAGGGAACCACTTTAAACTTACATTAGGCTTCTAACTTAATCACAGAGGAAAAAAATCTAGATAGGAGATTTCAGCAAATGTCTCCAATTGTGCTTTATTTTAATCTCATTGTTACATAGGAAAAAAAATCTAAGATATGTGTTTTTATTGTGTATTTTATGGCTCCTACGATATTCGAGAATCTCCCGATTTCATTCAGAGGCCAAACCGAGCAACAATATGCAATTTGGGGCTGTTACTGATATTTATATTACTGCTTTATAACAGTGTAGCAGACTACTTGTATTAATAATGCAAATGAATATGAGTTGTCACTCTTTATCTCCCATTAATATGTCTTATTAATGGATATTTAAATTTTCTTAAATGATCAAACTCAGTTTTTTAATATTGTGTGGGCAAAAAGAGTCTGATTTATAATTGATTCTCATATTTTAACATGATTTTTTTTTTCTCTAAAAATAATGTATGGACAATCAAGTAAACCTATGACTTACAACTAAAATGACATTTACTTGCTAAGACAATAAGAATCATCAATCAGATGACAGAAGGCATTAGAAATGTGCATATTTTCATGTCTCATATGATACAGTATATGGGCTTAATGAGGTTAAAGGAACATCTCACCCAAAAATTTTAATTTATTGTTTGCACATGCAATTTTAAAAATGCACAAATGTAAAAAACCCAATCCAAAACTCATTTTTGAAGAATGTTCATAGCTACACAATGATAGTTCATAATGCTCAAATTGGGCTCAAAAATAGGTAAATATAACTCTTTCATGGTAATGCTCTTCATTTACATTAACGCACTATATTCCAAATCTTATGAAGTCAAATGAGCTTGTGCAAAGAAAGCCCTTTTTTTTTTTCTTTACTCTCCTCTGGGAAAGGATGTCAAAGGGATTCCAATAACAGAATGTGGCAAGAAAAAAAAATGCATGTGCAATCAGACCTCATTTGTACCTAGTTTATTTTTACATTATTCCAGTTTGAATCGGATCCCAGAGGTGATTGCGCATATGTGCACACGCATTTACATGCCCACCCACAGCATTCACTCGTACTCCCATCAGGTAACATCGAAATGAGTAAAGCTGCAGAGTGAAGCGAGCATGTAGGTCATGCAACAATTTCCTTTTTGACGGCTGTGAAGGCAGTATGCAGATGCACACCCAGAGGGCTCGTAGGAGTTTGGATTTGTATAATTGTCTCTATTACTAGCAGGAGAGTGACTTTTATATGTCAAATGTTGGTGATTGCAGAAAAAAAATAAAAAATTAGACCAGCATCTGCAGGTAGGGATGGCGATATCTTCAGGCTACTGTGACATTCTCAGAGGGGAAATTTCAAGAAAAAGTTTAACTGCGCTTTTAAGTGCCCCATTGTACATTATGAAACAGGACAAAAGTGAAACAGCTTGTTAGCTGTGAATAACTGAAATCAAGTTAAATAAGTTCCACAATTGCAGGCGTGCTGATAACTGAGGGAGAATTGTGACCTTTTTAAGATGTATATTCAATGCTCTCTGCAGGAAAGACTCCTCTTTTACTTGCTGATTAGACTGATTCTGTTTCTTCAATGCTGGTTGGATTTGAAAAGCTGGCGATGTGTGGAAGGGAATACTAGCATGCTGCATACTGTGCAGTATTCCGTGCATATTGCCTACTAATAGTGAGTAAGACGTAGCAAGAATTCATGCACTAGTTAATTGTAAGATTTTGGCCTAGTCGGACACTTTTAAAGGTATCGTTCAACCCCCGCACAACAAACATTTACTCACTGAGTTTTTCATCTAATGAAAAACAAAACAACAAAAAAACAACAACAAAAAACATTTTTTTTTTTTGAAGAATGTTGGTGCCCAAATACTTGCTGGGATGTTAGGAAAGTAAATGGTTACCAGCAGCTGTTTGATTCCAAAACTTTTTTTGAAATATCATCTTTTGTATTCAACAGGTAAAAGTTTATGTAAATTAAAATCTAACTTTGGGCTATTAGAACCCAAAATATTAAATGGCAAGAACTTTGTCAAGTTTGGTGGTGAAGGTCCAACTAATATGCTTTTTGAGCATGCTCAGTTTAATGCACTTGAATAGTTTGTATTTTTGGTTAGTGCATGGCCACTTTACGATAACATATATTTATTATTCAGAGTTAACAGCAGTTTCATATCTATGTTGAGTTTTTGATTGCATTTGATTGTTTCAAGTTACCATTCTATTTTAATCAGTATCAACATTTATATATATATATATATATATATATATATATATATATATATATATATATATATATATATATATATATATATATACAGTATTGTTCAAAATAATAGCAGTACAATGTGACTAACCAGAATAATCAAGGTTTTTCGTATATTTTTTTATTGCTACGTGGCAAACAAGTTACCAGTAGGTTCAGTAGATTCTCAGAAAACAAATGAGACCCAGCATTCATGATATGCACGCTCTTAAGGCTGTGCAATTGGGCAATTAGTTGAATTAGTTGAAAGGGGTTTGTTCAAAAAAATAGCAGTGTGGCATTCAATCACTGAGGTCATCAATTTTGTGAAGAAACAGGTGTGAATCAGGTGGCCCCTATTTAAGGATGAAGCCAACACTTGTTGAACATGCATTTGAAAGCTGAGGAAAATGGGTCGTTCAAGACATTGTTCAGAAGAACAGCGTACTTTGATTAAAAAGTTGATTAGAGAGGGGAAAACCTATAAAGAGGTGCAAAAAATGATAGGCTGTTCAGCTAAAATGATCTCCAATGCCTTAAAATGGAGAGCAAAACCAGAGAGACGTGGAAGAAAACGGAAGACAACCATCAAAATGGATAGAAGAATAACCAGAATGGCAAAGGCTCAGCCAATGATCACCTCCAGGATGATCAAAGACAGTCTGGAGTTACCTGTAAGTACTGTGACAGTTAGAAGACGTCTGTGTGAAGCTAATCTATTTTCAAGAATCCCCCGCAAAGTCCCTCTGTTAAAAAAAAGGCATGTGCAGAAGAGGTTACAATTTGCCAAAGAACACATCAACTGGCCTAAAGAGAAATGGAGGAACATTTTGTGGACTGATGAGAGTAAAATTGTTCTTTTTGGGTCCAAGGGCCACAGGCAGTTTGTGAGACGACCCCCAAACTCTGAATTCAAGCCACAGTACACAGTGAAGACAGTGAAGCATGGAGGTGCAAGCATCATGATATGGGCATGTTTCTCCTACTATGGTGTTGGGCCTATTTATCGCATACCAGGGATCATGGATCAGTTTGCATATGTTAAAATACTTGAAGAGGTCATGTTGCCCTATGCTGAAGAGGACATGCCCTTGAAATGGTTGTTTCAACAAGACAATGACCCAAAACACACTAGTAAACGGGCAAAGTCTTGGTTCCAAACCAACAAAATTAATGTTATGGAGTGGCCAGCCCAATCTCCAGACCTTAATCCAATTGAGAACTTGTGGGGTGATATCAAAAATGCTGTTTCTGAAGCAAAACCAAGAAATGTGAATGAATTGTGGAATGTTGTTAAAGAATCATGGAGTGGAATAACAGCTGAGAGGTGCCACAAGTTGGTTGACTCCATGCCACACAGATGTCAAGCAGTTTTAAAAAACTGTGGTCATACAACTAAATATTAGTTTAGTGATTCACAGGATTGCTAAATCCCAGAAAAAAAAAATGTTTGTACAAAATAGTTTTGAGTTTGTACAGTCAAAGGTAGACACTGCTATTTTTTGGAACACACCCCTTTCAACTAATTGCCCAATTGCACAGCCTTAAGAGCGTGCATATCATGAATGCTGGGTCTTGTTTGTTTTCTGACAATCTACTGAACCTACTGGTAACTTGTTTGCCACGTAGCAATAAAAAATATACTAAAAACCTTGATTATTCTGGTTAGTCACATTGTACTGCTATTATTTTGAACAAAACTGTATATATATAATGTGTGTATGTGTGTGTGGGCGTGTTTTTGTGACATATCAGGACATAACACTATATGACCTTTTCTCTTTACTCAACAAGCTGATACACAAGAAAAAATAAGATGGTTAATCATAATTCATAAATAAAGAAAAAGGAAGTTAATCATAATCTTAACTTTAAATTCCCAAACAACAGTCAGTTATTGAGTTAATATAAGACTTTTTTAATAGTTGATGGAAGCGCAGACTAAATTAAAGTTGATGCTTCAAGTTTTTGAGTCTTCTCAACATCTGATGTTTTACAGTAATGGTATTCTACATGGTGTGCTCTTGTATACTGCACTTTTTGGTAGGTTTTGTTGTAGGCCAGCTGGGTGAAGTGCTTTAGCTCTAGAGGAGTAATTCAGCTCAAATTTGGTCATAAAATTCTATTTCGTCTGTGGAACACAAAAGCACTTTTTGTCCTAGCTTGGCTTTTTCATGCAATTAAAGTTAATGTGGCTAATTTAGACTAAAAAATGACAGTAAAAGCACCATGGAAGCCCCAGAAAGCTGTTATATGACTTCAGATGACTTGAAATGCAGTGCATTGGCAGTTTTAATGGTGGCTTTATGCTGTTTTTTAGCCTTTTTTCTGATCAGCATCTTTCCCCATTCTCTTTTCTTGACTTTTATTTTATAGGGCATACCAGACATTCAGAATCAAGTTTTCCATTTGTGCTTAATAGAAGAAAGAAAACTAAAGGAGAAGAACTGCAAATAGGAGAATTACCTTTCTGTTTAATTAGCCACTGGGTCGAGGGATCAGGCAAAATTCCTTCTTTCTTAGATGAAGTCTCATCGTAGTGTGATATAAATAGCATTAACATCCTGCCGCACAGTTTGTTTTTAATCTGCACCTTTAATCCAAGATGGATTCTGCTCTATGCTTCTCTGCTCACTTTAATTTCCTCTCTCACTCCTTAAAGAGTGTTGAGAGAGAGAGAGAGAGAGAGGAGACTGCAAGGGCAGTTATGAAGCGATTGTGCCAATGGATTTCTCTAATAAAGCAGGACTTCCTCTGACCCCCTGAGCTCAACCGTCCCTTCAGCTCTACACCTCTGCTGTCACACTGTGAGTGTGTGAGTGTGTGTGTGTGTGTGTGTGTATGTGCATATGCCACAGCTCGAGAAGGCAGCCGCTTTCAGCAGATAGGGCACTAAGTGTCTGCCTTTAACTGATGGAGGAAAAACTCCACTGAAACTGAAATAGTTGCAGAAGTGAGGGATACAGTGTGTAAATAACTTATACACTGCTGTTTGGTTGAACATCAGGTGCCCCCCTTTAAAAAAAAAAAAAAAAAAACTACACTGGCCTACTTTAGGGTTAGTTTTGAATAGTAATTGGGTTAGCTTTGTTTCACATACCTGGCAACCCTGGCATCAAGCTTTGATGCAAAAGTAAAAAAAAAAAAAAAAAAAAAAAAAAAAAAAAAAAACGTGTCATATATTTCAAGTGTTATGGGTGTAGGCCTATATTATTGAGTTTGTTGAAAAACAAACCAAACTTTGCTGTATTATTTAACTGTACTGCTATTTTTGATATGAAACAATGCCTCATACTGCGTTTCAAATTCTGACCATTTTATTATAATATCCAAACAATACCGTTTTGGTTCTGTTTAATGTGGAGTGACCGATTACAGTGCCTCAGTTAAAGAGAATTTAATTTGTGTTTCATTTATGTAATCTTCAGTATCTAATTTATGTTTGAATAAATCCGTCAGGTTTTTATGACAGCCAGAAAATCCTGACCTTGGCTGTTGGTCTCTGTGCAAGACTCTATTAGCACTGCAGTTCACTCCAACTCGCCGAGGAAAAACACACAAGTTGTTAGAAATCAATATTAATCTCTCAACTATTGCTATAAATTGTAGCTATATAACTACATGATAATCCGATAGTACTATTTTATTATAATATTGCTGGTTAAATTTAAATGGTGTATGCAAACACATTTTTTTTTTTTTACTCATAATGAAGGTATAATTCTGACTTCACAATTACATAATTGGGTCTGTATTTCTAACTTTATTAAAGCGGAGGAGGTGATCAGTTCACGTGCTTTGTGCTGCCACTACTCGTCACTCTACATTAAACAGCATCTAAACAGTAATTATTATTTGAATATTGTGATAAAATGGACAGAATTTGAAATCTGACACTTTGTTTCATATAAAAAACAAACAAACAGCGCAGAGCTTATTGTGATGGGAGGCGTGCTATTAAAAAAATGAGACCAACACCAGGGTGAGTTAACGATGACTTGATCTTCATTTTTGGGTGTACTATCCATTTTAACTGATTTTGTTTTTCAAGGCTACACACTTTTGTTTTAATTTTCTTTTATGTTTAGATGTTGTACTGGAAAACAAGACAAGTCTTTTTTTTGTTTTGTTCAGTTACTCTGAAAGAAAAAGATTCAATAAACATGTATTGATAAAGTTTTACAGATGAGTTACATCACACATTGCTCTGAGTTTTATTTGAGACAGTTGTTGGCAAGTGAACTAGATATCCTCAAAGCAGAACTGCTCTTTTTCTGGGTTATGTCTGTGAAATAATCACTACTCACTACATTTAGACAGATACAAATTCTAATTGAAAAGTCTGCACACAGTTGACTGTGTTTTATTTATAAGCAGTCACAGACTGCCACTGCTGTGCAATTACACTCTTTAAATGATTGGGCTATCATCGTGGTGTGAACTATTTCAGATAAAACACCCCTAATCAGCACGTCTAAACACAATCAACTTCTGATTTTGTGGTTTGTAGTTTTGACCCGAGCAGTTCTAAACTTGATTTTGCAATGAAATATACTGAATCGTTTTTAGGATTCACATTAGATTTTATAATATTAAAGAAGTCAGGATTTCATGTTGATTTTAACATTGCTTTCGATCCAAGTAAATACAAGAATTGTGTGCCTTATGCAAAGAGTGTAAGACTCGAGGGGGAAGGATGCAAGCACAGCATAGAATTATCTTTTGTAAAGTTTTATTCGTCTCACAAATGATACGCAATATCTGAGGTGAAATGAATGGTTTCTTCAGGATATGATAACGTGAAGACATTTCATATTTCTAAGAATGCTGCACATTTTATATGACATTTCTGAGTCACCAAGCACAACTGCAGATGTTACAGTAATTCAATAATAATAATAATTATTACTATTTATTTACATTGATATGATTTGATTATTCGCATAACTCATAACAAATCCCTCTTCACCTTGCAGTGGAATCCATTTTGCATGTAATGCACATATACATAACATTAGCATCTTGACTCTGATCCGTTAGTCTGAAGGCTCCTGACACAAAACACGCATTGCTTTCTCCCTCAGAAAATGCCGCAGCCTCTAAAAAATGTGCCAACTGCCGTCTATTAATACACCTCGCCTTTGTATCTCATCCATTTTAGCCTGTTGTTTGAAAATTGCTAATAAATGTGACGCCTGTGTAAACGGCGTCCTTGGCTTACTCCTGGGAAGAGCCGTGTGCAGTTTAATTTGGAGTGCAAATTTAAAGTAATTATCATTAGGCCTATTTTGTTGCAGGAAACGATGGAGTTATCACGTAATTGATACTGTTGTTGTCTAAATGATCAGCCTGAGCCAGTCACACTATCAAAACAGACCTGCTCACACAGATTCCTTTTAAATTAATATTTGCTAGTGTTTTTAAAGAGAGAGAGACAAGGAGAGATTTACTTCTTTTTTCTTAATTATTAAATGACTTTATTAAAAAAAAGTGTGGGTTGTAACTTATTTATACAAATTATTGCTTATTAATGCTGAACAAAAAATATATATAGTAGACGTATTAATATATAAATCACTAATCATTTTCTGCATGCAAAAATAGTAAAACTTTCTTTACGCAAAATATAATTCCTCAGCTTTGTGATATTTACTCAAACTGAAAAACTGTGATTTGTTTTAGAAAAGCCATGTTGCGACAATCTACTGCATACACTACCTTGCTTGAAATTGGACCTGCAGTTTTCTATGAAGAAATGTGCATTCAGTCGAAAAATATGAACTCAAAATGCAATTCTAAGTGCATTTTACTTCATGGTTCTGGGGGCAAAGTATCCTTATCAGTTGTAGAAGCAAACAAGCAGCGAGTATCCACTTAGAAAACTTCAGCAGGGATGAAAAAAAAATGAGCAATTTCATGCTGAGATTAGAAATGTGAAGCCAAGGTGGAAGTGCCACTGATAAACAGCTAGAAAAACAATCTCACTTATTAGGGTCGCCAGAAGATTGGAAAAGTTAGTCACAGTACTGAAATACAGGTTAAAGCGGAGCATGACATTTAGTGTTTATGCCTTTCAAATTCAAGATGCATGCTCCACCAGGTTGTCCTAACGAATCAAAACACAAAACCACAACAGCTGGGTTTGAATTGGGAACCGTCAACTGTCCAGGAGATTGACTGAATAATTAGCACAAGAACAGCATGCAAAAATGATGTTTATGCAAATGCTAAATGTATTCTGCTTATGGTGTTACAAATCAGTTTCATAACAACTACATTACTGATCCTAAAATACTCAAGTCTCACTTAACAAAACAGACATGTTTTAGACAAATTTATTATTATTATTATTATTATTATTTATTTATTTTTGTATTTGTGGTAGGAGAAATTAGTCATGTCATTTATTAGCCCCTGAGGAATAATATAAGCTCTAAATGCCTTCAGCAGGATGCATATGAGCATATGCCACACTGTATACTTTTATAATTTGGAAGCTTTCTAGAGTGGTGGGAAGATGATTGGCATCTTTATGAAACTATCAGGCACTGTAAAATGTGACATTCTCTGAATGTCACACATCAGCACTGGGAGAAAAGCCAGTGGCGTCGCTTTCATCATTATGGTGACACGAGTCAAGGCAGTGGCTCTCAGCTGGTTTCACTGCATTGGACATCAAGAATTGGATAGCAGCAGGATGATTCACTGTTTTGGTTAGTGTAAATGTCTTTTGAAATGCAATAGTTTTATGCTTTCAGCAGACATTACCTTGTGTAGTTTCGTGTATGTGTGTGTTCATGCATATTCTCGTATTGGCCCTGTTGTAATTTGATTATATTGTAATATACAGATGAAATTGTCCCAAATTACCATAGTACCAAATTACCCACCCCCACCCCTCCTCCTTTTAATAAGGCTGTTTATTGCTCTTTACTAACTATGCATGATTACGTGGTTAGTTCCATATAATATTATGGCTGTAAATCAATTTTTAGGCCTGATAATTAATTAAATTAAATTAACTACGCCAATTCATGAAATTAAACAGAATTGATTGCAAATATCTGCTGAGAAGATATTTATGTAAAATTAACATTTCAAAGCATATAATAGACAAAAATGGCTTTAGAATTGTTAAATACATGTAGGCTGATATTCAGTTAAATGGAAAAAAAAACTAATTTTACAATGGAGTCTTCACAGCTATTTATGTAGGATCCATTCATTTGCATTGACATATTTTGCTTATTTATTTATTGGTCTTCATACACATTTGGCTAGTGCATTATATTTTTTTACATTTACTTGGTTTTTAAGTAATTTTAAGCAGACTCACAAAAACATGAATGGATACTTCAGGCTTGAATGGTTAGAAAATACCTAATTACAGAGTTAACAAATATTAGAGGGCACGATAAATAGCATCACATTTTAAAATAATCACACTAAATGAACATTAAATTAAAATGATAAGCCTAATTTGCATTTCCCACTGCTTTCTGTCACCCTTTCAATATGGTCCATCAGTTGAGGCCTGATGCAATGCATGCAGAAAAGTATTTCACCCTGAAAAATACAGTGAGGATTTGATAGAAGCTTGCGCCGTCACATCTCATCCAGTGAGTCCTACTATTGCTGTGCTTTTCTCTTGGGGTGGGACAGAAAGTCAAACAGGGTACAATTAAGGCGTGTATCTTCCCCATCAGAAATGTCATGCATTATCTGGTTAGGTTTGTAAAAGCTTTTATGAGGCTACTTTTAATTATTTTGCATCACCCAAAATAATAAGAGAGACCAGAGTCGATCTGACACAAACATGAGAAAGAAAGATAAAGAATAAGATGCACAAATGAGTATCCCACTCATTAAATGTCAAAACTGAATATGTGATGACCCATTATAACACAGAGCTCCAAAGATGTGACCAAATGAACAATGTAGCAGCCCCAAGCAGGAGTTAAAAGACTAGGCAATAATTGAAGGTGATGGAAAACATGAATATGTACATTGATTTCCAACAGCTGGTACTGGTAAAGGGCATGTAGTCATGCAGCATAATGCGTCTAGAAAAAAAAAAATGCTTTGTAAAATAAAGCTCCATAATTTAAGTCCATAATTACTGAACGCTGTTTCAGTTCCTTCTCGTTCCGTGATAAACACAAGGCTTATAATAATGACTCACAATAATGTCATTGTGAGTGTTGTTTCATGTCAAGAAGGCTTCGTTTCTGTGAGGCAACTACAGATGACACTACTCTGCTAGGACTGTTAGCTATGAATTAGGTTTAATCGAGGGAGACCGTCAAAAGAAAATAATAGAGCTGGTTGAATAGCACTTACGGGTGGTAAAATCAAATAAAATAGTATGATGGGTCAAAGGATGAAGTTGTTTACAACTTTTACACATTACTTATCAATGTAAACCAAGGTAGCAGAATTTAAACCTGTATCCTGTTGAACACTTCCCTGTGTGCCACATCTCTGACAACTCCAACTCAAAGGAATAGTTCACTTAAAACCATGCAGCAACAAAAGTAGATTATTGTTATTTACTTATTTAGAGGCTCAGGCGATGTCTAGTAGTATGACTTTTGCATTTGAAGGAGGAGGTCATGTGATTTTATTTATTTTATCCACATGATTGTCCTTGATTGATTGGTCTCTTACAGGTTAGGAGACTTTCTCATGAGGAGATAGACAGGTAGATGGTGGGGAGAAAAGTATACCGCAGGGAGCCGCTCCATCACCTGCCACACTAAGTCACATTTATTTTTCAGTGAGCAGCCTCAGTCCTTTAAAGTGCCTACTTCTTTTATACTTTTTATAATAGTGACCAACGTCCTGTGCAGTGTTGATCATAAGGACTGTGGACTGTTCAAAATCTTAAGGTCCAAAACCCCCTCTCTATTCAAGCACTGCCCAAAGTGTACAATTTTATCATTTACTCTTTCTAAACTTTTATACTGTTATTTGCTCTGTAGAACATGAAAGGAGCATCTTTTAGTTTTTATTTTTTTCCATTAACCATCCATTCATTCAAACCATAAAGATTCATATGACAAGTTTCATGAGCATGATTAACGTGGTCACTGAACTATTGCTGTATGAAAAAGTCTTTGTGTGAAGATTCTTCACATTTCACCTTTAGAGAACTACCGAAAACAATTAACAGCATGTTTGGAATTACTTGGTGAGTGACTAATGAGAGAATCTTTTAATTTAAGTGAACCATTCCTCTACTCATGCAATTAAATGTGAGTATTTGAATGATGTGTTTCAAAGTAGCAACAGGAAGAAGGAGAGAAGGTTTACGGGCAGTCATGCTCATAAAAACTTTACCTCTGACTCCCTGGTGCAGAGAATGCGTTTTTTTAGCGGTAGGTCATACCTCGCACTCTCTGGAGCCCGAGATGGTGCAGGTGCACGCCCCGTTGACCAAAGAATCCATGGTCTCGGCATTGGCATGGTTGTAGCTTAGGTAATACTCTTGAAGTTGAGAGTTGATGTTGTGCTCAGGCTCTTGAGTCTTTTTCCTGCGCTTGCGTCGAATGGAGTGCTGCTGGAGTTGCCTCATGCTGTTAGGGTATCGTCGCCACGACACGTAAATCACTAATAGGATTAAAGACACAGATAGAAATAGGGCAACACTGCCAGCGATGATCTTGTGGAAGGTCATATGCTCAAATTCAGGTTCGGGGGTGAAGGGTAGGCTGCTAGGTGTTACCGAAAGGGGTGGTAGGAATTCATTGTTGGACTGAATAGGGAACAAAACCTTTGGGGTGACTCTTTGTACGTGGGTAACTTTAGAAACCTGTCTAGTTGTGGTGCGTGGGGTTGTAGTGGTGGTTGTGGGTGGTTTTGTTACATAAAGAGTTGTTGTAGTTGTAGTCAAAAGAAGTGTTAATTCCGTGGTCGGTTCCACAGTGAATATCTCCTCACACACAGAGTTGTTCCTCACTGCGTCCATGACTCTTTCTCCCTGAAGGGATTTGGGAGTGCTGCAAATAATACTGGCATCTCGAGTCCCCCTGAAGTTTCTCAGCCAAGACACCAGAGGGCAGATACTAGAGCTACAGTCCCATATGTTTCCTGCCAGGTTGATAGTGCTAATGGAGATCCACGATGAAACAACCTCCTGGGACACGTTGCTTATCTTGTTAGACTCCAGATTGAGTGTATGCAAGTTGGGCAGACACCTAAAAATAGCCGGATCCAAAACTTGAATTTCGTTGCCTGATAGATCCAATTTCTGTAGAGTGTGCCAAGTCCAAGGCGAACCCTGGACAACTGACCGTATGCGATTCCATTGCAGATAGAGAGACTGCAGATTCAAGAGGCGTGGAAATAGGAAAAAGTTAATCCTGGAAAACTGATTGTGTTCAAGGTGAAGTTCTGTCAGCCTGAGCAGTCCTAGAAATGTCGTACGAGTTATAGTCCGTAGGCGATTGTAACCCAAATCTAGAAACTCCAGGCTTCGACATTCCATAAAAGTACGGACAGGGATGCTTTTAATGTTGTTTGATCGCAGGTGAAGATTCTGAAGCTTGCGTAGTCCATGAAAATGCCCTGGCATCAAGTCCTGCAGCTGGTTGTAGGACAGGTCAAGGTTGCGCAGGTTTGGGACAGTCTCAAAGGTGCCGTTTTGCAACTGCGCAATCTTGTTAGAGCTTAGGATTAGTTCCTTTAGCCTGCGAAGCCCCTGGAAAGCCAGTCTATCCACTACGCTGATGGAATTGTGGTCCAGGTAGAGCCAGACCAGCTGGTTGAGGTGAGCAAACTGGTAAGGTAGCAACAACAAGAGGCTGTTGTACCGCAGGGATAGACCCTGGCACCCTAGAGAGATGTTCTCTGGGACGTCTTGAAAGGCTCCAGACTCGCAGTAAACAATCTTGCCTTCGCATCGGCAACTCACAGGGCACATCCGCTCCCCCTTGCTGAGCAGCAGGAGAACAGAAGCATGGAGAAGAAAACATGACAGGCGCCCTTCCCAGAGTAAGGGCCCTGCAGAGAGAGACAGACAGACAACATTTGAGGTCAGTTTTAGTATTCACCCTAGTGAGCACAGGTTTGCAAGTGACAGTGGGTGCACTCATCAGTTATGCACAGCCGCATCTTTATCATCAAGAAAAACGATTCATGACTGTGATGGATGGGGAACATCCTGTAGAGTGTGCAGTGTTTGCAAGCTATTAAGACATAATGCATGAAATCAAAAAAAAAAAAAAAAAAAAACACTGGGGACCCTCTAATTGAATATGAAAATTCAAGCTGAATTATCCATCATTTAGCACTACACCTTTTAACGTGCACTGGTTTTAGCCAAAATGGAAGCAAGTGGGAAGCGAAGAGGGTGTTTTAAATGAATGGAAATCAATGAGATCCACTTATCAGAGCGGAGCTAATCAGCATACATCTAACATATGCATGGAACAGTTAGTCGTTTCTCGTACACCCCCTCAAAAGATTTAACTAATGTTGCAGATTAAAAATAGCATGCACAATCTACAGTACATAGCTCAAAGCAGCTGAATTCTGAATGCATCTTAGACTTCAAGCCAAATTAAGTATGAGAGAAAGGCAACATAAGGGTCATCCATCTCAAAGTTTGCTTGTATCATTAGCAAGTAACACATGACAAATAAGTTTCCCACTGTTCTGCTGCTTTGCGTTGATGCTTTAACAAGAAGAGATGTACATTACCAATGGGGCATACCAAACGGTTTACACTGTCATCAATTTGATATAATAGTGTCCTATTGGGGCAGTAAATATGTTTCATCCTGTGGCTAAAGGGCAGTCACCCATCTCCTGCTGACTAGTTATTGGAACAGAGAGATGGCATTGAGACCAAGTCGCTTCCCTTAGCAGCAGAGATCATTAGCGGTATGGTCTTAATGGATAAAGATCCATAAGAAAATAGTAATTCTTCCAACAGGAGACTTTGCAACCAAGCAAGCTGGCTGTATTCCCTACAGTCTTTTATATAAAAAGAAGACAACATTTTATAAGTAATTATATGACCCATTAATACTGCACATTCTTTTAATTGGGGACAAAAAATTTGATGAGAGCCGTGCTCCCACAGAGATATTGTATGGGTTTTCCTCAAGGAAATTTCATGAGCAGTGGGCTACTCGATGGATTTGGTACATTTTCTACTGCTTGTTATTAAACTGGTACAACAGGAAAAAACATAGTCCAAGAAAAGGCTGCATGTGAACCTTAGCAATCAATCTCCACGTCTAGCTGTTAAAGAAATCAATGAGCAAATTAAACCTTTGAGAGTCATTAGAGGCCAAAGATTTGCAGAGCTTATTCGCGTAATGTTTTCCTCTCACTTAACTGTTTAACATCAAGAGTAAACAGAGAAGGATGTTTTTAAAATCATAGCTGCCCAATGTGTTTTTAATGGAGTTTTTTTTTTTTTTTGAAGATTTGTTGTGCTTTTCTGACTATCCACATGCTACAATTATGCTTTCTTGGATTAGATTACCTGAACTAAACATTAAATCAAAATCGATCTGTTTAAATTAAGACAATCCTGGTCTTAATTTGTGTTTGTAATGTTACATCAAAATGTAATTAATTTTTCCTCAGGTTTATACACTGCTGTTCAAAAGTCTGGGATCAGTAAGATTTTAAATGTTTTTGTTTTAAAAGGAGTCTCTTAAGCTCATGAAGCTGCTGCATTTATTTGATAAAAAATACAGAACAACAGCACAATATCATTGCAATTTAAAATAATGGTTTACTATTTTAATATACTTTAAAGTGTAATTTATTTCTATGATGCAATGCTAAATTTTCATCAGCCATCAGTGTCACAAATTAGAATGAGTAGAAATCATTCTAATATGCTGATTTATTATCAATGTTGGAAACAATTTTGAAACCTGTGATACTTTTTTCAGGATTCTTGATGAATAAAAAGTGAAAAAGAACAACATTTATTTAAAAAAAAAAAAAAAAATACATATATATATATATATATATATTTTTTTTTTATAGAATCTACAGTATCTACCTACCAACCTGAAATGTACCACATTATAGAAGTAAATCAAGTTGCAAACATTGTTTCGTTGCTTGCTGCTCCCTGTCTTTTACCTCAGCGTCTCACTATAAAGGCCATATTCGTGATCTGATGGATGCACAAAATGACATGAATAATTTACTGTGGAACTGTGAACTTTTCACCTGTGTCACCGCCACATTTTAACAGACATTTTTTTGAGGAGCCCAAAGAAAACTAATTGACATTTGAGACACTCGTGTCCATGTTTCTGTGGTTCAGAAGGCCATTAACAGGCGCTTCGACATCAGGACGAGGAGAGAGGCTGAGAGAAAGAGGGCTGCCATCTCCTTGGCAAAAAGACAAGTTGATATTTCAAATGAATGCAGCAGTGTTCCATTACCCTGACATGGAGCGGAATACCCGGGCCGGACTCAGCAGGAGATGATTAAGAAACAAGATAAATGCAATGAGGGATTGAGAAATAATGTAACAGGGTAACAAACCAAATAAAGCAAAATGTGGCAGACAGGCCACATTTATCCAGTTCTTCGGGTACACAAGAGTATTTAGATCTTGGTTGCTAGCAGTAGGGCCTGTCTTTTTATCCAAATAACAAAAACCAACACAGCTAGAAATGCACCAGATGGAGAAAGGTCAAGAGTTACTCTAGAGAAGTATTCGTGTTCAAATTAGAGCTGTCAGTTGAATTTACTACAAGTAATTGCACAAAAATAACTTTTAATCAAATGAATGATCTTAATTTGGGAGCTTTTCTTAGTTAATATTGATAAATGCAATCAATTTGAAAATGACTAATTAAATGGGATATCATGCAATTAATTCACATCGATTGACAGACCTAGTTTAAACTTTGGAGGATGTTGCTTGATGTCGTGCTTTGTGGTAGATTGACTTTCACTCGAGCATCAATTCCCTGTTCACAGAATGAGTTCCCAACGCTTTCCAATGGAGTGTATTAAAGTTTCCTTTTTTCAGGCTGACTGTCCACAGGGACTTCCCTTCCCAATGGACTCTCCTTGTGAGGAGTTAGCTGTGCTTTTGTAATGCCTTTTTCTCTGTGTCCTCAGAGTTTAACGTTTAAGGGCATAGCTAATCCTAATTTGAGTCTATTGTGTGTCATTCGATCATAAGGAAAATGGATGTGATTGAAATACAAGCCTTGTCAAGAGCCATAGGGGAGAGCAAACTAAACCTTGCCTGAGGAAAAGGTGAAAACATTGTGGTTCTGAGAATTTCATTATTTATTTATTTTATTTTTTTGTTAGAGATGAAGCTGAAATTAACAAGCATTCAACCCCATCTGTTCTCTGTGCAAGTAATATAGCTCAACTGTTGCAGTCAATGCCAAGGTCATGGGTTCATATCCCAGAAAGCCTACATGCTTATGGAAAATATATCTCGATTGCACTGTGAATTGCTCTTTTTCAGAAACCTGTTTTGTTTTCGTAGTGCGATTCACTTAGCAAACTGCATATCCAATGAAAAGGGGCAAAAAGAGCGAAACTTGATTTTATGATTTTAGGGTTTAAAGTGGGCATTTCATCGTAAAATAGAGACATAATGTGAGTTTACAGTGGGTTTGAAGGACTACTCCCCTCCTGAAACACTCACTTTTGAGGAGGCTTTGAGGACTGGGACGCGGAGGCGTGAAGGTCAAGTTCACTCCAGAGCATCTCTACTTATCCCAGTTGAAAAAATGTTCAAATCCTTGCTGTCATTGTGTATTTTATAATTACATAGGCTGCATTACCTACACTCTTGGCCGAAAAGGGGCAAAAGCTGTCACCGGGGAGGTACCTTTTCAAAAGGCACTAATATTTATCTTCAAAGTGCATATTATGCCCCCTTTAGCTACCCCGGTGACAGTTTTTGTATCTTTTTGTCAGGAACTTAAATAACAATTTGACTAATGGTTAGCATTAAAGTCTAAGTTGCATAAGACAAAAGTAAAGTTGTTCCAGAGGCAGAATGAGATCTTACGTTTTAATGAAAAATTATGATTGCTATGTATGTATTAATTTTTTCTTAATTAATTTTGTTTTAGATTATGCACTTAGAAGCATTCATGGATGAATATGTAGTAGTATTAGTACTACTACTACTAACAAAAATAGAAACATATTACGTAAAACATGTTGATTTTAAAGTGTTTACCAGCTGAGTAAACTGTATTGTGGCTACTTCTGCAGTCTGGGCATCGTAACCAGTCATGGCTAACTCTATTAAAGCTACTTTGATGTGCATGACTGGAATATCAAAATGTTCTTAATGCAGTTGGATTTGTGCCGTATGGACAAAGCCCTTCTTTTCCCTGGAGTCCTTAAGATAATGCATTTTGATAATAATAATAATAATAAATTAGATTAATCTTGATAGAGAATACAGTTATCAGCTGGTGTTTTCTCATACTATGGCATGCATTAAGTGTTCACTCACATTAACATATCTGTGGTTTGAAAATGAATTATTCATGTCAACATACTTCATTTAACACTGTTCAGCTCTGAGACTCAAAAGGGAGTATTTGTTAAAGATTTTATCACAGGATGATCTGCAGCTCTGCACATTATGCCACGTATGGGAATTCTCTGGTTTTCAGGTGCAGTTTCTGTAGGAGGACCTCACATGCTCCTTTTATAGGTGTTTGGAGTTCTTCCAACATTTGGCTCAACATAAAAGCAGGTTTAGCTCAAACTGATCAAACCTTTGCCATACAATTTGGTTTTAAGCAGATTTTTGTTTATAATTGACTATATATCTGAATTATGATTAAAGATACCACAAAAACCTCAAAACCAATACTTTATGGAACTAATATAAAATGTGTGTGTTAGAAGCTTAATGTGACATCAATGTTTCTGGAGAACATGCAGAACTCTGGTTCTACTGTGCAGTAGTTGGTGATCTATGTGACTGCAGGACAAACGTATATTTGTACATAACTCAGAAACAGCACAAAGAGTCAGCAGTGTCAACAGATGGATGCTCTCAAATACACAGTCTTAATTGATTATAACATGGCCACTGATTCAAATGATGATTGTGGATTTCAATGGGAAACACAAGGAACTGTAACATTATGAAGCCTAGTATGCAAAGACACAAAATACAATGTTCCACTGAACTGCCAGCAAGAGACCAATTAAAGCCTTTTCCATATAATTCAGACTTATCATAAACCGCTTCTGAGTATTTAATAGGGCTGTTGAAAAGAAATACTTTTGAGAAGTTGATGTCTTGAGGTGTGCCATGCAAATATCTAAAGTAAGATTGTGGTCGTTATTTTTCTTCTTATTATGCATGCAGATGTGAGACTATGAATATTTATCAGTATTTTTGCTAACGACACATAAGGGAAATATAGCATTTTTGTATATAACTAGATATGTTTAATTGTGTGATAAATGCACATAATTAACCGGTAAAAGCAAAAGGATGACGCTTTCCTATAATGGTGATAAAATAAATGCACCAAACCTTATAGATCTAGAAGAAAACGCACTTGTGCTGCACGCGTTACTGTGGGCAACAGAACATTATTTTTTCACTAAGGAAAAAAATTGTCCGTTTTCTGTCCATAATAATTAGAAAACTACAAACAAAAGAAAAATAGATGCTTTTGTTAATATATTTGTTGCATCTTATGTTGATATCTTTAATAAACTCGCTTTGTTCAAAAAGGCTCATATTAAAAGTCCAGAAGCATTAACGCTTTTCAATTTCAGCTCCGTGTTTCAATATAAATCACGATGCGTTTGAGTAAATGCTTGTGTCTAGTGATGAATGAGGAGGAAGGTGGAAAAGAACATGACTGAAATCAGGAATGGTGAAATTGATTGCCCATTGAAATGCATGCAAAACAAACGCACACGCATAAATCCATAATGAACAAACGCGTCAAACGAGACAAATATCGCATTCACAATAGATAATTCAAATTGAATGTGTCTTTGCTTCGTGTTCTTACCCATGACACTGGTTCTGCTCCAGCTGAGTGTTTAGACGGTGATGGAAATCTCTCTGCGCTTTTTGGTGATGCTGAACTTCAGTGCAACTAAATAAAAGCCTCAGTTTATTGAGCGCAGATGCGCGAGAGTCAAACTGACAAGCATAACTACAAAAAACCGAGTTGATGTGTCAGATTACCAATTTCCACGGATATTAAATCGCGAGATGATGCGAGCGTGATGAGTAAAGCGACAAAACAAAACGAAGAGAAGTTTATCAGGCGATAGAAGGCATCATGATCCATACTGTATCTGAGAAAGAACGCGGGATGCTGGAATCTTCGGGAGCGCGCAGCTTCAGCACCGGTGAGTCTGAGGGACGTGTTGCATCCGCTGCTTACAATGTTGCGCTGCGAGCGATTGAGGAGCGTCGCGGATGGACGGCAGCGATCACACGTCACGCGTCTGGGGGTGGCTGTGGTTTAGTGGTTTAATGATTGAAGATCTCGCTGGGAGCTGATAGGCTGCAGATCTCAACTCAACTCAAACAAGTGTTGATTCATCAAATATATCTGTTGTTTACCTGTAAATGATTTTAGAGTAACTAAATATGTACGTTTTCACATTTTCCTTTTATATTGGGTGGGATATCAATCATGCATTTTATTTTGTATCGCAATAGGCCTGTTGTCAACATAGTGGCTAATTTGAATCCACAACTTTGGTTTAAGTGGATGTTGCCATTTTGTTCATGTCTTCTAACAAGAAAAACTGGTTATTTATTATTAAATATTCTAGCTTTTCACCGATTTCCCCCTTTCTTTACCACACTCTCCTAGGATTGTTTCCTAATCTTTGTGCTTTTTTTTTAATCACTTCATAGCAGATACATACAGTATACAGTTGAGTCAATGACAACTTAAATCTGTTTATGAGTTTGCATATCCCTTGCAGAATCTTTAAAGTAATACTTCACCCAAAACTACAAATTTGCTGAAATACCCCCAGGCCAGCTTAGATGAGTTTGTTTCTTCATCAGAATAGGTTTGGAGAAACTTAGCATTCCATCACTTGCTCACCAGTTGATCCTCTGCAGTGAATGGGTGCCGTCAGAATGAGAGTCCAAACAGCTGATAAAAACATCACAAAAATACACAAGTAATCCACACCACTTCAGTCCATCTATCACCGTCTTGTGGAGTGAAAGGCTGTGTTTTATTACTTTATCTCAAGTGAATATATCTAAATACACACAAAAAAAGTATTTTATTTATATATATATATATACAATATATATATATATATATATATATATATAAAAATTCACGCCTCCTCGCATATAGGCTTTCTGGACAAAAAGTAACTTAGAAAATTAAAATCAATACCTTGTTTTCTGTGAATGAGTGAACAGGATAATTTTCACATCATTTTGAAGCAAAAACTCCAGGCTTCTCAAAAGTCTTGTGGACAAATGTTCTGTATGTGTTTTATGGCCTTATTCAAGCGATTTAACAAGGACAAGAACAAGGTCTTAGATTTACTGTGTCCCTCCTGACTTCTTGTTTCAACTGGAAAGAGATCATTAGAAAGAAAATTGTGTTTGGTAAACCATTTCACGGGGAAGTTAACAGCCTGATCCCTCAATCGCTGAGTCAGGCAGTTATAACTCAAGGTTTAAATATCAAAGTTTTGATGGCAAGGAGGAGGATACACTGATTGACATAAATGTGGTCTCATTTTGATGTCTAATGGTGTGATCTTATAGTACATTACATCTCTTCTACTGCCGTCTGTAAAGCCAGCAGAAGGCCAATATTAAGGTTTTATATAAGAGATGATATTGGCAGAATGAGATAGGCTCTTGAGCTATTTGCTTCAGATCTTTATGATATTTTACTGAAGACTTGCAATAGTTGCATGCACCACTTTATGATAGTTTCATGGTGCATTTGTCATTTTTAAAGCTTGACAGAGTTCATCCTCTCACTTTTTTTTGTGTGTATGGAAAAGAGTCATCTGCTTTTGTATTCCACCAGACCAAAAAAGAAAGTTTGGGTTTGGAACGAGGAGGTGTAAATGATGACAGATCTTACCTTCAACTAAATCAGTCTGTGCAGAATAAACACCCATTTCTCACTGATTCCATGGAGGGCACTATAAATATCAGAAAGTTTTATACGACAGTAAGATTTTAAAATTTGCCCTGCAGAAGTTTAGGAAGGAAACCATCTTTCATCGCCGCTAAAGTGAAATCGCTTTGTAACGATTTGATGTGCCTTGAGGACTGTTTTGACTATTTAATGCTTCATTGAAATCACCCTCTGAATAAATGAAAGTTGTTGGCAGACAGTAGGCGATGCTCTTGTGATCTTTAATTGATGTCAGATGTAATTATGTTGTATTTCTCTAATCATCAGCCAAAGTCAGGAGTTGCTGTTGACTCACCAGCTAATCACAGATTAGCAGCACCATCATTTTGGACCGGAATCAGCTCTGATAAAGAGCTATATGTGCTTAAAGTGACATTTAAAGGTCATGTTAACATGACTCTTGTGATTACGGTGATCAGCGATGTCTTTGTCCCGGCTCAACATGGGTGTTGTATATTTAATCCAGAACTCTCATTCTCAACCCCTCGTGTTTCTTCATTAAACATTGAGTTACCTCTGAGCAGTCTCTGAGATAATGATGGACTTGTTTGAGTAAATGTCGGTTGTATAACCTGTGAATTTATAGTATTATGTCCTCAGCTGTTAGATTTGAAGGCGATTGATCATGAGAGGAGTTCTTTAAAGTTCTATCGATCTATCCATCAATCCACCCATCCATCCATCCATCGAGAGGGAAAGAGAGTGAGAGAGAGTGATTTTAATTATGGTTGTAAACAGGATGCATAAAGTGCCTAGTGCTTCTAGATATTTCTTTCTTCTACATATGTTTTGAAATGAAGTTAACTAATTTGTCCTTGGTGGTTATAAGTTAAGTTTGTTTTATATAACTGAAAACAATGTTGCTGATATTTACATTCATCAGACACTTTTATCCAAAGCAACGTACTGTACAGTGCATTCAGGCTATAATTTGTTTTTAATCAGTGTGTGTGTTCTCTGGGAATTGAACCCACAACTTTTTGCACTGCTAACACAATGTTCTACCACTGAGCCACAGGAAAACAAAGTTCTCTTTCCTGGTTTTAAACATTTTGTGTGTTATTGAGAGTAATGTAAATTATTAAATTATAAACATTGACCAAATTGATTGCATGATCATTGATATGTGGACATTAGGGTGCTCTATGTATGTGTTTGTTTGTTTTTTTTGTTTAATTATTTATTGTGTTGCAATGTGGTTGCTTACTTGCCAGTATCTCTATTATATTCGAAGTATGACTCAGGTGCCTCCTTAAATGTAATTGCCTTTTTGCCCATTTCCTTCCAGTTCTTTAGAAAAGTAATAGCAAACCTCTCCGCATGATTTGAGGAATCATTTACTGTATATCCTGTGCAGGGCAAGTAACTTGATTAGGTTCATACTTTTGCTGAGGGATTTGTTGAATGTAAAATGTCTTTGAATGTAAAGTAGATCATATTTTTAAAGGCTTCAACTAGTCTATGTATATTAGTGCTGTCAAATGATTAATTGTATCCAAAATACAAGTTTTGTGTATAAAATTATGTCAAAATAATAAATTTTTCTTTTATGCCAAAAATCATTAGGATGTTGGGATGTAAATTTCTTACCATAAATATATGAAAAAACTACTTTTTGATTAGTAATATGCATTGCTAAGAATTTATTTGGCCAACTTCAAAGGCAATTAAATATTTTGCATCCTCAGATTCCAGATTTTCAAATAGTTGTATCTCGGCCAAATAGTGTCCGATCCTAATAAACCATACATCAATGGAAATATTATTTATTCAGCATATATATATATACATACATATACATATATGTATATGTGTGTGTGTGTGTGTGTGTGTGTGTTTGTGTGTGTATATAAACCTAATAATATATAAACCTTACATTAAAGGCACTTGTATGTATCACATAATTAACAGTACACAATGACTTGCTACTGAATCCCCAAAGAGTCCAATTTTTAAATGCCAAGGTGTGTGCAAACTACATCTCATATCAACAGCTCATATACACAGCTGTCTGTGTGCAGCTCCATGAACTCCCGGAGGATTCTTTGGGAGGGGAAATTCAAAGATTTCTGGCACAATAGTAAATAGCATCAATATTTGGAATGTTGCTTAAAGGTTATAAAGTCAAAAGTGTCTACAAAAAGTGTTCTATTACTGTTGAGTCACTGAAAATGTGCCACTGCGTTTAAAGGGTTTTAAGAATTTATCTGGTGGTTTATCATGAAGCATGGCATTTCGATGCAGTCATTTTGATATCAGTTTCTTCTCAGTGAAGTTTTGTAAAGAGTCCAGATGTGTGAAAAGTGAAACTCCAGCACCGATTTAACTGCTAAGCTACTTTTCATAAAAAATAAATAAATAAAGTAATAATATCTTTATTACTGCTGTTTTTGTGTTCAAAGAAAAGGCAGAAAAGAGCTCCACCTATAACATGTTAAGCTGATATTGTAATCTGAAAGAGTGCACTCAGACTAGAAGACATTGCTTTTATCCTGGTGCTTCTGATCACATTAGCACTGGAAAATGCAAGACCGAATCTCAAACTACCTGCCCTGGCTTATGCAACACTGTCTGCTGAGGCTTCTGGGTAATAACTTAAAAGAGCTGTGTGCCAATTAACCACTAATAAATCTGTTCACTTTCCTGATTTCTTCAGGTTTTATGGTTAAACCTTTTTTTTATTTTATTTTTTTGACAATGACTGACACTGAGAATTGATTCTAAAAGCATTTAGTTCTTATTACCTGTGGCGACACACTCCGTATGGACTTTATTCATGCAGCCTCTGTATTTGCTGGAGTGTTAACACATCCAACTGTTTCCCCCCGTTCAATAAACCACTTAAACATTGTTCAGCTTGTCTCTATAGAGTGAACATGAATTAATAATCTGTGGTGCCTTAAAAAACATTCAGGAATAAGGTATCCTTGGAGAAAGGCATGGCATTTATACATACTTTATTCTGCTTTATCAAGTGTCTTCACGTCATACTCTAAGGTTTTGTGTGTGTCTTGTGTTCATGTGTGTATATGTCAGGGGTGTATATGTATTAACCTTTTACCATCAACAACAATATTGTAAACTCCACCTTGGCTTCATAAGATTACTGAGGCTGACAGAATGCACGGAAAATATAATGTTATGTAACCATAATGAAATCACAAACCGTTAAGTAGGAGAGGTTACAACTGTCTGTCTGAGAAAAGTGCTGTACTCATTTCACTTGGCAAGTAATGGTACTCTTTGGATTGACTTACAGTCTTTAGTGTAACGTATAGATCATGTGATTTTCAGTTATACTATTATTGCCTGAGGTCCAGTAATGAACCCTCCTCACCAGCCGAGGTCCGGACAATGTAGGCCAACCTAAAACCATTAGATTCAAGGCAAATTCATGAAAATTCAAGGTATCTGCAGGATATTTAAGCTCGTACTGTATATATGACCTTTCAAGACCTCTTTTAGACCTGCACATATACAATTCAAATCAATGTAAAAATTTCTAACTTAGAGTTCAGATACATGTTTTCACAAAAACAAAATTTTATAAAATGATACTTCACATTCCAGCCTTTAAACATGGAGGCCAAATGTTTAATTATTAAAGTAATTGAATCAATTATTATCAATCATGTATTGATATATGTGTTTATTATTAGTTAAATAACATGAATAGATGTTACTGTCTTAATTGTTAAATATTTTATAATGCATTGTCTTCTGGTTGATCCCGTAGTTCATATTTACATCTCTGCATTTTTTGCTGGATACAAACTTTGGTTAATTTTCACATTGGTCTGAACAAAAACAGCAGATGGGCTATTAAATATGCAAATTCTCCCTCTGCCAGCGAAAGGCGCTTTTGGAATGGCAGAAATAAAATGGTTTCCCTGGTAACGTTAGCACACAAAACAGCGGAGAAGCTGACTTTGAAAAGTGCAGCACTTATATTTAATGAAATCATATTAATCGTCACATCAAGCCGCCGTATTGCAATTCGGTCTTACTGTCCTCAAATTTATGACCTCCTGAAATCACAATTAAGACTTTCTTGTACCATTTAAGACTTTTTATGTCCTTTATACAACTAAATGTATAACGTTTTCATGACCTGTCAACTTTCCTAATTTTTGAGAATGTCATGCTTTTCCCTCATCTGTCTGCGCTCTCTGCTCTCTTCAATGCACACATGCCTTTTATTTAATAGAACATTTGAGTAAAAACCATTACGTTATATAGAATGAAATTAGCAGACATGTTCAGAAAAAGGACCTTGAGAACTTGCACAAAGTGCTAATGTGTGATAATTATGAAAGCAATGCACATTATTGTATTTTAGTATTTGCTTTCCCTTTTGACAATGCGGCAGTGAAAAGACCTATTTGCAATATTTTTTTTTTTCATTTTTTTTTTTTCATCAATTTAATGTTAAATGCATTAGTACCTGAATAGAGTCTAGATTAATAAATGCTGTAAAAATATTGTTCAGTGTTATTTAGGATACCTAATGCAGGGTAAGGTCACTCAAAAGTGAAAATTTTGTTCTTATTACTCTCATGTTGCTCTAAAACTATGAGTTTCTGTGGTTCTGTGGAACACAAAAGGAGACATTTTGAAAGACAGTGTGGACCAAACAGCATTTAAATGTAATTGTATGGACAAAAACACTTTTATGTTTCTTGGAGAAAAAAAAAAATGAAATTGCTTGGGGAAAAAAATCATAAAAAGACAACAACAACAAACAGACAGGAGATTTCACTATTAACTATTTCAAAACAATCAAAACAAGATACCTCCTGATTTTCATTCGTGTTTATTTTATGCTTTAACTAGTTTGAAAAGATGATCGGTTTACATGACACTTGAACTGAGGTGCTACAGTGATCTGTCACGATACATTAAAGGGCCACTAAATGGTATTTATTTTTTGAATTTCTTACAACCCCCCCCCCCCCCCCCCCCCCAAAAAAAAAAAATAATAACATGTGTGGCATGAGAGCACCATTGCTTATCTTATGGTCAATTGTTCGAACGTTTCTAAACTGGGCTTTATGAATATACTTAAACCATGGACGTGCTCGAGGCTGTGTAGCATTTAGAAAGTCTATTCCAGTATAGACTGCATGTGTATTTTATTTCACCCACTGTGAGTGCTTAAACTTCTGTGATTTGCCACAAAATGACCCACTGAGAACTTGCTTCATTCAAGATGGCGGAAAGCAATGCAGAAATGGAGAATGATATCATTGCAATGCTCCAAAACACCCCTCTTGGACTTTATTAATTCTGATGGAGGAATTAGTTTTCGCTGCGTCCAGTTAATCAGAGCGAGCGCTCTCTGTCAGGTCTCATCTGAAAGTAATTAAGAAATGGTTCAGAAGGCAGCAGAGCTGCCGAGCCGCCGAGCCACCGGGCCGCCGCTGCAGGAGAAGAGGGAAGAAGAGGGCCACGAGTCTGGAACGAGCGTGAGATATGAAAGCTTTTAGTTCCTGGCAGGCATGAGGCGAGAGAGAGAATAGAACCTCAGGAATGAGTCTTTTGGATCGATGGAGGACCTCATGTGGCACTTGTTAGTGTTTAGCAAGTTTTTCTTCCCGTGGTTTGCTCTGAAAGGACAAAAATGAGAGACACCCTGTTCAGAATTTGCTACTGTGCTTGTTTGTAGCTCTCATCATGAAACCCTTAAAACATTTACCTAATCGATAGTCTCTTGCGTTGCAGTGAATGTGGAATACTGGTCAGAAAATGACAATATGCAATTTATCAGCCAGACAGCCCTCTGACTGCGTAATGGGCCGATCTATTCTGACGTGGCAGAAAGTCTTGGTAAACCTATGAACTTTAATCAACCTCTATTGAAGTCAAGTTGTTTTAGGTTATTTGGAATTACAGTATGTTTCATATGGTGTGCTAAATGCATTTTACATTTTTTGCGGTGGATTTATTCAGTTCATGTGCAACTGGAAACTTTTATGCCAATATTTGTGATGCTTTCTTCCAATTATGGTCGCATGGCCATGTTATATACGGCACTGATGTGGAATAAATTCATGTAAATGTATATAAATAACAAGTGCATTTCAATTCAATTGAATAAACTCTGAAATGCCGAACTATGGAAATGAGAGGAAGTCTTCATATGTCTCACTTCAGACAGCACTCTGGGCTCAGTCCCAAAGGAAAGACACATTGCTTAGTTTATTGTGACACCTTAAGCATATTGTGCTGTCACAGAAAATAAATAATTTGTTCCGCCATCCTCTCGAAAAAGAAAAAAATCCGCACAAAGTGGAAGACGAACAAACCATTCACCCAAAAAGAATTTTTTTATTGCTTAGAGGTTGCTCTTGCTTAGCTCAGGAGATGTAATTGAATTTTCGGATTCTGTAAAATGCCTATACTAAGAGTCCTTAAGAAAAAGAAAAGTATACAGAGTGTGGTGCTGTAAAATGAATGTGGATATCATAGCTCATTTTATACATCATTTGGCCTTGGGATAATTGAGATCTCTGATTGTCGATTGCAGGCTCTTGTATACTTGCAAATTTGAGCATAGTTGCACAGTTTGTTCTTTACAGAAAAAAAGGAATAATGCTAAAGTAAAAACTTTTTAATTAATAAACTGTTACCTTATTACATTCAAATAGTTAAACAATGTATAGCATATGCTGCATTGAATGTAATTGTATTGTTATATACTGTAAAATACAATAAATTTAAACAGTCGTTTGATGACATCACTGTTTAGAAGAAATAGCTGAGAAATGAAAAAGGTTAGTAACATTTTAGCTTATCAGTTCTCACTATTAACTAGTTGCTTATTAGCATGTCTATTATTACCATATTGGCTGTTTATTAGTACTTATAATAAATAGTCTTCGTCCCTAAAAGCCCGTTCACACCAAGCTCGATAACTATAAAGATAACGATAAAGATATAGTTCTAAAAATCGTTCTCAATATTAAAGAATAGCAGAGTCCACACCACACTACATAACGGTATTGTTGGAATTATTTTCAGAACGATTTATTTTCCAGCTGATGAACGATACAAACATTGACATCCAATCAGAATCCACCCTGCTATAACCAGCTCCAGGGTTTAAAGCGGCAGACGCAAATTCGCTCAGAATAAACAGACGATATCGTTCGCTGGTGTGGACGCTAATATCGTTATCTTTATAGTTATCTTTATAGTTGTAGTTCTTGGTGTGAACTACAACTTAATTCTACCCAACACCCAAACTTAACAACTTACTAACTATTAATGAGCAGCAAATTGGGAGTTTATTGAGGCAAAAGTTGTAGTTAATGGTTTGTCAATAGCTACAAGTGGACCCTAAAATAAAGTGTGAACAAAAGGTTTTTGTTGTGATTTGATTTAAATAATAAATAAAGGTTTGAGTTGTGTAGAATAGGTTGCTTGGTTGTATTGTTATAGCATTATAACATTACTATTTCTTATTCAGGCTGACCAGTCCACATTTAGAGTTAAACTTATCATAAAACAAAGTTTGTCTTGAGGCATTCGACTATTTTACACAAGTGTAATGTTTTGTAACTCATCAAAAAAAAAGAAAAAAAGAGAAAAAGACATCAAACAAGTTTCTCGCGTGTGGAGGAGAGTGTCATCTGAGTTCATCAGCTCTGTGACATTGTTCTTCCCGCCTCAGGTTTTCCTCTATTCTCAAATGCTGATCTGTCAGTCCCCCATCAACCTTGAAATGCACCTTATTCAAAGTCTTTTTCACCATCTCGTACCTCGACCATCAGTACTGACTCACCCACCACTCCACCTCTCCTCATATAGCTCTCTTGACTCCTCTCTATAGCTGATATAACTTTAATATTTCATTGTTCCAGTTTAACAAAGTGTTTTTATGACTTAAATGACCAGTCTCCTGTGGTCTCAGATAGTTTTAAAGAGTGAAAAGTTATGCTAGTTCAAGTACTGGTGCTTTAAGGTTGGTATGTTGCCTAAAGTGGATTCAAGACATTGCTGTGCGGTTGCTAGGGTTTTCTAGTTGGTTGCTAGGTCATATATTGCCCACCCTCAAGTGTGTATTATATTCTAGTCTCTAGATATGACTTGTGTTCCTCCTTTAAATGCATTTTCAGCTGTTTTATTATCCTTCAGGTGAAAGGTGCATATCTGATTGCTAAGAAAAGTAATAACATGAATCTCTATAAAGCTGCATGAGAGAGAATTTTTTTTTTTCTGTAGCACAAATGATGTGGGATGAGTTATGAGCTAGAGTTTTTATACTGAAGGTTAGTGGTTTAGAACAAACTCTTATTCTAAGCCAATATATCAATTACATTGTTTGTCCTTTTTATTAATGTATTGGCAAGAAAAAGAGAAAAAGGATATAATATGAGCCAGAACACATGTTAAAACCGATAGTAAACCGCTTAAATACAACAGCATAACCTTGGTTCATTTGTAAAATGAGAACAAACCTTCAATGCACTGTGGTTTCCAGTTGAAATGAACACCAATTGCAATAAAACATAATTAACATGCATTTTCACTTGGGCTTTAATAAATACTTATTTCACATACTTTGCAAAATACTATGTTATATGACCTTATATGACACTATACTAGCAGTTTCATGAAGAATATTAAACATTCATGGAGCCTTACAATTGAATCTTTACAATGGAGAAACATTCTTTAGCTCATTAAATTTTCTTCACACTAAGAAAAAATTGTTCTTTTAATAACTTTTCACTGAAAGGCCCTTTGGGGAACCAAAAAATAAATAAAATAAAAATAATCTGCACTTGTATGGCTTTTCTGACATGGTAAAATTGCTCTGTTTCCCCACCTGGTAAAATGGAGCATTTGTACATCTTGTGATCCACAGTGAAAGACAAGTCATGGTAAAACACTTGTAGAAAGAAGAGCTAAAGAGGCATAGCTGCTTCAGAAAATGTATTATTATATCAGGATTGATTTTTATTTTAATACTATTGGTTATATTATGGCAGTGTAGGTGGTACGCTATTTTTCAACTACTATAGAGCATTATCTGTCATCTTGATTTTGGAATAAGCTGTCAGGGAGGCAGTACTCTTTCTAAGGGTCCTTATATACAACATTTTGGGTGGTAATATTTACCTTTAAAGTACTAATATTCACCCTTTAGGGGTAAATAAGGTGTAGTTTAAAAGAGTATTGACCCAGTGACATCATTTGTACCTTTTTGCCGAACTACAAATCTGGCAGTAAACCTGTAACTTCATTGAGATATATACATTGTGTGGGTCTATACTGTTGAGTTTGGAAATGGCGTTTGATCAGAAGGATGCAGTATTTGGTAACATTTCTGTGAACGTATTTGTCAATATGCCTAAAATGAACCACAGGTTCATTATTGCATTCACAGCAATTCTAGCGTTTCTAAAACATGCCCTTGTTTTGTTGCACCACTTGTCGCTATCAGGATGAGATGAACCTTTTGAAAACCTCACATAGATATTGTGAAATGAGTGGGTGACAGCCTCACTTGATCAATGATGTGTCCTTTATGAGAGTTGAGATGAAAGGTACAATAATACTCTGGCATGTTTGCTGGTTTGTGTGGCTCGAACCAATGAATACATTCTGTTATGGCGTGCAGCTCTTGCTATTGTGTTCATAATTCGAAATATGACCAAAAAACAATAGCTCATCTCATCAACGGCACACCAAGTGCAACTGGGATGCTTTTTTTCTGATTTCTGAACTGCCCTGGAATGACTGTTTGACAGTGAATTTCAAATCCTCTTCATCTGTTTGTCATCTTTTATTTAGTTTAATAAATTGAAGCCGAGCTCTTCTTATATTGAAGAAGTGATGCGTAAGGACACGTCTATACCGGTCAATAAAATGTGAAATCCTGCTCTCTGAAAACATGCATGTTTAATGGTGATGTGTGTTACATTTGCAATGTTAAAACGCTTTCTCCATTTATTGTTTAAGAGTGTAAACACTCTGGCTCCCACAGCCACATCTAGAGACCAGACTATTCTGGATTATTGAAATGCATTTCACCTAACAACCACTCAGAACACCCTAGCAACCGCATAGCAACACATTTGCATCTTTGTTGTCAGTTTTACATGGGCAAACACCACACAAGTCTCTTCAGGGTGCCAGTGGCGCAGAAATTGCACTCTTCACCTACAGTTCATCACACTGATGGATTGAATCCAGTGCAATTCTCTTTTTTCCCTTTTTTGATGTTACCATCGGGAGCAGCGTGTCAAACTTCTTTAGAAAGTGCATGTGTAGATTTCAAGGCTTTTCACAGTTATGTTGTATTTGTGGCTCCTCTTCGGCTTACTGCCGCCCACTCGCCCACATATGAGACATTCGCTCTCTCCCGCTCGCTCAGAATCTCCACTGAAAGCAAATAACGGCTCAAGAAGTTCAGAAATTGGAGGTATGGGAATTGAACTCAAACCTGTAATGCCTTTGTGGACTTTCTTTTCCAGGTTAGATGTCCGTCTAGCGGTTTCATCTTGACTCTGTCATTTGACCTTTAAGAGAAGGTTACCGCACGGTGCTCTATGTCTGAAGTGAAACTGAAAGCAATACCACATAATTATTTACTGTGGTCTTTCAGACACGTGTTATATGTCTCTCATGGCTATACAAACAGCTTTTTTTCATGGTGCTATACATAAGATGACAGTGCACTGGACCGTGGCATTATCCCTCAGATTGTAATGTGATTTGCACTGTCAAAACTGTTGTGTATCAGTGGAAATCTACAGTGTTAATGTCAGCCTCTGTGAAGCAATAACTCACAGAAGGCCATGTGTGGCACTGATTTCCAGACCGTGGCTAAGATGTCACTAATGAATAGCCTATAGTGCTATTGCCTAAAAAAATAAAAAACCCTGGCAACCGCATTACTTAAAAATAATTGGAAGTATTCAACTTTACTGAATATAAATGTTAATTACGCCTTTTAGAAAGTGTGTGTGTGTGCATATACATACACATATCTATTATATTTAGCGTAATGTATTTATTTATCAAATAATAATTATTTTATTAATGCATTATTAATGACAATTAGGAGTATTTACATATACTCCTGAATGTTATTTAAACATTTCAGAAAAACATTGTGAGTGTATACACATTTGCATGTACATATACCAACATGTATTATATTTGTAATATTGCATATTTAATGTAGAAATGTGTTGTTTTGTTATATATAGTACATTTTTAGTTTGAACCACCATGTACTTCCTCTGCATCTGGATGACTTAGTTTGCTTTGTGAACATAAATTCAAGGAAGTAGTGTGTAGCAAACTAGAACCGTCCCAAAGCAGCTAACTACACCTCTGAAAGGTCAGGTAATGAATTAATGATAAAGCAGAGCTGAGTGAACGGAACTGGTTGTACGGTCACACCGCACAAGCACTCCTAAAATTATGCTATAAAGCAGAATAGTTTGAGAGTTTGGCCATTTGCGCACAGTTATTGAGCTTTGAATTTTCCTCGTAAATCCACAGGCGGAGGGAGGCCAGTGTTTTAATTTCGAGTCTCAGTAGGAGCTGTGCCCTGTGGCATCGCTTAAGCCTTCTATGGGTGGCTCAATGTGCCAGAAATTCCCAATCATGCCGGAGTCAAGGAGATTAATGAGGTGGCATTATCTTTTAGAGAAGTCAGGTCATGCATGTGTACTCGCTTTCTTGCATGTGAAATTAAATACAGCTTGACAACAATCAGCACTGAAATATGTTCAAATGTCACTTAATTATAGCGGAGTTGGTTGTGTATTCTTGTATTGAATAATGTATCATGGTTGGCACTTGTTTTTCCATGTATTAGGAATTTTTCTTGGTGTCACACAATAGGTTAAATGCATGCATGCATCTCAACACAATTACAGAGATATTGCGCCTGGTTTAGATTTGAGTCTTTAAAGATTTGAATCTTAACATCTTTACTGTCACTTTTGATCAATTTAATTAATCCTTTCTGGAAGGAAACTATTAATTTGTTTGTAATTACAATCTAAAAAAAAAAGCCCCACTGACCCCAAACTTTTGAACAATAGTGTAATTCCAAAACCATAAGGGTGTAAATAGCAACTGGATGCAATCCAGAGTACATTAGAGTCCAAATTGGATCACGATATGCCCAAAAAAAGACACAGACGGGACAAAATGCCAAAAGCTCTTTTTACAGCTTAATGCATTTAATGAATGCTCTTTATGGACCGCGGGTGGAAGTTTTGATGTCTTCTAGTCATAAAACCAAAAACTTTTATCGCAAAAGAATGAGAAAAAATGTGTTTCCACATGATATGACCCCATTAACAGTTTCCAGTAAATGTGGACAGTAAAACGCACCGTCTTTGCGTATGCAGTTCTTGTGTGAGAATCTGGGCCGTATCGGAGCCCTTCTGCATGCTGATGTAATGAATAGATGCGTTTGTTAACCAATCTGAACAAGCTCAGTGTTTCTCCTCGTACCCAGAGTCTCTCACAGGCGCTGTATTTTCACATTCAGTGCATGGCTGTAAAACCCATTATAGAAGCTACTGAATGCTTTACTTTCTGATCAGAGAAACCTTTTAAAGGTGAAATGAACCAAAGTAAACAGATGTGCTGTTGATGGTTACATTTTATTTTCTCAATTGTGCAAGATCTGTGAAGTTACACTGATGTAATGCATAAAATGGTGTAAATGTTGAAAAGTAATCCATATAATCTAAGAGTTTTGTCTGCCAGTACAGAATTCAGCACCATGATGCAATGCTGTTGTGATTGTGATTGCTTTCAGCATGTTACTGTGGGGTTGCTACAGTAGTGTGTTGCTAAGTAGTTACTAACTAGTCTAGATCTCTGATGTCCTGGTCTCCAAAAAACAAACAAAAACAAAATCTAGAAAATAATTGCATACCATAGATTCACAAACCTGTCTGACCTGGATCACTGTGCATACCAACAGTCTAAAATCCTTGCTTCTGATTCTAAATGCTGCATATCAACTTTCCTAAATCCATAATTCTAAAAACCTTAGTAACCACATAGCAATGCCCTGGCAAACACCCACAACACCCTAAGACTGCGTAGCATAATTCTAAAACACTTAATGTAAAAAAAAAAAAAAAAAAAAAAAACTTGATTGCAACACCCTGGAAACCATCCACAACATTCTAACAAATGCATAGCAACATCATAAAATCCTTAATTGTAAAACCTTATTTACCCCCATAACAATGCCCTAGCAATCTCCCACAACTCCCTTAAAACATTCTAAACAACCTCAACAGCATAGCAACCCCCAACAATCACCAACAACACCCTAGCAACAGCAACATTCTAAAACCCGTAATTCAATAAAAACACTGCATAGCAACCACATAGCAACACCTTGTCAACCACTCACAACACCCCCAAACTGCATAGAAGCATTCTAAATTTTAAGACCCCATCCACCCCTATAGCAGCACCTTTGCAGTCACCCACAACACCCTTAAGAATGCATTCTAAAATCTTAGTAAAAAAACTGAAACATCTTGGCAACTGCATAAGAACATTCTAAAACCCTTAATTGTAAAAACTGCATAGCAACACTTTGCAACATCCAGATAATCTAATGGTGTGAGGGAAATTTTTGCCTTTGATTAGGCTTTAGCATAGGGTTTCTAAGCTGTTCTGGGTGGTTACTAGGTGGTTATTTACTAGACTGGGTCTCCAATATTCTTGTCTGTTGATACGGCCCTCGGGCAAAAAAAAATGTTAGTCCAATCACTAGCATCTCCAATTCTTTTTGTTCTGTTTTGACCTTGAATCTAGCACAATGTCTTGCTGTACTAACTCACAGACAATTCCACACATTACTGGATTTACTCTAGCAGCAGATGGGGGAGAACAACAATTTTGAAAATTCCTTCATTTTAATGCAGTACACTGGGACATATATTTATAGACTGCTCCATAAACATTTCTTCGAATAAGTAATCTTTAGGGGGGGGTGTCCAAATGCTTTCAGTCTATGGACAGCCTATGAATTCTGTTTTATCCTTTTTACTACAACTTGATTACATGTCTAGTCCATGCTTATGTTTTCTTGATGATGTTTCTAACTCTTGTGTAAGCTCAGCTCCCCCTTTCCTGTTTTATCAGTTTGAACCGATGTTGCTTGAATAAAAAAAGAAAAATGTTTACTGCTTCCTTGCTGAATAAAATACATTTTTACACACACATTGGTAATACAGGGACTCTCCATAGGCCTAATGTTTTTGTACACTTTACAAACTGTATTTGCTATCGCCCTATACGAAAAACCTACACCTTGCAGAAAACTTTGTGCATTTTTAGATTAAAAAATAATAAAATAAAAAACATTAAGTATGTTTTACGGGAACACAGGAAGTGTCCTCATCACCTTCACATTGTAATATGTCTGTCATACCCATGTCATTATACAAATGTGTGTCCCCGTAAACCACCCAAACCAGTACACACACACATAGACACTCACACACATCCTGATTTTGTGAAGTAAGATGTGTTCCTTGGTCCACATATTTTGTTGACCCTTGAACAACATTTTAATCCAAAAATGTATTCTTGACCATATCCTTACACCTACAGTAAACCTAACCTTAATAACCACGAGAAATCCCTAAAAGACACTTATGTTCAAGCAGCAAACTTTGTAAGCCTAAACTTCACACAAACTATAAACTGGTGGTTCAGATCTGACTGGTTAATCAAATAATTTTGTTCCAGGGTCAACAAAAATGTTGATCCAGGAACTTGTCACACTTGCTAAAATCAGGTTGCACACGCACACAAATCATCTTACTGACCTCAAACCTTTGAACAATGTTTTAATGAGTGAAAGAAGAAGGTTCTGTTCAAGCAGACGATTTTACAGAATGCAGATATTTAATGCAATGCTAAATACAGTATTTCTGACTATTTTTAGTTGTAGAAGGTGTTCAAGTCGGAGTTAACAACCATTACTCAAACCAGATTTGTACGTTTTTTTGCAGAATATGTGAGTGGTGCTTACCTGGGCAAAACTCAGCGGCGCTCATGTGTGCTGTGGGTGGCTGCTGCGGCAGTGCTACATACCTGATCTGAGAGCTTTTTAGTGTGTTGCTATGCGGTTGCTAGGGTGGTCTGGAGGTTGCTTATTAGCCCAAGCCAAAAGAGCCCATACTCAAGTCTATGTGATATTCTGCTCTCCATGTACAGCTCAGGTCCCTCCTTCAATGTGAGTCTGTGGGGTTTTAATACTGCATGTCTGTTCTTGATTTCTCATCCAAACACTTATTTAATTTCCAAGAAAAGCCTCGTTCCCTTGTGTTGTAGCTGTAGATCATATTCTAGATGAATTCCACTGAAGGATGATGCCATCCAACACACTGGGGTGTTTAATGAGAAATTATGAATTGATATAGAGTGATTCACTGATTAGCTGATCTCAAATCCTTTAGAAGAAGATGAATCAGAGGATGAAAATAGCATTGGTCATGTGATCAAAATTATTAGCAGCTCTTTTTTGTCATCTTTACACATAGGCTACATACAGTATGGCCTTCATTTCATATACTTTTAATTGATAAAATATCTGAAAAAAGCCTGTAGATTTGTTATTTATTAATTTTATTTTTACTCTGATTCCTCACCTTACACCACATTTGCATAGAAACAAAAAAGCCCTGATAACTGCATATCAGCATTTTAAAATGCTTCATTCTAAAATCCATACCAACACCTTGGCAACCGCCCACAACACCCTAGAAACTGCATAGCAGCATTCAAAAATCCTTAATTGTAAAATCCTTAGCAAACAGAGTAACACCCTGGCAACAGCCCACAATAACTTAAAAACCGCATAGCCAGATTCTTATATTCTTAATTCTAAAAACACAATAACAACCGCCTACAACACCCTAAAACTGCATAACAACGTTCTAAAAACCTTCATTATAGAAACTGCATTCCAACACCTTGGCAACCATCCACAACGCCCTAGCAACTGTTCACAATAAAACTGAAATGGCATAGTGATATATATAAAAAAACTTAATTCTCAAAAATAAACAACAACAACAAAAAAAACACCCTAAAACTGCATATCAACTAAAATCCTTATAGTCCTACATACCTTGGCAACACCATGGCAACAGCCCACAACACACTAAAACCTCATAACTACATTCTAAAATCCTTAATTCTGAAAATTGAATAGCAATCCTGGCAACCACTCGCAATGACCTAAAAAGGCATAGCAACGTTCTAAAGTCCTTAGTTTGAAAAAAAAAAAAAAAAACTTAGCAAACACATAGCAACACCCTGGTAACCAATGACAATATCATAACTACACAGCGACATTCTAAAGTTCTAAAAATACCCCCCCCCCCCCCCCCCCCCCAAAAAAAAAAAAAAAAAACTTTGCAATCACATAACAACAGCCCACAACATCCTAACACAGTGAATTGGAAAAGTTGTGTACTAAAAGTCTAGCATATTCTTTATAATTAATAAAGTTAGTAAATGCCAGTCTGGTCGATCTCTGATTATTATTACACAGATCTGACCAGTGCTTGACTATATTTAGGCATTGTTTTATAAACTGTACATTGAAAAGCCCTCTTTTGTGATTTAGAGCTCATACATTCGCCTCTTGGCACCTCATTTTTCATGTCACCAAGATCATCATAGTAGCTTGAATAATATTCCGATTATGGAGCTTGAGCTTGACCATGAGCTTTCCCCTCCGGCTGAAGTCCTGCTCAGCAGCCTGCTTTTGATAAGTCAGTTCTATGAAGTTTCCTTCCTCTAGGTAAAGCTCGGGTACAAAGTCTGTGTACAGGATGGATGTTTTGAAATCCTTAAAATAATATGAATCAGGAAAATAATTTGGTTTGGGACAATTATTCCATAAAGATGGTTGTGCAGATTTCCTTTGAGTTTCTGTTTGTTTGACTCTGTAGACAATTATGTAGCAGAAACTGAACTGTCAGTCATAATTTCTCTTCTGGGTGGAATTTAGACTTTTAAATCATATGTTTGTAAATAATGCAGCAGCATGATTCGTTGTGATAGATTGTGCTCTTGGAATGCAATTGCCAAACATGATGTATAACCCCATTACAAGACTCAGCCTGCATCAAACATCTTTACAGACACAAGCATGGAATATTCCAATAGGAAGGTTTCACTTGTTGAGTGTGTTTGTTAGATTTGAATAGCATGAATAATTTATTTCAGTGTCATAGTGGAAATGAAATATGTGAAGCTTGGATCTCTGTCCAAAAGGGAGCCCGGACCGTTTGAATGCTTTTATCTAGAATGTAAATGCACATTTAATGTTATTCAAGCTAGATACATATTTCAGTCCTTTGATATTAAAAAGATACAACTCACTATGGGATGTACACTAATTATGAAGAGCATACATGTTCTCATTTCAAATGCAACAGTCTCCTCTTTGATTTCAGGATCTGACATCTATGTATTGTGTCTGTTGCATGCTGTCAATGGCCGTGGCAAATTTCAGCTCAAGTCAGAAAATTCCACCCACAGGAATTATGCCAGTAATCCATGTTCAAAGCGTAGGAAAATAGACTCACCTTAAATGGACTATTCGGGCAGTTATTAAATATTACATATGAAATATTGTCATGGGGTACACAGACCAGAGAGATGGTAAGTAAGGTTCAAGCAGGCTTTATTGAACACAACAGCATTGATAAGGCGATGGGTGATCAGATGAGTAGGAGGAAAAAACAGGATCAGCAGGAGGAAGATCAGACAGGTGAGAATACACACACACACACACACAGGCCTTGATGAAGAGGTAATCACTTTCCTTTCTTTTCCTGTAGGAAGAACACTCGGCACTAGGATATGGAGACACAGAGCAGGAGACAAGGAACTTAAACGCTGGAGATAGGAGACCTTGGAGTGTAGACGAACAACAGGTAAGTAGACGTCAGGTAAGTTAAAATCTAAGGAGAATATCTGGTAGGTCTTAGATGAGACTAGACAATCTGTGTGTGGTAAGTCCTTTTAACCTGTGCAGGTGTAATGAGAGACAGCTGGTGATTGTGACTGGATGATAGGTGACAATGAGCAGAAGGAGGGATAATTGGTAATGTAGTTCAGATTAGGTGACAGACTTGTTGACTGTGACAGTACTTACCCCTCCTGGAAGGCACGACCTCGCCCCAAAAGGAATCCAACTGGAGAGGGCGGGCGTCTTGGAGCTGTGTCAGTCGACAAACACGTGAAAAGGGTGGTGTGTGCACATTGGGACACCTCCAGGGGTGGCGCCGGCAACTCAGGGAGCCAGGGAGTAGCCGGCCATTCTGGGATCCAAGGCGGCCCCGGCCGTTAAGGACTCCATGGCAGATCAGGAGACTCGGGATGCCATGGCGGAGCAGGAGACCATGGCGGATCCTCTGTGGTCTTGGCTGGCTTTGCCACAGGTATAAGCCCCCAAAAGAAAAAAAGGGGATTTTGGGGTGGTTCAGGAGGAGCGTGCATTTGATGGCACTCTGGAGATGCATGGCTAGTTAACATTGGGTGATCAGGGACGGAGGAGGCGAAGGAGGGGCTGGATGGGATTGGCGGAGGCGAAGGAGACTCATGAGATAAAGGAGGCTCAGGGAAATACCCTAGAGTGGGTTCTGGGGTAAGGATGGGTTTCAAGAACTCTAGGATTAGCGTAATGTCCATTATCGCCAAGAGACATGCTGGTGTGGACTCTTGAGCGAGCTCTGGGACTGGAGCTGACACTAGGCTTAACTGGGGATCTGGAGTCGATACTGGGCTTAACTGGGGATCTGGAGTCGATACTGGGCTTAACGGGGATCAGGTGCGGCAGCCATGATGGGATGGAACTCTGGCATGGAGGTACTGACTGGATGAGATTTTGGATAAGGGAACCTGAGACGCAGTAATTTCTTCAGGGCCCACCAGAGAGAAATAACCACGGAATCTGCCACTTTCGCCCCCAAGTCTAGTGGCCCTGGTCTGACAATTTCACACACTGGAGAGAACTTTGGGTCTGGAGTTGGCTCGACAGAATAAACCGTGGGTACCGGACGGGCTGTACTGTGTTGGGACAGCAACAAATGAGTTATACTGGCATTGACATTGACCTCGCCAATAATGAAAGAGGAACCATCTAGCAATAGCACATGATCAATATACTGTGCCAGGGTACCTGGGCTTGTAGTTGCTGGTGTTTGGAGGAACAGAGACACAGATGAGTACTGCAGATGCAGTAAGAGGAAGATCAGACAGGTGAGAATCCACACACACACACACATTTACAGGCCTTGATGAAGAGGTAATCACTTTCCTTTCTTTTCCTGTAGGAAGAAAGCTCTGCACTTGGAGATGGAGACACAGAGCTGTAGACAAGAAACTTAAACGCTGGAGATAGGAGACCTGGAAGTGTAGATGAACAACAGGTAAGTAACAATACAAGGAGAATATCTGATAAGTCTTAGACGAGACTAGACGATCTGATCTTTGTGTGTGTGGTAAGCCTTTTTAGCCAGGACAGGTGGAATGAGAGACAACTGGTGATTGTGACTGGATGATAGGTGAGCAGTAGGAGGGATGATGGGAAATGCTAAATTCAGATTAGGTGATAGAACTTGTCACTTTTTAATCTTTCTACTTAATTTTTTTTTATTTTATTTCAGTGTTGCATGTTATGTCTTTGTAATTATTTGTGAAACTTAGCAATTTACTGGTGAAAATTGGTTTAAATTAAATCAAAGTAAAATTACTTTAAAAGTTATTATTTATTATTAATTTATTATTTAGGTCATTTATTATTATTATTATTATTATTATTTGTAGTGTATAAAATGCAAAAGCACTAATCTGTGGTAATACTGTACATGCTGCACATGTTTGGTACACGTACATTTAAAAAAAATATTAACCAGTGTTTCTTCAACATTGCATACAGGCTACAAGGTTTTTTTTTATTTTTTTTTAGTTTCTCTATATGATGTACCCTGCTCTAAATGTATACTGTCCCCATGAGAAGGCCTTTCCAAGCATGCTGAAATTGCATGAGCTATAAAGACCATAGAGGATCCTTGAGATGCTTTACAAGGCTTCATGGCACATTTGCAGAGCACAGAGTGCAAATATAAAAATAAATAATGTACTGATTAAAAAAAAGGTTGTGACTCATTCAGAATCCATCAAATCTGGAGTTTAATGTCCTGTAAATGCTAGTTATAGTACCATAATACAGCCCCTCATAACTGCAGACTTAAAACAGCAACTGATCTTAGCAAACAATCCATAATTAATTTCATACAGGTAATTCTCACTTACATTATTACCAGCTTTTACATTTACATAATTTATCCTTTAAAAGAGAGAAGCGCTTTAGATCAATAATGAGGTACATACTGCTCCAATACTAGTTAAGGGATAGTTTATTCAAAAAAAAAAAAAAAACTCATCTCTAGTATATTTGACAGGCCAAAAACTCTTCTTGCTGTCAGTTTAGCTGCTTTCAGCATCTCTTCTCAACACCTAAAATAACTTTAGCCAAGACACTTTCACCACAGTCCAAGAGTCATGATATAAACACACAAACAAGGACAAACAACTATCACAAAACATTACTGTATTGATAATCCTTGCACAGTACTAAACAACATTATGCATTTTTCTTTTTAGTTTATTATCATTTTGCATATTCTGCAAGGGGGGTGTACATTTTTGAGCAGAAATTTTAACCACCCAAAACAGCAACTTCAAAGCGCCACATTCTCACATTTTTTTTTTTTTTTAAATAAAATTCAAAATCCGGTTCTCCTTCAATCATCTTCATATTTAGGACAATAAATATTAGACACCTGGTCCCATTTTGGAGGACACATACATAATCCCTGCAATCTAAGAGAAGTCTGTATAAATATGGCTCAATGTACTGTTAATATGAAAGTATTTTCTGTATTTGAAATTCTACATTGAAACGGTGTTTAATCCATATTTTGAATCACTCGTTGCATTGTGTTTGCATTAGGGGTTGAAATAAATGTCTGTAAAAGTAACCATTAAAATATTTTCAGTATTAATTTATGCATAACCATAAGTTATACAAAATCATGCCACCAACCAATACATTCAAAACATTGTGTTTTTAGGTCTGAAAGAAGTGTCTGTAAATTCAAAGGAAAATGTACTGTAATTTTTCTGTTTTCCTATGGATTGTTTTTTTTTTTTTACAGTGTGGCAAATTTTACAAGCCAAAAACTCTTGCTGTCAATGCCTAGACAGTTTTACACACATCACTACAATGCAAGAGCCATGATGTAAACACGCTAGACAACGGACTGCACTGTACCACGCTGTTATTTATATAAGGAGTGGGGGTTCCATCATTTCATTCAAGTCTTGTAAATTGAGTGTAACATCAGCCATCTCTTGAGTCATCAGTTTGGAGTCAGTGAGATAATTGCACCGTGTGTGTGTGTGTGAGAGAGAGAGAAAACCCTTTCCGCTAATTCTAATTTAAGATCCCGAAAAAGTGACAGGCTTGTTGTTCATTATTCCACACTCCTGCCTGGCTGTGTTCACTGAGGCACATGGGGCAGAAGCAGTGCCAATCGAGACAGCTCAGCTCAGCACGAACAGCGGGCGGCACCAGGCTGGCGTGTCGAGGCAGAGGGACTCATGTTTCTCGTGCGCCGCTTTCCGCGTGCCTGTTACCTGTGGCTCACATCCGCAAGACTGATGGCTTTTCTGACCAGTTGAGTGGCAATTCTCATCAGCGACTCCATGTTCTACAAGGCTGTCAGTAAGGGCCGAGAGATAATAGGGTATGAAGGTCAATTCGGGTGGCCGTAAACATTCACTGCCCAATCACGTTTGACTGTGCGCTTGTAATGACGCCCATATTTCACCGGCGTCAGATGGTGGCATTTATCGGGGCAATGATTGCAAGCCTTCACCTTCTTTCCTTCTGCATTCGATGACTTAGGCAATAGACAGTGAGAAATAAATATACAGCACTGCATGAGACCACAATCAATGCTCCAATTCGATACTGTCCATGCTGTTCACTTTTAAACCATCATGAGAGGGAAATTGATGTTGACGGCGGTGATTTCTCTACTCGGTTGTATTAGAGAAGTGGGAGAAAAAAAAAAACTCTGCTTCTTACGAACTAAGATTAAGGTGTCACGAAAAAAGGATAAAACTGATTGCTGTTATATAAATTCATGGCGGGGTACACCTTGGTTTTCAGTTGCTATTGAAATTGACAGACAACATAGAAGACATTTTTGGTCGTTGGCTATCTGCAGGATATATACTGAATATGCAAGCAAATTAGTACTGTTTGAAATACTGCCCATATCTTTCTTACATTCACTGAGCCTTTCCTGCATATCTAATAGCCTATATGTATTACATTTCCATATATGAATTGCATTGTCATATGAAGTTAAACACACACACACACACACACACACACACACACACACATATATTAAACCTATTAGAAATTGGATATAGTATATATGGTTGCTACATATAATACCATATACAAATAATCATATACTGTATCTATTATTGACATGTAAACTATATGTTATAAACTTACAGGTACAGCTCTTCAGACAATATGTATGTGAAAATTATTTAAGGCTTTATAGATAACATATATGACACCTGATGTAAGGATGTCATACATTTCCACATGGATGTCATTGTAGAGTAAAATGACATTTGAATAGTCTGTAGAGTAATATCTGAAGTACTTCAGTTTAATAAACAACCTTCTTTTTTAACTTAATTCTCAATGTCAAGAAACACAAACCTCAAAGCTTATTGCTTTACCTCATCATTATCTTAACCTGTTTGTATCTTCATTTGCAGCCCATTAATAGACTAAGTAAGTAATAGTTGCTGCAAAGACAACTCCACCTCCTTATTTGCTCTACCGAGACCTGAGAAAGTGAAGGGTTTGTCAAGACTAATCACATCTCGGCACACGGCAGTCTTTGAAGGTCTGTTATCCAAGGAGGTTTTGGAGAACAGCTGAGAGCACAGCTGTGTTGTTCACTGACTTCAGGTCTGTTGACCTACTATCTGAAGAAGCTGGCAGCTGACTCTGGCTGTCCTCTGATGGAGAGCTTGAGAGAGGTTGATCTGGCGAGCTTATCGCTGTGGAGAGCTGCTGCAGGTGTGGGGCTTTCAGGATTGCAAAATCCCTACTAAAATGAATGGCATATCTCAGATGGACTGGTTAGCACAAGTTTTTTATTTACCAATACCATGCCAAATTTGACCCGTTATGTAAAAGAATCAAATGGAAAAATGAAAAGAACTACTACTGCAGATTTGCAAATGTACTGAAAAGATGTGAATGGTTTTCTGCTGTGTGAAAAGATGCAAACAGTGTTTGCCAAGACAGAGAGTTGCAGGAATGATTACTAAATACCAGAGTTAGGATTTTTACACTTTCAGTTCCATTGTCTCAAAGTTAATGTTTTTTTTTATTTTAGTAATGGTTTTTGGATACATATCCGAAATAAGGTCTGTGGTTATTTCATGCAATATAACATCCTATATTGGTTTTTAATGAATCTGAGGATCAGAAAATGGAAATCTGATCACTTAGAAAAGTAACGGCACTCCTCTCCTCAGCAAGCCGTACAGTCTGAGGTATCATTCATCTGCATTGCACAAACAATGTGCACCAAAGTGTGATGCTTAATGGTTAGGATGAGCAGTAGCAAATGATGGTTGCTTTAGCAAGCGTCAAATAAGTGCATAATAAACGTCAACATTTTAGATGCTAAAGGCATTGAAATCATCTTTGCTTTGATGCATGACAGATCAGCATCTCAGGTTGGAAAAAACAGAACATATTTCACAATTCAACTGTCAAGAGGAAATGAAATGAGCTTGCTTGCTGTCAGAGTTTCCAACGAGGTTTAGCCTGGTTTATTTGATTACATTCCAAGAGTTTCTTTTCCAGTTTGAGTCTCTGAACTCCTCCGGTTTGACTAGGATAATGTTTAAGAATGGTTGTCAGTGCAGACAGTACTGAATAAATCATCATGACACAAACACAACTTTGTTTAATAAGGTAGGATGGATCCATATGTTATCATAGAGACTCCATATGCTGCAGTACCTTTATGCAGTGCAAGGCACAATCCCAGAATGTGAACCTCTGAACCTTATCTGAATTGACATTACTGTGTTTTTATATGAGGAAGGAAAAGAAAGTCCATATTTTTGCCTGTGCACATGATCATGTATATTGTAAATTGAATGAAGTGGTGAGCACTGCACTCTGGCTTGGTAAAATAAAAAAACAGATCTGAATTATTCAAATCTTTTCAGACTTCTGAAACGGAGCACTGTCTTTTTCCAAGATTTTGGACTTGGTCTGTTTGCCACTCACAAGCTGATCACCCTATAATTTATATTTTCCAGATCATATACTCCACAGATTTGGAGTTAAACTTTCCTCCTGGAACAGTTTTGGTTGAGCTATGTGATCTTCACAGATGGTAAGGGCCTTGTTTTGTGGTGAAATGGTTCGGAAGCATATTTTGATGACATCCCTTTATCTAATTATGAGAAGTTTTAGAGAACCTAACTATTTTTACAGTTTGTGGCAGATGGTAGGTTGAGAATCCTTCACGTAGGTGTACGAGTTAAATATGAAAACAGACTGGCTCTCACAAAGGGACCAATCTCAGGATGTGAAATTGAGTTAAGTGAGAATATCTTTGTTAGCTTTGAGCACATATCTTTATAATTAAGTTTGCTTTCTTAGGGTTAGGCATTGACATAAAATATTGACTTTGGAAATTACTCAGTTGAATTGAAAACCGACTTAGTACATGTTTTTGATCTTATGCATGCTTCATCTGCCTTTTTATGATTTTAAAAAAAGTCCAGATAATAAATAAGACCAATAAAATGCACTATTGTATTGTCAACCATAACCACTAATTAACCATGTTAACCACTAATAACTAGTTATAAATGCTAGTTATAAAAACTAGTGCCTACTTCACACACACAGAAAAACATTCCCGTTGTCATAACCCACCAACATATTTGGTGAATTATTAAATTATTAAACATAATTGTTTTTGCTTCATTTTAGGGTGAATTATTCCATTGAGTATAGCCTTTTCCTCTAAGGTAAAACATTGTGATGTAGTTTGGTTAATATACTAAAGGTCCAACGTTTACAAAAAAAAAAAAAAAAAAACCTTGGTCCGGTGCTATTTGCTGTTTGTGTGTGTGTGTGTTCACTTACTATCAATTTATGAGTAAAAATATTATGGTTCAAATTGCACTTGTCATTCGAAGACCTTCGCCTTGATCCATGAAAGAGTGTGTTTTTCTGATCGCTGCACCTGTTATTCAATCAGATTTCCTATTCAGACTATCCGTCTTCTGTGGAACTCACGTTGCCTTGAAAGCTTGCTTATCTAAATGCTAATTGTCAGACCTCTTTTATTTCTGACAGATACTAATGCTAATTGCTAATTGGCAATCAATCTAATGTGACTCACCTTTGCAAATGCGTTTGTAATTATGATTAAGTTACCTCACGGTTAAAGGCGCACTCAGTAGCTTTTTGATAATTAAAAAAGTTTTGCACATAACAAAATGAACACTATTTTTTGTTAAAAATACACATATTAAATGAAGACGTAATTAGTCTTATCAAAGCTGTTTTATTGAGCTTAAATGACCATATGTCTTGCAATCTGACCCAGTTATCCTGCAACAACTTTGTTTATATAGTGATTTTGATAATAGACATTTTCAAAGAGGCTTTACAGAAAATCATTGTTCTTAATATCTATCTATCGTTCATATAAATTATTTTTAATACATGTATTTTAATGAAAGATGCTATACATCAAATGTGTTTTATATATATACAGCAAATTCAATCCTCCCCAAACCCTCAATAAAATCCTATCACATGCCGGGACCCAAAGCAATGGACAGGCCATGTATGATCAGTAAATGATCAAAGATCTGAAGATGGCATCATCATACTAGCAAGCTAGCGAGCAGCTCTGGTGTGCTTCCAACTCATGCCGTCCAGCTGGTCTTCTCCGTCTCAGCCGGTCTGTATCTGAAAACTGCACCTGCTGTCATGGCACCATCAAAGCTGTGGTCGTTTCATTCTTCCAGCAGAAAACTCTGAATAGAGCTCGAGTCTGCAATGTTCAAAAGGAATTCAGTGTGCAGTGGTCATGGTACATATTATGCATGCCTTTGATTCTCTGGTAACACACTGCATTCACCAGTATTTGCATTACACTACTCCTAATGCATCTGAACCTCAGAACCTGATTTTTTTGTAGAAATGTACAAAAAAAGGGAGCAAGTCTGGAGTATACATTATACCATGCAGCACATTTAGGGGTCAGTATGCAATTAAGTTTTTTTTAAGCTTGACAAGTCGTCTTCTTGCTTTACGGCGGATCACAGACTTGTAAGTGCATTACCGCAACCTATTTCTCAGATGGACCATTGACAATCTCAATTAGGAGTGTCAGCAGCCCATTTGAGAGATAGGTGGCAGTAATACATGGAATCTATGAATCTATGGGCTATTGTCAAGAGGAAAATGAGAAACAAGAGACCAAACAATGCAGGTAAGCTGAAGGCCACTGTCAAAGAAGCCCGGTCTTCCAGACCACCTCAGCAGTGCCACAAACTGATCACCTCCATTCCACGCTGAATTGAGGCAGTAATTAAAGCAAAATGAGCCCCTACCTAGTATTGACTGCATGTACAGTAAATTAACATACTTTCCAGAAGGACAACAATTCACTAATTTTTTTAAATTATTTTTATTATTGGTCTTATGAAGTATTCTAAATTGTTGAGATTGGTGAATTAGGGTGTTTTCGTTAAATGTGAGCCAAAATCATCATGATTAAAAGAACCAAAGATTTAAACTACTTCAGTCTGTGTGCATTGAATGTATTTCATATATGAGTTTCACAATTTGAGCTGAATTCCTGAAATAAATGAACTTTTCCACGACATTCTAATTTGAGATGCACTGTATATACAGGTGCTGGTCATTTAATTAGAATATCATCTAAAAGTTGATTTATTTCACTAATTTCATTCAAAAAGTGAAACTTGTATATTATATTCATTCATTACACAGATTTCAAATGCTTATTTCTTTTAATTTTTACTGACAACTAAGGAAAATCCCAAATTCAGTAGGCCTATGTCAGAAAATTTTGATGTTACTTCAGACCAATACAAAGAAAGGATTTTTAGAAATCTTGGCCAACAAAAAAGTATAAAAATGAAAAGTATGAGCATGTACAGCACTCAATACTTAGTTGGGGCTCCTTTTGTCGAAATTACTGCAGCAATGTGGTGTTGCATGGAGTCGATCAGTCTGTGGCACTGCTCAGGTGTTATGAGAGCACGGGTTGCTCTGATAGTGGCCTTCAGCTCTTCTGCATTGTTGGGTCTGGCATATCGCATCTTCCTCTTCACAGATTTTCTATGGGGTTAAGGTCAGGCGAGTTTGCTGGCCAATTAAGAACAGTGATAACATGGTCCTTAAACCAGGTACTGGAATCTTTGGCACTTTGTGCATGTGCAAAGTCCTATTGGAAAATGAAATCTGCATCTCCATAAAGTTGGTCAGCAGCAGGAAGCATGAAGTGCTCTAAAACTTCCTGGTATACAACAGTGTGACCTTGGACCTCAGAAAACACAGTGGACCAACACCAGCAGATGACATGGCACCGCAAACCATCACTGACTTTGGAAACTTTACACTGGACCTCAAGCAATGTGGATTGTGTGCCTCTCCTCTCTTCCTCCAGACTCTGGTATCCTGACTTCCATCAGAAAACAATCATGGACCACTCAGCAGCAGTCCAGTCCTTTTTGAAGTGAGATGCTTCTGACGCTGTCTGTTGTTCAAGAGTGGCTTGACACAAGGAATGCGACAGCTGAAACCCATGTCTTGCATACGTCTGTGTGTAGTGGTTCTTGAAGCACTGACTCCAGCTGCAGTCCACTCTTTGTGAATCTCCCCCACATTTTTGAATGGGTTTTGTTTCACTATCATCTCCAGGGTGTGGTTATCTCTATTGCTTGTACACTTTTCCTTCCCTTTTGCCTCTCTAGTACTGTGCTTGGACACAGAGCTCTGTGAACAGCCAGACTCTTTTGCAATGACCTTTTGTGTCTTGCCCTCCTTGTACAAGGTGTCAGTAATTGTCTTTTGGACAACTGTCAAGTCAACAGTCTTCCCCATGATTGTGTAGCCTACAGAACTAGACTGAGAGACCATTTAAAGGCCTTTGCAGATGTTTTTAGTTAATTAGCTGATTAGAGCATGGCACCAGGTGTCTTCAATACTGAACCTTTTCACAATATTCAAATTTTCTGAGATACTGAATTTGGGATTTTCCTTAGTTGTCAGTTATAAACATCAAAATTAAAAGAAATAAACATTTGAAATATATTAGTCTCTGTGTAATGAATGAATATAATATACAATTTCCACTTTTTAAATGGAATTCGTGAAATAAATCAACTTTTTTGATTATATTCTAATTATATGACCAGCACCTGTATGTGTGTGTATGTATATATATATATTGTTAAAATAAGTGTCTCAAAAAACTCATCTTTAAGCGTCAAACAATGATTTTATGCCACTAACCTCATAAACTTTAAGAGCTGTATGCTTGACTTCTGAAATGTGTTTTGTTTTCAAAATGACTTTGCTTACAGAACTGTATAAAGCCTGACCAACCAAGAGATTTTACTATTCTTGTGTGCATTATGTATCAGATGGCCACTGAATTGACCTAGGCTGTTATGTATTAGTATATATTGTATTGCTAAGCATTGTACTACACCTGTACTTAACCAGTAGCTAAAATTTAAACACTATGGAACTTATACTCACCATGTCAACTATAAACGAGCTGTTGATTAGATTCTGATTGTTTTGTTTTAAGAATAAAACACGCTGCTTACTGTCTACCATATCTGTACTTTTCAAATACTAAAACATGTCCAGCTGAACAGAATTTGTGTCTTGCAATCAAAAAGTATTCACATTTCAGGCAGTAGAGCCATAATGAAAATCTGGTATTCGGTGCAGTGCGATTTTTGTATTAGGAGACTGCATTAGTTCCATTAGAGCAACAGCCTACAGGAGAGGAGCGGCAAATGGAGTTTGAGAGGCTTAAATGATCGCAGTCAGTTGCTGATTCAAGCACAGTGATGTGAATTAATGCAATCCATGTGCTCGAACATAATTAAGAACCCCCGAAATCAGAGGCGCAGGACTTGGAGTGGCTCTCCGCTGTTTCACACGCTACTGTACATGAGAGAGAGGTTCATATATGAAACGATACTGTAGGTATTGGTTTAGTGTAATGAGTTGATGATTCTGTAAACTTTTGCTCATCCTCATGTCAATTCAAACCCAATTTTGTTATAGTCGTAGAACACAAAATGAGATGTCCAGATTTCCATTATACACAGTACACTGAGGAGAGAGAGAAAAAAGGCACCATTAAAGGAGTATATGGCTCTTTTCAATTTTCTAGAGTCATTTTTGTTAATATTCTCCTCAAATCTCATTCAGATATCGATCATCAAGATGCATCATGCAATGCTTGATGTCACTGATGTCAATGGTTTGCATTGGTCTGCAAACCTTAAAATGGAACATTTGACCTTTAAAATCCAAGAGTAAATGAGATCTTAGAGCGTCACAGGTGAACTAATTTTATCCCCTACCTTTTTGTTACCTTTGAAATTATTTCTCAGCCAAATAAACTGCACATTCAGAGTTTTAGCATATCATACAGAGTCTCACAGAAATGACTTCTCTTTTTCCTCGCAATTAAGACCCGCTCAAACTTCAGTGCATCAAGTTTTATATTAAAACACTTAATTACTACTAATTATATATATATATATATATATATATATATATATATATATATATATATATATATATATATATATATATATATATATTATTAAATTATTATTAATATTATATTTTATTAGAAACTCATTTTGAAAAAAAAAAAGCACCATCTCTGAGTGCAGTGTCAGTTCTTTTTTTCTTTCTTTTTTTTTAATGAAGGCTGATCTTATTTTTCTCCTTCTTTTATTGCTGGAGACCAAATATAGTGGTGCTTTGATTATGTTGGGGATTGTTGGCAATCTCTGTCTTGAATTCTGTCAGCTGAGATTTTGCTTTACCCTAGTGTTTATGATATTTACACACTCTCCCTCCTTCTTCAACATTAGATGTTTGTTTTAATATTGTGGAGAATAGGAGAGATATTGCTTTCTTTTCTAAATAACCCTTACACTTAGTTTATTTGTCAATAGGTTTTGTTTTGTGCTTGAATTTCTGTGAGGAAAAAACTCTTTTACTTTCTTTTTGAGGTCTCTCTGCTTTTGCCGGAAATAATGGTGCAATGCAATTTTGTGTTTGGCAGGGAATTTAGAGGTAAGCCCAGTATTCAAACAGAAGAGAAAGCGTGCAGCAAAACTGGGTTATTATATCAAATGTTCTCCTGTATCCAATCTGAGGACACACATAGAAAACTCATATACATTGAGCTCAATACTGATGCCATTGATTGCCTTACCATCCGTTTGATTCTGTGTGACAAAAGAGAGGAAAATAATGCAAACGTCAGTGCAGTGTTGGTGGACTCAGTAACCTAACTGTCATTATAATCATGCCCAAAGAAATCATGTGGTGGTGCTGCTGGTGGAGTTTTGCACATTTCTACAAATACTGACTGAATATTTCTCATCTCTGCTTCCACAGCTGGTGTACTGCACACAAAAAACTGACAAGAACTAGCTAAAAATTTGCAGTTTGCTGACTTTCTGCAGGTTTTCGGAGTTTGCGTGCATCAGTATGCCTGCTGCACACAATCATGTTTACAAGCTTGTGGTCTCATAAAATGAGTGCATTAGTTGGAACTAGTTGTTGGATTTGGCAATGTTCGCGAGGTTAGTGGCATCTAGTCTTTGACAAACGCCCAGAGTTTTGTTCAAAGTTGCAAGTATACCAGGTACCCATGAGCTGAAGTGTATATTTCACTTTCTGAGTTGCTGTGTAGTTAAAAGTTTTCAGCAAAGAAACTTAAAGAAATAGTTCACCCAAAAATAAAAATAAATACTAGCTGAATATTTATTCACCATCAAGCCATCCAAGATTTTTTCTCTATGGGAGCAGATTTGGAGCATCACTTGCTCACCAGTGGATGCTCTGCAGTGAATGGGTGCCGTCAGAATGAGAGTCCAAACAGATGTTTACAATAATCCACAAATAATGCACACCACTCCAGTCCATCAGTTAACATCTTGTGAAGAGAAAAGCTGCATGTTCATAAGAAACAAATCAACATCTTGCATGGAATGAGATTGAGTTTCACCGAATTGTAATTTAAGGGTAAACAATTCACTGAAGAAAATATTTCCTTTCCGAGTTTTTTTTTAGCTTATTTTAGTTGCTCACTCCTCATCATCACATAGTTTATTCAGAAAAATGATTTGCGTGCATATTGCATGAATGTCAAAGCACGCCACATTGTCTTTTCTAATAGCTGATGAAATTTTCACAACCTCATCTGTCTGAAGACGGGCCACAAGACGCCTCCGCTGAACAGCAGCACATGCATTATCTATAGGGTTTAGGTGTTCTCTGCAGGCACCTGAGAGGAAACTTTTAGTTATTTACTTCATTTTAGTGTAGTCTGTGACATTTAATGACATTTAAATATCGCTGAAGTCTTGAAAAAAAAGTCTGCCTCATAATTGCTTGTAGATTTGTTTATTCAAAACATTACGATAAGAAGCAATTTGCAGGATTCATAAATGCTAAGGTATTTTAAACGAATGGCTGCCGTGTACCACAGTAATATTTTGAAGCATCTCTCACTTTGTAAACACAAACAAAAATCATGTTCTCGGTAATGCACTTGTAATGGAAGTCTAAGGGCAACGTTCCAGATAATTACTTTGTAACTGCACTTTGTTTAAAGCACTTACTAATTCCTTCCAAAACAAAAATGTGTTATTTGAGTTGTACTGTAAAGTGTCTAAGTGACCCTTTTAGTGGTTAGACTAGTGTTTTAGCTGGATACACTATCACTGAAGTCATTCCTGTGCGTGATTTCTCTCTGTGTAAACAGTTCAGCTGTGACAAGGCTTTACAAAGGTCATGACAGGATGATATACATTTGTCCAGAAAAGATTAGTGATTTTATCACTCTTATTTAAGGATGTGGCTTGTGGCTTGTGGCTGTTCGGTGTGTGTTTAAACTTTTGCAATGTCTTGCCTCCACATAGACTACAAATAATATTAAATTAATCTTAAAACTATTTTTGTATAGTTTAGGATTTTTATATAGACATTTTTATTTATATTTTGAATGGGTTTTTATTTTATCCAATTTTCACTTTAGGTTACATTTTTAGTAATTGTTGTTCTAATATCATTTTGACCATTTTACTCATTTTAAGTTCTAGTTTTTATTTGTTACATTTCCAGTCAATAATTTCAGTTCTTTATCTTAAATGAAATTAAATTTAGAAATGCTAATGAAATAATGTTGCTGAACATGAACTGAATAATGTTTTTAATTATAATATAATATAATATAATAAAATAAAATATAATATAATATAATATAATATAATATAATATAATATAATATAATATAATATAATATAATATAATATAATATAATATAATAATATGGATTTGATTGTTGCTCAACCAATCCGAACCAAGGACTGGGACTATTTGTATAATATAATATAATATAATATAATATAATATAATATAATATAATATAATATAATATAATATAATATAATATAATATAATAAAATAATATGGATTTGATTGTGGCTCAACCAATCCGAACCAAGGACTGGGACTATTTGTATAATATAATATAATATAATATAATATAATATAATATAATATAATATAATATAATATAATATAATAAAATAATATGGATTTGATTGTGGCTCAACCAATCCGAACCAAGGACTGGGACTATTTGTATAATATAATATAATATAATATAATATAATATAATATAATATAATATAATATAATATAATATAATAATATGGATTTGATTGTGGCTCAACCAATCCGAACCAAGGACTGGGACTATTTGTATAATATAATATAATATAATATAATATAATATAATATAATATAATATAATATAATATAATATAATATAATATAATATAATATAATATAATATAATATAATATAATATAATATAATATAATAGCTTTATTTTAATTTACTTTATTATTATTGAATTATTGTTGATAATGCTGATTAAATGGTTGAACCTTGTGAAAAGTGTCTTTAAATCAGATTGGGAAGAGAAAACATGAAGGGAAACCTCTGCTAGACACATTTGTCCATACATTAGACGGCTATGATCAGAGTTTGCTGCAATCATCCAGCCCCGGGAGAAAAAAAAGAAAACCCTTGATTAAACCTCAAGTGTCTGCCATTTCTAGAAGTGAGTGGGAAAAAACCCACCAACAACAACTCGCTAACAGAGTGAATCAATATGTAGGTGAAAGTGTAGAAAGTATCCTGACAAAGCTCTGTGATGTGGTGATGTGTCATGTCGTGTTGAGTTTGTTTCCCAATGTTATTCCCTCGGCTTGCTCCCACTCTTTCATCTCCTTCCATCCTTATCCCAATCCCTAACAAACCCAACAAGCTTCCACTTTTAGACATTCTCAGATTGACCCGTTTACCCATGTACCCCTCCTTCATTATCCAGACTGTTTAGCTCATGAATCTGAAAGACCTGACTGTCAGGTGTTTTTCTAGAGATTATGATAATTATTATTATTAAAACAGATGGTGTTCGGGTTTGATTTTTGGTATTGTTTCTGGTTCCTGTGTTTCTGATTATATATTGAGTATATATATATTTACAAGGTTCAGATGGATCCTGGATCTGAACTGAAGTTTCTTAATTATAAATCACTGCTTTCAACCAACAGGCCGCTATCCTTGAGGGAATCGCTGTTTTAATACAAATGATATAATCATTTTAAGTATATCAGAGGAATTTTGTGCCATTTGAAAGTATTTACGTAAACGTGTGTTTATTTTATTTCGAATGGTAATGTTAATCCGTTTCAAAGTCTCCACTGAAACCCGATCTCCATAACACACACATTTACTACAAAATATAATGAACATTTATCCATTCTGCACTACCGTTCAATAGTTTCAGTAAGATTTTTTAAAAGAAACGAATACTTTGAATCAGCAAGGATGCATGTGGCAAGAGGCATTAAAGTCTTTCACACTGTTACAAAAGATTTCTATTTCAAATAAATGCTGTCCTTTTTGTCCTTGAGCAGCAAATCGGCATATAAATATAATGAAATCTGAAGGATCATGTGACAGTGAAGACAAGATCCTGAATGATGGTGAAAATTCAGCTTCACATCTCAGGAATAAATTACATCTTAAAAAAATATTACAATAGAGAAGAGTTTATTCAAATTGTAATAATATTTCAGATTTTAACTGTATTTCTGATCATATAAATGCAGCCCTGGTGAGCAGAAGAGACTTCTTTCAGAAAACATTAAAACATTCCATTGACCAGTATTGTAAGTTGCTATTTATACATTTGTTTATCTATTCATTTACATTTCTCAGTTTATCAGTGAGTATGAAGTTGAGGCAGGTTTTTGCGATTCCATTCGATGAGGTTAGATGCATTTGTTTTTGGCCTCTGTTTTTGCAGGACACGTACGGTTGGATGTTTGTATAGCAGTCGTCTGTCATTACATGGCTTTGAGGCTAGTTTCAGCTGGCAGCTGATTGTGAGGTTAGGTGTTGGTAGAAACTGTTGTTACTTCAGAGTGATGCACTACAAAGAGCAGCACGGTCGGCGTGAACTCCACAGCCCTGTCTATTTCAACCACGAGAAGAGCGATAAGAATTGATCAAAGCTCGAGGAAAAATTTGATGGCAAGAAATGAGAGGCTTTGGCATTGACGGTGCCGAAAATTCAATTTGGCGTTTTCCAAGCATGTGAAAAGAAGGGGTTAAAGGTCAAGATGTGTCACGGCTGAAATGACTCTACCACTCTAGAAAGAAAGAAATCAGTTTTTCATCCTCAAAGGATGTTTCAGGTTCCAGCCTCTTCTTTAACCCCACTGTGCTTTTGTGCGTGTCAGTGGCTAGGCGGGATCACACGCCGCCGTGGATAAAATCTTCTGCATAATAAAAGCAGAGCTAATAAAGGATCATATATAATCTAAGCTTGGTTGAAATGGTAAATTAATACCTAAATTACCCATAATCAAAATGACAAGGGTCAACCCGGGTGGTGTTGCAGGTTCAATGCGTGGAAGGAAACATTTGTGAACCTTTGTGCACTTGAGGGAGATCTGAACTTGAGGTAATTTCAGAGGGATTGTGTGCGTAATTGCTGCGAGAGACTTTGGAGGTTATATAGGCCGTGTAATTGTGAAAGCAATGCCTCTTATTATGTAGGCTTAAAATAAAAAGTTGAGTATGGAAATAATAAAAGAATCGTGATTGCAGCACTAATTAGTTTCTGCAGTCTTTATTGAGTTTGCTGAGGTTTTCTGTGCGCTGGGAAAATCAACACGCGCATGATTAATATGCTTATGACTCTGGACTGATGTTCTCTCGGAATTAAACAGCTTGATTATATATTTAACACATTTATTCATTAAATAAACTCAATAATGTGTGAATGCATCTGAAATGTTGAGCGCTGTTTGAGTGATGTTTCAGTTGATGTTTGAGTGGGGTGTTTCTAAAGTGTGGTGTTTAGTGCACTCTGGTGGATTGTAGAGGCAGTAATGTTTAAATCAGATAATCGGTTTCAAATCAAGGTATTCTCAGGGTATTAAACGAAATGTATGTGAGAATTTGCTTAATCTCAGATCAATACGTTTCCGAACAGTGACAAGTGAGCACAAGCCATAAATCACATGGACTAAACACAGGCTACTTTTGTCTTTTATGGGTGTTTTACTTAATTATCAGATATACAACATAACAGTCCTTTCCAGTTTATTCCCAGTTTATTATATAAGCTTAGATATTTAGCTAAATCATTTAGTTTATTTACCTTTAATTATTCATTGATTGACTGATTGATTTTTCATTTTTACTTTTTATTTTTCAATGTCTTATAGATTTCTTAATGTTTATTGAAATTTAGATTATTTTAAGACATCAAGAAGTTAAACTAAATTAAAACTTTATTTCATTTTATTTTATTTTATAATTTTTTTGTTATCTCTGTATAAATACATATAATACCACTCTCGCTCGCTCGCGCGCTCTCTCTCTCTCTCTCTCTCTCTCTCTCTCTCTCTCTATCTCTCTCTCTCTATGTATATAGTATACATTATATATATATATATATATATATATATATATATATATATATATATATATATATATATATATATATATATATATTAGTGTTCTTTAACTATTAACTAATAACCATTCCTTGGTATACATTTTCTCCAACAAATTGCTCCACTTCAGTTCCTCATTTAAAACAGCAGATGGCAGACTTTCTCTGTTTTTGAAAATGACCTCTGTTTACTGTGGAGACTGGGATGAGAGCATTACAGAAGGGGTAAAATGATGCTGTCAGAAGACCTCTGTTGCTATAGTTTAATTGATATTCATTTATGTTTTGTCTGGGACCTCCCCACCTTTTTTAAATAAACTGAATAGTGGGTCAATAAGTCATTTTTATTACAAAGATTATTACAAAGGATATTTTGATAAGAAGAGGACTGCATGAAAATACATTTATGATGGAGTGTGGAAATGAATTGAGTCCAAACCTGGGTCAGGGGTCATGCGGTCATATAGTAGCACAATGCCATCATTGATGCATCATTCAGAGTTTTGATTGGGTTCTTTTACCCAAATATCATAGTAGAAATCCATAACTGGAATTAGGAGTAAAATGACAGACAACTTTAAGGGTCCCGGGACCTTCAGTCCTGTCAAATAAGAGATTTGAGCAATGAGATAGTGCCACAAAAACCATATTAGACACAATTTTTCAGAGAGACAGGGTCAATGGAATCATATCCAGCTGGCTTATGGAGGTCAAATTGATCCGGCTCTACAAGTATATTGAAGGCATTAACTGGAACTGATGAAAATGCTGGCCAGAGGAGAAAAGACACAAGAGAAAACTCACAGCAGAACCGAATGCTGCTCTAACTGCTGTGACGAGATGTCTGTTCAGAAAGCAGAAATACAGGAAGTTGTATTGACAGTTTGAGAAACCGTCTATAAATGAAGGAACCTGGACCATGATGTGCAGGAAATGAACAAGCAGTTCCCAAGTTGATCTGACTGTTTTTATCACATTGTTGTTTGTTTACTAGGTGGTTCTTGTGGTTGCTAGGGTGTCGCTAGGATGGTTGCTAGGTTGTTGTGGATGCTTTTTAGTGTAGGAAATGAGAAAACAATTGCTAAGATGATCTGACAGTCTTCTGTTGGCTTGAAATTACTAGCTCAAGTCAAAAGACTGGCTTGGGCTACTCCTTCCTAATCAAGTTAATTAAGACATTTCACTTACAATAACACAAGCAAAAGAATCTTTCACAGATATTACTGTATTTTTTGTTTGCCATAAATGGAACAGATCTGAAAATGAGTTCATCAGCTTTAGGGATCAGAATGAAAGAAGAAAACATGTTGATTTATCAGAGGTATTAACATCTGAACAAATCTTGAGTCTCAATCAGAAATGGTATGTTTCCTCTGTGTCAAGAGAAATCAAGAGAAAAAGGAGTTAAACCTCCATACATCATGTTTTATCTCATCAGAGTGAAATAATTCATTCAGCAAACTGTTTTGTCAGATGGAGGACACAGCATGTGTGACTGAATTAATATTCAGCTTTTAAGACATCAAAAAACAAAAACAAAAAACAAGACAACATCTTGTGCTGAATCTTCTCCTACATTCCTCTTAAAGACATAAGAACAGACACCGGTGAGCTGATCTCTGACATACAGAAGGAGTATAGAGCTACAGTGACATGCAAAAGTTTGGGAGCCCCTTGTAGAATCTGTAAAAAAGTGAATAATTTTAACAAAATAAGAGAGACATACTAAATGCATATTGTTTTTTTATTTAGTACTGTCTTGAGTAAGATATTTTACCATCCTGTAGCTCAAGCTCAGTCACTGTGGTAATTTATGCTGGGAAACTAACCTGGTCCAGGGCAGGCTAACTGTCAGGCTAAGCTGAACTTCTCTATCACTGACCAATAGGAATGCAATGATATTACCTCTGACTCTCTCACATACAATTATTAGACTTTATTATCACATTTCACTTTACTTTTTCACTTTATTACTTCATTAAATAGCACAAATATATTTGCTGTTTGCCATGGTGGATTGATTTGATCCATGATCGCAATTAAGGGCTGCTTTAGACCAAGCGCACACATCAGAGTATCTTGACTCACTGAACCTGGATCGAATTATAGAGATTGCAGGAACTTAAACTGTGGTTTGTGGAACCGCTTTAGCCCCGATTGCTTTCTAACTTTATTTCAAGTCAGGTTTTGGCTTTTCTTAGCATCTTTTTTTAAAAAACCTAAAGCCCCCTGATTAAGACCAGACTTAGAGAGAGAGAGAGAGAAAAAAACATCTATATGATGGATTAAGTTAATTATTAATTGATTACATTTTAGTTGTAAGGAATGATTTGAAGATAAAAACACTTAATGTTTCCCTTAACATGCCGTTAATTAATGCACTGCTTGTGGATTATTGTGATGTTTTTATCAGCTGTTTGGACTCTCATTCTGACGGCACCCATTCACTGCAGAGGATTCATTGGCGAGCAAGTGATGCAATGCTATTCTGATGAAGAAACAAACTAATCCACATCTTGGATGGTCTGAGGGTGTGTACTTTTTCAGCAGATTTCACCTGTGTTATTATTCCATAATAATAATATACCATGTGTTTTTGTGGTCGTGTGCTTTAAATCTAAGTGCGGTAACAGTACCAATAAAGAGTTATTTTGTTGTATTTATTGCAAAGTCGGTTCATTCTAGTACTCCATTAAACTAAGTCTGTTATTACTGCAGGGGAAACTGGCATTATCTGATTTACCGATGACTTCGCTGAATGCCAGAGCCTCTGGTATCGCCTTGATGCAGAATAAATTGGACTCATCTTGCAATTTATATCCCTTAAAGCAAGTTTGGAATTCATAACAAACATGTTGTCTTCTTGTAGCCTAAGCCATGATTCCAATATTCCAAAGGACATTTCTTTTTTCTTTTTTTTTTTCCGGTCAGTAGATGAACGCTAGCACAAAGGCATTTCATATGTCACATAACGACTTGGCAGATTCAGTGTCATAACTGGATTGAAAAGACCCTCTTGTGCTTTTACAATCTTTGTTGTCTGGCATGAGCGAGGTATAATCCGTCTCAGTTTGGGTTCACTGTGACTTTTGTCAGATCATTACAGTGAGTGAGAGCGGCCCAAATTGAGGGCAAATTGATACACCCACATGTTGTCATTGCTTGAAATCTTGTCCCACTGGAAACACCATTATTGCGACAGCGATTCATACATTTTCATTCTGATATAAATGGGAAATTGGCAAATGGACATGAACATAATGTGCATTTTTAATATCAAGATTTTAGGTTGTAATAAGCAATATATATTTTTACTTGCTGAAACTGTTCACAGTTTATTTTAACATTTTAAACCTTTTTTTTTTTTTTACTGGTTTAGTTCATTCTAATGGTCTTGTGGTGTGTCAAAGGTGTGTCATTTTTAAAATGACAAATATTTTCTGTATTATCTTATTATGAACTTTATGGAGCAATTGGAATAAATGTTGCTGCAGATTGTAGAAAACCAAAGCTATTTTTACACAGTATTTTGGTAATGCTACAATAAGGTCTAATTTGTTATCATTAGTTAATGCATTTAACAACAATTAAAGCAGCAGCATTAATAAACTTTTGTTAATGTCGGTTAATAATTTTCTTTCTCTCGCTTAATGTTGAAATGAACTACAGTTAGGTATATTAATTACCTAATTATATAATATAATGAATTAACTAATTTTAATTGTTAGTTCACATTAACAAATGTGGTTAACTAAGAAATTAATTATTATTCAATACATTAAGACTCTCATATGCTTCATCCATACAAATGAAAATTAATAAATAAAAATACAAAAAGAAAAAAAGAATTCACATTAAAAAAAATATTAATTATAATTAAGTATATTTATTATATATTTTTTTTATTTTTATTTTTATCTCTCTACTATGTGGAGTCCACACACCGTAAGAAAAGACACATGAATATGGATTTTCTGTGTATGTACAAAAAAATAAATAAAATAAAATATAAATAAATAAATAAACTATTTAATTTAAATTTTTATCCGGGTTAAAGTAAGGTGATAGTTTTGAAAACTGGCTGGTTTTGTACTTGCTCAGATATTGATTTTGGATAATTTTTAATCAAAGAAATGTACGGACTAAAGCTAATTTAAAAAGTATGTGTCCTGATTAGCAATATTTTTAAGGAATCTCGACAGATTGCCCATTTTGAAATGAGTTTGGCCAATTCAAAAGATACAAAAAGGGAAAGTTTGACTTTTAAACATTGTTAAATGTCAGTACTTAGTGATTTTGAAAATAGACTTTTATTTAGATAATGAATATATATGTAAATTGCATTTCTGTCCACATTAGTCATTTATTCTCTATTTCTCAAGTCATGAATTGGACAAAGGCTGTTCTTTTTTGTCTGGTTAAATAATTAATTGATTTAATGAAATGATTGGCTTTTTTCTTTGAGGACAGTTGAAAGTTGTTGGGCTCGCTGTATTTTGAGCAAATTTATTTCTAAGAAATTCATTTCTTGCAGCATATTCCACCATGGCTTTAGACAGCGAGATGAAGATAACTGGTAAACACAGCATACAGTGGCAGTCCTATCTACCTAAAGTTAATAGGTTGCGATTCATCCCCGGTAGGCGCCAGAATCCCCTCTCCTCATTTTCTCCTTGTCATACTGTCTGTTCCTTCCAGTTCTCATTCTGAAGATGCATAATTCTACCAGGATGTTCACGCTCTCTTAATTAACTTGTTTTCTGTCCTGCTGACATCCTGCTCATGACAGAAAGTGTGATAATCAAAACTTCTCTTAAAATAAGTCACTGAGTAAAGCATTGAGTGTGCTTTCATCTTCCCACTACATTTCTTTTTAGTTTTTTTTTATTTTTTTTTTTAGTTGAAGCTATCAGAGGGTGACCGAGAAAAGTGAAACAGGCTCTCTTTGAAGATGACTAATTGTTTCAGGTAAGCACATTTACTACGTGTGGCGGTTCTGTGTGACTGAGACAATATAACATGGAAAGCTGAGGTGGAATTATATTTCCATTTTATGAAAGGATGTTGTGCCAATACTGAAGTCAGCTGGGTAAACTGCTCACGGTAGTTCAGAACAAAAACAGTGTCATGTTCATTAAACACCCACAATCCAGTTTAAGCAGTTGCTGAATGTGCTGAAATCTGCAACTAAATTTGGTCATTATGTTCTTTTCATGAAAAACATGCCCCTCCTTTGTATGCAAATCAGCTATGTTATAGTATCAGTCATATTCACAAAACTCATCACTGTTTGTCTGGCTCCATTAACATTTGCTGTATGTCACATTATGGAAGGAAAACGCATTTGCATATTTCCTTTTATGCAGATACATTTTTGGATTCAAGTATGGGTTCATTCATTCATTCTCAATTATGTTTCTTTTATTTTTTGAAAGAATTTAATGCATTTATGCTTAAAGGAATGATTGAGAAATCTTAACTTTATGAACTCTTTACCTTATGGAATGAAACCTTTGAAATTAGCAGCAAATCTGCATATTAGAATGATTTCTGAAGGACCATGTGATGCCGAAGAGTAATGATACTGAAAATACAGCTTAGAATAGAAAACATTTATTTTAAATATAATAATATTTCATATTGTTTTCAATGTATTTTTGATCAAATAAATGCAGCCTTTGTGAGCAGAAAAAACGTTAACATTAAAGAAACCTTTCTGACACCCAAACGTTTGAATGTTATTGTGCTTTGTTCACAAAAACAGGCTCTTCCTCACAAAAACCACACCATTGGTTGAGTCACAGTGCTCAAACAACAGCTGAGTGTTTTGAAAAGTCACAAATCCACAGTGTTTAGACTCTTCAGGAATATTTCAGCATTGGAAAAGGACAGCGGCTTTTAAGAGGAGCTGTTCTGAGGACTATGCATTCACAAGCTTTGTGCTAGGAGAGCGTTTCTCTTTACTTTACAGGGCTGTGGATTTACCGGCTCTGACAGTGAAGTGTTTTGGAGAGCTCTCTAGTTTTTCATCTGACAGCCTGTCTGGGAGGGTTAATTAGCATCTCAATAATGGTAAAACAATCACAGTGAATCCTCTGAAATATGACTGGTTATTTGATTTGACAGGTCATCGCCACTTTCACATTTCGTGTCTTAAAAGCCCACGGACATGCAGTCCTAGCACTTATCTTGATGTGTAGCAAGATATTGTGAATGCCTTGTCACTTTGATGTTTTAAGGTGGATAATAGTTGAATTATTGAGCCTGGGTCTATATGGAAGCACTAATAATTATTTGTCTTCGATGCAAGCTGATATATGTTTGACCTTTTAAGCCTCCATCGATGTTAAATGGGTGATTCTCTCCATTGTTTGCTAATTATTTGTTCCCTGAATACAGCATTGATTTCTGCTTTTGTCACTGTAAGGTTGTTTTGAACCATGCAGACGGTCTCTTTCTACTAAAGGACGTTAAAGGAAACATTAAAGGAATAGAAATGGAAATTGCACTGAAAATGTACTCACACTCAGGCCATCCGAGATGAGTTTGTTACTTTATCAGAAAAGATGTGGAGAAATGTAATATTACATCACTTGCTCAACAATGGATCGTCTACAGTGAATGTGTGGCATGAGAATGAGAGTCCAAGAGTCCTTTGTTTAGAAGAGTCTTAGACTGTTTTTGATTGTAACATCTGTGCATTTATCTCTCCTGACTAATCTGAGACTATTTATTCACTGAAAAAAGTAATATAATGAATAGAGGACTCAGACTGTATCCAGAATCAATGGTTTGAAGTTAAAAACGCATTAAAGGGCACCCATCATATGCAAAATTCACTTTTACATGTTGCTTGAACATAAATGTGTTTTGGCAGTGTGTGTACACAAACACCCTATAATGAAAAAAATCCACACACTCCTTTTTCAATCCCCATAAAACAAAAGCAGTGTCTCAGAACAAGCCTTTTGCAGAATCTCTCAAATTTGATGTCGCATTTTACAGGCTTCGCCCACGACTGTTTCTTGCTGCACATAACCTGCCATGTTGATCTTCATTCTAGAGCATTTAAAAGCAGCATTAAAGTAAGGAATGTCTTCTCATTAAAGCAATAGAAGTAGTTTTTTTCACTTTTAATTTAATGTTTGGCTCATATTAACAGCGTAGACTGAAGTATAGGTACTGTATATTACACTGCTGTCACTTAATACACAGATCAAATATAAACATGCAAATTCTTTTTCTTCACAGACATCCTAGGTGAAAAAAAAAAAAACAACCTTCTAAATTGTAACAGAACTTATTTAGACATGTTCATGGTCCTAAATGAGAAAAATGTAAAAAATATTTGGAAGAAAAGATAAGTTAAATAGTAATTCATATACAATGCAAATAGACCTAAAAAAAAAAGCTAATTTCTTAAACAACATTTACCCAATAAATTTATTTAATTTGGGTCTGTACTTTTGCCTTGAAATAAAAAGAAAAAAAAAAAACGGAAAAAAAAAGTGGGTCAATTGATCCGCAAACAACAAAATCGTTAGAAAATTATTTGTGTGCACTTCAAAACACATCAGTGTTTCCTTACTTTGCATGCATGTTCTTGGCCATAAATATGAACATGTCACAATATATCAAAAATACAATACCAGAATGACTGTTATTTCCAACAGCTTGAAAATCAAAATGGGTCAGATTGACCCACAACATAATGCAATGATTAATGATGGATTTGTTTCTTATAAACACACTACATTTTGCTTCACAAGAAGTTAATCGGTGGACTTGAGTGGTTTGGATAGATTGTGGATTACTGTGATGTTTTTATCAGCTGTTTGGACTCTCATTCTGACGGCACCCATTCACTGCAGAGGATTCATTGGTGAGCAAGTGATGCGATGTTATACTTCTACAAATCTGTTCTGACAAAGAAAAACTCATCTACATCTTGGAAGGCCTGAGGGTAAGTGCATTTTCAGCAAACTTTCCTTTTGGGGTGAACTATTTAAAGCCCAGTGTTGTTTTTGTCTGTGTCTCAAAGGAAACTTGAGCTTTCAGTTTAATCAATGTCTACATTTAAAATATACTATAGTACTTCCATGGTACTTTTTTTCTAAGTTCTATAAGTGGTTTTCATAAGATAATATTTCACATCAGTTGTAACTAAATGTATGTGATCTGGCATGATAGATAGGAAAGGCGTTCTCATTATTGCTGTATTGATTAGTGAAGACCTTGTTCCTCAGTGACCTGAAGCTTGAAGATGATGTACATTCTCGTTACTTTATATAGAATGTCGTTTTGAACCGTAAAGGACATTTTCCTGTGGAGTGACGACAAGCCTTCACAACTATTTCCCATATCTCAATCTTAATTGCACTTCTGCAATTATGTTTTAATTTCTTTTTTAATTCTCTGCCACAGATTTTCTTCACGTTTAGATGATGACCACATTGTGCAGAGAGTCTGACTGATGCCGTCTCCAAAAATAGAGCATTGGGAGCGTCCGCTACAGAAGATAGATGTTCTCAGTTTGACAGACTCAGAGGAAATAAATGTGTTGCCTGAGCACATTTAAGATTCGTTGCATGCCCAAGTTTATTTCCCCGTTGTTTTGTTCTCTTCCAAGACGGTTTAATAAAAATGCACCGCCTGAATCTATCAAGTGGGCACCGCAATAATTATAGGTCAAGTTCAATTTCCAGGCTAACTGCTAAAAAACAAACTTGTGAAGGTCCAGGGACCTTTTGTTAAAGGCACAGCATTCTGTTGAAACCTGTGGAGTCCAATCTGGTTTTGTAAATTTGACCTGCTGTTAGAAGAAACGTTTTCGGATAGGAAATGAAATGCAAAATGAGGAACTGTAATTGTGAGCTGATTACTTCGTTTCAAAAATTGATAAATAGTTGAACCTACAAAGAAATAATGGAGAATGACATTGGCAACATGCGTTATTCATGAATGTTGACATTGCTCCAAATGCATGTATTATTAATGTGATGAAAGAATAATATTGATATGTGGTATCCAATGAAATCATAATTGAGGCTGGATGTTAATTTACTTTTATAAGTATACAATTTAGTAAAATTAGCATGTTAATAACAGCATTTTTCACTACACTTCTGCAGCCATATTTCTAGAATAATAATTGCGGTTGTTTTTACCAATGGATTATTTCTGGTTTCATTTAGTAAATACTGCACAGTATGATGCTGTTGTGATGAGTGGGGTGAGGCTGAGATCCTGGGGACAGTAATTGGAGATAAGCGACACCTGTCTGCACTCACCAGTTTGCGCAACCCAAGATTTCTTTTGTATTATCAATATCTTACTGCTTCTCTTCACTGAATGACATTTCAGACATGCAGTAAATAAGACATTCATTGTGTGATTCTTTAAAAATATTAATTTTAATAGTAAATAAAATTCTAAATCTATGATTATCTGTCTGTCTGTCCGTCCAGTGTGTGTGTGTGTGTATATACTATTGGTTTGTAAGTTCTATAGGTATAATCCGGTAATATTTCACAGTGCATATTCTTATAATTATTATATTGTAAGGCAAAAAATCTAGTCCTATATGTCTTATTGATAAATGCTTAGTACAGACAAGCATGTTAATTGATTTCTTTATGAAGATGTCATCCACTGCATCTTGTTTTGTCCCAAATCCTCAGAGCCGAGGTCTGATTAGCAGTCTGGGATGGATTTTACTCTGGACAGCACAAAATCAATGTCTCATTATGGCAAAGAGTAGCCATCGTCAGATCAGCATTCATCTGCTGCTCGTGCGTGAAAGCAACAGGAGGCCATGACCAGATGCACTCTCCTATAAACAACAACAACAACAACAAAAAAACACACACCTCTGGAGATCAGCTCACATTGGCTCAGCAACTATGGCAGATATTACTATCGATTACATGCAGAAGCAGCAGTTAAAAACAATCCACGGAAAGTTTCACTTCACTCACAGCAGCTGGTGGTATTCGATTGGCATCCAGATACAGGGACACGAGACGTCGTATAAGTGAACGTTATTATGCTACAACAGAGAGGTAGAGAGGGATCCAGTCCTAATGGAGTTGATAAAAACATTCTTATGAAAAAGGTGGTATTAATGTTAGATTAAATAGCTCTGAACATCTAAAGCACCTTTAATAACTGCTACAGAAGTGTTCAGGCTAGGCTACAGGCTTGAAAATGTAAAGCACATCATTTCATAAAGAATACAAAAGGTAAAATAACATCTGTTGTAAATAAATCATTTGGTGGTTTCTTTTTCATTGGGAGTTCTTAAATTCAGAAGGAAATTCAATACATTGTTAAAATAATAATTATATTGAGAATTGGAAACTTAATTTGTCTTCTACGTTGCAAACAAAATGTGTTCGGTTGTAGTTTTGTTATTCTTGAAAATTCTGAAAATGTATTTAGTTTTAGTTTTGAGCAGTGCAGTTGAATTACAGATGCATTGTACGATCATTTACACATTATCTAAAGTGAAGTGCATTCTCTGTGAAAATACATTCTGTCACACGAAACTTGCTGTCACATTTTCAAAACATCTGTCAAACGAAAATGCTACCAAAAGTAAAAGTATAAAAGTAAAAAAAACTAAAACAAATTTTTTTTTTAACTGTATTTTGTTTTCATTGGTGAGCAATAATTGGTCATGTAACTGTACATTGCTCCAAAATTGTTCCAATGAAGAAACATTTTCAGAAATGTTTTAGCAAATTTTCATATTTAGGTGAACTATTCCTTTAAAGCCTAGTATTTTATTTTATTTTGCGAACAAGTGATGATGTAATGTTAAATTTCTCCAATTTATTTTATTTATTTTTTCAGATGAAGAGACATGAGAATATATTTTCATTATTATTATTATTATTATTATTATTATTATTATTATTAATCATTCTTTTCTTTGATTTCAAGTAAAATGTCACTCTGGGGCATTTTATGCATACATGGACTTCACATATACCTTACACTATATACATAATGTATTTTGCAGAAATACTCCTATTAACAGTATGCTGCTCCAAACATAAATTAGCTGACCGTTGAGTAACTCAATGAGGTCTCTGGTGAATTCTTTGGGCTTGTTAGTGAATCTCTCCCTCCTGAATTATCTGAGGCCATTAGTGCCAGGCTTTGAAGAATATAATGATGTTTCCTTTATAATGATAATATTGTGATCCTAAAAAAACCCCATAAATCATTGTGTCACAGCAGTTCAGTCCCGTCATTATCATAAGCGTTCTGAGTGTGATCTGGTTAGTGACATAAGGTGATTAAGCTTTTTCTAGTTTCACGAGCTGAGATTAGCAGCGAGCAGGGATTTAGCCATGAATAAGCCAATCATACTCTAAACACAGACTTCTGAAGAGCTTCTGGAACCTGAAGAAGCAGATTAAAGGCATCAGGTTGCAATTTAGTGATCCACGTGCGTTGATACAGAACGAGTCTTGTAAAGGTAGATTTGGGAAGGGCATTACATTTGGTGTCGCTGTGAGCCGTATCATTTCGGGGAGCAGCTGAGAAAGAGATTTGAGTTTACCTCAGTCATTTTTGGCTCCTTACGAGGATGAAAGAGGTTATTTAAATGCAAATTTAATTCCTTTGTCCTGTCCGTTCAGACAAGGACCAGAGAAATATCCTGGGCTGAAAATGGTTTCTACATTACATAATTGTGCACTGATCTGTTCCCCAAATTTAGGGTCTTCTTGCTGTTTTTGTTATTGGTTTTATACACACACACACACACACACGTTTGTTTTTGTGAAAAGTGGGGACATCCCATAGGCGTAATGGTTTTTATACTGTACAAACTGTATATTCTATGGCCCTACACCTAACCCTAACACTCACAGGAAACTTTGTGCATTTTTACTTTCTCAAAAAACTCATTCTGTATGATTTATAAGCGTTTTGAAAAATGGGGACATTGGTTATGTCCTCACAGGTCACCCTCTCCTTGTAATACCTGTGTCATGTCATTATACAGAGTTGTGTCCTGATATGTCACGAAAACACACACACAGACACACACACACACACACACACACACATATATTTATATATATATATATATAGTTAAGAAGTGTCAGAGTGAAGATGCACAACATATACATCATTCAGTCCGTGCCAAAGTGCAAATGAGATTCATTTGTGATGCCTGCATCCAGTTTGATGAAGCCGTCAGTGCATAATGGATGACTGCTGAAAGCTATTCTTTTAAGAAGCTTCCAGATGAATCACCTTTTCTGAATGAAGTATAATATTTCCAATGCTGCCTCATTCTGAAAGTCACCGTGCTTTCTTTTGGGAATGCAATTATGTTTGGAAAGAGAAACCTATAAGAATTAAGAAAGAACCACTATTTGGTTACTTTCTATATGATGACAGACTTTGAAATATCAATTAACATTTGACTGAAAATTAATGTATGTGAATTTAAATGAAGAGGCCCAGTGTTGGGGAAAGTTAGCTTTAAGATTAATTCACAAATCATTGTATTACTCCCCCCAAAAAGTAGCTAATTTTATACCCTTGTTACTTTTTAATGGAAAGTAATGCATTATATTACTTCTGCATTACTCTTTCTCATCTGGCCTGGGCTTACTTGTTTGTTTTTAAGTAAAAAAGTTATATTTTTGGCAAAAGCACTTCCACACCAAACTGAAATGAATAAGCCTCAGGCTGAAGAAAATGTCTTTCACACTTCAATTCAAACAAATCTTTCAGCTGCTGTCATTCTGGATTGCATGATGCTAGAGAAGAAAATTCAACACTCTCCTCAATCACAAAAAAAAAACAAACAAACAAACAAACACAAAAACAACCAGAACAAAACACACACACAACAAAGAAAAACTCACAAATGTTACATTTATCTAAAGAAATTTGTGCTTATTAGTATGACTGAATTGGATTATTAAAGATCAGTGGCAAAGACATTGCTAAATAAAATGGGATTAAATACAATAAAAGTAGCTTCTACTGGTAAAAGTTTCTGCTAAATAACAAAATGTAAAATATGACGTAAATAAAATTGAAAATTCCCAACATTTTGAAACAATCCCCAAATCAAATAATGCAAATAAAATAAATCTCGTAATATAAACAAAATAAGGCTTGGTCTGTGCTCTTTCCGTTTAAACTGAGAGGCAAGCACTGCATTTTAATCAGGATCCAAACAAAGATGCTGAATACATGCAACATGAGCAGTTTTTAATCGAAATTAGATTGTGCAATTTCAAAATTTGAAGCAAAAATAGTATGGTTTGACTCGAGTTTTGTGAAACTTTACATAAAAAACTCTCTGCCATCAGCTGGAGCATTATACAAAGGCTAGATGGAAAAAAAAATACCATCTAAACTTTTTTTAAAGACAGTAAGTTGCCCTCAGACATGCATTCATATAAAGTCCTACTCTAATTACATTTTTCAATTTTTTTAGCATCTCAAACGATTTGAATCATCACATATTTGAACCAGCTCGTAGTTAATCGCTACATCCCTACCATTTACTTTTTTTTTCTTTTTTTTCCTTTTTTTTTAAAGTATTTTAATGCCATTCATTTTTCGGAATGTTAAATCTGTTTTTGTGCAAGGTGAATAAATGTGTGTCCATATTTAGTCTAGATCTACATTAAAGGGGGGGTGAAATGCTCGTTTTCAATCAATATCCTGTTAATCTTGAGTACCTATAGAGTAGTACTGCATCCTTCATAACTCCAAAAAGTCTTTAGTTTTATTATATTCATAAGAGAAAGATAGTCTGTACTGATTTTTCCCGGAAAAACACGAGCGGCTGGAGGCGTGACGTGTGGGCGGAGCTAAAGAATCATGAGCGCCAGTTGCGTTGACAGCGTTTGGAAGCTGTGAAGGCTGAAACTGAACGAGAGCAGCAGCAGCAACGACTCGCTCCGAGCGGGGCTTGAACCCGGGTCTCTGGCATGTGAGGCGGACGCACTAACAAGAAGGCAGAGATATTTTAAGCAGTTTTACTCACCGCCTTTGGTTCCAACACACAATCGTGACCCTTTTTCGTTGGGACTGCATCATCCTTAAGAAATAAACGATACGCAAATCCGTCGTCAAACTGGGCTTTGTTTGTAAAACAAGCATTTTAGAAATGCAGGGAACAAACACAAACACTTGCACAACTCCGTTGATGCTCTGTAAAAATAAACTCCATCCACTGGTCCCTTAATGCTGTTTCTCTTTTGGTAATCTGTGCAGGTTTGTCTTGCCCTGGCAACCAAAAACACACTCCTTTTGTGACATTTCGCGACGCTCTCGCTCTGATCAGTGAATGTCTCTGCTCTCTCTGCTCTGCTATACGGGAGCGCTCGCTCTTCCGGCAGAAGTGCCTCAGGACCCATATAAGGAAATTCCGCTCCATCTAACGTCACACAGAGCCATACTCGAAAAAAAACTTTCTGAAACTTGTGACAAACCGGAAGAGGTTTTTTTGGAACAGAAATACTCCTTCAAACATACAACTTAATTTTTGAAACTTTGTCAATGTTTAGCATGGGAATCCAACTCTTTAACAGTGTAAAAAACTCAGTATGCATGAAATAGCATTTCACCCCCCCTTTAAGCATCATGTTTACACAGCGCACACAATTCCCCTGAATTTCTCTCAACATGGGGACAGGAGAACTGTTAACCATTGAATGGGAAAACTGTAACTGACATTACTTATTTGAAAAGTAATAATAAAAAAATAACTTTACAAGTTACTTAAAAAAATATATTATAATAATAATTTAGGCAAATCACGTTACTTGTAATGCATTACCCCCAATGACTGAAGAGGCCCAAAAATATAATCTGCTGGTGTACTTCTTTTATTGGATGCATAAAACTTGTCCTGAGCTTAATGGATTTATGTGAAAACCCTGGAAACTAGGTCCTAAATTGCATCATTGGATTTTTTTTGTAAGGTTTAGGGGGGATTTGGCCCCTATTAAGCCTAGAAGATGCCCTCAGTACGAATAAAAGTTTATTGAAAGAAGGCCTTTGCAAAGCAGGTTTTATGGATCAACCTAAATTACAGCATGGCTTAAGCAAATTGATTTACTTAAGTAAAGAGTACAATTACTTAATTAAGATTTAAGACACCATCAATGAAAACACTTCCTTTGACTCACTCAAGTAAAATTTAAGCACTTGTCTTCTGGCTTTCAAAACTGCTGATGTCGCATTTCATATTGTCCAAGTGTGCTTGAGATTGCTGTATATTATAGTCCAATAAATTTCCCAATCGTACTTTGTAGTGTACAAGGAAATCCCATTTGGAATTTTGCAGCCCATAATCTTAACGTTAACCATGATATAGAATGAAAAAACAGTTACAGTCTAATGATTAAGAGAAGTGAATGAGAGCAGTAAGTGCTCTAGATTTTGAACTTCTCTTCAGCATGAAAGAAAATATATCTCAACAGCTTTAATTATAACACTTTTATCAATCAATCAGATTTGAGGGCCAGAAAGAACAATTGTTTAAATGCTGAAGGTAATGGATGCTTTCTCAAATGTAATAAATAGTAAAAAACTAAATAAAAAAATAATATATATATATATATATATATATATATATATATATATATATATATATATATATATATATATATATATATATATCAGTTAATTTGTACACTGTAAGTCCGTACATGTTGATTGAACTTTAAAATGGTAATGAAAAAGATTGTGCCCTAAAATGTTTAATGATTAAAACATTAAATTGCACCAAAGTTAACTTTTAGTATACTGAATTGCATTTTTAATATAACCTATCTTATTTGGTTTAATTTGACTGATTTCTCTGCTGAATTATTCAAGTAACAGCTGCACAACACACAAGGACAAAAATACAAACAAGGATTTTCTTTTAGAATTCAGTTGATTTTAATTAATTTAAAAAAATCTATTTAACACATTTTAGGTAACTTTAGGTATGTTGATTTTGTCTAATAAAACAAAGAGAAAATGTGTGTGTGTAATGTATTAGTTATTAATCAATGAGCTCATTCCACATAAATCACGATGCAAGGCATAAATCAATCAGAAAACAATAACAAATAGCCTGAGGGAGGTCCTTCCCACGATTATCTTCTGAGATGATTCTTTACGGGGGCTAGATGGAGGATAAAGACAGACTTTTGTGGATTCCAATTGGAATGTTGAGTAAATAGATTTGATTTAATTTAGCGTTGACTTTAATTCAACACAAATGCTCCATTTGGATGTTCTGTTTACTTTTTAAACTTTTGTCACTGGATTGGACTTTATCTTCTTTGAAATGAAAAATTAATTTGTACTCATTAACACAGCTTTCTCCAGAGGTTCCATTAACATAATGAAGAACGAGTTATTTGTTTTCTCTTACAATGTGCAGGCCAGAGGTATTAAGCACAGTCTGGATTCCAGGTTGCATTTTTCACGTTTTCGCATAATAGGGTGAAATTTGATGGTAAACATAATTAAGACTAGTAGAGATGTCATTGTATGGTCTGAATAGCTGTATGTGTCTCCTAAAATAACAAGTCATTTTCATCCATCCAACAACTGCCAGCTGGAATCTGGGTCAAAACTGGTCAGAACAGAATGTGTTGCTTATTGTCAAGTACGGTGCTACTAGTAATTTATTCATGCTTTTACTTTATTTGAAAGCATGGTTTCTAAATGTGTTGCCAGTTTGTGCTACTTTGTGTCCTAAAACTGACAATCTCAAAAGACATTTACAATGGAGTCAGAACTTACAAGGCCAATTTTCCATGCATGGCTCAGAAAGCACATCTGGCCTGACGGCATAAAACTTTGGGCAGAATGGGAGTGAACCTGGTGCAGAGGGCCTTAAATTGTTCCATGAGTTCTCATGTGATCTGTCCCCATCAGCTCTCCATGAGAGGGGCTTCAAAAACATCACAACGACCTCCAAAGGATAGTCTCCTGGTGGTATTCTTGGGAAATGTGCAAAGGACAAATGAATTGGAAATTTGAGTTAGAAATAGACACTGTGCTAAATTATGTTCTGCTTGTGCTAGATTAGGTGATCTGTGGAAATCTTTGATTACTACCAGGTCAGTTAATAACCAAGGCATTTGCAAGGATATGCTAAAGTTCTTTGGTATTAACGGGTGTGATGTCAACCTGAAATACCGAAGCACATGATCTCTCTTGCACTTTAAGCTCTGCTGAAACTCATCTGTGAGTGTTTCTTGGCAGTCTAATTTCAGCCTGAATGTTGAGTTCCATTACAAATTTGAATGTGCCACTTTCTTGATATCTCAGACATTCGACCATATAGCATTCTGTTGTTTGATAATTGGAACATCGCATATTAAGAAATAAAATGGCAATTCTGATGTGTTCTGCAAGTGTGTGATTATAAATATTTGCAGAACAGGTTATATTGTGTTTCAATGACTCACTGGTGTTTATTATGTGCTAAAAGGTGTTTTGCTGGAATGACATTATGCACCTGCGGCTTGAACATTTACAAATTGGAAGTCCAAGTTTTTTATTTTTTTTATTTTTTGTCTCTTAAATGAATCAAGACAAGTTGGAAAGTCTGACTCCGTAGTACTCAGACATGGACAGTGTTTTCTCATTCATTTTTAACTCTCTATTATAGAAAAATTGGTCACACATTATATTAGGTGGCCTTAACTACTATGTACTTACATCCAAAAATAAGTGCAATGTACTTATTGTGGTCCTATTTTATTGCAAAACACTTTTGCTGGTACTGTGGTGGGATATGGGTAAATGTCCTTAATATTTTTCATGAAAACTTCACAACACATTTTGGGCAATGTTGGAAATTACATCACTGCTATCTACTGTTAAAAATCAGCTTCTTTTTGGAGAGAATGAATGGGACGTTTATTTTGTAGTGCTTTTTAGACACATCTGGCTTTGTAATTAGAAAGATAAATAAAATATAAGTTTAATAATTCTCAGTGTTTCTTTGGAAAGTTTAAGGGGTTTATGACTTCCTAAATAAGTGTTGATGTCCATATCCCTAAGGGGCTTTGCAAACATCTTTAAAATATTCCCCATAAATTACTAATAATCCATTTTTTGTCCTGTTTTTTATTTTTTATTTATTGTTTTATTATTATTTTTTTAAAGCAGTATTCTATTATTTATTTAACATAATTTTTTATTTATATACTTGCTTGCAGGCTTATTTATTTGTGTTACAGCAAATGAATGTAAGCTGATAACACAACAGCAAATATACTGCAAACACAGTAAACCTGATATGCTTTATTTTGGATCATTTCCTAGTCACAATGTTTGGCAAAATCTTAAAAGATCAGCTGCTCTGTAGGGGGAGAGAAAAGTTCCAAGTAAAGAGAAATATTAAAATATTTCACAAAAAAACTTTTGTTGAATTATTCCTGTTTTAATTTCCTCTGCATATTACATCAGTCGAGTTTGGCAGTCCCAGAATAGTCAGCTTCGTATCTTGTCAGACCTTTGACTAAATGCAGACTGAGGAAAATAAATACCTCTGCACAATACTCTTGGACGTTATATAATATCAAAAAAAACAGATCCTAAAAATTGTTTCGTAAATACTACAGAGCCCTTGAAGTACTGCAAATTATGTCACTTACTTCACCTACTGTTAGAATCAACTTCTCTACGGGGAAAATAAATGAAGAAATGAACTGCAAAGCCGTTTTAAACTGTATAGGAAATTGTCACCTATTGATACCCACTGTTAACTTCTCCAAAGAGAAAATAAATGGGATAAATGGGTTTATGATTTCATAAATAACTGGTAAAACCAGCTTCTTAACAGAGAAAATACATGAGATTTTTGTTTCTGGAAGTCCACTGTTGCAGTCTTTAGTCAGTACAGATCTGGGCTGAGTTTCCCAAAAGCTTCATAAGCATAAGAAGTTGGTAAAAACGATTGTACGACTGATCTAAATATTACGGTCTGTTTCCCAAAAGAATCATAACTTAAGTAACACTTGAAAATCATCATAGATCTACGGGTGCTCTGGAGTAATCGTTAAGTCCTAAGTGCATCGTAACAAGACAGATTTATGCAGTCACCTGCAGGACAATCGGCAGATTACACCTTTAACTTGATTCAAGTGCAATGTGATTATAATATAAGGATCTGATTGTGTTTTATTGTACACTTTGAAAGTTTTTTATTAATTTATAAATGAATTAATTAAAAAGGGCAGGAAAATTAGAAATACACATTTAAATTACTGAAAAAAATAAATATGTCAATGACTTGCTGAAGTGCACGAAAACCAGCTATGTATTGGACCCGGAAATAATCTCTGTTATACTGTATATAAACAAATAAATTTAAATAAATGTATGCGTTTAGCAGACACTTTAATCCAAAGTGACTTACAGTGCATTCCGGCTAACATTTTTTACCTAACATAAGTATATAAAGTATATTTTATAATATTCATTATGTAAAGTATAATATTGTACACTATAATATAATATTGTATTGTATTATAGTTATTATATCCAAGTTGTCTGTCTGGAACGCAGCATTAGGTTAACATCAATAAACGATTGTGTACTAAAATCAAAAATCAAAAACATTTCAGCACTTGACAAACGGATAGCGACTCCTAAGTAGCACTTGAAGTACAGTTAGTGCGATTATGTGCATTCTTGGGAAATGCACGTAAAAACAATAACGAACGATCATAAAATTACTCGTAGAAAACATTCTGAAGCGCTAAATCGTAAGATAAATCGTTATCGGGAAACCAGGTCCTGATTTGGTTTTGTTATCAGAAATATAAATATAGTTTAAAATTTTTCTCATGCTCAAAGTTTCTCTGCAGATTTATACAAACCCCTAAATCAGGGATAGGCAACTCCGGTCCTGGAGGGCCAATATCCTGCAGAGTTTAGCTCCAACCCTAATTAAACACACCTGAGCAAGGTAATCAGTGTTTTTTTGGGATTAATAGATAGATACAGGCAGGTGAGTTTTTATGAGGGCTGAAGCTAAACTCTGCAGGATAGTGGCCCTCCAGGAACGGAGTTGCCTATCCCTGCCCTAAATGGTTCATCCATCGCTCTGTTTATGAAACAGGCTACTATGTATGTATTAGGGATAGTAAGATTCACCAATTCACACCAGTGCATCGGCATAAAAGCTAACGATGCAATGCATTGATTTTAAAAAGTGTGGATTGTATACAAGTTGCCATTTGTATTGTGATGCATCGTTTCTAACATATTTGCTTAAAAAAAAGAAAAAACATTTTTTAATTATTAGTAGATATGCTATAATTTCATCATTTAGAAAGTGATCAACAATTTGTGACCAATTTTTATATGTAGATGATTTCTCCTCTCTAAACTGTTTCTCAAGCATCCATGCACATCAATGTCCTGTTCCACCACATCCCAAAGCTGGTCTACTGGATTGAGATCTGGTGACTGTGGAGGAGGCCACTTGAGAAAAGTCACTGTCATGTTCAAGAAACCAGTCTGAGATGATTTGAACTTTGTGACATGGTGCATTATCCTGCTGGAAGTAGCCATCAGAAGATTATTACATTGTAGTCATAAAGGGATGGACATGGCCAGCAACAATACTCAGGCAGGCTGTGGCGTTTAAACGATGCTCAATTGGTACTAAGGGCCCCAAAGTGTACCAAGAAAATATCCCCCTCACCATTACACCACCACCAGCCAGAACCTTTAAGACATGATGGATCCACGCTTTTAAGTTCTTTATGTCAAATTCTGATCCTACCATCCGAGGGTGTACTCACACTAGCCCGTTTGAACTGTGCCCGAGTGCGTTTGACCACTAAAGCGCGGTTCGTTTGACTAGTGTGAGTGCTCCGAAACGTGCCCGGGCGCGGCTTGATTAGCCGGCCCTGGCCCGCTTGGAAGAGGTGGGCCAGGGCACGGTTCAGTTGGACTTGGGCGCGGTTCGCATGCAGTGTGAGTGCTAACTGTGCCGGAGCACGGAAAAGGACGCGTTGCGTCACGGTTTTGCGACGCTCCAAAACCAACATGGCAGGGAAAAGGTCGCTTTGGTCTACAGCAAAGGTGCAAAACACATAAAAAATAAAAACTGCAAAGTCCTTGCTGCACTTCAGCTGGTACCTTGCAAACATCCTCATACGAGCAGCACGATTACATGAAAATTTTCACGCCACTAAGGTGACACATCTGTTTAACAACAGGCTGTGAGAGGGCTGTGGAGCAAACGACACACAATTATCCACAAAGAAAACAGAGCGATGGACTCCATTGTGTTCAGAGAGCACCGCTCTTCCTGTTTATCCCGAAACCGTCGCACCATAATGACGTAGGCGTGCTCCGGCACGAATGCTGAAACCCTATATGTGAGTGCAGGCCAGTGGGGGAGTGGGGAGGGGGGACAATCGTACTCGGGCCCGGTTCATGGCAACCGTGCCTAGTGTGAGTACACCCTGAATGTTGCAGCAGAAATTGAGACCCATCAGACCTGGCAACGTTTTTTCCAATCTTCAATTGTCCAATTTTTGTAGCCCCCGTTTCCTGTTCTTAGCTGACAGGAGCGGCACCCAGAGTAGTCTTCTGCTTCTGTAGCCCATCTTCTTCAGGGTTCAACGTGTTGTGTGTTCAGAGATGGTATTCTGCATACCTTGGTTGTAACGAGTGGTTATTTGAGTTACTGTTGTTTTTCTATCATCACTAACCAGTCTGCCCATTCTCTTCTGACCTCTGACATCAACAAGACCTTTTCGTACACACAACTGCTGCTCACTGGATATTTTCTCTTTTTCAGACCATTCTCTGTAAACCCTAGAAATGATTGTGCATGAAAATCCCAGTAGATCAGCAGTTTTTGAAATACTAATTAGTGATTTGTGTTACCAAGCAATTAAACAGGTGTACCTAATAAAGTGGCCAGTGAGTGTATATTTACAGGTGCTGGTTATATACCGTAATTAGAATATCATCAAAAAGTTGATTTATTTTACTAATTCCATTCAAAAAGTGAAAATTGTATATTATATTCATTCATTACACACAGACTGATATATTTCAAATGTTTATTTCTTTTAATTTTGATGATTATAAATGACAACGAAAGAAAATCCCAAATTTAATATCAATATAAAGAAATGATTTTTAGAAATCTTGGCCAATTGAAAAGTATGAACATGAAAAGTATGAGCATGTACAGCACTCATTACTTAGTTGAAGCTCCTTTTGCCTTAATTACTGCAGCAATGGCATGGAGTCGCTCAGTCTGTAGCATTGCTCAGGTGTTATGAGAGCCCAGCTTGCTCTGATAGTGGCCTTCAGCGCTTCTGCATTCTTGGGTCTGGCATATCGCATCTTCCTCTTCACAATACCTCATAGATTTTTTATGGGGTTAAGGTCAGGTGAGTTTGCTAGCCAATTAAGAACAGGGATACCAGGGTTCTTAAACCAGGTACTGGAAGCTTTGGCACTGTGTGAAGGTGCCAAGTCCTGTTGGAAAATGAAATCTGCATCTCCATCAAGCAGCAGGAAGCATGAAGTGCTCTAAAACTTTCTGGTATATGGCTGTGTTGACCTTGGACCTCAGAAAACACAGTGGACCAACACCAGCAAATGACATGGCACCCCAAATCATCACTGACTGTGGAAACTTTACACTGGACCTCAAGCAACGTGGATTGTGTGCCTCTCCTCTCTTCCTCCAGACTCCGGGACCCTGATTTCCAAAGGAAATGCAAAATTTACTTTCATCAGAGAACATAACTTTGGACCACTCAGCAGCAGTCCAGTCTTTTTTGAAGTGAGACGCTTCTGAAGCTGTCTGTTGTTCAATAGTGGCTTGACACAAGGAATGCGACAGCTGAAACCCATGTCTTGCATACGTCAGTGCATAGTGGTTCTTGAAGCACTGACTCCAACTGCAGTCCACTCTTTGTGAATCTCCCCCACATTTTTAAATAGGTTTTGTTTCACAATCCTCTCCAGGGTGTGGTTATCCCTATTGCTTGTACAATTTTTTCTACCACATCTTTTCCTTCCCTTCGCTTCTCTATTAATGTGCTTGGACACAGAGCTCTGTGAACAGCCAGCCTCTTTTGCAATGACCTTTTGTGTCTTGCCCTCCTTGTACATTGTATCAGTGGTCATCTTTTGGGCAACTGTCTAGTCAGCAGTCTTCCCCATGATTGTGAAGCCTACAGAACGAGACTGAGAGATGATTAAAAGGCCTTTACAGGTGTTTTGAGTTAATTAGCTGATTAGAGTGTGGCACCAGGTGTCTTCAATACTGAACATTTTCACAATATTCTAATTTACTGAGATACTGAATTTGAGATTTTCCTTAATTTTCAGTTATAATCATAAAAATTAAAATAAATAAACATTTGAAATATATCAGTCTGTGTGTAATGAATGAATATAATTTACCAGTTCCACGTTTTGAATGGAATTTCTGAAATCAGCTTTTTGATGATATTCCAATTATATGACCAGCACCTGTAAAAAAAATGCATCGTATTGCATTGTGTTGAACTGAATTGAAATAAGATCGCATTTATTGCTTGCTGATGAATGTAAGCCAATAACCCAACAGCAAATATACAGCAGTAGTGGCAAACTTGGGATTCTTTATTTTGGAACATTTCCAATGTTCAATATTTGGCAAAACCTTAGCAGATTAGCAGTTATTAGCAGTCATACCCATTTTAATTTCCCCCACACATTACATCAGTTCAATTTGGCAGTCCTAGAAATGTAATCTTTACCTCTAGCCAGACTTTAGAGTCAGTGCAGACTAAGGGAAAATGGTAGTGGCATAAAATCGTAATAAGATCCTAGCATTCCTGACTGAAAAATTGCTGACTGGTATTGTTTGCAATATGGATCAAACGGTCAGCAAACATACCGTGGGCGATCTGTGTTCTTTCTGTCTGTGACTGACACAAAGAAAAATTATACAAAAGTATTACGCAGTCTTTGATTTATGACACTGGGAAGACTTTTTCAATCAAGACACGTTGTCTCCAACTTCAGGATTGTTCCAAAGCTCATATTGGCAATAAAGACAGTGTCAAAGTCTTCTCGATGTGATTTGTATTAGTAATATAGAAGATGGCTCCCACTTGCTCGGTGTCTGACTCACAGCTCTCCGACTGAAGACTGTGCTCACTTACACATTCATCCACTGGCTTATTATTTAGAGTACAGCTTCATTTTCAAAGCAGATGTTCCAACATGTCAGCGTTTGTACTGAAACTAATAAAAAAGGCTTCACTTTCTTGAAACCAGAACTCTGGAAGCTTTTAGAAGTGTTTAAAGCCGTATAACATGATTAGCATTTAGTTTTGACAACAAACTCAAAGACCATGTTACATTATAGATCTGAGATATTAATAAAATATGATCAAACCACATCAGTCGATCGCATTTTGTCTTTCAAATGACTCCGATTTCCATTTGATAGTGCACTAGTTAGCTTTTTGAAATACTTTACAAACTCTCATGGCCGCGTCTCCTGGTAAGTGAGGAGGCAGGCAGTGACCCGTGGTTTTCGAAAGGAAAATGCTGTTCAATTTCCATACAAAAGTGGTTGAAGCGAAGCAGAGGACTTTGAAATGGAGCCCTCTCATGCAGCCAGCAGTGGAATATGCTTGCATCCCCAAGGACTGAAAACAACAATCTCTGCTAAAAACACGATTACTGTAACAACACGTTACAAATCTGCCAGCTTCTAGTGTCTGTTGCTCTTTTCTCCAAGGACAGAATGCAACAAAGCATATCTATGAAACCAGAAAAGCAGTAGAAAACCTAATAGATAATGCAGCGGCCTTTAGTAGAATGCCACGAGTCAAGCCCCAAACACGGATGGTCGGAGTTGCAGGCTTTTTGCCAACTTTATTTGTGGATTGTGCAGCTGTTTACTGTATTTCAAATGCATTCTTAGTTAAATAATTATGTTTTCCTGCTCCTGGAAATAAACATCATAACATAATTTTTTTTTTTTTTTTTTTTTTTGTGAATCAATCTGTGTGCATTGAACTGATTGATCATAGACCTCATTGATCAGTTCAAGCACTTATCTGTTTTAAAGAACATTGGAAAAGTGCAGACACTCAGATTAATAAAGACCTATGATCAACCAGTTTTAAAAAGAAATACAAAACCCATGCTAATTAAAAGTAAACAAGTTGACAATAATTATTAATTGAGGGGAAGTCGTGGCCTAGGTTTGAGATTCGGAGAGACTTGTTATCCAAAGGTTGTGTGTTCGAGTCTCAGGCCGGCAGGGGCTGTAGGTGGGGAGAGTGAATGTACAGCGCTCAATACCTTCAATACCAGACCAGTTATTTTTGAGTGGGAACACCAAACTGGCTAAAGTATTTTCAGAAGAGTACAAGTATAGAATTAATGTATACATTAACTTTTACTCCTCAATCTGATGCCATAGCGCTGAAGTTGTTAGCATTGAAATAAACAATATTGTTACAGTTATGGTAGAATTTCCTTATGACGAATTATGTAGAAACCGCTCAGTCATATGAAGGACTGAATGCCTGCAGTCTAATCTGTGATGCAACATAAAAAATTATTTGAGAAACAAGACTGAACCCCAGAAAACCTTCTTTTTTTTAAAGAAGCTGATAAATTTACATAGAAAATGAACTCCAGACTTTTCAAAACAACAGGCTACTAAACATGACAAAATCAACAACAGTGAAATGAAAACTGTCAAACTGTGAAACCACATAACCTTATTAATTATTCATATCTTGCTACATGCTGGGAACACCTGCATCACGAAGTTGCATCAGGTAGATTGTAATTTTGTACTGAAGAAACAACAACTTTATAATAACTACTAGTAAAATAATAAAATACTTTAGAATAACTACTCTTACATATAAAGGGTATCTGGGTGAAAGACAAGTGAATTATTTTTAGCTGTTCTCCAGTTGGTGGGAGTGTTGATGCACAACACACACATACACACACACAGACCAGAACATGCACACATCCTCCTTTTGTTTATGTGATTGAAAGCACTTTTAAATGAATGGAAAATGCTGCAGACCCAGATGGCTAAACCCTTCTGCAAACATGTTAGCATTCAGATCCACAGGCGAAGAGCTGAGTCACTCTGGAATTCAAATCACGCACTGAAGGGACTGTATGTATGTTGTGCATAATTGATCATGATCTCATATTTTGTCAGCACATTCAGAACAGTAAGAAATAACAGTCTCACCAATTCAGAGATGACTCCGTAAAAGCAACTCTGACTGCGGGAAACCTCTGGAATTTAGGGAATGGCAGTTTTCTTTAATGCATTTGATGTTATGTAGGTATTCATAAGCATGGGAGCAGATTAATTTTCACAGCCTTCATTGATCATATTTACCAAGGGTGTCCGTATTTTTGGGCATGACTGTATATTATATGAGCTGAAAGAGTGTGTGTGTGCGCACTTTACTAAGGTGTTTTGGGCAGTGGCTAAGGTGTTCTGACAATATTGTATTGTATTTATTTATTTCCTTGGCTGCTAAGGTGCTCTGGGTGGTCAAAACTCAGTTAATGTAAGTCAGTAAGTTATTTCTCACGCATTTTGTTCTTCTGCCATGCAAAAGTAAGCTGCAGTTATCGGTGTGTTCACTAGCTGGCTAAACTCTCTCTCGCTCTATCACACACACACACACACACGCACACACACACACGCACACACACACACATACACATACACACACATGCATACATGTTTGTTTTTGTGAAAAGTGGGGACATCCCATACGCGTAATGGTAAAAACCATTATAAAAATACTGTACAAACTGTATATTCTATGGGCCTACACCAACCCTACACCTAACCCTAACCCTCACAGGAAACTTTGTGCATTTTTACTTTCTCAAAAAAACTCATTCTGTATTATTTATAAGTGTTTAGAAAAATGGAGATATGGCTTATGTCCTCATAAGTCACTCTCTCCTTGTAATACCTGTGCCATACCCATGTCATTATTCAGAGTTGTGTCCTGATATGTCACAAAAACAAGAGCACACACTCAAACACTCACAACATCTTCTCTCTTCTTCTTTCTATTTTCTTCATGTACATGAACAGTAGCTAAGACAGCATGTCCTTCACCACCTTGGTCTTTCGTCTCTGTCCTTCTGAGCAGCTGTCCTCTGCAGATCAGGTGCAGGATCACAAAGCATTTGTAGTGCACATTGTATGATTTTGTCATTAAAGTACCTTTTCTTAGAATATTTGCCATTGTGTGATAGATGCAGTAGGAGCAGAGTACAGGAATGATGGGGAATCAATTCAAACTGACATTGTCTGTATGAACAGCACAACTCAAATGCACTAGATCATTAGCTTGTTTAAAACGTTCAGTTTTATATAGCATCAAGTCATTAATCATCTCCTATCATATGTCATCACGACCTGGAGTCTTTCTTTTCAGTGTACTAAACAACCTGCACCAGTCCTCAGATCTGAACTCTATTCATCCCAAAAACAGATATGGCGGTCTTCAGAGGTTGAATGAGCTGTGACCTCAGCGATATTTAATGTACACGTCACAGCCTGCGAGATGCATCACCTCTATCCAGCACGGCTGAGCTAATGGGCTCATAGCTTGTTCACGCAGCAGATGTGAATCCTCACTACTTTAGCTCTCTGAACCCGCGGTAGGCCAGAGAACCTGTTTACCTCTCGCCCCGTCATCTGTAATTCTAAACTCCAGGGATGGAAAAAACCTGACTGGCTGGGACCCGACACTAATGACTCACCTTTTTGCCTCATCTCCTGCAAGACACCTCGCTTCCATCCTTTAGCGAGGCCTTTTCCCGTTAAGCATCAAGCATCTTAACGCCATCTGCCTCCTGACTCAGATAAGCTCATTAAAACATTCCTACGGTCGCTCAGACGGCTTGCCTCTAGCTGCTAAAAAGAAGACGATTAAACATCTCTAGCGCGGTTGGGTGGATGGCGAGGGATGAAAGATATGTAATAATAGTCTTTGACTCAAAGTTCATGTCAATTTTCTTCTGACAGGTGGCTGTCAATTGCTGGAGTAATTAAGACTGCTTACTCTTTGTGTTCGCCGTTGTTGGGAAGGAACGGTGGATCACGCTGGTGGGGTATGCAGACTTGTTAGGGGACTTGAAAGTAAGTGAGAGCTGACAAGTTTTGCAGCGGTTCACAGCTGGTGGGCTGCACTGCAAAAATGAGTCACAGGTTGGTGTTTGATAGGAAAACTGGCACATGCAAATAATAAAATGATAAATGATCAGATAAATAAAAATAAATGATCAGATTTTTTTTCCCATTTATACTTATATAAAATATGTGTATATTTAATACTAGTATATACATATAGATCAAAAGTATATCAAAAGTCAATTAAAATATAAACTAGTATTTTATATTTTTAGATATAAAATAATTAAAGCATTATTGCATGCATGTATATGCATAAATTATATATATACAAACTAAATATTTTGTAATATCATAAATATCTCATTGGTATTTATGGTAAACAATACCATAATTACTAAATACTTTAATTCATAAAATATACATTTCTAATATAACATTTTAAACCTAAAATAAGAACTAAATCATTACTGTATAAATAGCATTTATCATTATTATCGGAATTATTATTGTGTCAAAATAAATTTTTTTCTTTCTGAGACCAGCAGAATGGACAACTAAACTAAACTATTATTACTATTAATAGTAGTAGTATTATATATGTCGTTATTATATATGTTAGATTGGTAAATCATAAATAAACAGCTGCTATTTATGTATTTACACATGCATTTGCTCATCCCATGCCATTATACTCATTTTGATTATTGTTGAGCCTGGGCTGTTAAAATCTGGGTCGCCTGAAATAAAAACCAGTTGAGAACTATAAAACCAAGAGTCAAAACTCATATGAAAGCCCTTATCAGAACCAATTCATTCTAACAATCCTTCACATAAATGTGAATTTATATTCAAAAGTACGCCCCAAAAGCTTTAGACAGCTTGCAGAAAAAAAAAGAAGAGAAACATATCTTCTTGTTAGTAAAGCAGTTTAGTTGTCTGTTGTGTGAGATGTGGACTGAGAAGTTTGTCTCAGATCAGTGGAGAAGAAAGGAAACATAAGAGAAGTCAACAGGGCATCAAATTTGCCAGCTAGCATCAATCCCTGCGGCTGACAGCTCTGCAATCCAGCCTGATGGAGGCTGATGTGTTTCAGGATCCTGTGCTCTGAATGATCTCTGCGCTCTATAACTCTAGGGTTGATTGACTGTGGAAGAGCAGCACTTCATCTGTTGCTATACAGAACATGATGAGAATTTCTCTCAGAGTTTAGTTCCAATAATGTTCTTGTGAAGCTATATTTTGTCCACTCAACTAACATTTTTCGGTTTTAAACATTCAAGATTCATAAATCGATGGACTCAAATTTTTCAGTCATCTGCCTACAGGACAATCTGATGCTACACTGAAAATATGAGTCCATCCCACAGGACAGCAGAAAGCGAGTGGTGTTTTGAATTAATAGTGTCATTATTTATGAACGCTGCAGCTGTTGATTCTGTTTTTGCACCACTGTAAATTTTGCGTTCCTTTGGGCATCTGTGATTTTGAATTAAGTGATCACCTGGGACAGATCTGTCTTTGTTGCAGCTCGGTGTAAATCAGGGTAAAAGGATGGTTTACTGTGGTGTGCTCGCTGTGTGAAGGGGTTAGGAAGAGTGTTTTCAGAGGTTAGTTCTACAGTCCAGCTGGCACAGCAGTTTTTATAGACTGTTGTGAAGATGCATAATGAAATTGTGTTTGCTTGCAGAAGGGTTTTTCAGGACATATATGCAAAGGAGTTCTGTGTTTAAAATGCATTGAGTTGCGTAGCCGCTTAAGGACAACCTCAGGGAACTGCGAGGGACGGTAATGATACACGCGGTAATGATCTAAGAGTCCCGGTCAGCCGGTTACGCTGGAAAATGATTAACAAGGTGAAATGTGAAAGAAATGGTTCAAGTAATAATGAGTTTCTTTCTATTTTTGCATTTTCAGAAAATGCAGAGCTTTTAAAGCTCACCATTAGCCAATTAAATGATGAGAAATCCCAGTTGGTCTTCTGTACCACAAGATTTATGGCCTTTCTGCATGATGAACTAAGAATGAGTGAGATTTACATTTGCAGGTATGAACTAAGAGTTTTATGGCAATGGCCCAGTTATTTATTGTTGTATATAATCTATAATATAACACACAAACCTTTTCTTTAGTCCCAGAGGAGTATTGTGTTCCTCAGAGGATGTCCTTCCATAGCTCAGGAGATTCATGTGTTTCATAGGAGGAATATAAATGGGCACAAATGAATCAATCATGCAGTAAGATTTTACAGCTAGAACGGAAGATGAATATCAGCTCAGATCATTTGGGATTATAAGTGTTTGAGAATTGTTTGAGATGTCATATTGTGACTTTTTATGGCAGACACTGTTATATTGGCACATTTTAGCACAGTTTGAAATGTTGGAGGAGATTTGAGATGTGAAAAACTCTCTGTGAAGAATCCAGTTTGTCTCTATTCAAACTCATTGCTGACTAGGAAAATACAGCTGAGAGTAATCAGGGTTGCCAGGTCCCAGAGAAATTTCAAGCTCCAATTTGACTAAACACTCACCTAAACAATTTTTTTTTTCACCATTATTTTCTGTGTCCACACCGTTAGCCTTAATGTAAACCCTTTTTTTAAATTATTATATTTAAAAAAATTATTTGAATGATTTTAGCTTGACTAACAACTTTATATGTAATATGTGCATTTAATTAATCTATATTTTCTACCTCTCAAGTTGCTAAATATATATATATATATATACACACACACACACATATACATGTATATAATATTTAAAATGATTATATGTATTTATTTGTTACTTGTTCATTATATATTATTTACATTTTATCGATTATTATGCGATTATTTTACCAAATCCAAACAACATAAATTTTAATAACTACCAGTATTCTTTTATATTTATAAATCACATATATATATATATATATATATATATATATATATATATATATATATATATATATATATATATATATAAAAACACATGAGAAGGCATTTTTTTTTATGATAAACTGGTACAAATGTAGATATAAATATGAATATCAGTCATATGTGACAAACTGACATGCTAGTATCCATTCATACATTAAAATCAACTTTGATTTCATTTGATATCACTATTAATAGCCTACTCTTTTCTCTTTGTTGTTTTGTCAATCTACAATAGCAGTTAACATGCGATTACAATATTACAATAACTCAATTAGCCTGCTTAAAAATTTCTGATGTGGGCCAATCTCACGTGACGTCTAGTTTGTTACCTGACATCAAATGTGTTTCTCATTCGATTGCGGTCCTTAGGTTGCCAGATGGTTAGGTTTAACTATACGTTGTCTCCAAATAGACTATATTAAAAGACTGTAGTCTCTTTTTCTACAAAAACTTTTTTGCGGCCATGGTACATTATAAAATAATCTAGTTTTGCAGTAAACATGACCCTGGCAGCACTGAGAGTGAATGGTGATTTTACTAAGTAAGTGATTCAATTCAATTCTCACATAAAGTGCGAATGAGAGATACCTTTCATATTTCATATTTCAAGGAATAAGTCTATAATCCTTGCTTATTTATGCTTTTTTCGAATTTGTGCTTTTACTTTTTCACAGCATTTTTATTGCAGGCAAATTCAAAATGCAATAGGAAACGCCAGGTATTTTTGGAGCATCAGCAGTGTGCATATTATTACAGTAAATAAGCGTGGAAAGCAGCGGTGGAATTGTAGAACGCCATGATTCAAAGGTGACCAGACCATAATGTTTGTTTATGGTCACTAATGATATGGTTTCTCTGCTGGTTATGTGGTTTCTTATCAGCATAAAGCAGCTGTTTATTGGCTGTTTGTCTCCATGAGCTCTGATTCTCACACAGCCAGCTTCACAAGACAGAACTTTGATACGCCTGGCCACATTAAAGCACAACAGAGCACTTTAAAGCAGTTATCACCGAAGTTCTCTTATAGCAACAATATTTCACTTTAGGATTAGTAGAGCCAACTAAAGTTGACCAGCATAAAATCAAATAAAATAAAAAATAAGATAAAATAAAATATGCGCGAAATATTCCATTGCCATTCAGTGCAACAAATATATTTATGTAACAAACAAAAAAAAGAAAAAACTGATCATATTATTAAAATTCTATTCAAATAGACTGAAATTAATCATTTCAAATCATAAGGTTGAAATAAAGTCCACATTTTGGTATATAAAGGTTAAAACTAATTATATTTAAGATTCAATTTTTACCCGTTTATTTTATTTTATTTTGGGTGAATTTACAAGTCAAGAAATTGACTCTTCCTATTTATTTGTCACACTGAAAATATAAAGTCAAGTTGAAGGCATTATCATTGTGGAATACAACATTTTACACATTTTTGCAAGTGTACATCTTGTTTGTTAATAGTAATTATGATTATGAAAACTGTGTCAGTAAATGTTTAAGTAAAGAAACCTACATAAACAGAGTAGTTGGGGTCGACTCGCTTGACCACCCTTTACCTAATGACTATTTCACCTCATACTACTGTATATAATAAGTGAATACAAACAAAATTGTGTTGTGAGATGATGATGATGATGATGATGACTTAATCTGCACTTAGTTTGTAACTGACAATATGCTGATTTTAAAATGTTAATGCACTCGGTAAACTAGTGAACTCATGATCTGGAATATTTCCATGCTTGTTCTCAGTTGTCTGCTGCTTTTGTTTGAGACGAGACAACATAATAACAGCCTCCATCAATTCTGCATACTTATTTTGGCTGTGCGTTATTGCTTCCAGTGTAACACCAGATTTGATTAGACTGAACTTTCTTTGATTGGAGCTAAGGCTGGAGTCTGGCAAACACCTACATTAAGACAACGTATAAACTGATAGGAAATTCACAGATTTTAGAAGTTTTTGGGTGGTAAACAGTCTCTGGGCATTTATTAATTGGAGCATAACTGCTGTGTTTAATTCTGTTATTCAATAAAGGTCAAGAGCTAAAATGTATTTGTTGCTATGGAGACCAGACAAGATTGCCTCTCTAGGTGTCTTAAGTTTGAAAGTGTACAGACACATTCAGTGTTAGAAATTAAACACTGCCATTTCACCTGGTAATTATTAAAGGCTTTTTACATATTTACTTGTTTTTAATGTGTGGATTTACTGATCGCTAGAAACAATTGGCTTATTTGCATTAATGGTAGAGAAAATAGTGTTTTGCCAAATCTTTCAAACATCTGATGCTCCACGGGTGGCAGATTTGTTTTTAAAAGACTAGACAGAGAAGTGGCCACCGTGCTGGTTTGATACGACCCTTGATACTTGAACAAGAGCAAACAGCAAGGGCAAATCTGCTATTCACATTTCCTTATCCTTCATTACTCTCTACAAGACAGAAAGCATCTCATTTGTTTGTTCGTTCCTTCTTATTTAACACAATAATTGGATAATTCATTACATTTATATAGTGCTTTCTAGGCACTCAAAGCGCTTTCCATAGTCAGGGGGTATCTCCTCATCCACTTCATGGATGCATTATGAAAGCTTTTTGAAAATGAATACTTTATATGTTCTGATGTTAGAATACTAATTGCTACATGGTACGATCTTCTAAAATTGTCTCTTTTTAATGATTGATTTTTGCCTTGAATGTTAATACTGCAAGGGATTTTTAATAATGGATGCTGCAACACATAGCTATAAAAAAAAAAAAAAAAAAAAACTTTATTGCATCCATATTCACTGAATTCAATTTTTTTAAACAGTGAAAAAACAAATATCTGAGGAAAGTTCTAAAAGAAAATGGTGATGTCATGGCAAAAAAAACATTATAGCACTATTATTCATTACCTTTTTCTTTGTTTTACAATTGCGTACTTGATCTCATATTCACCATGTGCTTGTAAAATTAAGAAATGCAGCTTGTGCAATAAAGGGTTGAAAGGAAAGGAAATCTGAGCAGAAATGAGGGCTGAGGGTGAGGAAGAGCATCATCCCTCCAGCAGCTGTGACAGAGTTGGCGATGCAGTGTAGGGACGGTTTATGGACTGACATCCGTTTCCAGCCCATCAAACACCTGCACCCGTGTGTCAATGCGTGATACAGACAGCGGAAGAGATGGAAGTGAAAAGTGAGAGCCGAGTTCACTTTCTGTCATTCACTCTGATGCTGTGTCATGTGTACGACACTAGGGGGTTGCTCTGGGGAGCCCAAACACCTTTGAGAAAGGGCCAATGAAATTGGGTGTGCAGAATTTGCATAGACGGCCAAGCCTCGGACATCCGGGTATAAATAGGCCAGCGTGGCATCTGCTCACTCGTTCTGTTTTTCGGAGCTGAATGTAGCATTTCTCATTGTGAAGTTGAGATCATTCTCCTCTCGATTCCTCGTAGTTGGATCTATGGTACGGTTGGCAGAGTTGTGGCATGGTTCTCTGAGTGGATTGAGGCGCTTCTCGACTCCTCAGAACAGAACGAGCAAGTTGACGCCACGCATGCCTATTTTAACATGGATGTCTGGGGCGTAGCCAGCTATGCAAATTCTGCACACCCAATTTCATTGGGCTTTTCTCAAATACTGTATGTCAAAGGTGTTTGGGCTCCCAAGAGCGACCCCTAGTGTCATACACAAGACACAACGTCTCCGTTTCCTCCCTCAGGGAATGAGGGTTACTAACGTAACCAAGACGTTTCTCCAAGAAAAGTACAAAGAACTTGACCTCTCACATCACCTGGTCACATGTAAGACATCCAAGTCAGATTATGGTTCTGTTCTGCCTTCTGGAAAGACTGATGTTCCTCAAAGCTCAACATTAGGGGTAATGGATAGTCTTGGCCTCAGACGCCACCGTGCAGCAGCCGCTCATTGATCATCTGATGTTTATTGCCCACAGAAATGGCAAGAGCTCCAAGCTTCAATCAGATTCACTGGCTTTTACTCATTTTCCTGGAGCCAGAGTCAAGTTACAGGGTTTTACTACTTTTCCAGTTAGCAGTGGTGAGAACTACTGAAGAACTTGTTACTGGGTTTGCAAAAAAAAAAAAAAAAATATATATATATATATATATATATATATATATATATATATATATATATATATATATATATATATATATTTATTTATTTTTTTTTTTTTTTTTTTTTTTTTTAGGAGTAAACTGTGTACAGATGAGTTTAAAACTAAAAGCCATATAACTCCAGCTTAGATTTCATGGAGTCTTGGAGAAATTTCCCAGCATGTTGTCTGTTGAATAGTAAAGTGCATAAAATGTATAATACTTTCTGGGTTTTAGCAGCGAGGAAAGCGATATGCCGACTGTGAATGGTCCCCCGGCCTTCAGTAATGTTCTCCCTTAGTCCAAATAACTACAATTCATTTCTTGCAAAAGCTACTTCAAGTATAGAAATAGCAATCAATAAGTCAGTCAATGCTGTGAAATTGAACCAAGCTATATTTTTAATCAAGGGATTGTGACAGGACCGTAAGTCAATAGTGGCGCCTCTCTCCCTCCTCCCCTGATTGAAACGCGGCCTCATAGTTTCCAATTTCATGCTATTGACTGTTGCTGCGGCTTCACACTCCTTTACTTCAATACAATCAGATGGACAATAGAGCAATGTGTGCATATACACTCTCCATTTTCTAGCTGCATACACAAACTATGGTTTTGGTGATAAGCTTCTTGGTTTAAATGAGCTCACAGGTGCGACGCAAGGCTGACTCGAAATAAAAAAGTGCGATAATTGAATCAATATGGCACAAAAAGCTTATTTTCTCCCACGGTAATGATTTGCTTTTATGTCACATTACAGTGTCATTATGCAACTGTAAATGCTTCTCTGGGGCCCAGAGGGAACGTTCAATAATACGTTTAATATACATACACATTCTATGTATGTATCATGTATCAGTGATGCGCGGGACAATGTAATAATAACCCGCACCCGACCGACTTTTTCAAATAACCCACCCGCAACTCGGACCAAAAAAATAAAAAAATAAAATATTGTACATGATCCGCTTCCTGACCCACATTTTTTAAAAGCAGTAAATGCTCATCGTAGCGTCATTGGGCCATAGGTACGTAGGCAAAACGAACTAGGCAAAAAAAAAAAAAAAAAAAAAAAAAACTTCATATGTTATAATTTTGTCAAGAATTATAAAAACAATTGTCAGTAAGCTCATAATTTGTACTAAAATAGTCTAGTCTGGCTATGTCTATTTGTATGTTTCTGCAGACATTGAGGCTCGGGTTTGTTCCGATCAGAGCTCTGATTCCGATCAGAGCTCGTGAGCAAAGATCGCATTTCTTAATATCCCGATCCGCTCGCTCATTCCGTGGGGTCTCGCTCAACCCAGAATGGCCTGCTGGTTCGAAAATATGCAAGGAGTCATTTAATTGTTTACTAATAAACTGGTGTTTTCTGTGTCGCTGCAAAGATGGAGCTGACGATGCAGGCTCGCCATGAATGCCAGAGAGAAATGCACATTTCATATGGATTACATCATCAGAGAGTAGCCCATTTATTGTGGTTTGAATATTTCCATTTAAAAGAAGACATTTCAAGCTTTCTGTAATATATAGCCAATATTTCTCAAATCTGTGAGGCACAAGCTGAATTTCTGCGCCCTACAGTTCACATGCAATGCAAGTGATCGTGCCGGCGCCTTATTAGCCTACATTGTCTGCTAGGCTATGTATTTGCTTCTTTTTTATTAAATACGGGTTAACTGATTGATAAAACATCTCTACATGCAGACTGAACTCCTGCGTCATCTTCATGCCAGTTATTCAGCCAATAAAGTGTAGGCCTATCAAAAATGTGTCTAGTACTATATAAATGACAAAGGTTTAATTGGTATTCTTATTTCAAATGACCCGACCGACCGCGACCCGAATATAATAAAAAATATTTTTGGATGACTCATAACCGCGGGTGACTGCAGGCACCTGCTCATTTTGGATCAACCCGTGCATCACTGGTGCCAGACGAGCTGGTCCGAGTATTTAAAAAACTGCTGTATTTCATGCTCAACCATCTCTACACTCTTAGAAAAAATGGTTCATTGGGGTACTATATAGAACCATAGGGTTCTTTACTCAACTCCAAAGAACCTTTTATGCTAAAAAGGTTCTATAATGACAAGAAAGAACCCCTTTGGCACAAAGGTTATTTAGGCTATTATTCAGTCATATATTATATTATTCTGCAACATTTTGTATTTATAATTAAATTATTGTTTGTAGTAACTTAATATCACATTTTAATCATGCTGATTTTTGGAGAAAAACTGAAATGGCACTCTTCGTGTGATATTGATTAACTACATAAAATGATATAAATATATACATTTTCTAACCCCCATATCTTGAATTTTGTGATCATTCACATGCATTTGAATACACCGAATAATGCAGTGAAAGAACGCACTCAAAATGCACACGCGCACTAGTATGACTTCATCATGTCACTTTACATTAGCCTATGCTTGCACTTTTTAGGCACGATTTGTTTAGTTTTTGAATATACTTGATACTGTTAGAGGGCACATCATTAAAACAAAAAAATACGAGTTCACATATCACACCTAAACACACGTGTAAAACATAATTAGAACTAGCTACTAAATAAGTTAAAAATGCCTATCCATATACAGCTATGATTCGCGAACCTGCTCCAAACTTCCAAACTGACTCAAATGATTCACGCTCCGAACTCCCAAACTGACTTCTTGCATCTTATTTAGTGATATAGACCGCTCCGACCTCCCGAACTGATTCAAATGATTCGAGAATTCGCTACGAACTCCCTAACTGACTCAAATGATTCGCGAGCCAGGACGTTTTCATAGGGGTGGCCAGGGAGGGCCAGCAACCAGTCTGGTGTGGCACAGAAATCTTCATTATTTCAATATAAACATGTGTTTGACTATAATTTACTGGACTGTTTTCGTTCCAAAAAAACAACTAAGTACAATTAATTTCTACTAAACTGTAATTGAGATATTTGTGAATTAGATCAAGTAATACTGAGTGTATATGACAATTTTTGTATTATTCCTCACCTCCAGGTATTTTATAAAGGGGCTCACTAGAGCTTTATTGCTCATTCAACTTCTCAAAACTCCCAAATGCTTGCTCTCCAATACCGCATACTAATGGCTGGAAGTCAACAGTAGACATAAATGCCAGGATATAAAATTTGTTATTTTATGCATTTCAATTTTCATTTTCATATGTGTTCTAGTAGATTTGTAAAATTTGTAATTTAATGCACAAATAAATGTGAGCACAGTACACTACACTAGTGTGCACTGTGCTCACATTTATCTATGCATTGAATTACAAATAAAAAAAAAACATATCAGTTTGTGCGTTAGGTATTCTCGAATTATAGAATATATTTTAGTACATGCATTTGAGCGACGTTATTGCATGCGTTCTTGCATACATGCAAAGTTTGCAGCTTTAATCATCATTTTGGAGATTGCATGACTGACGACAGAACTGGGTATGTATGCTCATATTTCTTGTGCCAGTTATTTAGTGATATAGACCGCTCCGACCTCCCGAACTGATTCAAATGATTCCCGATCTCCAAACTGACTCAAATGATTCGAGAGTTCGCTCCGAACTCCCGAACTGAATAAAATGATTCACGCTCTGAACTCCCAAACTGACTCAGATGATTCGCGATCCCACTAAGAGCTCCCGAACAGACTCAAATGATTCGCGAACCCACTCCGAACTCCCCAACTAATTAAAATGATTCACGCTCCAAACTCCCAAACTGACTCAAATGATTTGCAAACCCGCCCCGAACTGATTCAAATGATTCGCGATCCCCAAACTAACTCAAATGATTCGCGAACCCGCTCCGAACTACCGAACTGACTCAAATGATTTGCGATCCCGCTCCGAACTCCCATACTAACTCAAATGATTCGTGATCTGAACTCCCGAACTGACTCAAATGATTCACAATCCAAAGTTCCCATTCATATAGCCTATTACATTATTCTGCAATAGGGCTGAGATAAACAATTATTTTTTAAACGATTAATCTAGAGATTATTTTTTCGATGCATCGATTAATCTAACGATTAATTTTTTCAGACCGATTCGATTTCGATTATCTCCCCATTAATTGACTACTAACAATTTATACATGTTGATTTACATATCTGAATGAAAATAACATGAATTCCTTAACATTGCAATATATGTTTATTGCTCTTAAAGTTACAAAATGAAATACTGACTAAGAATGCATTACTTTGCACTTGTATAGAGATAGCATTCAATAAAACCTTGGAGCCTTGAAAACGCATAGCTTACTGAAACAAGCTTACTGAACACATAGGGCCTAGCTTACTGAAAAAAAAAAAAAAAAGTTCTTCTTTCAGATGAAAATTAGAACAACTTGATGTCTAGCATTCAATAAAAAGGTCACCCAAAATACTTGTTTAGAGCAATTGAAAGAATACAGTAACCAATGTAAACTTGAGGGCTTTAAGCTAATACAGAGAGTGCTTTTCCAAAAAAATAAATAAATAAAAATTAACAGTGGGAGCCAGCAGCCTGTCATGGAGAAAAAAGAAAATATCCTAATGCTCCACGTGAAACTTCGGCGTTCCGCCCTTTTTCTATCGTGTCTAATCAATGATTTTGGTTAATATGCACGAGGGAGAGAAAGAGAGCGAGAGAGAGCGAGCTAGACAGCGCTCGTGTAGTTTGAAGACTGTGAGTGCGGAGCGCGTGTGAAACTTTGGTATTTCGCCCTTTTTATATCCTGTTTAATGATTTTGATTAATATGCACAAGGGAGAGAGAGCGAGCAAGAATCGCTCGTGTTGTTTGAAGACTGTGAGTGTGCTCGCGCAGCCGGGGCTCTCTCTCTCGTACGCACCCTGTCAGGCACAGTGATCAAATAAGGCTTTGACAGCCGCCAAAAAAAAAAAAAGATCAATGCAGAAAAACCCCTGGATTGGTTATATAACGTTGGACAGAATGTTGATCTGGCCATCGCATATATTCAGCGCACAGGTAAACGTTTTGCAAATGTTTTTTAGAGAAATAAAAACAGGTCGACAAATAGATGCGCATATTTTGCGTCGACATATTTTTTGATTCGACGTCATCGATGACCTGGACTCGTCCCAGCCCTATTCTGCAACATTTTGTATTTGTAATTAAATTATTGTTTGTAGTAACTAAATATTACATTTTAATCATGCTGATTTTTGGAGAAAAACTGAAATGGCACTCTTCATGTGATATTGATTAACTACATAAAATGATATAAATATATACATTTTCTAACCCCCATATCTTGAATTTTGTGATCATTCACATGCATTCATAAATGCATTTGAATACACCGAATAATGCAGTGAAAGAATGCACTCAAAATGCACACGCACCACGTGCACTAGTATGACTTCATCATGTAACTTTACATTAGCCTATGCTTGCACTTTTTAGGCACGATTTGATTAGTTTTTGAATATACTTCATACTGTTAAAAGGCACATCATTAAAACAAAAAATACGAGTTCACATATCACAGGCCTAGCTACTAAATAAGTTAGAACTAGCTACTAAATAAGTTAAAAATGCCTATCCATTTACAGCTGTGATTCGCGAACCCACTCTGAACTCCCGAACTGACTCAAATGATTCGCAAACCCCTAACTGACTCAAATGATTTGCGAACCCGCTCCGAACTCCCAAACTGACTCAAATGATTCGCGATTCCCAAACTCCCGAACTGACCACACACAAACACACACACACACACTTATATGTATTTATATATAGTATGCGCTCATTTATGTAAATATATTTAAAAAGCCATCTTTCTTTGGTTTTGTTAAATTAATGTGACTGTACATATGTGCATGCTCTTGAGAATATGACAGATTTGCAGTATATATATATAAAAAAAGAAATCATGTCAAATCTGGGGAGACTACATAAATACATTAATGTTTTAGCTGTAGTTTCTCTACCTCTAACATTATTAAGAAAAGCTCTAAAAGTGCATTAACTTTCACTTAAAGAGCATATAAAATATTTTAAGGAACTTCAGTTTCTTTCCCGTGTTGAGGTTAATATCACAAAACCTGTCTAGAAAATGTCCCAGTCATATTTGACAAAAATAAGAGTTTATGCTATTTCAGAGAGCTGTTTTTTTCAGATTTCCAGACTGTTGAAACCCACTGAAGAACACATTGAGACAATTTTCAGGGGGCCTCAAGCATCTTTTGGTATTTCTATAATCGAGTAACTTTAGTTTGTATTTCAAGTGCTTAAAAAAACATTTTTCTAATGAACAAGTTCCTGACAGGACCGTTTTTTTCTGCCGAGTTTCTGCATCTTAAGTTCTTCAGAAAACCTGTTTGAAAGGTGTCTAGATGTTCACCAAAGGGTTCTGTCAGTCTGATTTTACACAATTCTTTTAATCAAACATTCCTTGTGTTTTTCAGTGTGTAATTGGCTTTTAAGACACAAAACTTTAATTTCATGAGATCAAACATAAGTTTTTGTATAGTATTAAGAAATAGCTCTATAATATGAGTACTATTATAGTGTAATTCTATAAAAAAAACTCTAATTCTATAATATAAATGCACATTTGATCCAACATGAAACTCAGTAACTATCATTTTATAGTTTTTGTTAGTATGTAGAATTAGAAACGTTAAATATCACTTAAGTTTCAATATTTATTAAAGTTTATTACGTTTTTAGACAATTTTAGATTTGGTTTGTTTTTTAAAACATTTATATTAAAATCTAATTTACAAAAATGTCTAGTTTGTTTAGTTTTAGTAGTTGTATTACTGTTAGATTATTTCTAAGACAATGCGTACTTTTCTAGTTTTTCGTCTTTATTTTAGCTTTGTTTTAGTTAACAAAAACGGTGTTGTTATGTGCTTGTCAATGGTAAATGATTTTTTGTTTATATTAAGATTTGTTTGTTTTAGTAATTTTGTACTTAACTATTTCATTTCAATAGTTTTCAATGCAACATTTCAAATTTGGGTCAAGTTTTAATATAATGTTTACATTTTATTTTATATTATATTTATATTAGATCTTTGTTTGAATTGTTTTCATCATTTTTTTTTTTTTTTTTTTTTTTTTTTTTTTGCTCTTCAAACAAAAGTTTTATAGTATTAGGTCTTAGTTTTAGTAAACAATAAAACTCTGTTCAGCACAATTGTAGACTTTGCAAATCTAAATCCAAGATTTGTATAACAGAATGCATGATAAAAATAATGCAGTCGAGTTTGACAGCAGAGCTCTTCCGATTTTAACAAGAGTTGAAGTGTGTCCACAGTTAGATTGTCCTAACAGCGGTTAGAGGGCCATTTTACCACTGTGGTGCAAAAGAGGAAAGTTTTTGGACCTGGAGTGACAAGTGATTTTCTCTTGGTGTTAGAAATGAGTGAATCAGCCGAATGCAGCCAGCCTCGCTGGTCCAGCTGGAGAGGAGCTGGCCTGTTGATGGGCCATTAACTGTGCTGTAAGCCAGAGCTGATGTCCAGGATGTTTTCACAGCAGGTCCTGGAGAGAGATGGTCCACTGAGGTGAGATTTCAGGAAAAAACAAGCATGCATCGTGAGTAGAATTCTGGGAATAATTTATGTGGGCCAAAAACTATACAAGGTACAAGAAAATACCACCTGAAACTAACATGTTGGTATACTGACCACAACGTCATGAAAATTATTACAATATTTAAAAATAAATCACTCAAAATATAAATGCTTTTTTTTTTTTTTTTACTTTTAATGACATATTGATTACTTTTGCACAATACAGTTTTCATTTTAATTTTAACTTAAATTATAAATATAAAATATATAAATATAAAAAATATTTATATTGTTTAGAGATTGTATTATTTTTATTTGTTTTTAAATTGTTCTATTTTTATTTTCTTGTTTGCTTGTTTGTTTAATTTTAATACATTTTTGTACTTTAGTACTTCACTTTATTTTTAGTTAGTTTCCAAGGCAACATTTCTAATGTTTGGTTATGTACATTTTAAATTTTCATTTAATATTTTCATTTTTTTTTTTCAGTTAACAAAAAAAGTATTTTGTTATGTGCTTTTGTCATTTTTATTTATTTAATTGTTTTTTATTATTAAGTTTATTTATTAATTTTGCTTGTTTGCTTTAGTTTTAGTATGTTTTATTACTTTATTTCAGTCAATTGCCAAGGCAAAAATGTTTTTTTTTTTTTTTTTTTTTTTTTTTTTTACATTTCATTTTTTTATTTTCCATTTTCATCTAATATTTCTACACGTTATTTATTTCAGGTAGCATTTTCTTTTTTTTTTTTCTTTTTTTTTTTTTTTTTTTTGCTATGCGCTTTTGTCTTTCATTTATTTCATATTTATAATACTTATAGCTTTATTTTAGCCAACAGAAATGTTTGTTAATGGTGTTATTTTTAGCTAACATGACATGTCACCACTTGACATTCAGTGTAAAACGTGAGTCCTGAAAAGCAGTTTTTGCCGCTCAAGATGCTGTATGACAGGCCAATGAAGAGCGTTTGAACAGCCTCTCTCTGTCTGTCAGTTCTCACAGCAAATTTGTACAAATGTGTCTGACTTAACAAGCTCTCACTGACTCCAAGGAAAGCCTTCACATCTCTATTAGGTGAGACAATAGATTTTTATTTCAGTTCTCACCATGTAGCGCTTTGATGGCAGAGAGAGTTGGGAGGTCTTGTTTACACAAAATGAGTCATATTGATCTATGTTTTGGCATGATTTGAGGGAACAGCCTTGTATTTCTTATTCTCTTTTGTCTCTGAGTCAACTGAAAAAAAGTTCAGGTCTCAGTCAGTGATGCCGTTTTGACAGTATGATCTAAAGAACTAAAAACATTTCACTTTTAAATTAGTGCCATATTCAAACTAATTAATTATTTAGTTTTGCCTGATATTAAAATATCAAAACATTGTTAATCTAAACAATAACTTTCTTTGTACCTATACTGTTCTATTCCAGTTTTCTTGAAATTGCTTTTTTTCTGAAACGTTTCGGAAAGCGCTGCAGTATAATATAAAATGTCATGTGGTCGAAACCCCAAACAGCTTCCTATCGTCCCGCTGTATTCCCTTTTCAATCTCTTGTCTTTTAAGTCCAGATTTCCTTTTCCTTTTGTGAAGTGATTGTGCAATTTGAAGTTCTCCAGCTCTCTCTCACCCTTTCCGCTCCTAACACTGTAGTCTATGAACTTATCCCAGTGCAGCAAACTGGGAAAAGGTCAGTCTTATATTTCCACCTACCTTGGGCCACTGTGACAGGACATGTCGTGTGGAGTCCAGCTTCCATGAAAGGTCTGGCTGTAAATCTCTGCCATTGTGCACAGATGAAATTTGTAGATTAAATTACTGTAGGTTTACGTTGATCTTGGAAAACAGTAACTGGAAAAGTGACCTGTTTGCTTTGCACTGGTCAGAAGAGAATTAATAATTGAACTGTGGCTAGTCTAAGGCACACCTGTGCAAAAATCCTGCTGTCTAATCAGATACGCCACACCTATGAGGAGGCAAAGGAGAAGTGCTCACTAACACAGATTTAGACACATTTGTGAATAATATTTGAGAGAACTAGGCCATTTGTGTACATAGAAAAAGTCTTAGATCTTTGAGTTTAGCTCATGATAAATGGGGACAAAAACAAAAGTGTTGCGTTTATAATTTTGTTCAGTGGATGGCCTGACGGTGAGTAATTAATTAATTAATTTTTTTCTTAAAGCATTTTTTTTTCATTCTTAGGTTATTCTTTTAACAATACTACGTCTTGCTCAACCAAGGACTGTACCTTTCTAATGGTGCATATCAGAATATGCAAACTATTTAGTGTGTTTTTAATAGGTAAGCAAGGTTGTGCATTAATGGCATATTCATTTTTATTCATTTCTACCAAATGAACTTCAGTTTTAGTGCCATCATCTTTTGCATTACAAAAATATATTGTAGTGTGTCATGTCAAATAAGGTTTAAAGGTACAAATGATGTCTGATGCCAGCTAGTGATGAGCTTTTTACAAATGTTTTCCCATCAGCTCTCATCAGACATCATAAAGTATTGGGGGTGAATCGTCTAACCGATGGGCGCCATTCTAAGTAGATTTTCCTTGAGATGGTGCAGTAAAACTCAATAATAAGTGGTCACAAAAATGATATAAAAAATAAAAGCCAGAGGAAAGTGTTTCCGCTCCTGCGGGGTATTTGCTCGCTGGCAGATCAAAGGCACCAATCAAGCTTTTATTATATGACTTCCACTTGATGCCTTTCATGTCAGGCCACGACCGATTTGTCCAGATCCAGACTTCATAAGAACAATTTTCCAGATGTTTTCTTTTTATTCTTCTAGGAAGTCAAGTCATTTTTTGGTTAGGGTTGATAGGCATCAATGGCACTCAAATTATAGCACATGCACTTATTTATATGCAAACTAAAATATCAACTCATGCAACAAAGTAGGCACATTTAGGAGTATGCTGTACAGTTTTGATGGCATGAAATGGATCCTTTACTCCAAAATGAAAATTCTGTAATTTATTCACCCTCGTGTTGTTCAAAACCTGTATGACTGACTTTCATCTGTGAAACACATAAGTGGATGTCTGTCAGAATGACACCTGGAGTCACTTTCATTGTATGAAAAATAAAGTGCAGTGAGCTGTCAGTAGGTAACACGATGCCTAACATCTCCTTTTGTGTTTCATAGAAGCCAGAAGAGTAGTAAAAGTTGGAATAACACGAGAGTGAGTAAATCGTATACAGAGTTTTCATTTTTGGCCGGACTATCCCTTTAAAAGGGATGATTATGATATCTGAAGGAACACTTAAAATGACCTGCTAAAAGTTGATGATGTATATACATACTCTAACATGCATAACTCCATTCCCAGTTCATCAAGTATCATCAAAGTGTTGATGTCATGACATCACTACTTGATGTCATGACATCACTACTCATATTCAAATATTAAGTTCACTGAAATTTAACAGAATTAATTTTTTTTTTTTATTCATTTAATTATAAATTATTTTATTTAATAAATAATTCATTAATTTTAGAGGAGGGATAATTATAATAAATAACAAGTAATTTTAATGTTGCAGAATTAGCTTATATTTTATGTTTTGTTGTTTTTGTTATTGTTTAGTTCAGTATAGCATTCACATTTCCTTTTTTTATTTTTATTTTTATTTTTTTTATTTTTTTTTATCTGCTATAGTTTTCATCAGTTCATTTTACGTATATAACAACCTTCAAAAAGCCTTGAGCAATTGACTGAATTATGTGAATGAACTGAAAGGACTTTGCACAATGTTTGCTAAAACAAAAGTAGTGCAGTTAATGCATGTACGTATGTGTGTGTGTGTCTGTGTGTGTGATATCTTAATCTTAAAATATAAGATATGTTCTATTAAGCGTCTGCAACTGATCCAGAATGCAGCAATGAGAGTTTTAAATGAGCCATGCTACTCGTCTCCTCATCAGGTTACACTGGCTACCAGTAGCTTCCCGGATAGAAATTGAAGGTACTAATGCTTGCCAACAAGATGATAACTGGGGCTACACCAATATACATAAACTCACTATTTCATACTTATGTGCCCTCCAAATGCTTGCGTTCTGCAAATCAATGACACCTTGTGGTGCCATCCCAAAGAGGTTCAAAATCACTCTCATGGACCTTTTCCTGGACTGTGCCCAGCCGGTGAAATGACTTCCCAATATCAATAAAAATTTTTTTTTTTTTTTTTGCCAGCACTTCATGACTAATACTCTTTTATTTCTTTTCTTTTCTTTTCTTTTCTTTTCTTTTCTTTTCTTTTCTTTTCTTTTCTTTTTATTTTATTTTCTTTTCTATAAAATAATAATAATAAAAGAAATATAGCTACGTGTACTGTGCTAGACTAACTGAGACTTGTGTTGTGTTGTTGTTCTCTCATTGGTCTGATTGCTTCTATTGTTCTCATTTGTAAATCGCTTTGGGTAAAAGCATCTGCTAAATGATTAAATGTAAATGTTAAATGTAAATGTGCTGGCTTGAGAAGTTTGAATCAGCCATTCACTATTAGTGTTCACCTTCAGTTTCTTAAACCAGACAGAGATGTCCAAACTGCTTTCTGTTAACCCACTGAAACAGGGTTCCCTCGGCCTCAGCTGCTGCCTGAAGTTCCTTGTGCATCTCACTGATTGACTGCATGTGATGTTGCCGAGAGGAAAAGCAGTTTTACCCACACGTGAAGTTGATTAAAATTATTTCTGCACATGCAGCCAGCTCTTGTCATTTTAAATCAAAATATGTCTGAACACGGCCGGTCATCAGTCACCTTTCTCATTAGCAGTTTTGTGTTAGCCTTTCGTGAATCTATCAGGCAAAACCCACATAGCTTGCTGAAACTCTTTTATGCTGATGATAAGGTGTTTGTATCTTAGTAATTCCTATTCTGTGGAAGCCTGTTTCTTCCAAAGAGAGAGAGAGAAAGAGAGAGAGAGGTTATTTGTTTGTTTGTTTGTTTAGAACTTGCATATTTACTTAATGTGTTTGCATTGCATAAATCTTTTTTTGTGTGTGTGTCTGCCCCCGAAAAGAAAGAATATTATATCTCACAATTCTGACTTGTATTTTTTATGTTGTCAGATTTGTGAATTCATGGCTCAAGCAATCCCTCAGCACTTTTAGGAGAGCCATCTCGCTGAGAATTCTCTGACAGAGCAACTTCTGAGTGATAAGATTTTCCCTTGGGTTTATTATTGAACCCTTTCCATTCTAAATGCGTTTTGATTATTGCCTGGATTTGCTAAAAGCAAGATTTTTTAACTAAAACACGATTCTCTTTCAGCCTTAGATTTTTTTTTTTTTCAGTGTGATAAGAACGAATTAGAAAGATGCCTCAAGGCTGCTTGTTTAGTTGCTAAATTTACATCTTTATACAGTTTGTAACACTGCTCAGAACTTGAGATCCTGATATGTTAGAGAAACTGAGCAGGTGAAGGCCAATTTCAAAATCAGTTTAAAACATGCTATACTCTGAAATCCTAATACACGAAACTACATTTATTCAGGAAAAGATGAAGGTCAATAATTACAGTAATAAGAGAATGAGGTGTTTCATAAGAAGCAGATTGATCTAATTTCATTGTGCTGTCTAAAGCAGGATATTAGTTTCTCAAGAGGCTTACGTTTCTGCAGGACTATTCACTGTCTGCACAACATAAGTATGACTGCAGGGAACTAAATATCACAGATTTCCTGGACGTGCAACAAGTCGGATTTATTGGGATTTAGAATATTTCCTTGTCTCAAATCACGAGGACCTCAACTGTCCTCACAAGAGTTTCGTGAAAATGTACTGGAACTTTCAGAACTTTTTCCCCTTTCCAAAAAGTGCATTTATTGAAATAACTTTCTGAGTTCAGATGTTCTAAATACATAAGGGAGAAAACAACTGAATTAAAAAAAGCATAATATGACCTCAGTAAAGAAATAGTTAGCAAAAATGAACATTTGCTAAAACTTTACTCCTTTAGATCACATGGATCCTTTGCAGTGGATGGGTGCTGTCAGAATGAGCGTCCAAACAGATGATTAAGACATTACAATAATCCACACCACTCCAATCCATCAGGTAATATCTTGTGAAGTGAAAAGATGTGTGTTTGCAATAAGCAAATCTATCATTAAGATGGTTTTAACTTCAAACCGGTGCTTCTGGATAAAATACGAGTCCATGTACCAACAAATCTGAATCAGGAGAGAAATTTGCAAAGATTTGCACAGATCTAAATAGAAATAATCTAAATAGAAACAATGTAAAACCTTTCTTAACAAGTATGTTTTGGGTGAACTGTTCCTCATACACATTTAAGAGGATCTACATGACGTTTCTTTATATCAACTGATGTTTTTGCTCTCTGAAAGCAACGTTAAAAATTATTTATGTTACAAAGAAAGATCCTCAAATCTTTAAGAAGTGGCTAAAAGAACTGAAACATGTTGGAGTAAATATGTAGTGCAGCAGGCGTGATTTGCTCGTCAAACTTTTAAATGTGTGATGCCTTATCATCATTAATGCTCTATTCTAATCGCAGATGACTGATCATACCCATTTTTCTCATTTTCCAGCTGTTGTTGATTTAATTTGTACTCAGTCTGGAAAGAGGAAGATTACGTGTCAAGCTGTAAAATACAAAACTCTATTTAAATACCTGCAGCCATCAATCCATATTTACTCAGAGTCCTTTTCACCAGCACCAGCTAATTTAGCTAGAAATGTGTGAGTTAACCCCTTCAGTGACACTCTTTATCTGTTTAATACACTGACACTGTTAAAAAGCTCATCCAGTGGTGGACGAAGTACACAAATCAAGTACTTGAGTAAAAGTACAGATACGTATAATAAAATATTACTCCAGTAAAAGTAAAAGTACTCCTTTTTCAATTTTACTCAAGTGAAAGTACAAAAGTACTAAATTTTTTATGTACTTAAGTAAAAAAGTACTGAAAGATAGATGTTTGCAATTTTATATAGGCTAATTTAATTTTATATTAGCACATTTGTTTTATTTTTTTTATAATCCTACTGCTCAAAATACCTGGGATTTTTTCCAAAATAACCACTATATGGAGTCAAGATATATTTTTGTTGTTGATATGGACTACGTTGATGAGAGTAATGTTAACTGTGAAGCTTACACTGTGATGTACCTGAGAGAAAACAGAGATGACCATCTGATTTTCACCAGTAAGAACAAAGTATTTTAAAGTTTGTTGTTTTACAGAACATCACAGTTATATATGACATGATAATAAGGCCTGAAGATTTTAAGGAAAATATAATTATATTTTCATAATGATTTTTTCCTTCTCAAACCTTGTCTGGGGTGTAAAAACACCACTGGCCAAACGGGGTGCATCTCTTCCCCTCTTTGATAATTACTGTAGTTACCATGTTCTGAACATCACATCCTTTTTTTGCTCCCCAGATGTAATCTATATATATATATATATATATATATATAGGTGGTTGAATAACGTCCTTTATTAACGTCCTTAATAACAATGGATGAAAATTTTAGAGCTCTACTGATGATTAAGTCTAGAGTGTGTCCACCTTTGTGTGTGGGTCCATGTACATGCTGAATCGACAAGTAAAAAAAAGCCTCAAGTCCAAATATTCATTTATCACCAATTAACTGTTTGACAAACACTTCCTGCTTCGATGTCTGAATTTAAAAAAATCTCAAACATGCTTCGATGTCCCGATCTGAATCAACCGAGTCGCGACCATTCTCCGAAGTGGCGATCTGAATCAACCGAGTCGCGAACAGGCTCCGAAGTGCCGATCTGAATCAACCGAGTCGCGAACAGGCTCCGAAGTGCCGATCTGAATCAACCGAGTCGCGAACAGGCTCCGAAGTGCCGATCTGAATCAACCGAGTCGCGAACAGGCTCCGAAGTGCCGATCTGAATCAACCGAGTCGCGAACAGGCTCCGAAGTGCCGATCTGAATCAACCGAGTCGCGAACAGGCTCCGAAGTTCCGATCTGAATCAACCGAGTCGCGAACAGGCTCCGAAGTGCCGATCTGAATCAACCGAGTCGCGAACAGGCTCCGAAGTGCCGATCTGAATCAACCGAGTCGCGAACATGCTCCGAAGTGCCGATCTGAATCAACCGAGTGGCGAACAGGCTCCGAAGTGCCGATCTGAATCAACCGAGTCGCGAACAGACTCCGAAGTGCCGATCTGAATCAACCGAGTCGCGAACAGACTCCGAAGTGCCGATCTGAAAACTTCGACCAAAGAATGTAAAAAAAAATAAATGTACATAAATAAACAAATCTATGAAAGACTCAGATCACGTGTCTAAAAATAAATCGCTATAGTAAAAGAGAAGTAATAAGAGGAGTGAAGTTTCCTACCGTTCTGCTGTGTTTGGTCCTCACGCGCGTCTGACGCTCCGCGGCGCGTCTCCGCCCCTCACACGCGCGTTTACAGCGCTAAATTAATCATCTTTGCTAATTATTATACATTTACTTCATTGTCAGCTCCAGGTACTTCATTTATTATTGTTCATTGAACTGTTTGAAACAAAAAAATGTTGTATTTCAGTAATAATTCTAAATTATCAAAATAAAATATATAAAATAATGGTTTCTATTTTAATATCCTTTAAAATATAATCTATTTCTGTGATATAATCTGTTTCATTCCTCCAGTCTTCAGTGTCACATGATCTTTAGAAATCATGAAAATATGATGATTTATTATTAGAACTATTAATAGTTGTGCTACCAAATATTATTTTGGAATCTGTGATCTGTGAAAGTGTTTTAAAGTTTGTGGTTTTACAGAACATCACAGTTATATATGACATGATAATAAGGCCTGAAGTTAGGAAGAACATTTTAAGGAAAATATAATTATATTTTCATAATGATTTTTTTCCTTCTCAAACCTTGTCTGTGGTGTAAAAACACCCCTGGCCAAACGGGCTGCATCTCTTCCCCTCTTTGATAATTACTAGTTACCATGTTCTGAACATCACATCCTTTCTTTTGTTCGTAGATGTAATCTATATACATATATATATATAGGTGGTTGAATAAAAATATTTGGACATTATTTATAAAAATTACCTCAAGTTAGCACCAGCAAGCTTGTTAGCTAGACATTTAGCATCATCTAAAATGTTTACTTATTTTCAGTAATGTTATGAATAAACATGTCTGTCTAACGTTGTCTAGTTAATCCAAACAATATACATATGTATAACGTTACTGTTAATACACAATATAAAAACAGATGTCATGGTAGCATTTTAATAAAACTGTTAATATTACGGTAGCGGGGTATTTCGACATGCACGAGTTATTTTATTTAATCTGTGTTAGTTTAAGGTTATTTTATTTTATTTTATTTTTTTAACCTAAAACACAGAGACGCTGATTGATGTGTCTGCATGTCAGCATTTCAGTGGGCTTAAACAGATCACTCTTTACAGCGGATTTAGTTCCCAAACAACTGACAATTTTGACCTAAATATGATTTTCAGTTACAATAATTAATCCTAAATTTCGACATTAATAACTTAGCAACATCAGACGCACGCGCGCTCACAAGATCTCCCGGTTACTTCTGTAGACTCGCACTAAACGGTTCATTTGAATCAGTGAGTGGTCGACTCCAGAACAGCTGCAATCGGATCATTCTAATTCGTAAACGAATCGTTTGGTGCGATTCGCAATCCGATTAAAGTTTATTTTGAAAAGACTCAGTTCGTTCATGATGAATCAGACACCGCTTCTGCGTGTCGGAGCACGTGATATATTATAGGGAGTAACGATATGTTTTATGAAATGTAGTGAAGTTAAAAGTACGATCTTATGCTTTGGAATGTAGTGAAGTAAAAGTAAAAGTAACTCAAAATAAAACTACTCCAGTAAAGTACAGATACTTGAAAAATGTACTTAAGTACAGTAACGAAGTAAAGCTACTCCGTTACTGTCCACCACTGAGCTCATCAAACTGACTCACTTACAAGTTTTGCGAAATTCAACTTTTTTTCATGTAAAATTATGTGTTCAACCAAGTTGATTATAATAAAAAAAATTAAGGCAGCAACTAAACTTACGTTTTTAAGTAGAAATAGCTAGATTTTTATAAAATAGTTTTAATGTGTTTGAGGTACAGTGTCTTTTATCGCTAAAGCACAAATGTTCATAGAGCGAATGGTTTCATGATTAAGACTGCTTGTTAAAATCAGGAAAATCCATGTTAAACCGCATCAAAATCCCTGCTATTTGATCCATAAACATCAAGCAACAGATGAACTGAAATGTCAATAGAACAAACGTGGCCACTCTTTTTCGTTTAAGGTTGTTAGGGCATGATGTTGCACTGAGTTAGAAGTACACGCTGTAATAATATATAAGCCTTGAATGTTGAAAGTATTGACAGTGACAGTCTGTGAGAGCCAAGAACATTGCCATGGTTACATGAACAATGAGTACTTTCTGCTCAAGGAGAGACACACAATGTCTACATGGAGAAAGTTCTGATCTGCCTGACGATAACATCTCAAGGGCTTCACACAACCTCTAATTAAAAAAATGGTATACTTTATATACTTTATCAGCTGTTCCAAGGCATGAACAAAGAGGTTCGTATAATTCTAAAATTATATGCTCACATAACACCTTCAACCAAAAGAAACTAAAACATACATAGAAAAAAATCTAAAATTTGTTAATTAATTATTAATAATTAACATGCAAAATGTGACGAGATAAACTTCAATGTTATGCAAATTCATTTTAATTTTGACACATGCTTTTGCATTTTCCTCACATATATGCATTTACATTTCCTAATTTTAAATTATTAACACTTTCTGGAAAACAAAACATTTTGTGAATTTTAGTCCATGCCTATAGCTAAAGCACATATACACGAACACAGCAATGTCTTTTAAAAATGTATTTTGTGGAGGACCTACTCTGAAAACATAGTCGAATCCATTCCCAGTGTCTTGTTGCCTTGCATTTGCAGTGTTTGTAAAGCGAAAGACAATATTTCATGTTGCACATAATTATGATCAATGCAACTGTGTTGAATTAAGAGCCATCCGGCAGTCAGCGTATGTAAACAGTTTCATAAGAACACATTTAATGTCATCACGGATATTCTGTCTGGAAGAAGACACATCACTGGAAATGAGCGCAGCTGAAAAAACGTTCAATTTAAGGTGTCTTTTCATTGACTTTTCCCCCTCCTGCATAGCACTTACCTATGACAAATAAGACCTGTTTACAGTACAGACCCTCACTGCAAAAGCACAAGTGAAGAGTAAAGACAGATATACGGCCAGCAAACGAGACTCGAGATGGTGTGATAATGAATCCCTGTCTGCTGATCAGAACGTAGGGAGGAGACAGACAAACAGGAGGACTGTTGGGACAATTATTCAATTAAATGACCTGACATATTCTCTCACACGGCTTTCAGCTGTAACATAATGTTTACCCTCATTACACGCGGCCTGCAGCGAATCCAAGGTCAGTGCATCCAAAGACAAACTTCATCTTCAATTCACACTGATGCTAATGTTTCAAAACACTCTGGCTTCATCCCAAAACCCACTGAGCACCCTATGCAGGCTGCACTTTAGGGCATTAGTGCACCCCAGTGCAAAAGCTGTTCCAAAAGATAGGATGTTTAATAATGTTGCCTAGAAAATACTTTAGTCAAATTCTTAGGCAGCATCATACTGTAGGTATTTTGCACATAAAAATAGTCATCTAATTAAAAATGAGCTATTTCACCTAATATAAATTTAAATAAATATAATATATGCGTATTAGTGTATTGCACTTGTTTGCTTAGTAGGTGAAACACCATGCTTCCTACTGTATGTAGAGAGTTTAGAAAAAGGTTTAATTTGAGTTAGGATGTTATATAGACAGTAGACCGCAATGCTGCTCACTAAGCTTTGGAACAGAGCCCATGTTGCGCTTTGTGTCTTGTTTTACTAGGAAACCTTGTAAGAGTTTTATATAGAAGATTGTAGAGTTTACATTAATGAAGTTTGTGATGTGTGATTCATTAGACCACAGTGCCATCATTCACTGCAGTGCGAGATAACGCCTATCCTGAGGCATCTGCGCACAGAGTGATGGAACATGCTCTCTGAAGAAATAGATTAACAACTAATTTGCATTAATAATTAAAACCAATTAAACAGGGAACTGTACATGTCATTGCTCATAGAGTTCGTTGATTTAGCAAAGTCCAGCCGAACGCCCCGAGTGATTAGATACACACTGTACTTAGGATGCTTTATTAATACTTTGAATTAGTTTTTGTTTTCTGTTTTTCATTTGATTTGTGTGTTTGTCCTTTTTATTCGTTTGTAAATTTAGATTTTAAATATATTTAAATATTTTTTAATTTATTTAATTTTTGATGCATTTATGTTAGTTTTTTTGATACATTTAATTTCAGTAGTTAATTAATATATAAAGTTAAACATAATAATAATGATAATAATAATAATAATAATAATAATAATAATAAAATATATAAGATTTTTCCTTGGCAAATAGCTGAAATAAAATTTGTAAATAAAAATGTTTATTTCAGTTAATGTTTATGTTATATCAAACACCAGTGTTTTTAATAGATTTTATAAAATGAACTTGCAATATAATGCTGTATATCTTGTTTTTAGGTTAAATTTTGAACAACAACAACAAAAGAATAGGTAATGACATATGATTTTGACTGGCAGCCAGCTGAAACACAAATTAAAAACTAATAAAATCTGGAAAAATTGTGCATTTCCATAACATTTCAGCCACTTTAAACAGATTTGAGGTTCCAGACGGACACTGTACATAAATCATTTTGCATAAGCTGCATCCCAATTTGCCCTCTTCTATGATGATCTGCAATTATGTGCTTCACTGGTGATGGGGAAGTATGTGTGAAGTATTGGCATGTTGATATACAACAAACCTCTCTAAGTTTTTGTATGTAATCACCTAAATGTAAAATATTAAAATCTGTTCCGCCTACATTCTTCCTCATTTAATACTGTCCACTTAGAAATATGGAAGCAAAATGTGTTTTGAATGCCATTTCCACTGATGCAACAATTTTAGCCTCACATTCCTCACCATTTTTAGTAACAACAAAAGTTCTGGGTTGTGGATAATATTAGCACAAAAGCAAGCATACAAGCACATGCATAACAAAAATCCACTAGAAATAGTATGCTACTGAGGCACAATGACATGTTATTTTCAACATGCCTGTACTATATTTTGAGATCCATGAATTGTAATCTTTATCTCTATAGTTTAAGCAATGTGAATTCTCTTTGGGTTTTCCTGCAGAAACTTTAGTGTGTCAGAAAATCAAGTGTAAACAGATGAGATGAAACCAGCAAATATCGACAGTTCTGTATTGTCCAGTGTGAGGTCGTCTTTAGCCTTACTGACATTTAATTAATGAGAGCAGACATGCTGGAAAGCAGATCTATTTTCCTGCACTCATGTGTGGAGGAGGTTAGGATGGCTTTCTAATTTTGGAAAGACATATCCTGGTGCATAGGAACAGTTTTAACTGGGAGTTCATTGACAGTCGGTGGTAGTATAGACGTTGTCCTGTGCATCTGTTCCTAATCAATTCCATTGGTCATGCCTGAGATATCCAAAATCAAAGTGATGCAGTCATTGTAAGAAATCATCATGTCAATCAATTATGTATTTTACTATGACATACATATTCTGCATCTATATTTAAATATTTGTAAATGTTGTGGGTATATGGCAAAAAATACAAATAAATAAAAAAAATAAAAAATCACTTTAGTTGTGGGTATATGGCAAATATAGTCAAAATTGAATAACGTTGCTCTCATTTAAGCCCCTTTTGGAAGCATATTTCATGAAATCCAAAATGCATAAGTCCTGAAAGGCTGCTCTGATCTAACTCTGTTTTACAGTTCCTGAAGATATTCTGATATTCTATGACATGCTTCGCTTAAAGCGACAGTTCATCAAGTTAAGCTTTAAGCAAGAACATTCTGTCATCATTTACTCACTCTCGTGTCAAAGTTTTTGTCCATCAATACAACCAACATCCTTTGAAATATCATTGGCGTGAATTAACGATTAGAGCATTTTCATTTTCTGCTGAAATATTCCTTTATTAATGTATTAATGCATTTAAATGTGGATGTGGATTCCATTAAAGGATATTGTGCTATATTTAGATGCAATTTATTATTCTCAAATAGAAGCTGATTACAGTATATTTCTAAATCATCCCATGCTTTTGACCTCTTCAAAAAAGCCAAACTAAAAAATAAAAATAAAAAAACCCTTCAAAAATAAAACTACTCACTCTTTTTTACTTTTGCAGCAGGTTTTACAGTCATTTAATCACTACCTATTTTAATAAAAAAGTAGTTTTTAACTGATGAACTGTCTAAAAATGCATTTTTATGGACGTTCAGCTCATCAAATTCATATTATTCTGCAACCTGCTGATCAACATTCTGATTACCGCCTGACAGTGGTGGACAGTAACGGAGTAGCTTTACTTCATTACTGTACTTAAGTATATTTTTCAAGTATCTGTACTTTACTGGAGTAGTTTTATTTTGAGTAACTTTTACTTTTACTTCACTACATTCCAAAGCATAAGATCGTACTTTTAACTTCACTACATTTCATAAAACATATCGTTACTCCCTATAATATCTCACGTGCTCCGACACGCAGAAGCGGTGTCTGATTCATCATGAACGAACTGAGTCTTTTCAAAATAAACTTTAATCGGATCGCGAATCGCACCAAACGATTCGTTTACGAATTAGAATGATCCGATTGCAGCTGTTCTGGAGTCGACCACTCACTGATTCAAATGAACCGTTTACTGCGAGTCACCAGAAGTAAGAACCGGGAGATCTTGTGAGCGCGCGTGCGTCTGATGTTGCTAAGTTATTAATGTCGAAATTTAGGATTCATTATTGTAACTGAAAATCATATTTAGGTCAAAATTATCAGTTGTTTGGGAGCTAAATCCGCTGTAAAGAGTGATCTGTTTAAGCCCACTGAAATGCTGACATGCAGACACATCAATCAGCGTCTCTGTGTTTTAGGTTAAAAAATAAATTAAAATAACCTTAAACTAACACAGATTAAATAAAATAACTCGTGCATGTCGAAATACCCCGCTACCGTAATATTAAAAGTTTTATTAAAATGCTACCATGACATCTGTTTTTATATTGTGTATTAACAGTAACGTTATACATATGTATATTGTTTGGATTAACTAGACAACGTTAGACAGACATGTTTATTCATAACAGTACTGAAAATAACTAAACATTTTAGCTGATGCTAAATGTCTAGCTAACAAGCTTGCTGGTGCTAACTTGAGGTAATTTTTATAAATAATGTCCAAATATTTTTATTCAACCACCTATATATATATGTATATAGATTACATCTAGCGACAAAAGAAAGGATGTGATGTTCAGAACATGGTAACTAGTAATTATCAAAGAGGGGAAGAGATGCACCCCGTTTGGCCAGGGGTGTTTTTACACCACAGACAAGGTTTGAGAAGGAAAAAATCATTATGAAAATATAATTATATTTTCCTTAAAATGTTCTTCCTAACTTCAGGCCTTATTATCATGTCATATATAACTTGGATGTTCTGTAAAACCACAAACTTTAAAACACTTTCACAGATCACAGATTCCAAAATAATATTTGGTAGCACAACTATTAATAGTTCTAATAATAAATCATCATATTTTCATGATTTCTAAAGATCATGTGACACTGAAGACTGGAGGAATGATGCTGAAAATACAGCGCACATCACAGAAATAGATAATATTTTAAAGGATATTAAAATAGAAACCATTATTTTATATATTTTATTTTGATAATTTAGAATTATTACTGAAATACAATTTTTTTTTTGTTTCAAACAGTTCAATGAACAATAATAAATGAAGTAGCCTACCTGGAGCTGACAATGAAGTAAATGTATAATAATTAGCAAAGATGATTCATTTAGCGCTGTAAACGCGCGTGTGAGGGGCGGAGACGCGCCGCGGAGCGTCAGACTCGCGTGAGGACCAAACACAGCAGAACGGTAGGAAACTTCACTCCTCTTATTACTTCTCTTTTACTATAGAGATTTATTTTTAGACACGTGATCTGAGTCTTTCATAGATTTGTAGAGTTATTAGAGTTATTAGAGAAATTGAGTTATTTATATATTTTTTTTTACATTCTTTGGTCGAAGTTTTCAGATCGGGACTTCGGAGCCTGTTCGCGACTCCGTTGATTCAGATCGGCACTTCGGAGTCTGTTCGTGACTCGGTTGATTCAGATCGGCACTTCGGAGCCTGTTCGCGACTCCGTTGATTCAGATCGGCACTTCGGAGTCTGTTCGCGACTCGGTTGATTCAGATCGGCACTTCGGAGTCTGTTCGCGACTCGGTTGATTCAGATCGGCACTTCGGAGTCTGTTCGCGACACGGTTGATTCAGATCGGCACTTCGGAGCCTGTTCGCGACTCGGTTGATTCAGATCGGCACTTCGGAGCCTGTTCGCGACTCGGTTGATTCAGATCGGCACTTCGGAGCCTGTTCGCGACTCGGTTGATTCAGATCGGCACTTCGGAGCCTGTTCGCGACTCGGTTGATTCAGATCGGCACTTCGGAGCCTGTTCGCGACTCGGTTGATTCAGATCGGCACTTCGGAGCCTGTTCGCGACTCGGTTGATTCAGATCGGCACTTCGGAGAATGGTCGCGACTCGGTTGATTCAGATCGGGACATCGGAGCATGTTTGAGATTTTTTTAAATTCAGACATCGAAGCAGGAAGTGTTTGTCAAACAGTTAATTGGTGATAAATGAATATTTGGACTTGAGGCTTTTTTTTACTTGTCGATTCAGCATGTACATGGAGCCACACACAAAGGTGGACACACTCTAGACTTAATCATCAGTAGAGTTCTAAAATTTTCATCCATTGTTATTAAGGACGTTAATAAAGGACGTTATTCAACCACCTATATATATATAGATATATATAGATTACATCTGGGGAGAAAAGAAAGGATGTGATGTTCAGAACATGGTAACTACAGTAATTATCAAAGAGGGGAAGAGATGCACCCCGTTTGGCCAGTGGTGTTTTTACACCCCAGACAAGGTTTGAGAAGGAAAAAATCATTATGAAAATATAATTATATTTTCCTTAAAATCTTCAGCCCTTATTATCATGTCATATATAACTGTGATGTTCTGTAAAACAACAAACTTTAAAATACTTTGTTCTTACTGGTGAAAATCAGATGGTCATCTCTGTTTTCTCTCAGGTACATCACAGTGTAAGCTTCACAGTTAACATTACTCTCATCAACGTAGTCCATATCAACAACAAAAATATATCTTGACTCCATGTAGTGGTTATTTTGGAAAAAATCCCAGGTATTTTGAGCAGTAGGATTATAAAAAAAAAAAAAAAAAAATGTGCTAATATAAAATTAAATTAGCCTATATAAAATTGCAAACATCTATCTTTCAGTACTTTTTTACTTAAGTACATAAAAAATTTAGTACTTTTGTACTTTCACTTGAGTAAAATTGAAAAAGGAGTACTTTTACTTTTACTGGAGTAATATTTTATTATACGTATCTGTACTTTTACTCAAGTACTTGATTTGTGTACTTCGTCCACCACTGCCGCCTGAGTGAATTCATTTCCAACGCCAAAATAAATAAATTGCTGGGTGTTCGATTAGCAATGAGATAAACAGGGCAAGTCATTTGAGGTTTTTTATTTGTTTGTTTGTTTGTTTTTCTGGTCTTAGCTATCCGCTATCAGAAACAGCATGTGTTGGTATGGGTGAAGAAACCCAGGCAATGATAGGCAGCCTGAAATTCAAGCTCATTTTCTGGTTTTCTTTCCAAATGATCATTTTCGTGTTCTTTTACATGCACAGAGAAAATGTTTTGGGCTATTTTGCTTCTTTTTTTTTTTTAAATGCCAAAAGGATGAGACCTTCCACTAAACATGCCCCATTCTGCCTGTATTTTGCAACTGTTGTAGGACGCAGTCATCACAGAAACATTTTACCAATCGTTTGCTTGTCTTCAGTGTCCAGTGTTTCCAGATATGCCTACATATATAAATACAAATTCATCCCGTGGTGCAGAGCTTTGAAAGATATCGGGCATATTATATTCCTAAATTCATTGTTTTCTCAGAAGTGCTTCTTTTAGATACAGGGCATGCTGGGATGCATTATGCAAAAGAATGTGTATATCCACTCCCCCGTGTGCCGAGACGAGTGACCGCAGGCGCTTTGTGAGAAGGGTACCAGAGTTGCATTGCAGCCCCTCCGTCACTTCAATATTCAAGAGACTGTTAAATAACATGTAGCTCTGCATATATTTCCTCAGCCTCTCATATTCTCTTGCCCCCAGAATACATTTCTTCTCAACCTGCTGTCTGCAGATGAGAGATTGATGGACACGCTGAACAGCTTTTCACGCTTGCTGTGGCAATTAGAATATATGCAGGAGACAGACCTGATCTGTGAGCGGCGACAGGCTGTCAGGCGTACGTAAAGCTGTCGTTTAGTGGCCCAGCCCAGCTAGAACCACACAGGCTTCACAGGAGAGGACGTCATGCTGCTGAGAGGAAATCCTCATCTGAAACGCATCTGTCCTCTTCTTTTTATTTTTGTCCTTCCAAAAATTACCATTGCAACCAAAGCTGATGATGATATGTGGTTGGTGAGGGTGGGGGGTGGTTGCAATGGAGTTGCTAGGATGTTTTTGGGGCTTAGTATGTTGGTGTAGAGTCGATAGGGTGGATATGTTGCTATGCAATTGCTAGGTTGATTTTGGTGGGGCAAGTATGTTGCCACAGAGTTGCTAAAGTGGTTTGTAGAGGGTTAGTATGTTGCTATAGAGTTGCTAGGGTGATTTGGAGGGTTTGTATAATGCTAAGTTGTAGTGATGTTGGATTTGAGGGGTTAGTATGATGCTATGTAGAAGCTAGTGTGGTTTGGGGGAATTTGGAAAGTTGGTATTGTGTTGCTAGGTTGATTTCTTTTGGGTGGGTGAGTATTAAGCTACTGTGCGTAGTTACTAGTGTGGTTTTGGAGTTAGAGTGTTGATATGCATCTGTTATGGTGTTGGGGGTTAGAATGTTTCTGTGCTGTTGTTAAGGTTGCTTTTGGGGATTTAGAATGTCGCCACAGTGTTGCCAGGGTGATTTTGGAGGGTTAGAATGATAATATGTTGCTAGGGTGGTTTTGGGGGTTAGTATTTTCATATGGAATTAGTATGGTGATTTGGGGGGGGGGGGGTGCTAGTATGTTGCTATGGTGCTGGGGAATAGAATGTTGCTAGGGTGTTTGTATATTTCTTTGCGGTTGCTAAGATGTTCTTGGCAGTTTAGTCTAGACTCTAAAACTTGAGAATGTTAGTGCTTGTGTTTGGAGTTTGTATCAATACCACTCTGTGTGAACAACAATACATCAGCACATAACTAAAAAGAGTTTCACAGTGGAAAGCCATTTCTCAGCCACTTCACAGTGGAAAGATTTATGTTGAAGAGATGTCATCACACTCAGGTTTTTGAAAGTTATAATAAAGCCTTGATTTAACCAGAGTAACAGTCATGAAAGGGTTGTTATTACTAGCTCTGGCATCTCTAGCTGCTCCGCTGGTCTTACGACAACACTCCTGCCGGATTTCTATCGCCAGCAAATTAAATCTTCCATTGCTGGATGTGTTTGAACTGTCTCCTCTCCTCACACTTCTTTTAGTCTGACAACACTTCTCTCCCCTTTCATTTTCTGCAGCGTGTGATCAAATTGCTTTTGATGTGACATCATTCTTCCCCAGTGTTATTTACTGGAGTGTCATTTGGGGTCTCAGCAGACATTCTTACGATGCTCTTAGCGCAGAGACTGCGGGGAAATGTTTCCCCGATTGATGTTGTGCGTCTCTTCCTCTGGTCACACACGGGAGAGACTCCCATTCAGAAATCCCCTCGTGATGGATTGGTCTCAGACTAGAGTTGTTGCTTTTGATGCTACAGCCGTTTGCTGCAGGGAATGAGGAAACCATTGCAAAGAGAATCTATAATCTTTATTTATTGCCACACAAGCATGTGGCAGTTGCTTTTGTCCAAAGAGATTTACAGTACACTACATTCTGCTGCATGGGAATCATAAGGAATTTATAAATTCTGCTTCTGATTCCTCGTGAATCAGAAATTAATTGAAATTCCTATGCCAACTGATGAGATACCTTTGGAAGTAAATAGAGCTGAAAGAAAATCTTGCGAAAAAGTGTTTACATAGACCTTTCAATGACTTTTTGCTCTTTTAGAGGTGGCATGAATGCATTCCAAACACTGACCTTAAAAGGGGTAGTTCATGCACAAAAACAACAACAACAGCTACAAAAACATTCTAGGATTTTATTTATTTATTTTTCGGCTTATTTTTTTAAATAATTGAAGTCAACGTATTTTGAAAAGATCATCTTGTGTTCCAAATCATAACATATGGGTGAGTGTGATCACAGAATTTGTATTTTTGAGAAACTTTAACCACATGCATTTAGCTATGTTACATAAACAATACTAAACCAACAAATTTTTTGAATGCTCCATTCATTCATATTTATAACACCTGTATTATATAAAGTGTATGTTTTGAAAAGGATGGCTTACCCAAAAATGAAAATTTTGTCATCAGTCACCCTCAAGTTGTTCCAAATGTGTATGAATTTCTTTCTTCTGCTGAAAATACAAGAAGATGGTCCCCACTGACTTCCATGGTGTGTGTGTATATATATATATATATATATATATATATATATATATATATATATATATATAGATAGATAGATATTATTATTATTATTATTTATTTTTATTTTTTTTATATTTTTTAATTCTATGGAAGTCATCGGGGGCCATCAGTTGTAATATACATAGTCTTGAGTCTACAAATGTAAGGGCAAGATAACGAGGTCAGAATTAAAAATTTTAGGTGAACTATCCCTTTAAGAAAACATTTTCATATGAGCAAACTAACCGAATCTACCTGTTCCTGGAAATCTACCTTCCTGCAAAGTTCAACTCCAACCTTGATCCAACATTGCTTAACCAGCAAATTAAGATTTTCAGGAGCATTTGATAATTACAGGCAGGTGTGATGAAGCAGGGTTGGAACTGAACTCTGCAGGTAGGTAGATCTCCAGCAACAGGGTTGGCCACCACTGTTCTATATGGTTTTAATTCATGAAAGATGAGTCATTGTTTTGGGAAATTAGATTACACTTCAAGGTTTGATGGAAAAAGAATAACAGTAATTTGTAATAAAAGAAACCAGCTCAGAAGTGTAATTTGTTCAGAATTAGACTGTTAGACAGAAGTTACACTATGACTTTGTATCATTAAACTGGTGTTGCTATGGTTTGATTCACCAATAAGAGCTTACAGGAGTCATTCATTCAAGAATCAGGCTACTCTGTAAAATTAGATTTTTTAAAATAGAACTCATAAACATATGTAACGATATATATATATATATATATATATATATATATATATATATATATATATATATATATATATATATATATATATATATATTTTTTTTTTTTTTTTTTTTTTTCAATTTTAATTCTACCATACACTAATTGACTGACAATATATGGTTTAACGTGAAGTTTTATTTCTATAATTTACCTCAGATATCTTGTCTTGCATGTTTCTGATCTGATAACAATTCCAAGCTGCAATACACTATTACAAATTAAGTTTCCAAATGTGTGTTTTCACAGTTATTCCATGGAACAGTGGTTCCCAATCCTGGTCCTGAAGAGACCCCAACACTGCACGTTTGAGATGTCTCCCTATTCAAACACACCTGATTCCACTCATCACTCATTGGTGAAGACTCCCAGACCTCAAATGTGTGCATCAGATAAGAGAGACACCAAAAGTGTGAAGTGTTGGGGGTTCTCCAGGACCAGGATTGAGAACCACTGTCATAGAAGAACTATTTTAGATCCCCCAAAGAACCTTTCCATAAACAGTTCTTAAAAGAACCTTTTTTTTTTCTTTGTGTAAAGACCATTTTATTCGCATGAGCCGTTTGTTACTATAAAGAACCATTTATGCAATGGAAAGGTTAAAAGGATGTTAAAGGTTCTCTATTGAACATTCAGCTACAGTAAAGAATCTTTATTTTTTTTAAGAATGTAGGATCATTTTACTTTAAGAAAATGGCCAACATTCATGCAATCTACAGCAGAACAGCTGACAGAAGAAACGGCAACATATTACAGACATTTACAGTCTCTTCATGGCCTGGCCGACTCACTGTGAGGTCACCCGGAGGATAGACCCCACACCAGGGTGAGAATGAAGGGAAGCAGCTGTGGGTTTCACAGTAAGCTTACCCTTGCCCTAACCTCGCTCTCAGAATCAGGGTCCAGTATGCGGTGAATCAATAGCTTTCTGGCCTGTCTATGGGCTTCCACACATCTCACTCTAAGCTCAGGGTTAATGACTTGTGACACGTTTTATTCCCAGAATGCCCTGCGTGTCGCGCTTTGACGCACGAGGACGGGACCACCGTCGGTGATGTGTGCTTTCTGCCTGCTGCCTTGGCTGACTGTTCAGGCATTAGAAACGGGTCCGAGCTCGCTCTTTGTCTAGCCCTTGCATTCGTTCCGTCGCTTCGGGATTTCAAAGCGTACAGTAATTCAATTCCATTGCAGAGAGCTGCTGTCACACATTGCTTAATGTGTAGGCGTCTGGGCCTACCATATGGATTTGTTTGCTTTAAATGCCAAAGCGCAAGTTTGCTCTGAGGGTATATTTTAAACACAGGGATATTTGTGCAGTTTTCTGTTTCATATTGTATCCCCGTTCTCATTAAGTGCCTTTGCATCGCTCCAATTAGTGACAGGATTCTTCCTCCACATGCAAAGGCCTTCGTTTAAATCTGAACCCAGACGAACGGAGGGGAATCTGCTGATTGAGTTAATTACTGAAGGGGAAAAGGCTTACAGCATGTCAAACTCTATTACATGAGGTTAAAGAGCAGGTTATGAGCATACTACAACAATTATATAGGTTAATTGATGTTATTTTAAATCTGTTAATAAGGCTATCCCGATAAGTTGACATGTTTATTAATAAAGCATATTTGTTTACATAATTGCTTGAGTTCTAATTCATCTGATTGATTTACTATCGTTTCATTTCCTGTGATTTATTTAAAAAAATGCACTATTTATAACAACAAATGTGATCTTCATTTCAATTCGATTTTTCATTGAAATGAAATGAATGGGAAAGTCTCCTAGAGTTTCAGAAATAATTTTAACAATGCATCAGTCAATGCTTAGATGTTTGCTGTCAAACTGAGTAATGCTATCCATATTCATTTATAATCCGTTATACTCCTAAAATCTATTATTTCAACATTATTATTTAGCTAAATATTTAATTATTACGGTCATGTGATTATTATTCTTAATGAGTTTTTATTGTTTTTATAGTCTAATTTCATGAGTTTAAGGAGAAACATCTGAGACAGAGTTGATGAATGAGACAATCAATTGAAACCGAGCTGAGGGCTCCATAGAATCTCCTGAGTTGTGAAAAAGCAACCTCTGATTAACATTTTTTGTTTTCTCTCGAGAACTCAAATCAAATTTCACATTTGGCGTGTGTGCTATGAATTACATCTCTGCAAACCATTTTTGTGAGGAATGCACCGTGATGGTAGGATGGGTGATGTGTTGACTCCAGCACAATGACATTTGAAGGAAATGGCACGGGCTTTGGGCAGAAAATAAACATCAGGTGAAAAAGCATGCTTGACAGATTTCTTGTGAGAATAGCAACTGGATCTGACAGTTCAATCAAAATGCTCAGCAATAGTTCATGAGAATAAGCATTATCTCTCACTGTATCCCACGCCTGTATCATGGCCAGACACCTGCAGTGCGGAGGAAAATGAGTCTACCGCCGCTAAAGGAAATAAGACGAGCGCGATTTCACCATCTGAATATTTGAAGATATGCTTCTGCTACGGCAGATACAGCACGGCTACTTATCAGCATCTTGCATGGATGCATTTATTTTGGAGACGTTTGCAAGTCTGTACAAAAATAATAATACAAATAATAATAATTACTGTGGTTAAATGCATGCAGAAGTAAGCAAACCAATGTTAAAGCAGATTTCTGGAATTTAATGTTTAAAGTCATTTTGCATCCTTTGAAAGGTTGTGTGTTTTGTGTGTTTGTAAGTCTTTGTTTGTGTTTTGCCTTCAGGCGTTGTATTCATGGCTCTCAAATGCACGCTGAGTTCAGTGGCAGCCAGCTCTACCAGCCAATTGCCCACTAGAATATCAAAAATAAAGCAGCCAAAAAAAAAGAAAGAAAAAATAAATCAAACAAGTCTTGCTGATGGTTTGGCACAGTGAACAACAGCACCTGTAAACTTCGGCCCACCCTTCACTGCTGCGTAAATGCTCATGTAATAGCAGTCACACCTTCAGATGACTTTACCACCTTCTGTTCATTCACTGATGTACACTGCCTGCGGAAATAACAGCATTCAAAGATCAAAGCAGATTGTCTGGCTTTACATTAGATGTATGATAGAAACTATATCTGTGGCCTTATTGACTGCTCACAATCTCTTTTATCCTTTTACAGGTTTTTGTATATACCATATATCACATTTGCCCCTACAGTAGATTAAATGGACCTGCATCTATCAGTCTGTCTGTCTAGTGTTCTATTGTACTAACATTCTAGTCTAGCCTATACACCTTCAAGTTTCAAGAATTTTTATATTTAAACTTTCATAAGCTTTGCAATTCTGCATTTTGTTTGCCCCCTAAGTTCAAATTCAATTCAGATATAGTAATTGAATAATAAAAAACAGCAACAACAAAAACATAACAAATTCAGTTTCAAATGGCACAAAATGTTACTCATTTGTTCCTAAAACTGAATTTATAAATATGATTATTAGCAAAATTCTCTTTAAAACAGTTCAAGGTGAAATATAACATGTCAACATGCAGGACTAGGCTAGGTCTAGGCTAGCTTAGCGATCTATTACAGTTTTTCTCAGTCGCTTTGGAGCATTTCTCGATACTTCTTTAATATTTGTAGAGAAGTATGTGCATTTTCTCAAAACAACTTGTACAAACAGCACCACACAATGGATCACCTGCAAGAGCCAGTAACTATCTCATAGTCTTTAGTTCATCCCTCAAACGCAGGTATTTGTGTCAGTGAACATATCAGGGCCATCAGAATAAGGTCCTTGTGTCATTGTTTACAAACAAGATAGTCAAAATGTTTAGTCATGTTGTCAATATGACCGTACACTCTGTATTACCTGATGTAAACCATGGCAACAGTTTGGATGGCAGTTACTGTAGGAGGCACTTCTTATGCCGTATATCTATTTTAAAAGTACAAATTTGCACATTATTGTATGTGGGATATTTATTGAAAGAGACTGGATAGGATTCACAGTTACACTTTACTAGTGATCTGACAAAAAAAAAAAAAAAAAACACTAACATTTTCATTGTGATATAGAAAAGAAATATGGGCACAAAGCTGAAAATACACAATTATAAAGACAAAATCAGGACACACTCCTTAGGCAGAACTTTGCTTTTGCATGCAGCACTGCATGAGGAATCGCCTCCTGATGTGCCAGTCTGTCGGCCCACAGATTCTCATCTACATCACAACGAATGTCTTCCCCTGCAATGCAATGTGGAATTGGAGTCAAGTGAAGCATCTCATAACTTCATATTTGTGGATGAGCCTGGCTTCAACCTGACCAAAAGCCGAAAGTGTGGTCGAAATGTCATCAGCCACAGGGCTACTGTTGATTTGCCAGACCAATGGCGAGGAAATATCCATTGTCGTATCCATGTGTTGTCCTCTGTCTATATATGCGCTCCAATTGAAGAATCATGAGATGCACCTTTGAGCTATTTGAGAGAACAGGTTTATCATTTAGCTGAACTATATAATACATTTTGAGCAACATAACATTACCCACTGATAATGTAGGAAACCACAGACAAATGTACATAATCAATTGCATGTACTGTATGTACCAAAGTAATCACAACTTGTTCAAAAGAATAAGAGACTGCTTTTTATGATGTGCACAATTGACTTGATGATGGAGAAATGGAGGTTGAACAAGTGGTAGCAACACCGATATCATGTACCTACAGTACTGCATGTTTTATTGGTATTTTAAAATGAAATTTCCAGTGTATATGATTTTTTTTTAGTTTTACAAGTACGCCTGGCTAGATTTGTGTTGTCTTCTGTGCAGCCTGTCAGTAATAATTACCATTATTCAGTTTTTGCTTATTCTATTGCAGTGTCTTTTTCATAATAACCCAACCCTAAACTGCATGCTCAAGAACAAAACAAACTGTTGTTGGTGTAGCCTCATGTCGTAGGATGATGGTCTATTGCTGTAAGAATGGTTTGATCTTGTCATGCTGCAAAGTGATTTGCCAATAGTAAAAAAAAAAAAAAAACTGTGACCATCTGAGAGCTGACTGACCTGGAAGGGAAAAGGGAAGGTTAGTGGGATGTTCTGCTGGAACCATCAGCAATTATCACATGATAAAAGGAGCAGGTGACGTCTACTTCAACAGTATTGATCTACAGGGAGAAAGAGGAATGTTACTCTTAAGTGCCTCTAATGCACAAGCTTGTTCTCAAATAGTCCTAAGAGACGTGTTAGCAGAAAATGCCTGTCATGCTTGTCAACGGAAACTGCTGACCACTGTCATATTTCTGCTCTGCACCAGTGTCATTTTGCAGTGCTGACATAAACTCAGTTTTCAAACCAAGTGAGCTGCTTTGCTGTTTGCTGTCTAAACAAGCAGCTACCTTTAAAGGGAGCAAATGGAACTAAAATGCATATTTGAATGCCCTACAAACGGTGTCAATTGTGGTGCCCATGTAAACCAGTTGACTCACATTTGTCTACAATACAAAGCGACAGTTTTACAAACTTGCAAACTTTAAAAACAAATCTATCTATCTATCTATCTATCTATCTATCTATTACTCAAAATTTTGGGGTAAAGAATTTTTATGTTTTATTTATTTATATATTTATTTTTGTGAATCTCTTCAATTAATGCTGCATATTATCACAAATCTACATTTTGATATATTTGAAAAAGAACACAGTATGTCAAACCTAAAGGAAAAAAGCATTAAAGATCATAAAAAGAACACCATTTATTTAATTAAATTAAATTAACTCTTTTTGTTCTGATCAAAAAAATAAAAAAAAAAAAAAAAAAAAAAAAAAAATATATATATATATATATATATATATATATATATATATATATATATATATATATATATATATATATATATAGTTTTATTATTATTGTTATTATTTATTTATTTATTTTTATTGATTCCAGACTTTGAATGGCAGTTTACAAATATACCTGCTTAGATTTCCATGTTATATTGAAGTGAAAGTGAACATGAATGATGAATAAGGTCTTCAGCATATTTTTCAATGGTTATTTCTAGTTTTATGTCAAATCAAGTCAAATCAAGTCTGCTTTATTGTCAATTCTTCCACATGTACAGTACATAAATTACGTTACTCTCAGACCTTGGTGCATACAAATTACATTAACATTAAAGCCTAAAAATCTAGATCAGATATAAAATGTAGATAAAACTATACAATAAGGAAATGTAAAAAAAGACATATAATAAAATTAAAAATAAAGTTAAATAAAGCAGCGCAAGGCAAATGGCAGATAGAGTGCAAATCAATGAAGTGAACAACAGTGCAGATAAAAGATTTTAGTGCAATATATGAACATAATATGTCCAGACATTAATATTTCATCTTTTTCTACAGAATAAAGCCAGCCAGATGGGTTTGGAAAAAAATAAGGGTGACTACATGATGGATAAATTATACAACGTTTCTTTTTAAAAGCTGTTTTCAGTTGAACAGGGACCAAATGAATAGACTCACAAAAGACTAAATTGCTACAGAATTCTAGAATGTTTCCTTTAAGCTAACGACTTGCCATTATTTCTAAAGTAAAAGTCTGAATCAGCCTTCCATAGCAGTTTACTGATGATCAGCAGGGAATAAATGCCAAGATGTCTGACATTTCAGGCCCAGAGTCAAAAAATCATCTCTCTAATTTACACCTGCTGCAGTGCCAGGTCTGGCAGGACCGAATTATTGGCCCAGCAGGTGCAAACTGGCATATCTGATCGAGCGCAGACAGATATATGGCATGGCACAATACAAGCTTTATCCAGTCTGGGATTCAAGTCCAGGCTTCAAGTCTGCAGCATGAAATGTGTTTTGTGAATTGCAGCATGCCTTAGCTTTGTTTGCATTTGCTCGGTTCATGCTTAGCTGAGCATTCATTTTGCATTAATGTTTGTAAAGGACTGGAAAATGCAACAATCCAGTGGAACTTTTTCTCGCACAAGATATCAACTTTTGACAGAAGCCGTGCAAATGAAAACTGACGTCTGAGGGTTTGCGGGACCTACCGGCAGAGAAATGTGACTCATTTGCCTGTTTGGTGGAGGTTGTTGTTAAGAAGCCGTTGTGAAAGCGGGGGCGTCTAAAGATGAATGACCTGTTTAGACAGGGACGTTTTACAGGCTGGAATCATCTCCATGATTGAGTAATGATCAATGGTCATCCACTTTGCAAACGATCAATCATTGTCCAAGTGCCCGTCGATGGGAAACTCTCTTGGAGATGGCATTTGTGCAATAGCACTGGGAACCTGAAATCAATATCCGCTTTCAGGAGGCACACTGTGTCGTGAGTTATTTGATAACTTTCCAATTAAACACGTTTTTGTAGAGCGTGTAAGTGATTAACTGGTAAGCTCTTCTCTATTTCATGTGTTTATGGGAAAATCCATCGAGAGTATTCTTGCTCACGCTACACTGAATGCAGCATTGCAGTGGAAGCACAAAAGAAGAGTTCATTAAGATGAATGATGGTGCTGAGTTGGAAATTGAATATTGTGGAGCATCTGTGTACAGTACAGTAATAAGATCATGTCTACCTGTCAAATATTTAGACACAGGAATCCTTAATTTTTACCATTTATTATAATACTAGCATTATTAGTCTTTGTTCATGCTCAGAATATATATATATATATATATATATATATATATATATATATATATATATATATATATATATATATATATATATATATATATATATATATATATATATATATATATATTGCACACTCTAAAAAAAATGCTGGGTTAAATACAAAAATATGGGTAAAATATGGACAAACCCAGCAATTGGGTTGTTTTGAACAAGTGATTGGGTTACTGCCCAGAAGGTTAAACCCAAGGTTAAACCCAACTGTTGGTTGAAAACACCCCAATAATTGGGGTTGTCCAATAACTGGGGTTGTTTTATATTTTCAGTTTTTATTTTAATTTTAAAGTAATTTAGTTTTGTCTTTATTTTTAGTAGCTAGCTATATAGTTTTTTTTTTATCATTTTATTTGAGTATTAGTTATTTTAGTAAGAAACGTTGCCTTGGCATTCATACATTTTTTTTTTTTATTCAATTAGAGATTGTAATTCTTAGTAATTATTATTATTTTCTTTTTAATGGTTTTAATATTCATTTCAGTTTAAATTTAACTTCAATATAATGCTAGTCTTGACTATTAAAACATATTGAAGTATCTTTTAGATAGAGAGCTGCAGGACCTTTGGCCATTAGCTATTAAAAAATTGTTGTTTGTAAATAGTAAATAGTCTGTATGAAAATAAATAAATAAATTAATACCTTCTGCAGCTTCACTATACTTCTAAAGCAACCAACAATGTCAAATGATGGACATATAATTGCAATTAAGTCTGCATTTAACCACGTGTTAGAACAATTAAGTAACAAATGAGTGCAGTATGTGTCTGCAAATACAACGAGCGCTTTAATTTTATAGATAAAGTAAACAGTTTAAAGACAATTGATGTCATTAATAGTGTTTAACACATTGTTATATGAACTGTTATCACCTCTCTCTAACAAAACCAACAGTGTAGTGAGCATCATGCTGTAAAACAAGTGTATGTAAACTCTTAAATTACTTCATTATTTCTTATTTACATGCTATGTGCATTTTGATTTGGTTTGAGAAACTTATTAAACTTACTAAATTTACAAGAAATGTATGCTTTTATTCAGCAGAAACATTAAAAAGTGACAGTAAAGTTTATTTATGTTTATCAAAATATCAACAGTGATAATTTCTTGAGCATCAAATCAGCATATTAGAATGATTTCTGAAGGATCACGTGACACTGAAAACTGGAGTAATGATGCTGAAAATTTAGCTTTGCATCGCAGAAATTATTCTTACTGTAGTTTTATCAAATAAAGTAAGCCTCTGTGTTTAAGAAATTTCTTCTCCACACTTTTGAACAGTGGTATATATTATATGCATATGCAACGTACACTCTAACTCCCAAAGATTGAATAGAAGTCAGTCTATTGCTGTCTTTGTGTAAATATGCATCTTCATGTCTATTCTGTGAGGTTCATGAGATCAGCCTTTCTACAGTTTGAACCAGGGCCTTTGGGTTATTAGCCTTGATCTTTGGCTGCTAAGCTCCCGCTAACATTATGCAGTCTGAAGTGTAAACAGCTTCAATCCTCGGCCTAAACACGCTTTTACAATGACCTCCCAGCCATATCCGCCGCATGTGGTAAAGCCCCACTGTAGAGAGATCACAGGAAAAAAAGAGCTCGCTGTGAAACGTGCCGGGATCCTTAAAGGCAAACTCTAATCTGAATGCTCCCCACACGCAGCGCAGGGATGTCAAACATCACCAGAGATCTCTATTATTTTAAAGGGAACGTCAGAAGCAGCTGAAGGAATCAGCTGAGGGTTTGTCTCGGTGGATCATGCAGGTGTTCACCACCATCTGCTCTCAAAATGAGTTTGTTTGAGGACTGTCTTCCCTTCTGAGCGAACAAGAATCAAAGAGGATAAATGATGAAAAACATTTTTTAATAAATCAGATGTTTGTGCATTCAAATAAGAATGTATATTAAATTACAATTTGATATATATTTATTTGTGTACCACTGTGTGTGTGTGCAGTGTATATATAGTGCCTTGTGAAAGTATTCATACCCCTTCTTTGTTTCTTGTTTTGTTATGATGCTACCTTATGTTACATTGTTTTAAATTCTCCCACATCATTCTACACTCTGTACAAAAAACTAAGCACTGAGGTCAAAAGAACTGCTTTTGAAGAGCTCGGAAACAGGTTTGTGTCAAGCCCCACACATGGAGGGTTCACAGAATCATGTAGCTGTCATTATCCATGATGAAAGAAGTTTGAAACAACCAGGACTCTTCCTAGAGCTGGCTTCCTGGCCAAACTGAGCAACTGATGGAGAAGGGCCTTGTCTAGACTGGTGACTAAGAACCTGATGGTCACAACGGACAAACATCGCTGCAACACTCCACCGATCTGGGCTTTATGTCAGTGTGGAAAGACTTGATCTCCTCCTCATGAAAACACACAAAAACTGCTGGTAGCAGTCTCATGCTGTGGGGCTGTTTTTCACCGGCGGGAACTGAGGGACTCATCAGAGTAGAAGAAAAGCTCAATGCACCAAAATATTGAGAGAGTCTTAATGAAAACCGAGTCCAGGGCATTCCGAATCTCTGACTGGGCAGAAGGTTCAACTTCTAACAGGACAGTGACCCTAAGCACACAGCAAGAGTGGCTTATAGACAACTCTGTGGATGTCCTTGAGTGGCCCAGGCACAGCCTGCGCTTGAACCCAATCAATTATTTCTGGAGAAACCTGAAAATGTGCATCTGCCCCCATCCAAGCTGACAGAGCTTGAGGGGTGAAGAGGCAAGGAGAAGAATGACAGATAATTGCCAAATTATCTTGTGGCAACATACCCAAAAAGACTGGAGGCTGTTAAGGTGCTTCAGCCAAGTACTTAGTTAAGGGTATGAATACTTATGAAATGTACTCATTTTGTGTTTTTATTTTGTATTATGTATTTTATACATTTGTTGTGACTGTTCTGTTTTTACTTTTTCATTATGATGAATGGAGTGTAGATTGATTTGGGGAAAAAAAGTAATTTAGAGCATTAAGGCTACAACAACAAAACATGATAGAAATTCATACTTTTGCAAGGCACTGTATGTACAGGTATGTCGGCCTATGTATGTAGAAATATCAGGATTGAATAAGCACATTTTAATTTCACACCCTTGATAGTAAGGCTTGTGATATATTATTTCAGCTTAAAATGGCACAATGCAATTTATTAGCACGTACATAAGTTATTTTTCTCATACAATGTCATCAGTGTTCATCACCTCATCAAACTGGAAACACAGCCGATCACATGGACATTTCTTACAGCAGCAGAGGGAGAGGCAAAATGTATTTGCACCAGTGCACATTACCATTTCTCTCAAATTATTTTCTGTTTGCAACAGTGACTTTGAAATATCACGATTCACTTTTGGCCTTCCTTTCTTGAGAGAGAGTCTGCGTTAATACAAAACACGTCCAAATACAAAACAGGAGTCAGGGAGGAGGTCAAACTCGCTGTTTACAACTACATCTATAGGAGCTGTGCATGAAAAGAAATCTGTTTAGCAGAAAATCCATCATACATCAGCCAAACATCAAATGCTTTAGAAGAAAAGTCTGTGTTTATATCCCAAGTGGGATTTTATGAATGTTGGCATCCTAAAAGTGATAAGGAAAATCAAAAAAAAAAAAAAAAAAAAGGAAATTTAGCATCGATGATCCTGCTACTTTGTGTTAAACCATTTGTAAACGTATCAATGCTTTTTATAATTTGGGTGCTTTTATGTCTTTCACACATAGGATTTGAGTCCATTAGCAACAATACTGTAGGTAGAAAATGGTTACTAAACTAAGAAGCTTAATATTATCATTAAAACATAATTTAAACATAAAACCGTGGTACGGCAGCATGCGTTCCTGTGTCATTAGTGTCAATGGTAATTGGCTTGGCAAGTATGCAAAAATATTGTCTTGATATTAAGAGCAGTTTGCATGTGAATAATAAGCAATTTCATGCTGCTGATGAATGCATCTGTGTGCTCACAAACTTTTTAATTGCAGTTAATTAGTTAAGTGGAAAAAAAATATTTGTGGAAAGATGTTTTCACAGAACTTAATTATGCAAAGGCGTTTTGCTGTTTAGTAAATGTCATTGGTGCAGCATCACCAGGTTTAAGAGATGAATAGTCAGTAATTGATTTGCTAACAAAAAAAACTTTAGCTTACTGTATTTCATTTGTTGTGGATTTCTCTCCTGCACTAAGTTACAGCAAATATTTTGACAATTATTTTTACAAAAATTTCTGTATTATTTTAACAAACATTTTTATTATTATTATTATTATTTTTTTTTTTTTTTAAATGTAACATTACATAATTTGCTTACCAATGGATCATATGCAGTGAATTAATGCCATCACAATAAGAGTCCAAACAGCTGTTAAAAACATCACAAGTAATCCACAACACTCCAGCCATCAGTAAACATTGTGTGAAGGGAAAAGCTGCCTGCTTGTAAAGTAAAAATCAATTATTAATGTATGTTAAATGCTAAACTGTTGCTCCCATCTAAGTCCTTGATCAGTAAAATTTCTTCTTTCAGTGAAAAAGTAGAATTGTCTGAATCAGGAGAGAAATATGCACAGACTAAGAATCTTTTACAAGTGACAAGTTTCCAATTTTTCAGGGTTTGTCTCCTCTGTGGTTTTCCATTGTATCAGAACGCTGGGCGAACGTCCTTCACCTTTCATGATCCTGTCGGTACTTGCCCTCAAAAACAAACAGCAGTAAAAGCTTTCTTCAGTCCAGAAGGGTTGCAGACTGACCGACTGACGAACCTGTGCAGGTAAATCAAAGTGCACCTCCTTCTGTCAGCTTCTCCCATCTAATACTGCAAGTCAATTGGATTTAAACAATATGGACAGATGGTTTAAAAAGATAAAATAAAATAAAAAATGTATTTGAGAAGCAACAAGAACAACACTTTAAAACTTGAAAGGTATTTTTCCGGGGAATTGTGGCAGAGTCAAAAGAGACTTGTTTCTCCAGACATGAAAGGTTCCTGAGATCAAGCACCTTGAAAATGAAAAGCTCTCTGTCTTGCAGATTCGGGTCTGACAGGAAGCAGGTGTTTCAATTTAAACAGAAGCAAGGACTGCGCTTAAGGTGACATGATAAATAAATCCATATGAGCTTGGAATGAAATGGACAGTTAGACACCAGATTCATTTTGAGATGGGCCACTTACCCTTATACTGTTAGTTATTTTTTTGCAATTATTATTGTTAGTGAGTAGTCATTAAGCAGATGCTTTTATCTGAAGAGACTTAGTGCACTTACATTTGTATGTACATTTATTCATTTGGCAGACACTTTCATCCCTAGCGACTTGCAGTGCTTTCAAAGTATGTTTTACAAGTATGTGTGCTTCATGGGAATCAAACCCATGACTTTAACGTGTTTCTAGTTCCTTCAGAGGTTAATTTGGTTCGAACAGTATTCAGTTGGTTCAGAATGCCACAAAATGATTGGTGGTTTGTTCAGTTTAATTTATGTTATATGAGTTTGCTCTAGTTTCCCATCAGCTTGGCCCTGAACTGTATTCAATGCATTGACCAGTCTTTGCTTCTTTTATTCAACTGGATGGCAAAATGAAAAATAAATGAATAAATAAATAAAATCTGCTGGATTTTATTTTATTTATTTTTTATTTTTTTGCTTGATTTGAAGTGCAAAACATTTCAATCCTATCCTATCCATGATTTAGTATCCATAATAAAGTAACCATAATTTACTTTTTCCCCATTCTTCTTCTGAAAGAACAAGCGGTCAAGGTCCAGCTAGTTACCATGACCCAGTTAGCCCCTAGAATAAATATATATATATTCCTATCTTTCTCTCTCTCTCTCTCTCTCTCTCTCTCTCTCTCTCTCTCTATATATATATATATATGTATATATATATTTCTGAAAACACTGAACTGGCAGCTGACAGTTCACAATGGAAACAGTGATTGTTTCCTTATGTTTAGACTGCCACAGATACCCAATGGCTGTAGCAAATGTCTCTTTTTGTCATTTTCTAAAGGAGTGCAAATGACAGACTCACATCTCCATGACTGGTAGTGTGAAAGCCAGAGAGGGAGGAATTGAAAGAGGAGTTTGGAGGCAGACAGACGAGAAAGCAAACCTTCCAGCATATGCTGCTGAGGAAAATGAACTGGTGAGAGATCGGACCGGCTCGACAGCTCCCGAGAGAATTTAATCAAGGCAAAGTCATCTTGATTAAATTAGAAGTGCTTTAAAACACTGTGTGTGTGTGTGTGTGTGTGTGTGTGTGTGTGTGTGTGTGCGCGTGTGTGTGTGTGTGTGTGTGTCGTGAACTGCTAGAACTTATTTCACCAAACTTGTGAGAGATGTTTGTCTTTGAGCTGAGCGTTTGTTTGTGCCGTGAGCGAGATATGTGGTCACGTCAATCTTTCTGAGAGAACTTTGTTTCCTCAGTAATTAACCTTCCATCTCCTACAACACTAGAAATATCTGTGGATGAAACAGCATCTATGGATGAAACAGATGCTCAAACAAAAGGGTTTTTTCATTTATTCATACACTAATGAAAAGTATGGAACATTATTTTTTACAGTCTCTTATACACATCAAGACTGCATTAATTTGATGAAAAATACAGTAACAGCAAAATTATTAGAAATAGAATTATTTTGTAACAATATATTCCACCATACAAAAGCCAATAAAAAAAAAAAAAAAAAAAAAAAAATTACAAAATAATTATATTTCGAATAAATGGTGTCCTTTTAAAACCTTTACTCATCAAAGTGTCCTGACAAAAGTAAACAAATAAATAAATTTAAATAAAATGAGCAGCACAACTGTTTTCAACATAATAATAATCATCAACAGCATATTATACTGCATATATTATTATATTATACTATTTTATACAGTATATTAGACATATACTGAAGACTGGAGTAATGATGCTGAAAATTCTGCCTTGATCAAAGGAATAAATTATATTTTACAATATATTCTCATAGAAAACAATTAAAAAATCTTTCAAAAATTAAGTTTTTTACTAGTTTTGACTGTACTTGTTTATGAACACAGTAGCTGAAATAGTAAAGCATACAGCTAACAACACCAAAGCCATGGGTTTGATTTCCAAGGATCTCAAGAACTAATAAAATGGACACCTTGATTGCACTGTAAAACACTCTGGGTAAAAGTGTCTGGCAAATGACGTAATACTGACCTTTAATGACTTAATACTAACCATAAAACACATGCTGTGGAAGATTGATAGTGCATAAACACTAACAAGAGAGTAACGGTTCATCAAAATATCCAGTCACCCAACGGTTTATCCACTTTACGCCTCACTGTGTGCTTTCTTTTCCTGTAGAAGTGTTTTATAGTCTAAACAGTATGGGCTGAGCCAAAAATAGCCCACCTGCTGAAGATGAGAAGACTCACCAGGAATCTGGAGCTTTCGTCATCAAATAGAGTTCAACTCTGTCTTTATCCTTGGCCCATTAACCATAGCTTGTGGTTTTATCTTCAGCCGAATCCTGCTATTAGAGAGCGGCACGTAAAACATGTAGAACTGAGATTTTTCACAATTGCCTGCTGGGTAGACGGAGCTATAACCACCATGAGGTAGAAACACACCTTTAAACAAAAAGAGATCTAAATAAACAGTGGTGGACAGTAACGCAGTAGCTTTACTTCGTTACTGTACTTAAGTACATTTTTCAAGTATCTGTACTTTACTGGAGTAGTTTTATTTTGAGTAACTTTTACTTTTACTTCACTACATTCCAAAGCATAAGATCGTACTTTTAACTTCACTACATTTCATAAAACATATCGTTACTCCCTATAATATATCACGTGCTCCGACACGCAGAAGCGGTGTCTGATTCATCATGAACGAACTGAGTCTTTTCAAAATAAACTTTAATCGGATCGCGAATCGCACCAAACGATTCGTTTACGAATTAGAATGATCCGATTGCAGCTGTTCTGGAGTCGACCACTCACTGATTCAAATGAACCGTTTAGTGCGAGTCACCAGAAGTAAGAACCGGGAGATCTTGTGAGCGCGCGTGCGTCTGATGTTGCTAAGTTATTAATGTCGAAATTTAGGATTCATTATTGTAACTGAAAATCATATTTAGGTCAAAATTGTCAGTTGTTTGGGAACTAAATCCGCTGTAAAGAGTGATCTGTTTAAGCCCACTGAAATGCTGACATGCAGACACATCAATCAGCGTCTCTGTGTTTTAGGTTAAAAAATAAAATAAAATAACCTTAAACTAACACAGATTAAATAAAATAACTCGTGCATGTCCAAATTCCCCGCTACCGTAATATTAACAGTTTTATTAAAATGCTACCATGACATCTGTTTTTATATTGTGTATTAACAATAACGTTATACATATGTATATTGTTTGGATTAACTAGACAACGTTAGACAGACATGTTTATTCATAACATTACTGAAAATAAGTAAACATTTTAGCTGATGCTAAATGTCTAGCTAACAAGCTTGCTGGTGCTAACTTGAGGTAATTTTTATAAATAATGTCCAAATATTTTTATTCAACCACCTATATATATATGTATATAGATTACATCTAGCGACAAAAGAAAGGATGTGATGTTCAGAACATGGTAACTAGTAATTATCAAAGAGGGGAAGAGATGCACCCCGTTTGGCCAGGGGTGTTTTTACACCACAGACAAGGTTTGAGAAGGAAAAAACATCATTATGAAAATATAATTATATTTTCCTTAAAATGTTCTTCCTAACTTCAGGCATTATTATCATGTCATATATAACTGTGATGTTCTGTAAAACCACAAACTTTAAAACACTTTCACAGATCACAGATTCCAAAATAATATTTGGTAGCACAACTATTAATAGTTCTAATAATAAATCATCATATTTTCATGATTTCTAAAGATCATGTGACACTGAAGACTGGAGGAATGATGCTGAAAATACAGCGCACATCACAGAAATAGATAATATTTTAAAGGATATTAAAATAGAAACCATTATTTTATATATTTTATTTTGATAATTTAGAATTATTACTGAAATACAACATTTTTTTGTTTCAAACAGTTCAATGAACAATAATAAATGAAGTACCTGGAGCTGACAATTAAGTAAATGTATAATAATTAGCAAAGATGATTAATTTAGCGCTGTAAACGCGCGTGTGAGGGGCGGAGACGCGCCGCGGAGCGTCAGACGCGCGTGAGGACCAAACACATCAGAACGGTAGGAAACTTCACTCCTCTTATTACTTCTCTTTTACTATAGCGATTTATTTTTAGACACGTGATCTGAGTCTTTCATAGATTTGTAGAGTTATTAGAGTTATTAGAGAAATTGAGTTATTATTATTATTATTTTTTTTACATTCTTTGGTCGAAGTTTTCAGACCGGTAATTCGGAGCCTGTTCGCGACTCTGTTGATTCAGATCGGCACTTCGGAGCCTATTCGCGACTCCGTTGATTCAGATCGGCACTTCGGAGCCTGTTCGCGACTCGGTTGATTCAGAACGGCACTTCGGAGCCTGTTCGCGACTCGGTTGATTCAGATCGGCACTTCGGAGCCTGTTCGCGACTCGGTTGATTCAGATCGGCACTTCGGAGCCTGTTCGCGACTCGGTTGATTCAGATCGGCACTTCGGAGCCTGTTCGCGACTCGGTTGATTCAGATCGGCACTTCGGAGCCTGTTCGCGACTCGGTTGATTCAGATCGGCACTTCGGAGCCTGTTCGCGACTCGGTTGATTCAGATCGGCACTTCGGAGCCTGTTCGCGACTCGGTTGATTCAGATCGGCACTTCGGAGCCTGTTCGCGACTCGGTTGATTCAGATCGACACTTCGGAGCCTGTTCGCGACTCGGTTGATTCAGATCGCCACTTCGGAGAATGGTCGCGACTCGGTTGATTCAGATCGCCACTTCGGAGAATGGTCGCGACTCGGTTGATTCAGATCGGGACATCGGAGCATGTTTGAGATTTTTTTAAATTCAGACATCGAAGCAGGAAGTGTTTGTCAAACAGTTAATTGGTGATAAATGAATATTTGGACTTGAGGCTTTTTTTTACTTGTCGATTCAGCATGTACATGGACCCACACACAAAGGTGGACACACTCTAGACTTAATCATCAGTATAGCTCTAAAATTTTCATCCATTGTTATTAAGGACGTTAATAAAGGACGTTATTCAACCACCTATATATATATATATATATATATATATATATATATATATATATATATATATATATATATATATATATATATATATATAGATTACATCTGGGAGAAAAAAAAAGGATGTGATGTTCAGAACATGGTAACTACAGTAATTATCAAAGAGGGGAAGAGATGCACCCCGTTTGGCCAGTGGTGTTTTTACACCCCAGACAAGGTTTGAGAAGGAAATAATCATTATGAAAATATAATTATATTTTCCTTAAAATCTTCAGGCCTTATTATCATGTCATATATAACTGTGATGTTCTGTAAAACAACAAACTTTAAAATACTTTGTTCTTACTGGTGAAAATCAGATGGTCATCTCTGTTTTCTCTCAGGTACATCACAGTGTAAGCTTCACAGTTAACATTACTCTCATCAACGTAGTCCATATCAACAACAAAAATATATCTTGACTCCATATAGTGGTTATTTTGGAAAAAATCCCAGGTATTTTGAGCAGTAGGATTATAAAAAAATAAAACAAATGTGCTAATATAAAATTAAATTAGCCTATATAAAATTGCAAACATCTATCTTTCAGTACTTTTTTACTTAAGTACATAAAAAATTTAGTACTTTTGTACTTTCACTTGAGTAAAATTGAAAAAGGAGTACCTTTACTTTTACTGGGGTAATATTTTATTATACGTATCTGTACTTTTACTCAAGTACTCGATTTGTGTACTTCGTCCACCACTGTAAATAAATGAAGAGATGTGTCAATGTCGCACAAAGTTCAACATACAACAATTCACTATGCAAGAAATCTAAAAAGGCCATGCTAACTTTCGTATGTGTTTGTTTTTATTAGACAAACCAGCTCTGGGGAAGGAAGAAATGGATTGAACTGATATTTCTTGGAGAACATTTTTTTGTGAAAATGTTTTCTGTACCAGCTTTTTTTTTTGTTCAGTGTATTGTAACAGTAATTTGTGTTAAAATATTATTCTATCTTAAAATTGTTATTGCTTGATTTTATGACACCGGATGATGATTTATGTAGTAAAAACTGCAGTAACAAATGTTATTTTAGCAGAAAATATGGTTACGATGGTATGTTCTGTAAAGGGGTCGTCGGATGCCCATTTTCCACAAGTTGATAGGATTCTTTAGGTTTTTGATGAAAAGCCTAATACATACTTTGGTTAAAATTTCTCGATGGTAGTGTAAAACAACACCCTTTTACCCTGTCAAAAACAGCTCTTTTCAGAGCAAGCTATTTTCTTGCATGCCACTTTAAATGCAAATGAGCTATGCTGACCCCGCCCCCTCTTCCAAACCACCCTCTGAGAAACTTTTCGTGTTATTAGTGTAGCAGGGAGACTGTGCCAAATTAGACAACGTCAAGCTGTTTTGGTAACACAGAGACAGCGATCATGTCCGTTTCTAAACTTAACCCCTTACCAGTCACCCCCCATTTTTTGGCATAGAGACAGAAATGACATACCCAAAATAAAAAGGTTTCTGCTCATGATTCTTTCTGACTAGATACATAATCAACATTTGTTCAGCTTTTACCAATGTTAATCATCTACCTTTGTTAACATCTACAAAACAGTAAACTCTTGTTCTCTTCCAGGATTTTCAGTTTGATCCATTTACCCATCTGCCAGATTCTTGCTGTGGGATTCATCCTAATGAAAAAATAGCAAGAAGAAAGTAAATTGCCGGCATGTCGCCATGTTTGAAGGTGCGAGCAGATCCAAGGGCAGATGTGTGCTGGCATCTAAACCGAACCTTCACTCACATCAAAGACATGCAAAAGGAGACAAAATGGAAGCTGTGGTCGTTTAATGATTAAGGATGGCTTGTTGCACCAGGACAACAGCTGGGGTGTGAGCTGGCAACAGCTGAGACCATTAAACTTTCATTCCTCAAGGATAAAGATGGAGATATGGCAAGAAAGGACGGAGGAAAATCAGAGAGGATTGTTGTGAGAGAACTACAAAAGACAAAAAAAAAAAAAAAATTATAGGGAATTTTAGCATTATTGATGTATTGATTGTAATAAAAGTCATTATTAGTTAGTTAATATTTAAGTATTATATAGTTCCCTTTAAGTTCAAGTTAAGTTCAAGTTCAGTTATTATATGATGTTTTATCAACAAGGTTCGGGAGGAGCGTGTCAGATACTTAGCCTAATTAACACAGGTGAAGCATACTCAGGTTAATCAACACCATTATATAAATACAGCTGACTTACCTCTATACGTTGATGGTTTATCAGCATTCAGTTTGCACCTTGTCATTGTATCTCAGACTCAACTTCTCCCATCCAAATGACGAGACCTGTACTGGGAATTTTATTTATTTTTTTCGCCCAGGGGCGTCGGACTGGAGGTAAAACCAGTACTGATTACCAGGGCCTCAAAGGAAGAGAGAGCCCTTGAAAAGTCTGGAATATATTTTATTTTACCTGGATATTTTCATGGGGGGGGGGGGGGGTCGCTATTATTGCCTCCCACTCAATAATAGGACATTGATCATTCAATCAATATGATAAAATCACAGGTTTTAGCTCTTGCCTGGAAAAAGTACTCATCACCTCAGCTTTCAAAGCTATGCCTATCCATCCAGATTCATGGCACTTATTTGAGGTACGTTGGCACAGGAAATTCTATTTTGTGATGCGCTTAACTATCGGACGCAAAGCAGCACCAAGATTTTCTGACGTGTTATCAGAAGCAGCTTATTGGATTCGTCAAACAATTATGCAAAATGATCCTCATAACATCTTCCCCTTTTAGACAACTCAAATTGTTCTGATTATTGATCTCCCATCAGATACTGTGAGAGCCTTCCCAGCTGAGTGAAACAACTACCAGTGATGCTTACCCATTCATGCCGTGAGTATTGAACTCCTGTCGAACGCTGCAAGAGACTTCTGGTCAAGCAAATCTTAGCCTTTCAGTCTGACCACCAGCGAAGCTTACCTGTCTGACACCACAAGTATTGAGCTCCCATTGAATGTTGCGAAAGCCTCCTGGTCACACAACACCACCCTTTTTATCTGTCTACTGGCGAGACTTACCCATCCGATGCCGTGAGTATTGATCTCCCGTCGGATGCCACAAGAGCCTCCCAGCCACACAATATTACCTTTTCCATTCTACGGTCTGCGTTGCTTACCCGTCTAATGCTGTGAGTATTGATCTCTCGTCAGATACCAGCAAGAGCATACCAGCCACACAAATGTACCTTTTTCCATTCTATGTTTGGTGAGGCTTACCCGTCTGATGCCGTGAGTATTGAGCTCCCGTCAAATGCTGGCGAGAGCCTCCTGGCCAAAAAACTTTACCTTTTTCATTCTACGGTCAGCAAGGCTTACCCGTTCAATGCTGTGTGCTCCTGTTGGATGTGGGCAAGAGCCTCCTGGCCAGAAAACTTTACCTTTTCCATTCTATGGTCAGCAAGGCTTGCCTGTTCAATGCTGTGTGAGTCTTGATCTCCCGTCAGATGTTGGCAAGAGGACTCCCGGTTGGGCTTCTATACTTGCTGCCCACAATCGATACTTATCCATCTGGACCCGTGAGTTTGGATCTCCCATTGGATGTCACAAGGGTCCTCCTTTCTGGACCACCCAAAGCCTTTTATCTGCCAAACCGAGAGGACCTGCACGTCCGTCGTCCATCTCCAGTTGTAGGCTTCATGGGCCCTCTCAGTCAGCCATTTCGCCCTCTGCCCACCGATTAGCAGTCAGCCAGTAGGGCCCGTAAGCTGACACTACCAGCTGTTCCAGTCAAGGCAACTCAGGCCCTCTTGGTAGGGCTATACAATCACGCTGCTCCTCCCCCATTGGTCAGTAGGACTCACCCGTTCCAATGCTGTAAGCTGCTCCCTTTTAATTTTTGGAGTTGAGGTTTATTCGGCCTCAGTTTAATTCTCAAAATATCGGCCCCAGCCAGATCTCAGTGCATATTTGGGGGGTTCTTAGTCTGACGGCTGTCCTTTGCTCAATTGCTTTTTGGGCGGTACTACAGTCCTTTCCCAAGCTCAGAGCACTTCCACGGACAGCACTCTAAATATGCATTATATTATTATATATGCATATATATATATATATATATATATATATATATATATATATATATATATATATATATATATATATATATATATATATATATTAGTGGTGGGCCGTTATCGGCGTTAACGTGCTGCGTTAACGCGAGACTCTTATCAGGCGATAAAAAAAATATTGCCGTTAATCTATTCTCAAAGTTGGGTTGGGAGCTGGGTCTATACCAAGCAAGCTATGATGACTTTCACCTTGATATTTTATATAACCGACTGGCTGAGGCCAGCCTAAAAAGATGCTCAGGACAGTTGACGGGCCACTGCTGCGCATCGTCATGAAAGCTTATCTTTTTCCACATGTTTTTAAGTATTACCAGTTGTCGATTTAAACATTAAAGCATCCAAACACAAGACACGGAAAAGCTGAACAGAGTAGCTGGTTACTAGTGCTGTGTTTGGTGCGGAGAGAGAGAGAGAGAGAGAGACGCGTATCACAGACAGCGACACTGAACCGAGCTCTCTTCTGCGAAGTTCTCCTCGAAGTCGCTCCTGCACCTGAACGAACAAATACAAATCGCAGTTTGAACAAACAAAAAGATGTGAAAGAGCCCAATTCAGTACTCGCGGTGTTCTGGTGTTCAGGGCTTGCAGAGAAAGGCGCCTCAAAACACTTGAACATCGAATTTGCTTATTTTTGCTCTTGTACCGACAAATACATACAAAATATGTCAAAATATCCACCTTGGAAATTATGCTCGAAAAAACTGTCAGTTATTTCTTAAGTGAAAGTAAACAGTTGAGGAAAAAAATGGGATGTGTATTATATTGGATACGTTCATCGTCTCTTAAAGTGACCAAGAGCTACTGGCTGCTGTAATGTTAATCCAAGAAAATGAAAATGAAAATCAATCACTGCTCTTGACTGAATTACTTTATAGTTTTAACAGTCAAACCAAAAATTATTCAGACACCAGATATATTTTTTGATATATATAGCAAAACTGTAATAATTTGAGAAATGTTGAAGGTGTCTGAATAAATGTAGGTTTGATTGTATATTTCATTTTTACATTGAATACTATCCAGTGCATTTTTACATTATTTATTTTTGTTTGTTTGTTTGTTTCTGTACCTTGACACCTACAAACTTGAAAAAAAAAAAAAAATTAAACATTGGTGTGAAACAGGCGTAAGGTTGTTTGCACCTTGTGCAATGTGGAATTAGTTTACAGCTTTTCAAGCACATTGTGATGCATTTTGGAAAAAGGAGATGAGCCCCTTTTCTAATGCACCACCTAGCTTGATAAACCCCTTCTCAGAGACTTACTGTTTGTCAATTTTATTTTGGTCACACACATATTCTGAAAGCCTTCAGCAGAATTTGAATGAGTCATTTTAATCTAGAATAATCTAGATTAATTTCAAGATCACAGTGAGATTAATCTAGATTAAAAAAATGAATCTATGTTCACCATATATATATATATATATATATATATATATATATATATATATATATATATATATATATATATATATATATATATATATATAAACCAGCATATACCAATGAACCTTTTGCAAAATGACTAGCAATGTATAAAAGAGGAAATAGGGTCGATGTTGATTTCATGTTGACATTCATTGTTCAGGTTTTTTTTTTTTTTTACAAGTCAGTTAGTTTAGATGCAGCTTAATTTGGGCTCTGGAATTACACAACCTGGATACTTCCATCCATGCTTTTTGACCAATTAATGGTGTAGATTTGGCATCTACTATAGCTGACCAGTGAGTAGCCAGAACTTCAGTTTATGCAGCTGAAAGATACTGTAACCAAGAACTAATGTGTGTGATACACAGATGTATTACAGAGGCTTGAGAATCTGTTAGCAGATGTCCAGACCCAAGGCTTGGGAAATCAGAGGGGAACCAGGGCAATGGGGTAGAAGAAACAGACTCAGGCAACAGGTACACTGGAGAGGAAGATGAGGAGAAGCATCTGTTACCGTATTTCTGGATGGGTCAGCACTTTCTGTAGGTCAGAAACAAGGGACCCAAAAAGAAGTTGTTAAGACCGAATACTCTGTAATGTGGTGTACATCTCATGAATAAGACAAATGCTCCCCTACAACTCCCTGCGAAGTGTCCTACAGAGCCTGAGAAACAAAGATGACAAGGTACTGAAGGAAATCAATAGCAGCGAGAGAATTGAGATGTTCTGAGCATTGAGGTGTTGACACACAAGTTCAGTGGGTGCGTTATGGTCAAGTTCAGACCACAAAGGCATGGATCTTTTGTGACATAGATGTCACACATCGCTATTTATGTTACATGTTGCATTGTTACAGACTATACAGTAGATTGTCATTGCTTCTGGTGTCATAGTGTCACATATGTTTGAATGTGAGCTCTACTGAATGATGACTCAAATGAACCTGTGAAACCTGTGCAACTGGTTCACTGAATCTAACCATTTGTACACACAAATTGAACTTCACTATATTTACTTGGGTCAATAGCTTCAGATGTCTAGCTAATGCATGCTGCATTATTCTGTTTGCTTCCACCCGTCTCAAATGCAGAAAATGAACATGCTGACCCTGAAAACCCCTTCGTGTAACAGTCACTTGATCATATCAATCCGCACTGGTTGAGATGTCTTGAACTAGTTAAAGATGTAATTGAACAAGGGAAGATAAAAAAAAGTCAAAATTACACGTTAGGCAGCATCAGATGAAAATTCATTGTCTGGCTCAATAAAGCCATCTAACACATTTATGTTCTGAAACTGGGTCGCCGGAGGGAAAATGAATGTTAATAACCACCGCCTATGGTTTGTATCTGAAATGAGACTGATTAGGACAAAAGACATTTCAATTGCCTTTAGCGAGTGATTGGCGTGGGCTGAATGGAGCTTGATAATTAGGGGAAAGGTATGTCAGAATTTGACGAATAGGCTCATTTTTGTCATCATTCTCACACATTTATTGTACGTGACACTCCTCCTTCAACCGGCTCTCAGTAATAACATGCCCGTGTCCTAGTTGCCCTTCTGGAGACAGCAGCCTGCTGTTCTTGCTTTAAATCATCACCTGAAGTGACCCACCGAAGACTGAGTAAAACAGTGAGTGCCATAAAAAATACATTGTGTTCAATGCAAGTGAAGTAAAGGAGGGAATCGGTTTCAGCTGGGAAAAGTACTGAAATGATCTGAGATTTCTAGCTTTTGCTGGAAAGATTTTTGGAAGGGGAGCTACAGTACAGTATCTGTTGCACGGTTACACACATCTATACATTTCTTTACAATGTCATTGCAAATTTGTACGGGTTTCTTTCCTGTACAGCACAATATAATATATGTTTTTTTTTCATGCACTAAAAGTGAGTGGGTCCATCTTATTTTCGGGTTCAGCATATGACTAGGCAGATGATAAATATTTGGGGGAATCTCTTCCTGTAAGGTTTTTGTTGTTGTTGTTTTTGTTTTTACAATTTTTCTTACTCACCCTCATTCTACTTGAAAACCTAAAGAGACTTTTCCTTTTGTAAAATATGAAACATGATACTGTATTTTGAACAATTTCCATATTTGCAAATGTACATTACATATTGTGTTATACACAGTTTGCATATTTAAATAATAAATGAATGAATGAATGAATAAATTAAACATTTTTATTAATTAAAAAAATGTTGGCAAGCTAACATTTCTCATTTTAATTTAGTTAATGTGATGTACTAAAATAACTAAAACTGAAATAAAATCGGGAAAAAAGACAAAGACACATAAAACCACACACACTATAAATGACAAAACAACAAAATCACCAAAAGTTTAACTTACATGTACATTTAAAAAAAAGAAGATGCAAACTATAATAGTATCTCAATTATAAAAATAAATACATAATCATAACACTGAATACAGCTGCCATGGTTGTTTGTTTGCATTTTGAAAGGAATTTTCTGTATTGTTGAAAATTCTATATTTTTGTGTTTTTTATATATATTTGTATTTATGTGTTTTCCCCGTATTTTGAACTATATTTATCTGTAAGCTTACTGGAATTACTAATGGTAATTATCTCACCCGGACGATTTTAATATTATTATATTTATATATAAATATTGATATTAATAATAATAATATAATTTTTATTTATTTGTAATTTTTTTCAGAGACGGTGGATAGGAAGACTGTCTGAGAATACAACGAGAATAACAATTCAATTAGTACAATTCAATTCATCAGAAGTCGTGGAAACAGGTTGTCATGTGGATCTTTTTATGCAGGGTTCAAGAGAACCATGACTGGCTGCTTTCCATGTCACTAAAGCATTTTCCTGTCCAGCCGGGTGTATTTTGGCTAGAATACACTGCACTCAGAATTTACAGCGATAATCAAAATTCTGCCTCTGTATGATCTACAGCCTTTGTGTTTCCAGCCAATTATCAATTTACTATAACACCCCTTCAACTCTTTAACTCTACACAATCTTTAAGCTATTAAATCTTTATTATACTTATGTTTACCTGCCGCAAACATGCTTGAAGCCTGCCATTAGTATCTGCAAATATTCCCTTGCGCGTTCCAATTACCTCACATACCATCAGGTGACAAATTAGCAGGATATAAAAAACACTTGTCACATAACACTTTCTCACTAATGACAAAGCCAAGTGAATGGCCAAGAAAATGATTGCAGACAGAGTACAAGTGTTTCTAATCCTGTTCTATGGTTTTTTACAATACATTAAAAAAAAGAACTGAAAAAGCTCTGAAAATCTTCTGAGCTGTAGCTAAACCAACACAGCAGATGGTTACCGCTTTCAGCTCCGTCTCTCCTGAGTCCTCTCCTCTCCACCCTACTAATGGCACCCTCCTCAGACTGCAGGAGCGGCCCACCTTAATTAAACAGTGTTAATTGTGGGAGTTGGAAACTGCTCTCCACCATTATGTAGAGCACAGCTGGTTGTCGCCTTCTCCCAAGAGACACTTTGCAGCTCGCTCTTGCTTTCTCTCTCTCTTTCTCAGTATGGGTATTGCTTATGCTGGAGCAGAGCATACTTTCATACTTCTTCCAATTATGGAACAAAACAGTGAGGAATATGGGACACAAGTAGAAATAAAGTCGTTGTAACCCTAGTCATTTACAATGAGGCAAGTAGACCATGTTCCTTGATCAGCAAGCCTTATGCCAATTTTAATTAAAGAGTTAATGTTAGCATTAAATGGATTTACTAACAGCTATCAAAGATCTATATGTATATACATATAATTTTTCTATACCATTTTTAAAGTTGCAAATACTGTTTTATAAGTCTACTAAAACAGGTTTGCATGCATGCAAGGTCAAAAAAACATGTTCGTTTTTCAGAAAATACATTCAGTTGAAATCTCTCTATGGCTCTGGATTGGTCTAGCACATACAGCTCATGTCGGAAACGAAATGCCAATTGCCATGACAGAATTACACCCCTGGAGCCTTGTCAATATATAGAAAAGATTTTATGGATTGTAGCTTATCAACTCGAGCCAGAGTCTGATGATGAAACGGTTGAAGTGGCTGATCGACAAGAGACTGATTCACAAGCACGACTGGAGCAGGACATTTCTCCGTGGTAAGTGTCAAGTGTTGACAAGTTTGTGGTAATGATGAGATGTGATCAAACAAATTTTCTCTCACAGCGTAGGACACAGCGTCTTCTCGAAATGATGTTAACCACGTAGACATTTTACTGTGTTTGTGGGCAGGCAAGTTGGCAACTTAAAACATGGGTGGACATTATGCAAATGTGTTACTTTGTGACGTAGAGCCGTGACAGAATAAGATTCAAATTCCTGATGACTAGTTTTGGCAATTGCGAGCTGACTCTTTTTTTTTTTTTTTTTTTGACATATAATAACTTGCAGTGGCTTCTCAACTTTGCAGATAGCTTATGTTTACATGCAGCTACATGACACACTGCATGAAAGGTAATAGTCAAAAAGGCATAATAAGGGCAGTTTAAAATAGTTTGGATGAAAACCGGGAGTTTTTGACTGTCCCATAGACAGTCAAGGTCCAGCAAAGTATGAAAAGCATCATCAGAATAGTCCATCTGCCATTAGTAGTTCAACCGTAACATTATGATAAGTGACAAGAATACTGTTTGTAAGCGAAGAAAACAAAAATAGCGACTTTATTCAACAGTTTCTTTGTCAACAGTCTGCTCTGTGTCTCTCCACATCACTCAAACTGTCTATGCAAACACGCCACAAGGATGAGCTGATGAGCTGTTTTCTTTCAAATCAAAGCATAATTACATGTAGAAACAATGCATCCTTGTGTATTTAAGGATTTAGGAATCAGAGGTGAAGCATCTGTGAATCTGTGCGGTGAATCAGAGGTTTAAAACAATATAAAAACTGTTCAGTTTCTTGCACAGACCGATAGTTTTGTGTCTTTACACCTCAGTGTATCATCACGAACTGAAGGGTTTAATTTGGTTTTGTTTTTGTATGTTTTTTTGACTCCCATCACTCCCAAGCCGTGATTCCCATCCACTTACATTATAAGACTGACAGACTGAAATGGTTTGAGTAAAAATCTATCTTTGTCTTCTACTAAAGAAACAAAGTCACTTACATCTTGGATGACCTGGGGGTAAGTAGATAAACATCAAATCTGCAGTTTTTGGTGAACTATCCCTTTAAGTAAAACACACTGCATGTAATGCGACATCATAAACATCTAAATCACAGAAACGATACAATTTACAACATGAACAGGGACACTTTTCACATGTATTTTATCGTTTTTATGTTCACTATATGTGTAACTGTCTAAATGTGTATATGTTTTTCATTTGATATTTAAGTTTGACACTCTGTTCCATCATTTTGCATATTATTCTTAACCATAATATTATTTTTGTCAACTAAAATTACATGCCATCTCAGTCAGACTAAAATATATTTTTTTAAAAATGAAATAAATTCAACAAGCAACAATGATAAAATTATAACTCTTTTTATAACTTGTTTCTGAGGATTTAATATATATTCTGGAATATTTGGGATGCCTCCTGCTGTTTTCATCCTCTCAGATGTGCAGCCAGACTCCAGTCTGGTTTGTTTTTTCTTCTTTCTCCTCCTTACACACTTAACAGGAGTTTTGTCTCACTCTGCAATCACACAGTCACACAGTGTCTTATTTTTTCTGCTATTTTCATCACCTGAGAGAGGCTGACAGCTCTAACATTAGTGATTGATGGCAAGAAAATAACTCGCAAAGCATTCGTATGTCAATGATGTGACAGACAACTAATGGCATTCACAGTTCAGTTCATACAGCAGAGATTCAGCTGATTTCACTCTTAGCCAATCTAACTCTATAAAAAACTACTGTATTTTTGATATGTACATTTCTCAGAACTTTGCTGAAAACCTGTTGAAACCTGTTTTATATATAATCATCAGGCTTTTGAGGAACATTTATTTGTTTATCTCTCAATCATCAGTTGTATTGCATTGCATTACATGTTTTGAAACTGCAGAACTTTATAAAAGCAAGCATTTAAATTTCATCTTACTAAGACACATTGTTGGGACATATAGAGTGACGACTGATGTTTATATAATTTTAATGTAAGCAGTCTGTTATAATGTTTTAAAGATCGTCTCGGTTACATATGGTAACCCTTGTTCCCTGAAGGAGGGAACAGAGACGCCACGTCGGTGACTGACGAGAATGGTATTTCACTTCGTTAGACCAATCTACTTTGAGTGTAAACTAAATGAGCCAATGCACATTGGCATGCAGTTATTAATTATTATTAACCCAGCCTTCCATGGTTCTCACGGATTTATCATGAAGGCCTGGCGCTGGATGTTCCTCCACATTCAGCTGCCTAGGTTGATGGAGGATTTCAACAGGGTCTACAGTACGGACACTCTGGAGAAGTTTAAGCAAGCCGACACTAACCAGGGACTCACAGTGCCATTACCTGTTTGAGGTGAGAACACAGTAGGATACCGGCTCTACACAAAGGATATAGAACCTAGAGAATGTGTTAGGGGTCACCCAGCCCACAGCTCTGCAAATATCTGTCAGCGAGGAGCCACGAGCCAGCACCCAGGAGGATGCAACACTTCTAGTTAAGTGAGCTCGCAACCTAAACAGGCAGGGCACACACTGTGCCTGATAAGCCAGGGTAATGGCATCCACAATCCAGTGGGCCATCCTCTGTTTAGAGATGGCGTTCCCCTTCTGCCAGCCTCCGTAACAGACAAAGAGCTGGTCTGAGGTCCTGAAGCTTTGTGTCCAGTCGACGTAGCATCTCAATGCTTAGATGGCACATAGCAAAGCCAGAGCTGGGTTTGCCTCTTCTAGGGGCAGCGCTTGTAGGTTCACCACTTGGTTTTTGAAGGGTGTAGTGGGAACCTTGGGCACGTAGCCGGATGGTGCTCCTGGAACACTAATGTGGACATCGCATGACCCAGCGAACTTGCGGTGACCTTCGTTGCTCGAAGAGCAAGGTCAGTGGTGGTTCTAAGTTCCAGAACCGCTGGATCATGACCACCCTCATGCAGGTCCTTCAGTGCCAGAGCCTGGTACACCTGCAATAATGCCATAGCGTGTAAGGTGGAAGCAGCTTCCCCGCAAGCTGCATAGGCACTGCCGATTAGACCTGACGAATGCCTACAGGCTCGGGAAGGCAGTACTGGGAGTAGGAGGTGGACTTAAGACACAATTGCATCATTACCGCACGCTCCACTGGCGGGATTTCGAATTACTCCTTCGCTGCACCCCCATCGAGGTTGATGAGGGAGGAGGAGCTCATCGGCCGGCCGTTTCCCCCACAGTGGGAACATGACTCATCCACGAAGGCCACCTCAGCGTGCTCGAGGCCCAGACACATGAGGTAGCGATTGTGACCAACACCCGTTGCCAGGTAACGGCCGCACCCAGAATCGCACAGGTGAAACGCAATTCTTATAAGGACGATCCGTTGTCTTTGTAAAGACAACCCTTGAAGCCCTTTTAGAGAAATTTGCTCTTTAGGAAATACTCTTTTAGGGCTGAGTCGCACAGGGGAATTGGGCAAAATTCAAAGTGATATCCCATTCTCATCGGTCACCGACGTGGCGTTGAGAGTGACCGACTGAGAGGGAACTCATTTGTTTACAGGTAATACAAATTTCACCGCACATTGTTTTGCTCAGTTTGGGCATCCAAATATATATATATATACACATTTTATTATTATTATTAATTTATATATATATATATAGTTCAATTTGCTAGGTTTAAAGAGTTAATCTGAGAGTAGAATGTGTTTATATATCTTTTAAAACATTGATATGCGTTTTGTTTATATTGTATCTGGATATAGATAGACTCCATTTACAGTTGCATTTACCAGAAATGAATTTTAAAAGCATTAATAGGTAATTGACATTAAAATACACACTTGAAAAATGTGGATGGAATCCCTCCGGACATGTTCCTGGATGCATTACTCTTTTAAAGCGCTTAAATTCGATCACTCTTGCAAAGTCTGAAGCAGCTTCAACTCACTATTGCTAACCTATCAAACAACTTCAAATGAGCTGGACTGCACATGTACTTCTGGATCGTGTAATTAATGTGTGATGAGGACAGCGGTGAGCAGGTGGAGCACATTTCTCATCACTTTCTGTGATCTGCCCTGGCATGATTCCTGTGCTATATTTATGGAGTCTCATAAATATCATAGGCATATCAATAAACAATGTCAGATTTTCATTTTTTCCCCCTTACCATAATCAAATCACTCTTGCAGTAATTCTTCCTGATCCAGAGTATCACACGGATTAATCTACCCAGATTGGAAAATTGAATTTGTGGGTTTTCAATCACATTTGGAAAGTAGAGTTATATTTTATTTACGCTCGTGCAGAAGCACGGTTTTATTTGCAGAGCTGGAAACATACAATCTTAAATAGTTGATGATAGCCTCTGAAATGACGGTCGATAAAACTACTTAAAAATTAATGATTTTTTTCATGCTTTTTAATTGTTAATTTGAAATAAAAGTTACTCAACTTCTTTGTATTGATTGACCGACTGACTGATTGCTTATTGAATTTGACTGTGGGATGTGTGTTAAAATGTTAAAAGACTCGCAATTGTGCCTCAGTTCAAGTTCCCTTGTTTTACCTCAGGAGATTATTTTTGGATTTGAATATAAATGTCGCTCACGGTTATGCTCTGTGATATTTATTCTTATGATGCAATGACGTGCAAGATTTATATGATCCTTGGAAGAAAGTTGAACTAGAAGTGGGAGCGAACTTCGCAGAAGTCTATTGCACCATAATAGATGTCGTTTCCCCGGTCTTCCTTTGATTAATGTTTTTCCATATCAGACACAGACTTGAGGCCAAACTCATCTGTCTTGTAATTCAAATGCTAAGAGAAATTTCTAGGCAAAGCGTTTGGTTGTGTATTTGTACATTTCCGTTCCATGTGCGCCAATAGCTGGTGGTGAAGCCCGCTGGATTATCCTCTGATAATGATGAATGTGCTATTTGCTCTGCTGTTTGTTTGACCTGCGCCAGCGGTTTTTTATTGGCATTAAAAGCACGTTGTAAACTGTTATTTATCGAAACGCATGCACTGAAAATCTGCATCCGCTCTGGGGAATGCATTATTAGCTCATTATGGGCCAAAGCCTGAGAGTCACCTGATGTGTATGACACCTGGCCAAACACTGCAAAACCTGCATGTGGTCTGAACAGCTTCAGGTGATAAGGATTTTTTCCCCTTGTAATCAACAGCATTAGCTTGTTACATCCACGGAATTAATTTTGAATAAATTTTATCTTAAAAAATGGGGTAATTGCAAACTTTTATTTCACAGATTTAACTTTTTTTTTTTGTTACTTGCAATTCTGAGAAAAAAAGTTAGAATTGGGAGTCATAAACTCAGAGTCAGAAATTAGTCATATAAACTAAATCTATATATCACAATTCTGACTTCTTTTCTCAAAAAATGTAAGTATATATCTCACACTTCTGAGGTTTATCTCCCAATTCAGATTATTTATTTATTGTGCATAAGTACAAGTTTATTTCTCACAATTGTAAAAAATATATATAAAAAAAATCACAATTATCTTTTTTATACTTTATTTTTTATATTTGACAATTGAAATTTACTAGAAAAATTCAGTTTATTACATAAAAATTGCATAGAGTTTGCATGGACATGAGCCCAGTTTTGTTGAAAAATGAACTGTCTTGCAAAGAATAATTCAGTCAGAGCCAACAAAAAATATATTCTGTTCTCAAAAATTATGCTGATGAAGACTTTTGCCTAGAATTCCGTGCATAAATAAATACATACTTGCAAAACAGCTCCTTTATCAAAAGAAAATATTTATGATTTACATGATGCTTGCAATAATAGTAAATAAAACATGTTCAGAATATGGCTACTTATGAATTTCAGTCAATAGAAAAAAAAAAATGTTTGCATAGGCCTAACTGGGTCATGCTAACCAGCTAAACCAAACTTGACTCATACTGTTAGGCACAGCCAAAATAAATGCCTTTCTTCCAGCCAATCAGAGATGAGGGGCTGAATTCTGATTGGCTGGTTATGTCACCAGTCACAGCATTATCTTACCTGCAGCAATATGGAATAACCAAACATGTTTTAAAAAGAGAAAAGGGACGGTAGCATATGGCAATACCACAGTATAATCTGGAGCATACAATGCACCACAGAGTCAAGTGAGTTATGATTTTGTCATTATTTTAAACTTGTAGGTTTGTGTTCCTATTGTTTCTTAACAAGAAGAAGTTAGCTAGTAGCAAGTAGTTCAGTCAAATCACAGAGATATAAAGTATTCAAATATAGTATAGTATTTAATATAATTAGAATCCTTATTTTGAATTGTTACAAGCCACCTAGCTATCTACGTAGTTATATATATGCTGTTGTTTGAAAAGTTTGGCTCAGTTGACATTACTCTAATGTGTCATTTTCCCATTGGTCCAGTCCTTTTGTTTACAGTATTATTGCATTTATGAATCATCATTTTTGCCTTGCAGTTTTATGCCTTGCAAACCTAACATTTGTTTTTCTCTGATGTTTTGACACTGTTGTTGTGCAGTGTCTGCTGATCTAAATGTGTCGCAGTGCTAACATTGTCTGGCTGGCTGACATTGATTGAATTTACGAGAATGACTTGTGAAGCTTGATTGAAAAATATTGTTATTGCTGAGACCTGCTAGTCATTGTCATATTGTTTTGTACTAGGCTGTATGTCCCATCAAAAAAACAAAAACAAAGAAGAGATTGTGATTAAAAATTTCATTGTATCGCTAGGTGCTTCTGTAAATGGATTTGTCAAAATAAGATGTCAGACATATTAGGAATGTCAGACTAATATGTGTTTGTGAAGTTTAATCGAGATTTGATTTGAGGAGTAGTTCTGTCCTGACAAATATAATTCTTCATTGAGATTAGCATATTTAAATACTGAGTTAAGTTATGAAATTGTTTGTTTGTTGGTTTGATTCTAAGACAGGTATAAGGATTGCAACTGTCTATGAAATCTACGTCGAGCATTCACTTTTATAAATCTACAGGTCTCTTCAAAGACATTTCATTTGTCTTCAGTTGTGGTAAAGCTGCTTAACTGCCATTAAACAGTTATTTAAACAGCAAAGCGGACATGCAATGTCCAACATAGGCTCATTGGAAATGCATGCCTCTACATACATTTCTGCAAAACTGGGTTGGTCATGTCTGTTGTGCTGATATTTTGAGAGATGGAAGTGGGCTTATTTGCTGTGCCGCCAGTCTTATGGAGGGAATCAATATTTTTTGACATGCTATGATGTCTGTAAGCTGTTTGAAGGAAGTTCCTTCTAATCATTGGGTAATATCGGACATGAAGCTTTGGACATCAAACAAACCTAAATCAAATCCTACAATTTCAAAAGAAATGCCATAGTGAGTTGATGGTAAATTGTTGAGCCTCACACAAAAGTCATGTTTTCTTATGTGAGTGTTTTTATTCGCTAATTTTTAAGGTGCACAGAAGACACCAATACAATTCATGTTCTAAGTAGATAATTCATAACATTATATTGATCGTGTTTCTTATTGTTTCTATATTTATCTTGATGTGCAACATAATATGGTACCATACCATATCAGTTGACCTTGGATATTTACAGTTATTTTGTATGCTTACTCTTTTACTTGTTTCCATCTAATGCACACTTAAAATTAATATTTGACAACATCAATATTTTATACTCTTATATGTAATCCTATTTTCGCTGTTTGCTATAACATTTTGATATCAAAATTCAATTTCATTTTTTTTTCAGTGTTTTATTTTCGAGATATTCAGACAAGAATGCAGAGTACAGAATTTTAATATCATCCATTTTTCATCATGCAATTTTAGTATCTGTGCATCCCATCTTGTTTCCAGCTGCTATGCAATGGAAGTTGCTTACCTGTTCCCTAAGGTGTATTTCATACTGCTTCATAGATATTAGCAAGGTAATATATGTTAAAAAGACCCTAAAACAAACATGTAAAACTACAGTACTTGTCATTTGCAGTGATTCTTGTGCTCCTGAGAAAAATACCACAGTAATTTCTCCTCTAGAGCTTCATGAATTCTCAACAATGCTTCAAACAATGCCTTTATCTGCAAGCAAAATATTAAGTCAAATGAAAGTAGCCATTATCCACATTCAATTTATTGCTTTATACTCTTTCTAAATGTGAACTATTAACTAATTTATATATAAGGGAAATCATGGGAAATATCCAATTCAAAGCCAGCACTTAACTTAAATGCAATTGATAATTCCATTAAGTCTGAAAGCAAGTTGGCCTAGTGTTTCATATGGAAATATACAATTATAGTGCAGTATTTTAAAGAAAAATAGCACTTATGTCTCAAAAACCATTAATAAGCCGCTTTTGACCATATAATTTCTGATAAAGATAACATGGCTTATCTTCAACACATAAGCTGAAGTTACTCCATTAAAGATGAAAACACAAACATCGGCCTCATAATATCAAAAGATCAGAGTTTGAAGCCATGAAACAAGAAGGCTGAACAGAACCGAACATTCACCTTGGATAACCAGAGCCGAAGATCATGGGAACGTGAGTCAACATCGATGCCGTAGTGTATATTTGGTCAGTGCCTTCAGGTTGAGCAGAGATGCAGCACACTCTCACGCCGCCGAGATAATGATGGTAACACTTCCCAACGAAATCATTATGCCATTTTTTTTCCCCTCACAAAGAATATCGTTCTGCAGCTGGATGGATAATAATGAGCTTGAGTGCAAGTTCAGCTAATTTAACAGACTTCCTTTGCCAAGAAGCTCTAATTCGAACTCACGTCCATGCAAAATCATTAATCAAGGACCATCTGCAATTACCAGGCCGACAGAACGCTCACTCTCACCTTACTTCTGTTCTGGCTCATTTCTGCTCTGCGTCCGCAGGTTAATAAAGAAGAGGCAAGATTTCTTCCAGACCTGCGTGATGGTTTGTAACACTAATAAGGCCAGTCATATGTTCTATTATTAGCTTGAAGAATCCCTCTATGTGCTACAGCTTACTGTATGTGAAAGTGACCTTGGCCGTTCCCTCCACAAATGTCTGTAACCTACATACAGTATGATTTAGCACCTGTGTTTCACAGTGTAAAGGCCCAATCACTCCAGATAAAGAGAACTCTATTACATTCAGTTTGGTATAAGCATGTGCTGCTGTTTTGTGGTCTGTTGCATTAAATGCCTGAGCTCTTTAATGAGTTTCTTCTGTAATAATGGTAAAAATGTGGACACATTCTGTTGTACCGGGGTATTAAAGCTGTATTAAACTTTTATTGTTCTGATGCTTGAAAACCCCTTCATCTTTGACACACTATCAATCACATCTCTTATTTTTGTCACGGATAACTAATGAAACGATGCAATCTGAACACTTAAAAAAATCATTGGCTGTGCAAGTTATTTCAAGTCAAATCATATTAAACTAACTTATATATGGAGCTTAAGAAAATAAATTATAAAGTATAAATAAAATTATAAAGTAAAAAAAATAAAAATAAAGTTGCCTAAATTATTTGGGTGTTTGAAAGGAATGGTTCACCTAAAAATAAAAATTTGCTGAAAATCTATTCTCCTTCATATTTGAAAAAAATTAACATTTAATCACTTGCTCACAAATGGATCAACGATTTAAACAACAGTTTAAAATTAATACACCTTAATGATGGATTTGTTTCTTACAAATACGCAACTTTTGACTTCACAAGACATTAACTGCTGGACTGGAGTTGTGTGGATTACTTGTGGATTATTGTGATGTTTTTATCAGCCGTTCTGACTCTCATTCTGATGGCACCCATTCACTGCAGAGGATCCATTGGTGAGCAAGTCATGTAATGATATATATTTCCATGTCATATTGAACATACAGTACTTTTTTTTTGTTTTTTACAGCGACCAAAATCAAGTTGTTTTGACTGGGAATGTTCCCTTTTGAGCTGTACAGGATGCAAAAGCAAATCTATTTTTTACTTGCATGATTCATTCAGTTAGCATGGAACACAAAACTATTTGGGCAAAGCAATCTGACGGGGCTTTATTGAAAAAAAAGCATCAGTGATGTATAAAGTGAATGTAAAATGATGAGATAAAATATGCAGGGCACGTATTGTAAGTGCAGTCTACATACTGTGTGTGTGTGTGTGTGTGTGTGTGTGTGTGTGTGTGTGTGTGCGTGTGTGTGTGAGAGAGAGCGAGACAGACAGGGAAAGTGTGTGGTCATGTGTCACAGTGCCAGATGGGAAAGATTTCTGTCAGAGAAGCTCTGCCATAAGACCTAATGAAATCTTAATTCTAATGCGGCCGTCACAGAGAGGGATACGCAGGCAGGGATTTATGAGTGCGAGACAGAAATGGTCAATATTATAAATCTTGAGATTTGCCCTAATGCTGAAAATCACAGGATTAGCACAGTTTCTCCTCTCAGGAACAGATTGTGGGCTTAGATGGTCTCTGATAGTGTGATTAAATGTTTTTTAATCTAAACACTAGGAACGTGAAAAGCTGCGTCAGAGTACATTGCCACGCTTTATTTTCCAGTGGGGATATCAGAGGTCAAGCAGTGATATCTGAGAACGAGGTCAAAAGCAGTTCATAGACCGTGGCTTGAGATTACATTTATGGTGGATAGAAGCTTGAAACAATGTATATTTATTGCATTAATTATATGCTTAGATATTAAGTATATGCATTTGTTCCCATGTTTGGTCCATGTATAGATTTTGTTCAAATACATAACAATCTTGATTATTCCAAGCATTATATATTTTCACTGCATATTTGTCAGCAATCATATTTGATTATTATTTTAGTAATGACACAATGTAATTGAGCAAGGGAGTTTGTTTATTCCAAATTTATGTCCAATCTGTTTGGTATGTGTTTACATAAGCAAGCATTGAAATATTTGATCAGCTTCAACCGACAGTGGATGGTTTTTGTTTCCTCTCATCAAAAAAAAATAAAAAATAAATAAATAAATAACAAATCACAGAGAACAAGTGAGTCCGGTCAGCAGTGCAGGTCTCTAGTGAGAATCCGTGTGTGCATTAGGACTTGGCGAAGCTCACAGATCAGGTCCTGAGAGTACTGACCGAACATAACATCTCAATCAGATGTCCATACGGGCAAAACCCAGAAACCTGCATCAAAAAGTGGGAATTGAAAAAGACACGGGTGGTAAAGCAACACTATATGATGTCATGCTATCTACAGCGGCTGTAGTGCTGGGTGTAATGCGTCCATCATTCATACGATCACTGACACTTAAACAAGTTGACCTGTTTTTGGGTTAAGTATATGTTTTATTTGTTGACTGGAAATTGGACTTTATTCATTTAAAATTTTATTTTATTAAAATTAAAATGAATGTTGGCCTGTTTTAGGGTTAAATAGACTGGAATAGTTATTTTATTTTTTATTTTATTTAAAAATTAATCTTGATGTTGACCTGTTTTTGAAGAATGCTATTTATTTAATTTTATTGTATGTTAAGTGAAACTTAATTCATTAAAAATAATAAAAAATGTTATTAAAATCATTTGAATGCTTTCATTAATTATTTTTTTTACAGTTTTTATTTTCTTTATTTACAGAATGTAATATGTACTCATTAGACTCAATATGTTTTGTTGGGAAGTTTCTTCTTTCAAAGTCATCATTAGTTAAATGAATGAACTAATCAAGTCTTATTAATTTAGCTAGATACAGTACTATATGGAGTAATTTGTGGGAAATGGTAATTCCAGGATAATTCAATCTTGTTGTACATTAAATTGAATGAAATGAAGAGGAGATAAAAGCATCAATGTATTTCCAGAATATAGGGTAAACCTTACATTTTCTATCAAAAAAAAGATTTATATGTATCCTCTGTAGTTATAATAATTTAATACCGGATGTCCTTCTTAGACTTCCAGAATCTTTCTGTTATTTTTGGAAACTCCAGTTGCGGTGGTATATTTTGCGAGGGGTTGTTAGGTGAAGTGCAGTCTGGCTGTAGGAGGACAGCAGATGTGTGTTAGTGATAGTGCAGGCGTAACAGTGACAGATATTGAGATTTGTCCTCCGTGCGACTCGGTCTTGCTGACTCACTCCCTCACACGCCGGCTGCTGAATCTGCAAAATACTGTAAAACAAGAAGACACTGATGGAGGTGTAATGTCAAACAGCTGTGTCGAGACACTTAAATAGTTCTACTTTCTCTCTCTCACCCCAATTCTCTTGTTAGTAGTGCATGCAAAGGCTATATTTGCTTCTGAAAGGATCAGGAACTGGCATACACCATAGATCAACATATGTATACTAAACTGCTTGCCATTGGGTCTGACTCCATTCTTTCTGAGATTTATATAAATAAAATAATAATAATAAATAATTAATTTAAGCAGAAAAAAAATGGTTTGCAAATCCAGTGCACATTATCTAATGCTGTTAGCAATATAACAGGAATTTGCGAATAATTAATTTTGTTCTGAGCATGCTGAATAAATTCAAGAGTGCATTAATGTGGCTTTTTATTAGGCTCTCATCACAAAACAAAACATCTCCATTTGCATCTGTTGTTATCTTCTGCAGTCAATTCTGTTGATTTGAAGGAAGAGAGATGATTTAACCTTCATGCCAGCATTCATAACACACTACCTGCATGTCTGTCATATTCAGCCTGTGCGTCTTTGTGCTGGCTGCATTTATTTAATTAAAAAATACAATACAGTTAGTAATATTATTACAATTTAAAATAGCAGTTTTCTATTTTGAATATGTTTTGAAATGTAATCTATTATTTTAAATGTTTTTTGTTTGTTAGTTTTTTTGGGCCACAAACCCCATCACAACTATCCTAGCAAGATTATTTTTAAATAAACATATTTATTTACAGCTAGTATATATTTATAGTAAGCAAGCCAGTAAATAAATTAATATTTTTGTTTTGTTTTCAAGTGCAGAGTATTACAAATGTCTAAACATTCTAAAATCAAGACACAGTTACTTGAGAAGCAAAATGTTTTCTGAAAAAAATAATAATAATAATAAAGAGTTCATGCTTTAAAACAAGAAACAATATCTTCCAGTGGCATGTGAGAAATACACTTAATTAAAAAGGAAGCAAGTTTTTTTTTCTCTGACTCCACTTGCAGATTTTTTTATTTTAATATTTTTCTTATTTTCTTTTTGAGTCTCAAACTCAAGACTTAATATCCTGTTATTTTGCTTCTCAAGTAAATGAATCTTGATTTAAGAGTGTTTAGATATTTGTACTGGAAAACAAGACAAAAGATACTAAATAAGAAAATCATTTTGTGTTGGAATTATTACATATAAACTGTAAAGTCTCATTCACACTGTCGGCGATTTTGTCTCTGCATTTGACCAGTCCATGAAATGCTTGACCTCTAGTAGATGTTTCTAGTTTTGGTTGTCTTAGTTAAGATTATGAACATCAATACTGCTAAAATGTGATTTATCTTTTGACATTTAAAAGAGTTGCAAAACACATCCACATCTTAAACTGTAAAATCTAATTAGTTGGGCACACTTAAAAAAAAAAAAAAAAAAAAAAAAACAGATGCAAACAGATTACCTTTAAAAAAAAAAAAGTAAAGTAAAATGTGAATATTTTGTAAATTGCAAACAGTGTGAATGGACATAATTCAAATGCTAAGCAAATCCTGAAAGAAACATTTTTTTTTTTTTTTTTTACTTTTATTTATACATTATTTTTCTCTTAATTTATCTCGAGGGCATCCTTGTCACCGAATACACTCTGTAAGATACGTCTGCTGTGACTCCTATGCTTTAATTAACACAATTAATAACTAAACTCTGGGCCCTTGTGAATTATTCACGAATGCAGAAGTGACAAGCTAATGTTTTGAATTTTGATTCGCATCTAATTAGCCTTGTTTCTACGCCGGCCAACTTCAGTGCCCTCAAAAGACTGTGTCCCCCCTCCACATCTGCCACATCTGCCACATAACTGCTCATCAACAGGTTTATTTGCCTGTTCTATCGTGAGACAGGCCTGTGCCAGATCACTCATTAGCTGGTGGCCTACGGCGCTGGTGGAAGTGAACCGGCGCAGTTAATCAGGGATGAGAAGTCTTTACGTCTGCCAGAATTGAGTCCTTTTAGTCATACAAGTCAGCAGTGATCTTCACTTGTGCCTGAAGCCTGACAGGGACTTCCTAGTTTGAATCATTTATGCTGCATAGATAAACTGTTGAATATGGAAGCCTGTTTCTGCAATGGGATAAAACAAGTAAATAAATACATTTAAAAACAAGTAATTGCAACTGTGACCTGTTCTCTCAATTCTGAGATTGTATTTATATTTCAGAGAGAGAGAAAGAAAAAAGCTGAATTGTGAGAGATTAACTTGCAATTCTGAATTGTGAAATTCTAGGACCTCAAATAATTCACAAATTCTTTACTAGTTTATGAGAAGATTTCTATGTCTGAATAATGCTTTTTAAATGTTTATTCAAAAAAAAAAAAAATGCAATTTCCACAAAAATGTTAGGTTGCACAACTGTTTTCAATATTAATAATAAGCAGTTTATTGAGTAGCAGTATATTAGAATACAGTGCCCTCCATAAGTATTAGAACAGTAAAGACAAAACTGTTCTTTTTGCTGTGGAGTCAAGAAATCTTTAAATATGATTCAAAATTGAACATGAAACTACAGAATGTCACTTTTTATTATTGGGTGATTCAAGAAAATCGGCGCTTTTAGAGTTTCATCTCCCTATCTGAAGTGTTTTGCTGTGTCTTGTTGCATTAATTCTTCAAATATTAAAAGCAGGGACTGTGTCTCATCAGTTATATCCATGGCTTCTGCACTCTAAGTTTTACATTCGGCGATGACACACACAAACCAGGAATTTTAACCAGGAATATTTTTAGTGCATATAAATGAAAGTGTGGTGTTGTGATCTGTACACACAGATCTATACAGGTGGAGCTGGGGAAGGTGAAGGGTTTCAAGTGAATGCTAGCCAGCCATATAAATTCAAGGCAGTAAGCTCATTGACTACAAAAGTACAAGCTATAGAGAGAAGGAATAAATATTATTATTATTTTTTTTTTTAGGATAGTCAAGTAGATTTGAAAGAGATTTACTCTAAACAAAGCAACTAAACCATGCGCGGCTAAAGACACCAAATTAAATAAGGTAACACTGGCCTTGATGTGATCATACAGAAGAAGCAGCAGAATCAAAACAAAAATAAATATATAAATAAACATAATATATCAACACCTAATAGATCAAAGTGGCTATTTTTGTGTTTTGTGATTAATGAGTCCAGAAGCGCTGTTTTCTCCTCACACTGTAGAAGATCTTCCACCTTGTTATATCCCAAGGGAAGTATGCAGGGGAAGTATCCTACTTTCCTGAAGTATCTGCCTGTCTGTTCTACTCTTAGATGACCTATTATGAAATTAGTGAACTGGAAGTGAGCTCATTCTTCTCTTATGTAGTGAGTCATCTGTATATTAACTAAAAACACAAAACAAAACAATGATTTTAATTGTGAATGCATCTTAAGCCCTACATCACATACTATAGATTTGACTCACATCTGACAATCTATCTGTTATGTTAAAGGAATAGTTCTCCAAAAAAAGAAAAAAATTGCTGAAATTCTAAGATATGAGTTGGTTTCTTCATCAGAACATTTGTTTGAGAAATTTAGATCACCAGTGAATGGGTGCCATCATAATGAAGGTCCAAACAGCTGATAAAAACATCACAATAATCCATAAGTACTCCATACCACTCCAGTCTATCAGTTAATGTCTTGTGAAGTGAAAAGCTCTGTGTTTGTAAAAGTAAAATAAAAAAATCCACCAAAACACTGAATTTTTTTTTATTAATAGTATATTTTATTATTATTATTATTTTATTTATATTTATTTATTTATGCTTGCAAATGGTGCTTGATTTGTGCATTTTTATGGAAGCAATATTATGGATAGAGGACTCCTATTTTGCAAATTAAAACATCTTGATTATGGATATGTTTCACAAACACAAGCACTTTGCACTTCACAAGATGTTAATTGGTGGACTGGAATTGTGTCCATTCTGACGGCACCCATTCACTGCAGGGGATCCATTGGTGATGCAGTGCTAAATAATGCTTTTTTTTTTTTTTTGTTCTTTTTTTTACATTTTTTTACATTTATTATTATTATTATTATTTTCCATGTAATTTATTCCTGTGAGGCAAAGCTAATTTTTAAAATCATTACTCCATTCTTCAGTGTCATTAATGGATGGATCAAAGTTTTAACAAACAAGGCAGCAATAATAATATCTTTTCACTAAGTGGACATAAAGCATGTGGAAGCAGTAGACAAACTGAACACATGGAGATCAAATACACTCCACAACAAATAGCTAATACACATTATGGACTCATTATAGAGAAATCAATTCCATCCATCACTGTCATTTAAACGGCACACATTTGTTTTCTCTGATTACTTTATATGTTCTAAACAGCAGTCTAGTTCATGCTTCTTTGTTCTGTATCATTTTTCTAATGCTGCAATGCCAGCTGGCTACATTAAGCCACGTCTCACGCTGCTCAAGCACTAGTGACCCAGTGTAAGTAAATGTATCTAATGATCAGGGAAGGAAAAGGCCAGCCTACACTGCCAGCAGGGGAACCGAGTTAATATTATAGCATAGCACGGCTACAAAAAACAATCCTTGCCCCAGTTTTCCTCAAAATATTAATGTCAGTAATATTAAAGAGGTCATTTAGCGGAAAAAGGCAGACTTTTCATTGGTCTTTGGGAATACAAATTCAGTGTACTTTGAAAACCTGTAGGTTGTAGAACAAGTTTTAAAAACGGTTCTGAACTTGTGAACTTTGTCTACAGTGTTCTAATTCAGCGTTTCATAACCCATTTCTCCCATTTATAGTTTTGCAATGAGGAGGAAGATGGTTCAATTACAAAACCGATTCCAAAAACGTTGGGACACTGTACATATTGTGAATGAAAACAGGGCGTCAGAATATAACCTAGATGACATATCAAATGTTTAAACTGAGAAAATGTATAATTTTAAGGGAAAAATAAGTTGATTTTAAATTTCATGGCGTCAACACATCTCAAAAACATTGAGACAAGGTCATGGTAAACAACTGTGCAGCATTCCCTCTTTTTTTATAACAGTCTGCAAACATCTGGGGACTGAGGAGACAAGTTGCTCAAGTTTAGGAATAGGAATGTTGTCCCATTCTTGTCTAATACAAGCTTCTAGCTGCTCAACTGTCTTAGGTCTTCTTTGTCGCATCTTCCTCTTTATGATGCGCCAAATGTTTTCTATGGGTGAAAGATCTTGACTGCAGGCTGGTCATTTCAGTACCCAGATCCTTCTTCTACGGAGCCATGATGTTGTAATTGATGCAGTATGTGGTCTGGTATTTTCATGTTGGAAAATGCAAGGTCTTCCCTGAAAGAGACGACATCTGGATGGAGCATATGTTGTTCTAGAACTTGTATATACCTTTCAGCATTGATGGTGCCTTTCCAGATGTGTAAGGTGCCCATGCCACACACACTCATGCAACCCCATACCATCGGAGATGCAGGCTTCTGAACTGAGCGCTGATAACATTTTGGGTTGTTCTTGGACTCTTTATTCCGGATGACATAGCATTCCAGTTATATCCAGAACTTCAAATGTTGATTCGTCTGACAACAGAACAGTTTTCCAATTAGCCATACTGGGTCTGGTCTTCAATCTTCAAAAAAAAAGGAAAAAAAAAAGAACCTTTTTTTACTATAAGTACCTTTTGTGCAGTAGAAAGATTCCATGGATTCATTGAACCACAGATGCCAGTAAAGTCTATTCATGCTGGTTCACGTTTAGCTGACTGTTCTGAATGCATTTGAGGATATTTGTTTGTGGCTTGTCTTGGTGATATTTCAGGAGAGCTTCGCCGTGCATCTGTGCAGCGTCTGACGAGTTCTGCCTGACTCATGACTCTCATTGTCTGATTCACTCAGTCACTGATGTCACACATCCCGTCTGTGAAGCAGGCATGAGTTGACATGTGGGACCGCAGAAGGCAAGCATGAGCGCGGCTTCATTGTTCTGACATCTTGTATGGCCCTTCTACCCTGCTGACAAGGATATTTTTAGCTTCCGAGCAGAAGTCCGGGTTTCAACAAATAACATGTGGTTCTTCAGAGCAAAGCTTGTTGTTATCTGTGTTAATTACATCATTAATGTCAGCCCTCTGACTCATTCACTTCCAGACACTCTCACTGACACCCTGCCACTGACCCTGTAGTGATGTTCTAAACTATAGTGAGCTGCATAGCTGTCTACGCAGCTGTCTTCTAAGGCAGCGTCCTGCAAGCTACTGTACACAAATAGTGCTTTGCACAAGAGCAGTGGTGGACAGTAACAGAGTAGCTTTACTTCGTTACTGTACTTAAGTACATTTTTCAAGTATCTGTACTTTACTGGAGTAGTTTTATTTTGAGTAACTTTTACTTTTACTTCACTACATTCCAAAGCAAAAGATCGTACTTTTAACTTCACTACATTTCATAAAACATATCGTTACTCCCTATAATATATCACGTGCTCCGACACGCAAGCGGTGTCTGATTCATCATGAACGAACTGAGTCTTTTCAAAATAAACTTTAATCGGATCGCGAATCGCACCAAACGATTCGTTTACGAATTAGAATGATCCGATTGCAGCTGTTCTGGAGTCGACCACTCACTGATTCAAATGAACCGTTTAGTGCGAGTCACCAGAAGTAAGAACCGGGAGATCTTGTGAGCGCGCGTGCGTCTGATGTTGCTAAGTTATTAATGTCGAAATTTAGGATTAATTATTGTAACTGAAAATCATATTTAGGTCAAAATTGTCAGTTGTTTGGGAACTAAATCCGCTGTAAAGAGTGATCTGTTTAAGCCCACTGAAATGCTGACATGCAGACACATCAATCAGCGTCTCTGTGTTTTAGGTTAAAAAATAAAATAAAATAACCTTAAACTAACACAGATTAAATAAAATAACTCGTGCATGTCCAAATTCCCCGCTACCGTAATATTAACAGTTTTATTAAAATGCTACCATGACATCTGTTTTTATATTGTGTATTAACAGTAACGTTATACATATGTATATTGTTTGGATTAACTAGACAACGTTAGACAGACATGTTTATTCATAACAGTACTGAAAATAAGTAAATATTGTAGCTGATGCTAAATGTCTAGCTAACAAGCTTGCTGGTGCTAACTTGAGGTAATTTTTATAAATAATGTCCAAATATTTTTATTCAACCACCTATATATATATATATATATGTATATAGATTACATCTAGCGACAAAAGAAAGGATGTGATGTTCAGAACATGGTAACTAGTAATTATCAAAGAGGGGAAGAGATGCACCCCGTTTGGCCAGGGGTGTTTTTACACCACAGACAAGGTTTGAGAAGGAAAAAAAATCATTATGAAAATATAATTATATTTTCCTTAAAATGTTCTTCCTAACTTCAGGCCTTATTATCATGTCATATATAACTGTGATGTTCTGTAAAACCACAAACTTTAAAACACTTTCACAGATCACAGATTCCAAAATAATATTTGGTAGCACAACTATTAATAGTTAACAACCTTTTTTTTGTTCCAAACAGTTCAATGAACAATAATAAATGAAGTACCTGGAGCTGACAATGAAGTAAATGTATAATAATTAGCAAAGATGATTAATTTAGCGCTGTAAACGCGCGTGTGAGGGGCGGAGACGCGCCGCGGAGCGTCAGACGCGCGTGAGGACCAAACACAGCAGAACGGTATAACTTCACTCCTCTTATTACTTCTCTTTTACTATAGCGATTTATTTGTAGACACGTGATCTGAGTCTTTCATAGATTTGTAGAGTTATTAGAGAAATTGAGTTTTTTTTTTTTTTTACATTCCTTGGTCGAAGTTTTCAGATCGGTAATTCGGAGCCTGTTCGCGACTCCGTTGATTCAGATCGGGACTTCGGAGCCTGTTCGCGACTCGGTTGATTCAGAACGGCACTTCGGAGCCTGTTCGAACAGGCTCGGTTGATTCAGATCGGCACTTCGGAGCCTGTTCGCGACTCGGTTGATTCAGATCGGCACTTCGGAGCCTGTTCGCGACTCGGTTGATTCAGATCGGCACTTCGGAGCCTGTTCGCGACTCGGTTGATTCAGATCGGCACTTCGGAGCCTGTTCGCGACTCGGTTGGTTCAGATCGGCACTTCGGAGCCTGTTCGCGACTCGGTTGATTCAGATCGGCACTTCGGAGCCTGTTCGCGACTCGGTTGATTCAGATCGACACTTCGGAGCCTGTTCGCGACTCGGTTGATTCAGATCGCCACTTCGGAGAATGGACGCGACTCGGTTGATTCAGATCGGGACATCGGAGCATGTTTGAGATTTTTTTTAAATTCAGACATCGAAGCAGGAAGTGTTTGTCAAACAGTTAATTGGTGATAAATGAATATTTGGACTTGAGGCTTTTTTTTTACTTGTCGATTCAGCATGTACATGGAGCCACACACAAAGATGGACACACTCTAGACTTAATCATCAGTAGAGCTCTAAAATTTTCATCCTTTGTTATTAAGGACGTTAATAAAGGACGTTATTCAACCACCTATATATATATATATATAGATTACATCTGGGGAGAAAAAAAAAGGATGTGATGTTCAGAACATGGTAACTACAGTAATTATGAAAGAGGGGAAGAGATGCACCCTGTTTGGCCAGTGGTGTTTTTACACCCCAGACAAGGTTTCAGAAGGAAAAAATCATTATGAAAATATAATTATATTTTCCTTAAAATCTTCAGGCCTTATTATCATGTCATATATAACTGTGATGTTCTGTAAAACAACAAACTTTAAAATACTTTGTTCTTACTGGTTTAAATCAGATGGTCATCTCTGTTTTCTCTCAGGTACATCACAGTGTAAGCTTCACAGTTAACATTACTCTCATCAGCGTAGTCCATATCAACAACAAAAATATATCTTGACTCCATATAGTGGTTATTTTGGAAAAAAATCCCAGGTATTTTGAGCAGTAGGATTATAAAAAAAAGAAAACAAATGTGCGAATATAAAATTAAATTAGCCTATATAAAATTGCAAACATCTATCTTTCAGTACTTTTTTACTTAAGTACATAAAAAATTTAGTACTTTTGTACTTTCACTTGAGTAAAATTGAAAAAGGAGTACTTTTACTTTTATTGGAGTAATATTTTATTATACGTATCTGTACTTTTACTCAAGTACTTGATTTGTGTACTTCGTCCACCACTGCACAAGAGACTCTGACTCATGTCCCAAGAAAGTTTGGTGGTATGCATGTTGCTAAACTAACACTTTAATAAGCATAAAGTATGTAGTGCACACATCTAAAATAGTACATTTTTAATTGAATTGATCGATCTCTTTGTACTGAATAAAATATAAACAATATATATTTGTAATCAACAGTTGGTTGTTGTTGTTGTTGTTTTTTGTTGTTCATCACAATGCATTGATTTGTACATGAAGGACACTGCTTGTGCATCCTGTGTATATATTTATTTTATTTATTTTAGTTCAAGTTTTAGAAATTCTCATGTGCTTTTGTCATTTTCATTTTTTTTTTCTATATTTCTATATCTTTAATAAACTTTTCAGTTTTTTGTGTTATTCATTTTAGTAATTCACTTATTTTGAATTAACATGTTATTTTATTTTTTTATTTTTTTTACATTTGTCATTTAATTGTGTTTTTTTAAGTTTTAGTAATTTTGTCATTTTTATTCATTCATTATTGTTTCCTATTATTATTGTTTAGTAATTTTATACTTCAACTTAAATTCAGGGAAGAACTTAGTGAATTTGGGGGTCCAGGCAAAATATAGGAATGGTGACCTATACATTTGCACACATTTAACTAAATCAACCTTGACGTTATTTTTTGTTGTTGTGGCGCTTGCGGCTGCACAATGGTGTCCGATAGTTGTCCAATGTTTCTACATTTTTCATTTAGGACAGCATGTTATAATGGCTTTCTTTCATGTTGTAGACCACAAAATAGGAACTGATTTACAGTTGATATAGTGTTTTTTTTTTCAGAAACTAAATAAATGATCAAATGATAAACCTCACACTTTTTTTTATGATAATATATGATAATTAGTACTCTGTAGAAGTGAATTGACTAATCACAAGATGGCTAGTTAAGCCATTTAGGTTTAGTTTTGCCATTAAGGGCACTTAAATATTTCTCCTGTCAATCATCTTGTGTGTTCCTATATATGGGAAGAAAATGTGTGATAGTTTAAGCAGATCATTGTAGTTAAACACTATTTTCAGCTTCTGTTGTTAATAGTAAATCTGCAAGGTGGGGTTTTGGGAATTGATTGGCTAAGTGTGGTGAGGTTTTGAACATTGTTACTCTCTCCCTTTTCTCCACACACCTGAAATTTGGTCCTAAAATCCCTGGGGTGTCTTTCACAGGCTGATTTGCCAGTGCCATCCACTTCTCAAGAACCCACTGGCTCTTTCCCGAGTCTAAGGCCGTCTCGCTTGAGATGACAGGGAGTGCTTCAGTCACACAGGGTGACCTTAGTTTTGATGTATGTCCCGCTCTCATTCACATTTGCCGTGTGAGGCTGAGCAGCTGCTGACTCAGGGGCTGAAGGGAGTGAAAACTCTCTCTGTGCATCCATCATTAGATTTACAGGCTCCGCAGGTCTCAAGAGCTCCCAGTCTATTGGATTTATGACTCTCAAACATATTCATGCCCCTTTATTAATACCCTTGCTCCTTGTGGGTGTCTGTGTGTGGGAGTCAGTGCTCTGTGCTCCTCTGAAGGTGGAGGGTCATGCCACGTCACTGCTGTATTAAAATTGCATGATAATGTGCACATCTGCATAATCTCTGCTGCGTACCCTGTTGTTGCTGTAATAGCATGTTGTTTAATGCAGCTGTTGAGGCTAGAAAATCTGACTTGTGTTTGTCCATGTGTAACGCGTCGCTCTGATGGTAAATACAGAATCCAAACAGCTGATAAAAACAGCACAAATAATGTTTTTGCATGGGCTTTTTTAGGCTACTTCTATCACTTGAAATTTCTAGATGTTATATTTGTTTATTTATTTATTTATTTTTTATGTATGTTATATATGTATGTATCAGAGGTGGGGGACTTACTTCGAGAAATTCTGCAAAAGGAGCTCAATCTTAAACTACCATTAGTGTAGGAACATCATGGTCAATTCCTGTTTTCAATAGCTCTCTTAAATGCAGCATGTGTTGTCATTTTACTTCGACCCCAAATGCACCTGCTCCGTGTAAGAAAACGATTCTACTGCGGTATAAAATGTCTGTACGACTCATCAAAGACCAAAAGCTGAAAACATTCTGCCACAGCACATGCTTTTAGGCTTCAATCAGAGCTAAAAGCTTTACATAGAAAGAGAGAGAAAACTGAAATTTTACACTCAATAATAGGCACTTTGTCAAGTCGGTTGACACATCCTTGACATGTTTCATCTCTGTTGAGCATCTGAATAAACATTGTGTGCTGACAAAGTCATGCCCGATTATTGTATTCATATTCCACAAAGCGTTTATATTCAACTCCTGCTGTCTGATAGTGAGAACATAAGGATGAATGAAAGAAATGGATTACTTCTTCTTTTTCAATTTATAATGGCGTACTGGAAGCAAATATGATTATATTCCAGGTTTCATTTGGTCATTGTCCAAGAGCCTTATAAATATACTTTATTTTACTGTTTAATTTTCTACACACACACGTAAATGCAAACAAATGCATTATTTACAGCACAATACATTACACAGACATTATGAATTGACCTAGTAATGAAAATTTTAATTTACTTAAATTCGTCTCACAGTAAGTTATTGGCCCTCCTTATAATGAAGAGCTGTATCAGTGAAATGGTATATAAACATTCCACTATTGGCTCAGATTTGATATTTATATATAATTATATTTACAAATACATTTTACACATTTAAAATGAAACCTATTAAAATTAAAATATAATTATGTTTGCTCATACTTTTCTATGTGAGCAGCCTAACAAGTTTTTTTTTTTTTTTTTTCTGGATGATCGAATAGGGGGAAAAACTTATTTAAATATATTTAGAAAAATGACAGCAAATGTGTATATATATATATATCCTGCTTCTCCTGCCTCATCTTCAGTGGAAGCTTAAGTATAATACATTTTCTATTTAATATTATACAGCATCAATCTATTATATTTACCAATAAACATTTAATTTAGAGCTTTTATATTACCTATTAACTATTTATTGGCCTACTAATAATGTGGTTTTAATAAAATATTGTACATATGGTGTGTTCTAGATTATAGAATCAACTAAGTGATTATAATGGGAAATATACTTAATTACAAGAAATAAAGTAAATATTCTGCTAAATATTCTATATGATTTACCTGCTGGCTTGTTTGAGAGGGGAAGTGGCTAGCCAACAGGCCGCCCCATTGTGCATGGCCCTGGACTATTTGTTTTTACTTAAATTAATAAATCAGTTGCTGCCCTAAATGTGTATGTATTTATTTAATGACTTACTTACTTATTTCGTATTACTATGTACAAATCTAGTTTGTATTGTAGTGTGTGTGTGTGTGTGAGAGTATATATGTATGTATATATATATGTGTGTGTGTGTGTGTGTGTGTGTGTGTGTGTATGTGTATATATATATATAAATGTATGTCCTTCTACACTAATGCTTGAATTTCCCTGTGGATTTTTGGCATTAATTCTTGGAAATAAATCATATGTTGAATAAGCCATAGAAAGGATCAGATTTACATGTTGTGGATGGGTTTACTTGTCCTCTGGGCATTTTAATCCTGGATTTTGAATCAAAATCTGGAATTAGTTGTAATCCGTGACTTTTTAGGTGACACAGGTACCTCCTGATTTTAAATGTGGCTCGATGAAGATGAAAAGGTTGTATTATAACCTCATGCATATATAAAACTGATATAATAAATCATTAAAATGTTGATATTATGTTCAAGAATGTATTTACAAGGTTATCTGCTAATTAGAATAAGAAAGTAAGAAATAATTAGCAACATTTTTTGCCATTTGTTTATTTCTGCCCAATGTCCTTATGAAATGCTTGAAATATTTCAACGCTCATTTCTGCTCTCCTCACTGACTCATGATTGCGCATTGCGCGTGTATAATATGGCCGTTTTGAGCAACATCCCAAGGAGCTCAAACCAGAAACCTGAGCTAGTATTGTTCAGATCAGTCAATATTAGACTCAAAGTGAGGAGGTGGGGTGTTCTTTATCTACAGACCCTCTTCTGTGGATCCCCCGCTGACGGAAGCTCAACACCTGAGGCTCGAATCTCACTCCCCGCTGCAGGAGCATGTTAATCAGCTGCTCGGAGTCAGTCATGTTAGCATGGAGCTGCTGGCCACCCACCGCTGCGCATTACTTCTGCAGATGCTGGGGTCTGGGGACACTCCAGTCCTTCGTCTACACTGCTTCTTTCTAGAAAAGTTTCACATTCATTGTAAACCAGGCCACAAAACTAGTTCTAGTAGCCCTGGTTCAGATACAGTCATTTAATATAGGCTTTATATCTAGGTTGTTGTTTGTATGATTTCAGTTTCTTTAGTAGCCATACAGGATTTCACTCTATATAAAAAAATGGGACTACACTGATCATGCTGAGTGTTTTTCAGTGGTGGACGAAGTACACAAATCAAGTACTTGAGTAAAAGTACAGATACGTATAATAAAATATTACTCCAGTAAAAGTAAAAGTACTCCTTTTTCAATTTTACTCAAGTGAAAGTACAAAAGAACTACATTTTTAATGTACTTAAGTAAAAAAGTACTGAAAGATAGATGTTTGCAATTTTATATAGGCTAATTTAATTTTATATTAGCACATTTGTTTTATTTTTTTTTTATAATCCTACTGCTCAAAATACCTGGGATTTTTTCCAAAATAACCACTATATGGAGTCAAGATATATTTTTGTTGTTGATATGGACTACGTTGATGAGAGTAATGTTAACTGTGAAGCTTACACTGTGATGTACCTGAGAGAAAACAGAGATGACCATCTGATTTTCACCAGTAAGAAAAAAGTATTTTAAAGTTTGTTGTTTTACAGAACATCACAGTTATATATGACATGATAATAAGGCCTGAAGATTTTAAGGAAAATATAATTATATTTTCATAATGATTTTTTCCTTCTCAAACCTTGTCTGGGGTGTAAAAACACCACTGGCCAAACGGGGTGCATCTCTTCCCCTCTTTGATAATTACTGTAGTTACCATGTTCTGAACACTGAACATCACATCCTATATATATATATATATATATATATATATATATATATATATATATATATATATATATATATATAGGTGGTTGAATAACGTCCTTTATTAACGTCCTTAATAACAATGGATGAAAATTTTAGAGCTCTACTGATGATTAAGTCTAGAGTGTGTCCACCTTTGTGTGTGGGTCCATGTACATGCTGAATCGACAAGTAAAAAAAAGCCTCAAGTCCAAATATTCATTTATCACCAATTAACTGTTTGACAAACACTTCCTGCTTCGATGTCTGAATTTTAAAAAATCTCAAACATGCTCCGATGTCCCGATCTGAATCAAACGAGTCGCGACCATTCTCCGAAGTGCCGATCTGAATCAACCGAGTCGCGAACAGGCTCCGAAGTGCCGATCTGAATCAACCGAGTCGCGAACATACTCCGAAGTGCCGATCTGAATCAACCGAGTCGCGAACAGGCTCCGAAGTGCCGATCTGAATCAACCGAGTCGCGAACAGGCTCCGAAGTGCCGATCTGAATCAACCGAGTCGCGAACAGGCTCCGAAGTGCCGATCTGAATCAACCGAGTCGCGAACAGGCTCCGAAGTCCCGATCTGAATCAACGGAGTCGCGAACATGCTCCGAAGTGCCGATCTGAATCAACCGAGTCGCGAACATGCTCCGAAGTGCCGATCTGAATCAACCGAGTCGCGAACATGCTCCGAAGTGCCGATCTGAATCAACCGAGTCACGAACAGGCTCCGAAGTGCCGTTCTGAATCAACGGAGTCGCGAACAGGCTCCGAAGTCCCGATCTGAATCAACAGAGTCGCGAACAGGCTCCGAATTACCGATCTGAAAACTTCGACCAAAGAATGTAAAAAAAAAAATAATAATAACTCAATTTCTCTAATAACTCTAATAACTCTACAAATCTATGAAAGACTCAGATCACGTGTCTAAAAATAAATCGCTATAGTAAAAGAGAAGTAATAAGAGGAGTGAAGTTTCCTACCGTTCTGCTGTGTTTGATCCTCACGCGCGTATGACGCTCCGCGGCGCGTCTCCGCCCCTCACACGCGCGTTTACAGCGCTAAATTAATCATCTTTGCTAATTATTATACATTTACTTCATTGTCAGCTCCAGGTACTTCATTTATTATTGTTCATTGAACTGTTTGAACCAAAAAAAGGTTGTATTTCAGTAATAATTCTAAATTATCAAATAAAATATATAAAATAATGGTTTCTATTTTAATATCCTTTAAAATATAATCTATTTCTGTGATGTGCGCTGTATTTTCAGCATCATTCCTCCAGTCTTCAGTGTCACATGATCTTTAGAAATCATGAAAATATGATGATTTATTATTAGAACTATTAATAGTTGTGCTACCAAATATTATTTTGGAATCTGTGATCTGTGAAAGTGTTTTAAAGTTTGTGGTTTTACAGAACATCACAGTTATATATGACATGATAATAAGGCCTGAAGTTAGGAAGAACATTTTAAGGAAAATATAATTATATTTTCATAATGATTTTTTCCTTCTCAAACCTTGTCTGTGGTGTAAAAACACCCCTGGCCAAACGGGGTGCATCTCTTCCCCTCTTTGATAATTACTAGTTACCATGTTCTGAACATCACATCCTTTCTTTTGTCGCTAGATGTAATCTATATACATATATATATAGGTGGTTGAATAAAAATATTTGGACATTATTTATAAAATTACCTCAAGTTAGCACCAGCAAGCTTGTTAGCTAGACATTTAGCATCAGCTACAATATTTACTTATTTTCAGTACTGTTATGAATAAACATGTCTGTCTAACGTTGTCTAGTTAATCCAAACAATATACATATGTATAACGTTACTGTTAATACACAATATAAAAACAGATGTCATGGTAGCATTTTAATAAAACTGTTAATATTACGGTAGCGGGGAATTTGGACATGCACGGGTTATTTTATTTAATCTGTGTTAGTTTAAGGTTATTTTATTTAATTTTTTAACCTAAAACACAGAGACGCTGATATGTGTCTGCATGTCAGCATTTCAGTGGGCTTAAACAGATCACTCTTTACAGCGGGTTTAGTTCCCAAACAACTGACAATTTTGACCTAAATATGATTTTCAGTTACAATAATGAATCCTAAATTTCGACATTAATAACTTAGCAACATCAGACGCACGCGCGCTCACAAGATCTCCCGGTTCTTAATTCTGGAGACTCGCACTAAACGGTTCATTTGAATCAGTGAGTGGTCGACTCCAGAAAAGCTGCAATCGGATCATTCTAATTCGTAAACGAATCGTTTGGTGCGATTCGCGATCCGATTAAAGTTTATTTTGAAAAGACTCAGTTCGTTCATGATGAATCAGACACCGCTTCTGCGTGTCGGAGCACGTGATATATTATAGGGAGTAACGATATGTTTTATGAAATGTAGTGAAGTTAAAAGTACGATCTTATGCTTTGGAATGTAGTGAAGTAAAAGTAAAAGTTACTCAAAATAAAACTACTCCAGTAAAGTACAGATACTTGAAAAATGTACTTAAGTACAGTAACGAAGTAAAGCTACTCCGTACTGTCCACCACTGGTGTTTTTAATTCACTGAAAAAAATCTGGTCATAAGAATCATTTGTTCATGATTCGGACTACACTGCCTTTTGCAACTAAATCGGAAGATGTTTTGTAAAGTTAATTTATGGTTCACAGTGTTTTATTGCATCACATGTGCAGGGGTTGTAAAAGTACTCAAAAGTTATACTCAAGTAAAAGTAGATGTATCTAAATAAAAAATGACTCCAGTAAATGTAGAAAGTCCTCCATTCAAACACCACTTGAGTAAAAGTACAAAATTATCCAATTTAAAACATACTTAAGTACCGGAAGTAAATATTCAAATTAACTTTAAATATCAATAATTAAGCAGATCAGTTGTTTTGGGAGTGGTATAAAGTGTTTTAATTGAACAAATGATGAGATTAGATACTTAAGAATTAGTTAGATTTACATTCAAAAGAGACAATGAAGAACCTTATCGCAGTATAGGGATTGAACTTTCAATAGACATGTTCCATAACATTATAGCTGCATCAAACAGAAGATGTACAAGATACAAGGTAAGACTGTTTCAGAATATCAATGAGGAAAAACCACCTCTTTAAAGAGTTAGTTCTCCCAAAAATTACAATTCTCTCATTCACATTTTAGGGGCTAAATATCACGTTATTGGTATTGTCGCTTCGACCTGCGGACATGAAAAACAACCACAGACTTGGCAACACTGGTTGGCATATACTACACAGAGCCGTAATTCACTGACAATCTACACAAAATCAAGAAAAAAATCGGTGGACTACGGCTCTGTGTAGTAACTGCCGCTCCACCTGAACCAGTGTTGCCAAATCCATGGTTGTTTTTCATGTCCGTCGGTCAAAGAAAACCCAATCCCAGTAACTTGATATTTAGCGCCTAAAATGTGAATTTTACCAAAGGCAACCATTTCAATAAACATATATTTTAACCCCGGGAAGCAATTTTTTATCCTGGAAACGCGTTTCTGCTAGTTTTGGACTAGTTTTGGACTAGTTTTGAGAAGCAACTGGTCAGTTTTTATTGTGAAAACCTGGCAACCCATGTGCTGGCATATTACTAATTACAGGAGTGTTACTGATGAGATGAGCTTGAAAATCGCATTCGATTTTTTGCACAGCACTACTGAAATTTCATTCACCCGTGGCAGGCAAAGAAGACATTTCAGCCAATAAGAATCTCCCTTGACTTCAGTGAATTCAAACATATCCTTGAGATATGGCCATGGGTGATCCCTGTCGGGAATCTTGGGATCATTGCGGGCAGCAAGAGCTGCACTATCACCTATTTTAGCGGTCATCTTCCACCTCAAACTAACTGCTGCGTGAGCGCATGTTGCGCATTCTTTTTTTTTTCAAAAGAAAACCAAATTTTTCATTGGTTTGTAAAATCTGTGTAATAAATACTTGAAGCGGGCATGGGGAAATGTATCGGAGCAAAAAGTAAACTTTGTCTTTAATAAAGTAGTGGAGTAAAAGTGAAAGTAGATGTAAATAAAACATACTCAAGTAAAGTACAGAGCCCCCAAAAAAATACTTAAGTAAAGTAGCAAAAGTATTTTAACTTCATTACTTACCACCACTGCACATGTGATACTATGCGATACAACCTATGAACTAGAATGATTTCATTAGTCATAATGAATTTCTAGTGTAAGCAGGTGATTCTTGGTCAGAATAAATCCCAAAGTTGTCCAGATATTATGCTGAGAGTCTACTACACTGCACTATATACTCAATATACTGTGGTTTTGTCTGTACATTTGACACGGTCACATAATGTGGGTGTTGCTGTGTTATTCATGATATCTGCATATATAAAGTGTGTGTTGTAAGATGCAGTGTGAGTTGCTCGTGCTGAAACGCTTAAAATGTAAAAAAATCTGTCAAAATGCACAAATCTTGTTAAATCCTGAAAGTCTTCAGGATATTCCAGATCTTTGACTGATGGATTAAATCTTCAAGATAAACTTCCACCGAACATCATTACTAATCTCTCCGGCACTTCCATGAAAATTGATTCCGATGTATAGCCCGGGCCAGTAAGTCATAAAGTGCTGTGATTCATTGTGCTCCCGGGGAAAGCCAAAGTACAAACTAGCTAAAATGTTGGGATAAAAAAAGATTGTCTAATGTAAGTGGGTTAACAAAAAGGCCTTATGAGCCCGCAAGACAGATGCATTTTACTGCCACTGAGACACTTAGTGAGAACTCTATTAAAGTTTTATTTCTGAAACTCCACCCAAGCATGTAAATCTTGAACATTCCAGCATTCTATAGAGCTTGGCATTGGATGAAGTGCAACCAGAATATGAAAGAATGCAGTTTAGTTACAAAATAGTTACAGCTGTGAGCTAGAAAGTCATTGAAGTCACATTTGTGAGATATAATGGCAAAATCTTTCATATAAATTCACATTTATGAGAAACAATGCTGCAATTGTGAGATTTAAAGTCATATTGTAAGTTATAAAGTCACATTATGGAAGATAAAGTTGTGTTTATGAGATATACTGTCACAGTTATGAGAAATAAACTTATAAAGTCACATTATGTAAGATAAAATTGTTATTATGAGATATCATATTTTAATATTATACTTTAATTTTAGTCTCTATCTTTTTTTTCCAGATGCCCCCATTGAGATACTATAACAATGTTACTTATATTTGGAGCATTTAGCATTATTAGGTCATTTGTGTTTTTTATTTATTTGTTTGTTTAGTTGATTTCTGCTTTAGTTACCTGTAATAGGTCTGCTCTACACCAGTTTATTTTCAGATACCACTGACCTTTTGTTGTATTTTATAATAAGTATTCAATTCAATGTTGACTCTAACTCTGGTCTTTCTCAGTATAAAATATGTAATGGTAGCATTCCTGTTGGAGGACACAGTTCTGGCAGGCAGGCAGGTTTGCATTAGTTTGTGAAGAAAATGTGCCCAAACTGCCCATGATCTCCAAAGGGTTTCTCTCTCTCTCTCTCCCTCTCTCTCTCTCTTCTCTCCTTCTTTCTCTCTCTTCTCTCCTTCTCTCTCTCTCTCTCTCTCTACCTCTCCCTCCCTCCCTCTCTCCCTCTCTCTCTCTCTCTCTCTCTCTCTCTCTCTCTGTTTCTGGTGGCAGATCTGTTGTTGTGGAGGCAGCTTGACTCTAATGATGTGGGTTGGTCTGTCGTTCGCTGACTCACTGCCCTCATTTGAACATGGGTGCTGTACTAGTTCTATCTGCCAAACGAGGCGTTCAGCGCTCTTGTTTAGATTTCAGCATTTAAAGGGCTAATGCAATTAGACAGTTCAGTGATTATGGGAAGAACTATCTCTCATTCAACAAAAGCCTTCGTTTGTATGATTCAAGCCCTCATCATCTTTCAGCAGGTCTCACACATGCACCCATTTGCATAACTATTGTATGATATTGAATTAGCGTTTATTTAGGGGTGATTTTGTCTTCATGCTTGCTGCAAAATCATCATTGCTTCGGGAATCTCATCTTTGAATATTTTCACACCTATTTTGTTTTTTAATTATTTAAGAACATGATCAGCTGTTGTTGTATGATTATTTTCTCAAAATATCAGCTGCCAAATAATAAGCCTCTGATTTGGGTGTTTTGATATGAGATTCGCTCTCTGATTGTGATGTGGTTTGAAAATGCACATTTTCCATAGGAATGAAAGTATACTAATTAACAGATCTACAGTTTTTGTATATGTGTGTAGTTAAAGTACTATAATTTTGTAGTTAGCAGTGTATAAATGAACATGATTATTTGCTTTCTTAATTTATTATTATTATTATTATTATTATTATTATTATTATTATTATTATTATTATTATTATTATTATTATTATTTTGCATAGTAAAAAAACAGGCAAAATATACCTAAATAATAAATATTTACGTATGTGGGTGGCATCATGAATAATAAATCATAATAAATTATGATTAAAATTCATGGTTAGGATTAGTATTAAAAAAATGTAAAAAATAATAATAAATTCTTAAATAAGTTAATTTTTACCTGTGATTACTGTTTAGTTGTTATTTTAAAGACTACCAAACTATTAAAGTATTAACAATGTAATTGTATTTATTTTACACAAAACTTTACCACTTTCTTTTGTGAATAGTTTACTGGATGGCAATGGACGGCTGCAGTTGTCTTAAATTATTTAAACTTGCATGGGAGAAAATATTCTGTAGATACATTGACTTATTGCATATTGTAGTCATGTGTAAACATGATAATTTTTCAGACCGCCCACTTTTGTGCCAAGTCAAACATTTTGTCTGCTTTGCAAATGCAACAATTGGGAATTGATGGCATGTTTGACTTTGCTAAAGGGAAAGCCACCGTTTCCTTAAATGGCAAAGCTGCATCAGCAACTTTTTGAGTAGCTTATGAAAATGTTAAAGAGCATGCAGAAGTTAATGGGGTCCTTTGAGAAGATCTCTAGAGGTGTGATTATACGGGCACAAGACCTACTCATCACCTGTGATCAGATGAATGAATACATGGCCTCCATTTGACTCCAGCGCTATCGATTACTTTATCTTGCACTGATAAACCATTAAAGCTTTTCATGCAGTTCAAGGGAAGCATTGATCTCCTGAAGACCGTCTTCACATTATGAGAGAGAGGTGACGCAAGGCCTGCAACGCTCACTAGACCTCATGTTACAAGCCACTGCAAAGGTTAAACAAGGTAGTTTGATGTAAGCTCTCCAACACTAAATCCATCGGACCATTTTATACCATGTCTTGACAGTTTTACAATGATGTATTTGTAGGTAAAAGCCTGCATTTTTGTTAACTCAATCAAATAATTGCATACACATATTCATAGATATACATTGGTAAAAGGCAAATTTTTGTGACAACTTCTAAAATAAAAATGTAAGTCTAAAGTTTACATTTCATAAGCTTTTAATGTGTTAATATTGTAATTTTAGTGTGTGTGTGTGTGTGTGTGTGTGTGTGTGTGTTTCAGATATTTAACTCTCATGTTTAATCTATTGTTTATAATCAGGATTACTGATAAAATGCTAAATTTGATAGTATTTAAAATATAAGACAACATTTTGTAAAGGTATTATTTAGTATATTGGATGTATATTTAAAAAAAAAAAGGTTTTAATTCTAATTCATATTGTTATAATTAATAATTTATGGTGCCTATTATTATTATTGCTGTCCTGTAAAAAAGAAAAGAAAAGAAACTGCTAGTAAATTTCACAAAAAAAAAAAAAAGGCAAGTAACACTGAAATAAAAAGGATATTTTGAAGTAGAACGTTTGAAATAGTATTTGTAAAAAGTACAGTGTATATTTGTTTAATGCTCATTTAGTATATGGTGCCAAAGAACATGAAAATAAATAAACATACACCTACGAATATGCATTAAATCACCCTGTCTTGATATATACTTCCATCTAAATTGTTGTTAAAAACACTTCCGTAGGGCTGTTATGTTACTCTGTGAACTTCTTGGTTTTCTTCTAAAAGGTCTAGTTAAAGGTCCTGGACCATCCTAATATTTAATTTATACTTCTATTATGTGAACTGCAGTGCCAAAAAGTCTCAGTATATGCTGTGATCAAACAAAGTGAAGAGAGAGTCAATCTACCACACAGCATGAGAACAAACTCATTCTGCTGCCTAATGGCTCTCAACGCTTTCTGTGTGAAATTAAGCAAGAGTCAGATGTAGTTCAAGCAAATATTAACGTGTGTGTGGTCTGATTATCATATGTGTGCTGCTGCTGTGTTGATATGCACTGTAATTGTTTTTTTTTTTTTGTCTTATAAGTAACAGTCATGTAAGGCATAATTTATAGTGAGACATTATCGCAAAATAAGCTTGAAACGTGCATCACGTTTATGATTTTCAGTGATGGCCAACTGGCTGATTGTTATTTCACTTATTACGTTGCTGATTACTAATAAATACAGGAAGGGTCATTTTGTAGAGAATGGTCAAAATGACAATTTTCGCCTGACATTTGTAAACAAATTCAAAGGGGGTTAAAAATAACTTCAGAAAGATGGCAGCATCGTTATGTTATTTTTACACAAAGATTGGTAGGTCTCTTGATAAAATCTGTTGAATTCAGCAATCTTTGTTGCCTTATTTGCCAATTCAGAAATGGGGACCCCCCCCCACCCCCACCCTCCCCAATTTGGCATGACTGTAACTCCAGAAGTACTAATGGTTCTTGACAAACTTTTGTTTTTGTATCTTTAGTTTTAAGGCCTTATATGGTTCAATTCCAGATATATTGGGATCTCAATATGGCTCTTGGAGTGAATTATGCACATTTTCAAAGGCCAACAATAAAATATGGGTCACATTGTGCATAGATGATACTTTTTACTTTTGAAGACGAGTGTCTGTGAACAAATAATTTTGAAGCTAGAAAAGTATCTCACTCACCTCTATCAAAACAATTGCATTTAATGTTAATACCTGTGCATCTAATATTATTTTTTTCAAAGTTTGCATCCCTGTTACTCTCAAATTATTAAACATAATTCAGTATCCTTTTAGATTTTCATTTTAAATAAACTTTTATTTTGTAATCTTCCTTTTTTAAGGATCTATATTGTTCAGTCATGTAGTTATGGGGATCTCATCAAGCATTATGTCCAAATTATTGAATTTCATCCATTTATAGTAAAGGCACCTACCAATCTCTGTGAGAAATAAAATTATGCTGCCATTTTTCTAAAATATTTTTTTTTCACCATATAAAAAAACTAAATAAAAGCAAAAAAGCTGGTAGAAAGAGCAAAAGAAAAGGGAGCCATGCATTAATTTGCTTTGTAGAAGAATGAAATGGAGAAATGTGGCAGCTCAGGAATCAGACCCAACCTTGATATATTGTCTATATTGTCACTCTCAAGGAAATAACTTGCCAAAGGAAATAAATGATGGTTTGCATGCAGAATAAAGCAGAAACATAGAAGTTTGCATTATTCTGACTAAGCGAGCGAGGTCAACAAATCAGTGCCTGCCCAACCTCTCGTAAATTTTGTCTGGTCCGCTGATCGCATGCATATAGATGTCAGGGACACTTAAAGGCCCCGAATTTAAATTCTCTCAAGCATAAAAAACATTTACATTTTCCAAACTTCTCTAGCCCTTATGTACAAGATTCAACTTCAGGACTTTTTGGAGTCGGCCAACCTTATCTATTCACTTCAGCATGCTAACACAAGATATAAAATATGCTTAATTGCACTAATGAACAGGGTAAAAAAAAGTGTGATCTGTTAATGGAGTACAATGTTTGTAAGATGATATGTTATAACTATAAATAGACTAGATTTTATGAAGGAAGTTTGATTGCCATATTTCATGGATGCATGCAGTCTCTTCGGTCTCTCATTAACCTCCGTTTGGCCTTTTCTACTGATTTAGGGTTTGCTGAGATGTTCTTATGGTTAAGATTTTAGAGGAATTAAAAGAGCTGACCTCAGATTTCCTTTTAAGTGCAAAGAGTTGCCGTATATCAGCATGAGACAAGTTGACTGAATATGAGCAGGGCTGCTGTCCATGGTGCTGATTCCTCATGCAGGTGCTGAACCAATAGATCCTTTGTAATGCCACAACATTGCTAAAGCTAATTAAAAGGGGTGTTTTGTTAGCGTTTTGTATGTAGCTTTCAGCAAAATATAAAATATTAACTCAATGTAAATGTCAGCAAATATTTTACAGTATAAAACACATTGTGGTCAGCATGTTCATGCTTGCTTCTTGTGATCTCATGTTTAAACCTAAGCCTATTATATCATTTGATATGCAAATTATCAACATGAAACTTATACACAATCTCTACTACATGCCTTCCATCATCTGATTGATCGTTTAGACTTTTTTTAGCAAGTAAAAGCCCTTTAATATATTTGTAAAAATGTTCACCTTCAAGTTGTGGTTGATGTATTTTCTTGCTTTGAAATCTTTAATAATTTTTTATATGTAAAAATATGAAAAACGTCTACATTTTTTAATAATATTTCAACATGCACACTTACTGAACTGAATTATGTTCTCTTTATTATCAATTAGAAAAATCATGTTAAAATCTGAGTATCAAATATGATCATCAGGCTTTAAGAAATGTTTGTGTTCATCGTAATTGCATTGCATTGTATTAAATGTTTTGAAACTACAGAACTTTGATCATAAAATTAAACATTTAAATAGTATCTTACTAAGACATTATTTGGAAATATATATAGAGTGACTGATATTTAGATGCATTTTATGTAAGTAGTCTGCTATACTCCTATAAATATATAACTGACTCACTTTGAGCCTCTGAATGAGAATATTTTTTTTCTTCGAGTATAGCTTTATATACTCAATATATAATAATATTAAAAGCCTGTATTAAATGTGATGCTCAACACAAAACACATATGCAATGTGTAGCTATATTTTTCTGATTTCTGATAACTGATTTCATATACATCAGGCTTTGTTAATGCAGTTTGAGTTATGTTTTCTCTTACATTTCTTGGTTTTGTTCATGGTTGTCAAAGATGAGGGCATGTCATGTCATGCTGACTAGTTCTGCCGAGTGACAGATGGATTTGTATCAAAATACGGCCGAGTTTGACTGGAAGCTCAGCCTTTGACATCCACAACAAATCCACTAGCTGGAATTTGTACCGTTTGAAAGCGTCTTCATTGCTTTTGTTCATGCATTCTTAAGAAAATTGGTTTTAAATAGTACCAAACTGGAGTCCTTCAGCTTGTTTAATACTTTAAAGCTGCTTTAACACAATCTGCATTGCAAAAAACGCTATATTAATAATGGTTACTTGACATGATTGACTTTTTACAATAGCAGAACCCTTTTTGGTGCTTAATAGTTTTTTTTTTTTTTTTTTTTCACAAAGTTCCATAAAGAATCATGCTTTGAACGTGCTATAAAGGACCTTAGCAGTATTATAAATATCCTTTAATAATAGTTTATTAATTAGTTTCATTAACATTAGTATATTTAGATTATTAATATTAGTATTAATACTATTATATTTTTTATTTAGAAAAATACAATAATAATAACAAAAAATAAATAAAAATAAAAAAGCTGTTTAAGCTGTAAGGCCAATTCTTCTTCTTTTTTTTTTCTTTTTTTTTTTTTTTCTCATTCCATATTCCAGAACAAAGTGTTACCATTACATCCAGGAAAACCATTTATTTAACTTGTGTTGAGAATGTGTTAAAAGTTTGCATAGTTGGATTGCTGAGCTCCAGAAAATCAATTATGAGTTGGCTTTGCCTTTGAACAATTGCAGATTTGAAAAATCGAAAAAAAAAAGTGGGGGGAAAAAAGAAAAGAAACTAAACTTTGACATGAACCATTTTAACAACAATAGACTCTTCAGTCTGATGGGTTTTTTTTTTTTTTTTTTTTTTTTTAAGCGTGAGGTATAGCAGTTAGTCAGACATTAGCTATTTAAAAACACCAGAGCATATTCAGAACAAACACAATTACCATTTCTTCCAGGAAATCTAGTACAGAATGAAGCAAGTGTTACTACATTTGTGTCCAAAAGGACATGAGACAGCTGCTTATAACTAGAAGTCCATGTCAAGCTTCCCGCCTTCTCTCTCTGACACGTGTGTCATTAAGAAGATCCTCATATCCTGACATCTTAAATTCTGTCCTTTTAAATAAAACAACATTTACCCTTTCACTAGCTGATCCATTCGTCCAAATCCTTCGTTTGAGCAGATAAGCTGTCGTGTTTAAACCGACACAAATCTCGCCATCTCATCACCGACAAATACACCGCAGTGTACGTGCGCTGACCCCTGCACTTGATACGGGGATTATTCAGCGGACCGTAACCTTCCAGCGCTATCCGTTACCCACTATCAGTCGGCTGATCTGTTTATGCAGTGTTTGTTTGTTAAATGTCACATTTGTTACATCAGTGCACAATTATCATGCGTCTTCACAGCCTTATCGGAATTCTTTGAGACGGACCGGAGATGCCAATGACAAACATTTATCTGTGACACGGGTGGAGTGTTCAAACTGCTTCCTCTGGATTTATTCCCAAACAAAGCCAATTGACTCTCATCAGCGTCCCTTTGAGGACAGGGCCGAATGGGAAGAAAGTGGTGCAGTAAATTAAAAGTGCACGCAAGTGTCGCACCTCGCCGCCGGTAATTGAGTGGAGCCTTCATTCTTTACACTTCATCTAGCATGGAGATATTCAGGGTCTCCAGTCTTATTAACATGCAGCATCAGGTTTTCTTTTTTTTTTCTCCAGGAAGCGTCTCATGCGCATGTGACAGTTTGAAACATTGGAATCATTCTTTGGTGACCAGAGTTAAATTAAATCATCTGAATGGGAATGCAGTCCCACAGCCCTCTTTGTTTTATAGCTTGAGTTGGGATGAATCCAGATGGATAAACAAAACCTTGTAAAACAATGCAGAGGTGTGTGAGCCGGGTAACAATAGTCTGACCTCATTGGCAGGTCCGTCACTAGCAAGCAGGAGAGGGCTTAATAGATATCATTGAGTCTTGATAAAGGTCACATTGTGTAAAATGTCATTTACATCTCAAAGAAGCAAGTTTTCTCAGTGACGGGTGTCGTCTGTGAGGGACAAATTGGAGGAAAAATACTGTTTTGATTCAAGGTGTTTCACTTTTAATATATGCACAATTATACAATTATATTAAAGGTGCAGTAGGAGATCCCGGAAAATGTTAACTTTAGCCTGATAGCACCGAAAGCGAATGTCCAACCCAGTCATCATCCAAGGCCACGCCCCCTGAACGCATATACATGCACACACAAACCAGACCAGAGACTACTTCGCTACAATACATTACTTGTTACTCACCAGTGAGAAAACTTCATAGCACAGTCAGTAAAAGTACTACAATACCAGGAAGGAAGGTTTGTCTACCATTCTTGCTCTGTCTGCACCACTGTTGGGAACATTACTTTAAAAAAGTAATTAGTTATAGTTACTCACTACTTGTTCCAAAAAGTAACTGAGTTAGTAACTGAATTACTCTATAATAAAAGTAACTCGTTACCAAGGAAAACAATTATTTGTGTTACTGTAAAAAATAAATAAATAAAATGCTATATGTCAAATAATATATATATTTTTTTTTTGTTTTTTTTTGCAGTTTTCACAAGTCAGTTGAAATGAGTAGAACAGACAGGTGTTCGTACATAACTTTTGATATGCATTGCACATCAAACATACAGCAAGAGTTTTATCCTGCACTTCAAGTATTACCTTTGTAAGAAAAGTGTTTTTGGCCACTAGCTTTGTAGATGCGTGTCACACATCACATGTACACATTACATGCACGTTCTTGACGTTGACCACAATTAATTTGAAGTAGTGCTTATATCTCCGCCATGAAAATGCCAACTTTTCATTGGATTTCTCCTGCCTCGCCATTTCTGCTGCTGTTGCGAATCTCTGCTGTTGCGTGCGTGTGGGTGTTTAATGTGTGTGTGTGTGTGTGTGTGTGTGTGTTTGGCGCCGCTGGCGCGTGTGCCTGCATGTGTGTAAAAACACTGGCTCTGATTGGCTATTTAATAATTATGTTTATCAATAATAATAATGATAAATGAAAATGTAATTATAAAATATTTTGCATCTATATATAGTCAAATCTAAATTTATTAAGACACCTTCAACATTTCTCAAATTATTAGTTTATTCACTAGAGTTTAGAAAATGGAAATAAAATACGACAAGAGCTCAGAGTTAAACTGTGTCAGAACAAATTAATCTTGATAATGCCATCCTTCTGTTAGACTGTCTCACAAATTAGCTTGTTTGAATTGAATAGCTGTCAGCTGTTAAATTTAAGTACACAATTAAATAATACCAATTTAGGTCAACCAATTACCAATTCAGTCTGTGGCATTAAAAGATAAACTAAAGAAAAAACACTTAAGCAAAACATGGTCAGGTCAAAGTGTGTGAATGGTTTTTAGTCCCAAATATTTAGCAGTTTTTCTGGTAGTCCACTGTATGAATCATTTTTGGGTATAATATGTCACAGTTTATGTTATTTTGCTTTCCTCATTTAAATAAATTAACTATAGTCTTCTGCACCCTAGGAAAAACTATTCACAAATTGCATCTCTTGTCTCTTGTCTAAATAACTATTGGTTTGACTGTGTGTGTATGTATGTGTGTGTGTATATATATATATATATATATATATATATATATATATATATATATATATATACATATACATATACATATACAGACATGCAGACATATACACACACACTATACAGTACAATATTTATTTGTAAAGCACATTTAAAAGAACCGAAGTTGACCAAAGTGGTGTACAGAATAGATTATAAAACTTAGAAATAAGAAGAATAAAACAAGAATTTAAAACAAAACAAAAGCATTGATCACTGTTTGAAAGTCAATCAGTGATAAGAAGGGTTTTACTACTAAAATTTTACAGAGATGAAAAAAGGATGACTTTACAATAGCACTGTTCTATTTGTCATTTTTTTGTCAGAAAAGTTATGAGCAAACAGAACGCACAGATTTCTAGCACACTGACTTTCATATGGGGCCAGAGAGACATTCAACACCTAACACATAATTTTTCTTATGCCCAAATATAATTATTTCAGTTTTATTTTCATTTAAATTTAGAAAAGTACTTGAGAACCAAAGCTTAAAGGGTTTGTTCACCCAAAAAATAAAATTAGGCTGTGTTTTACTCACCCTCGAAGCATCCTAGGTGTATTTGACTTTCTTCTTTCAGACGAATCCAATTGGAGTTATATAAAAAAATGTCCTGGATATTCCAAGCTCTGTCATTGCAGTCCACAAGTCCTCAAATAAAGCACACTCATCCATAATAAAGCGTGACTCTCACAGATCCCGGGACTGAATAAAGGCATCCTGTAGTACATCCATGTGTTTTATGTAAGAAAAATATCCATATTTCAAACGTGATGGAACAGCCTCTGCATATGACAGATACCAGAAGTAAGAGAAAAGTGTTTATGTTTGAAATATGGAAATGTTTCTTACAAAAACACATTAATTTGCTACAGGAGTTGAACAAACTTTACCAGGTGAAGACATTCTTAACATGATTATAATTAATATTAAAACAGTGTACAAGAATCCTGAAATTCTCCCCCCTGTTATTTCATTGTGTCAAAGTTGTGTTTTGTGGAGGCCAAAAGCACAATGCAGTGCATTAAGCGAGTCCAGTCTGAATGAGTTTGGCAAATGGATTACTACTCTATTATGGCAGGATGCAAATAAAGTAACAGGTACTAATGAAAAGGCTAATGCCTTTCATAATTCTATCTTGCCTGAAATTTACAGACTTTTTCCCATGAAGACAATAAAAATGTATCCCTCGGATAAACCACAGATCATTCCAATGATTAAGCGCTGAGACAAAAAGCCTTCAAGACTGGGAAATCAAGAACGCTATCAAAGATCTACATGAAGTACAAAGGGAAATACATGCGGCAAAAAAAAAAAAAAAATACTTCTACAAATCAAGAGTGGAAGGTAAAATAAAGTCCAAGGGCTTGGCACAGCAAAATTAAATCAATGTCCCGCAAAAAAGGTGGATCGAAATGAAGCTCCAGGAATTAAACCCCAAGAATTTGTGACAATTGCTAATGTGATCAACACAAAGTCAGTCAAGGTGTCCCAGTCTCTCCTGCCCCTTAAGTTTGCAGATGTACCTTCTTACCTCCCTTACTATCTTTGCCTACTATGTCAGAATGGTAAATGTATAGAAGATTGTCCTTTATAAACTGTCACAAATCTCCCCATCCCCAGACATAATCCCTCCAAGAAAACTGAAGGAGTTTGCATGTTAAATCAGCAATCCCATCTGTGACATTATTAATAGCTTCCTTGCAGAAGGCATTGTTCTCACACAACGGAGAGAGGCTACTTTTGTACCATACCAAAATCCCCACCGCCCCCGGATATTGAGGAACTGAGGCCGATTTCATTAACATCTCAGCTGTGGAGAAATTTGTAAGAATTTTGTTGAGCAATAGATCGTGAATAATTTCACACCAAACCTAGACCCCATGCAGTCTGATAGTCGACAGAACCATTCCACAATACACAATCTGGTTAGCTTGATGGATTTTGGGTATAAGCCCAGCGAAGAACCAGATTCAGTGTGCACATTAGTTACAACTGATTTTGCCAAGGCTTTTGATGCTGACCATTCTGGATCCATGGATTTGTAATTTTAGGTCTAATCATCATCAAAGAGTACATTATCAAGCATATCTATATGACTGGGAATCTATATGCCCAGGAAACCATATTGGGGCCCATAATCTTCCTAGCACTGATTAACAATGCTCTCCAGGATCAAATTGCCCACTGGAAATATGTGGACAGCTTGAACATGGCCCAGGGGTGGACTTCTCATCAGCCCTGTACTCTCCAGCAGACGTTGAATAATCGTGGCATCTGAAAGTTTTCGCTCTCCGCATGCTAAAGAAATGTGGTGTTCAACAGCAAGAATTGGTCATCTTCTATACATGCTATGTGCAGCCTGTGTTAGAGTATGCAGTTCCAGTTTGGCACAGTTCATTGACTACTGATCAGATTTAAAGTTTGGAAAGTGTGCAGAAAGAAGTTTGTAAAATCATACTGGGATAAAGGTATGAAGGATATTCCTATGCCCTCTCCCTACTTGGATTGTGCACACTAGCAGAGAGACGAGTCCAACTGTGTCTTGATTTTGCTAGGAAGCTATACAAGTCTAGTTTTAGAGACTGGTTACCAACACTTAGAGAAAAGTTGACTGGACACCAGATGAGGGACTCAGAAAAACTAACAATTGCCAGATGCCGATTAGAAAAATATGGCAGATTGCCTATTCCATATATGTGAGGATTTTTAATGACTACAGGTTTATTTATTTATTCCCCTCTATTTTAATATGAAATAAATTGGTATTGACATTTTATTGTCACACCAAAATAATTCAGTGTCTCCTAATGACAAACATCCTTGGGTACCTGTAATGATGCTGAAAAGTCAATAAATCATAAATCATATATCAGTTTGTTTAATGACTGAAAAAGTGCAGAATCTAAAATTCTTCTACTTAATTTTACATCCAAAAGTACAAAGATTTTAATCCCAGTCTTAAGATTTCTATTTTGTGTCTGCTTTGCATGATCCACAAAACCATGACCCGATCTCAGAGTAGTGTACAGAAGAAGTCTGTGACATTACTAAAAGTTTCTGCAACAGTGAATCAACAAGAACAGCAATTTTTTTGCAAAGCGATTTATGATATTTCAACTTGTTTACGGTTTCAGCATCTCGTGTTGTTTTACAGAGTGGTGAATGTTTAAGATATCTGCAGCCTGATGCAATTGAAAGCATCTCTAGGTTCATACTGTAAGTGTGATGGCCATCAGATGGTGATATCATGAGAGGAGAGAGCCAGTGTGCTGTTACACTGGGATGAGAATTATTTTGCAGAAAAGAAAATCTTTCAACCTTTCTGTGTGAGGAGAACAGTGGATAGCAGACTCACTTATTAATCCTTCATAACACAAAAATGTCAACATAAATGTCATATCTTGAAATATGGCCCAAAGTGCAGAACTCTTCTTTTTGCCTCTGCCCTCATATGGCTGGTCAAAAGGGCATCTTTCACTGATGGTTATTATCTCTTCTATAAGAAAAAAAAAAGAAAGAGAAAAGGTGAAGGAAGTTGCAGGTGAGAACAGAAGGGAACATGCTGAAAAATCAAAGACGGACGATCAGGGCAACAGAAATCAGATCAAAGCTGTGATGACGCTTGGCCTGACAGGCAGCGATGACACAATATCCATATGGATAAAGCTGAATAAAAGACCAGGATATGTGAATACTGCTTTTCAATGTCAAAGTCACTGCCATGATCCTAGAACTGTGTTGTGTTGTTGCCGGGGTGTTTAACATGCAGCTGCTAATATTATATTATATTATATTATATTATATTATATTATATTATATTATATTATATTATATTATATTATATTATATTATATTATATTATTTTATATTATATTATATTATATTATATTATATATCTTCATTGGGGTGACGAGCAGTTTGCATGAGACTGTACACTTTTGTAAATTCAGGTTTATTCTTCTCCGCGCATCTTCTTCCAGAAACGAACAGTAGCCATGATGAACTGGACTATCCACACACTTTGTTTACGGAGCTTATGTGGGCATTTACATGTTTGCTAAGTTTATGTTTCTAACAGCAGTTCACAGAGAAAGAGAAGACCGAGAGTGCAAAGTTGTTGTGAGTGTACACAAATAAAAGTAGAAACTTAACAGTTTTGAATGATGTATAACACTTATTTGTGTGACCAAAATCGACAGAGCATTTTTTTGTGTCTTTCGCACTGACCTTAATTATTATTTATATATATTTTTTTTATCATTATAGATTGGTTTGTGTACACACACTGCCAGCACATGCTCAAATACCATGTAAATGTGATTTTTGTATCTGATGTCCTCTTAAAATTTAAGTTTAGTTTTACCCAGTTTCATTATCTGCCAGGTGGAAAATGTTTGTCTCTGCAAGCCAATACTGGGTATAATCTTAGAAGGAACTTAGAAGCTCTTATTGATGATTCACAAATAAATACATAAATAATTCATTCATTATATGATTTAGGACATATTAGGATATTACACAATTCAGCGGTTTGTACAGGTATGGTTCACTTTGAACCTGAAAATGAATGTGTTTTTTTTTTACATTTCATTTTAATACATTACTTTTGTTCGTTTGTTTGTTTGTTTTTTGGTTTCAGCAAGCCATATTAGGTTTGATCTTATTGATCTAATTTAATGAAATGTTTGAAGCTCATAATATTAAGATTATCTTTGACTTTGGTGTCTTGACAAATCCTAGCTGAGTTTGAGACGTTATTAAAAATCTTTTCTTAAAAACTCTCGAGGAGGCACATGTCAGATTAGCAGGGGCCTTTTATCGCAGGATAAAATAAGGGAAGCAATAACTGTAAGAGACAATTAAAATGACCATAAATGTATTTTGACTCACGGCACATTCCTATAATAATAAAATGGATTGTGTTCAGCTTCCGTACGTCTCCTCAGAAAACAGCTGTAGAAGTTATAAATGCACCTTTACTGTTAAGCAACAAAAGACAAAAAATGCAAATCAATGTCGAAATGCAAATCTTGTCACTATAACGAGGCCTGGAATCTCATGGATATTATAAAGCCGTGTCACTGTTTTCTCAGGTCATCAAAATAGAAGTGAACACAGACCTGCTGAAACAATTAATCAAAAGAAAATGCATCATATTGGCAGGATTTCCTTCTTAATGAAATGCCGAAGCTGGCGGTGATGGTTTGAAGGTATTGTTTGTATACAGTATAAGGCAAACTGTGTTGAGTTTATCACCAAACCCTTAAGTTGCTAGTCACACCGCATGGGACAGAAAGACAGGAAGCTGTAATTAAACCTAAATACAGGCTTGACGTGAAGGTCTTATAAAGCCGGTGGCTGCATTGTTTCCTGTCTGACCCACAGGAAGGTTTTATTGCTCAGGGATTTACCTTTTCCAGAGCTCAGGAGACACGAGGAGCTGTTTCATTAAAGTGTCATTCTCAGATGTTTCTCCTAAACATGCTTGGGAGAAATAACAATAGTTGTCATAGAAAAGAGTTCTAAAATGAGTGTCAATAGCAGCTCAGATCCCTTGATCTTTCAAGAGAAATGCATTTATATTGAGGTCTCTGACTTCTGCAGACTTTGGTATATTGACGAGTCTCGACAAAAGTACAGTTTGTCAATATGTTATGAGTCTAGAGAGGAGATTTAGAATTGAAATCATGGGAAAGTTTTCTCAGGAAAAAAACTGTGAATTATGCATATTCAGTAGAAGGATTACTACAATATAATAAAATATAATATGTGATCAAGGACCACAAAACCAGTCTTAAGTGTACATTTTTCAAAAATTGAGAATTTTACATAATTTGAAAGCTGAATACATGCGCTTTCCATTGATGTATGGTTTATTAGGATCGGACAATATTTGGCCGAGATACAAATATTTGAAAATCTGGAATCTTAGGGTGCAAAAAAAATAAAAAAATCTAAATACAGAGAAAATCGCCTTTGAATTTGTCCAAATGAATCCTTAGCAATGCATATGACTAATCAAAAATTAAGTTTTGATACATTTTCAGTACAAAATTTATTAAATATTTTCATGGAATATGATCTTTGCTTAAATATTTAGTAAATATTTCAACTCAAATTAATTTTGTGTCTAATTATTTACTTATGTTTATTATTGTGGTTTATTCTGAGATAACAACCGGCAGGATGTACATTAACCCTTACTAATATTATATTAATTTATAAAAGCGTTTACGTTAATGTTTAATTTATTAATTGTCTAAATATATCTTCAATTCTGCATATATTAAATATGAAACTGTGAATAATCATCTGCTTTAGAAACACACACACACACACACACACACACACACATTTTCCCTTCCTTCACACTAAGGTTTACTGCTGGCTTCGTTATCCAGGAAAGAATCAGGTTTTTCTCTTGTTCAATTATTCACTATTCAGTCACAGACAACCATTAAACTTTCATAGGTGGCAATTTGGAGGCAGAGTCAGGCCTGCAGTGAGGTTCGTGTGCCGGATGCATGTGCCAGGACCACGTCTGACGGCCTGAGACGCGCTCTGGCATGTTGAAAAAAATAGATAACACTTCCCAACCTGACAAGTGTTCTCCATGTCTTGGCGTTTGCACGCCTGTGGCAGCGAGTGGAGGCAATAATGTCTGAAGCTGGTAGTGAGAATCAGGATACGTGTGTGAGCTTTTACAGCCAATTCCTCCTCCCACTTCTGCAGGAGCTGAAAATAAACAATGAAATAAATAAAAATCCACTGCTGACATCACAGCCCCACAAAAAAATGAGCGATCGCTTGACTGGAAATATGTCTGCTTGTGAGTCAGATGTGCCTCTCATCTGGAAAGAGGGAGTTTTTCCCCTGGATCGAGCTACGCTTCACTCGAGTCGTGGGTGGGATTTGTCTGCTTTATTCTTTCTTCTAGTGTAAGTGATAAACTAATGACTGCATCAGATAAATAAAATGTATTTTGAATATACCTAAAATATATACAAGATGTTAAATAGGAAAGTCTTTTGATGATATTTTAACCACAAATGTTTTTTTTTTCTCATATTTACATTTACAAGTCAGCAGACACTTTTATCCTAAGCAACTTACAAATGCAATGAGGACACAACAATAATGTGATTGATCATATGTACAACCTTATATCTCACATATCTTCAATACACTTTTTTTCAGATTTATGTTATTACATTTTGAAATTTATCTATCTATCTATCTATGTAGGTTTCAACTAAACTAAATTTTATTTGATCACAGATTTTTTGCAAATCCTGTCTTTTAAACAAAATAATAAATATGAATATTGTGATAATATTATTTTATTTTATTGATTGACTGATAGATGTTTTTTTCACCAAAGTGGGGGTTTAGATTAACATATTGTTGGATGAAACTTAATCAATTCATAGTAATTAACAGTTTAAGCTGATAATATTTGAAACTGATCAAAACATTTTTCTTCCTTAACGTACTGTAACCCAATTAACATGTAAAATGGGATATTCAGTTATCCTGGACTGTCCTTCAGGAATTGATTAAATGACAGGTTGGACGGGATGAGTTGGTAGGCTTGATGATGTCAGCAGAAAAGGAAAGTCGTTCACCATATCATACAGTCTTGAATAATCAATATATTGTCCTGCTCAATGACATTCCTGTCAAAATTGCACTAAGTCTCATGTTTCGCATAGAAAACATGTTAACTTTCTTTTTATAGTTCTTGCGATGTCAAGTTTTGCTGGATGGGTTTCTCGTCGTTTGTTTGGTGTCCAGACGGAAGATTCCCCTTCATTCAAGGACATAACAAACACTCTGCAATCATGCCCTCTGTGCTGCATTCCTCCAGCCGTCAGAATGGAAAAGAGTGGCATGAATCAGGCTGTGTGGGCCGACTAACAGCATTTGCCCGAACAAATAACTCCCACTCACAGCACCTTCACTTCTCTGTCCTTCTGCAGACGCAGGGAAGCTCAATTTATTTCCATAACACACACAAATAAAGAGACCGATCGAGATGAATAAATATAGGAATGATCTAAACTCTGGGAAATGCTGCTTTTTATTTAGAAAACACTAGTGTAGATTACAAAAGGAAATGTTTGCCAACATTCAATCTAAATCACTAAAACTGAAGACAAAAATTAATAACATAAAACTCTGTAGATCTATTTGAATGAATGAATGAAGGCGGAGACATGCAAAAAATACTAAAACATTAGATGCAAATATACAAATAAACACTTTCAACAAATTAATAAATACTATAATAGTTTATCAATGAAACTAAAATAGCACTGCATGGCTTTTAGATTTCCTTCAGATTGTTTTGATTAGAATTAACCAGGCTTTGAGCCACATCTAGAGAGCACATCACAGAGATTTCAGTTTAGTATAGATTTGAGACCAGTATGAAAACACAGTGAATATTTTAGAATTGTGACAGCTAGGTTTGCAACACTTACATGTTCTTCAGAAAAGCATGCATCTCCTTTTGCTGTGAGCTTGTGTTTCAAGGACATGCTTGAGTTATGCAAATCCATTGTCAATCAAACATGTCACTAGCATTTAATCTTAGGACCCAGCGGGACTGGACTGCATCCAGAAACCATTATGAGCTCGTGCCTGGAATCAAGACGTCCACCAATCCAGGCCGAATGTTCTGAAATGCAGAGTGTGGAGAAAAGGGCGGTAGTAATGTGCACTGAGGGCGAATGATTTGGCCCCCAGATGAACTCTGTTTGTACTCACAGAGCTTTATTAACATCTGAGAAGCTTTCATTCCCTCTACAGAATAAAATATGACTGGCCTGTCAGAGCTGAGGTCAAATAACCGACCTAAAACAAATCATTTCTGAGGCATCACCTTAAAACTGGTTGAAAATTATTTTATAAAAATCAGGTCGGCATTTGATTATCTCTGATTTTTAAGTCTTTCTACTCAACTTTCTACTTTCTACTAGGTATAGTCTATGTGTCTGTGTGTGTGTGTGTTCGGGTAGTTTTATTATTTTATACATGGCAGCATATTTTACCAATATTATACAGAGATAATTTATATACATATATATATCTCATGTATTGAATGACAGCTCTCGAGTTACTGTGTTGAGAGAAATCAGGAGTAAGTGCAGACAATTGTGTGCACAGTGTGAACATGTTACCGTAGTTTCAGACAGAATGTCAGCATGTATTTACTCATCTCACATGCACAAAAACAGGTTCAGAATTCCTTAAAATAAAGAAAACCAGCCAAATGCAAACTCAAAATATTATATAATCCTGCAATAATTAAATGTTAATGAAATGGTATGAAAGGGCTTTTACATTAGTAAAAAGAAGAATTTATATTAAAAACAAAAAGGTAAACCCTGCCCAGATTTAAAAAGTAAATACAAAGTGACGTCACAAATTATTTTCCAAAAAAGTAACCAAGTAAAGTAACTTTCCTCAACACCGTTTGTGTGTGTCTGTGTGTGAATATATATATATATATATATATATATATATATATATATATATATATATATATATATATATATATATATATATATGAAGAGTTTGTTTCCAAAACGTCATAAGCGCCTTTTCTTTTTTTCTTTTTTTTTACATTTAGTTCCTGCCAAAATCCGTATTGTGTCTGGTCAGAATTGAAAAGTAAATTTTTCATGTTATGCCAAGTTTAATTCCACCAAGTTGTTCTGTCGTGTTTTCTCCCTATCGTTACAAACTGCAACAAACGCCAGTCTCCCTTCTCTGCAGAATGCAATACAGCCACTCAACCAATCACAGCACACCATTCCAAGCATTGTAAACCAAAACTTACAAGCTATACAATACCACGTTATAATCGCAGCTGAATTGCCTTTGATTACGAATGTGATATTGCGTAGCTTGTCAGTGACCTACGGCTCTGTGTCTTAAATGCTGCTCCATCTGAAAACGTGTGATGGAGATTTACTACTAATCACAGAACTGGCTTTACTATCGAGATGTGCATTTGTTCGACGTAAGTGTGATATCCATGCGCATGTGCTGTTTATGTGTGTGTGTGCAGTGAGTCATCGTGACAAGAGTGAAAATTTCGAAAGTGTGGGCTCTTGTTACAAAAGTAAGTGACACCAGTGTCAGATGCAATATATGCAATAGTGTTATAGTGAACGAAGGAGGCAACACAAGTAATGCAATGAAACATTTACTAACAAAACACAACATATACTTTATATACTAATTGCAATTTTTGGGTGAACTATTCTTTTAATGTTCATAAAATAAAACACAAAGAGAAAAATAACTCACTGCTCTTGACTGAAGAACATTTAATACAGTTTTTTTCTTTGCACCAAATAGTATCACATTTGTATCAAATTGTAACAGTATCACACAAAACATACCTACAGAGTGCACACATACATTACGTGATGAAGTCTAGTAAGTTAAACTAGTGCACGTTCTAATGTAAGATAGGAGGTAGAACATTTATATTTATATAATTTTTATTTCATATAGTCAATATCACATGAAGAGTGCCATTTTTCCCTCCAAAAGCAAGCATGATTACAAATGTGATATTGATTTTATACAACAGTTAAATAAACAAGTAATTAATATTAAGAGATTATGTTTTAGACACCATATTTCCTGTTTTTGCTATATTTCTCAATAAAAATAAATAAATAAATAATAATAATTTCAAACACAGCCACAGCGCTGTTTTGCGTCTCTGAGTAACAGGACGCTGTTTTGTTCCTGAATGAATCAACCATTTAAAAGATTCAGATCAGTCGTAATGACTCACTTATTAACAGTGTCTTACTGCCTGCCTACTGGCGGTTTTAATTTCACATTTAAGGTATCTTTTTATTATTTTTAATAATTTCAAACATCTCTTTTCAATATTTTTTTGTGTAAAATATCAAAACATTATTCATGCATTCCTAACTGCAGATTAAGGTATCCCATGTGCCTCTGAGATGCATTAATCAGTGTGTAAATGCATGTAAATTACACTTCAAATTCAGCTTCTGTGTTTCCTCAGCATTGCAAAGATAAATTCTGTTGATGATGATACAATTTGCTTGGTAACAACCCAAATGCAAGAATCTGACTTAAAAGATGCCCATAAATCTTGATGGAAATTATTCATTTCTATTACTACTGTGAACTGAACACACAGAACATGAAGAATATAAAAAAAAAAAAAAAAATCATGAGTCAGCTGCCCACTGTAGTCTTTAAGATATCAGCACAATAACACACTCAGCAAAATATCATCTAATTATCAATAAAATCCCAGAATATTTTGGAGATATAATTTTTTTTTATCAATATTGCACACCACTAATTTATGTTATGTAATTTATATAATAATTTATTGATAATAATTGTTATAATTAATATATTCATTTATACTTTTGAATTGAATGTAAAGTTGATCATTTTATAAAACTTTGTTTTTGTGAAAACTTTAACTGTAAATTATGCTTTTTAAAGTAATTTTATAGTACTTTATTTGGTACTATAGACATTTCCCTACACTACTCATATGGTAATAATTTGATGTGTTCAGGTCTTAAGAAAGGTCTTGAAAAGTCTTAAATGAAACCCTGTTTGATGTGTATTTTCAATAGTTTCAACAAGAACAAATTACTTTTATATTGATTCAATGGATTTATTGCATTTGGGGAAAAAACTATCAGTTTTTATAATGAATATTTAAATCAAAATCTGGATTGAATTTTTTAATTTTATTATAGCCCTTAAGATGCTATGTGAACGTTTGAAACAGAAAATAGTGGTTTTCATCATTTTTAGACCTACATTTCCTCTAAAATAAATGTTGATTTTAACATCGTAAGGTTAATATGTTTAAATATTGATTCTGGTCACAGTGGAGGTAAAACTAAAGAGTTTGTAGCATCATAGTGAATATGATGATGAAATGTCTTAATCACTGACACTGTTAGTAAATTAATCTTTGCTCTTTTCAGTGACAGAGAGAAATGTTGGCATTGATTCTGATTCTCAGTTTGTGCCAGGTTTAATCACATTGCTGTGTAATTTATCTATTCATGATAAAAAGGCAGATTTGGCCAAACTATAGAGGACCATGGGGGGTTTGTAAGAATTATTATTATTTATTTTTATCTTTTATTTTTTTTCAGACAGTCATTATTCTTGCACTTCTGTTCGGTGGCACAGAAACGACACGCTTCACCTTTAAAAACAAATGACAGCCTTAGGCACCTTATGGAGAGTATGGAAACCATCATAACATCTTACAACTTGTAATCCACTTTTTTTTCCATCTAATAGAAAGTCATACAGGTTGTGTAAAAAAATCTAAACACATTTCCTTGTGTTTGCATGTCTTTACATGGTATAATTAAAGAGCAGGTCATGTGGTATTTTAAAGTTTACTAATATCGTGTTGGAGTCCCCTACAACAGGTCTAAATGGTTTAAATCTAAGGTCTGAAAACATTGTAATTTTCTCAGAATATACATTTAATATTAGAGTCATTTGCCAATGATTCCAAAATGATTCATTCCTAGCAAGTTTGGAGCAAACCCCTCCCTTCCATAAACCTACTCTGCTCTGATTGGTCGGCAGCCAAGCCTGTTGTGATTGGCACAGAGAGGTGTCCTTGAGCCAGTTAGAGAGCACTACCAGTGACAAAGCACCTTTACATAAAGCAATAATATAGTGCACCAATCCGACTGAACTTTTAATCAGAATGCAGAACAGCTGTATCACAGGAGCAGGTAACCTGCATTAACCCTGTAACTGCCAGTGCAGCTAAATAAATGTTATACGTTATACACTGCAAAAGAGATTTTTTTTTTTTTTTTCTCAAAAACCCATATGACCTGTTCTTTAAGTACTTTTTGTTTGTTCCCATTAAGATTAGTATGGACTAATCTCCTCAATACAACATTAGGGCATTTGCTTAGAAATGAAATAGTTTTTGCAAATATAATCCAGTGTCCCTGGATGCTGATGGAGTGAAAGCAGCATCAGTATGAGGGAGTTACATGTGGTCTTTGACCATTGCATTGATGTTGGATTAACTTTTTAGGAGTAACAACACTTGCAAAGACCTCTGATGGTGCCAATTTTGGAATGACATGCAAAACTGCAAGATATTATCCTTATATTGTAATCACTCACAGGTTGTAATGCTGCTTTACACGTTCTTTGTATCACCTGTATGCATGACCACATACAAGTATTATAATAAAGCAGTTGTTTGAATGCTATATGGATGTTACTTTGATACATTTTCTTTTCTCTTGGACAATATGAAACTACTGATCATGTAAAGAAGACAAACTTTGTTAAATGGCAAATGTAAAAATTGCCTTACAATGGATTTCAACTTAAGATGGCATACTGCAACATAACGTTTTTTTTTCATCATGTGTTCATTTTTATTGGATTTGAGCATTTTATTAAAAACTTCTAGTATAAAATGTATTAGAAATAGATCATCAATAAACTTGCAGTGTGTTCAGGGAACAGCTATAAAGTCTTACAATGGTTCCTCTGAATACTGAAATTTTTTTTTTTTGAATAAATCTTACTCAAACACACACACATTTTTTACATATATTTATTTATTTTTAATTGTAAATAAAGATTATTGAAGTACAGTACGTTTAACAAGAAAATACCATTTCACTTTTACATGTTTAAATCCATGTGCTACTTGCAGTTTGTTTGTGATATTTACTAGCAATTTCTGAGTGAAAATTGTTTGTAAACCAACTTTTTTGTTCAGAGGCTGCTCACTAATGCTGAGCCCACCGTTTCCTACATAATTGAATGGCTATTATTGTGAATGTGGTTTTTTACAGTTTAAAGCGATCTTCTCTGAAAAAATATGTTCCTTGGGGGGAAACCCAAAGAGGAAAATAAGTGCTTTAGTTAATTTTGCACTAGTTTGATTAGAAATTGGGCTGGTTTTCTTTCGCAGGCCTGACGACCCTGGCTGAACAGAAACAGAGCTTTGTCCTTCTCAGTGGGTGAGGGATAGCTTGCCTTATTGATTTGTTTCTCTTGATAGTAAATACAGATTATATGCATTACAATCACAGGACGTCCTGCGGTGGGGCTTCTAATGCCCCTTCATTGGTCAGTGGGTTGTTTTTTTAATCAGGTCACTCATTGATTCTCCTTTGACCTACACATCTGTATCCGTCTGTATGCTTCTGTATGCATGAATCCAGAGAAATGGAACACTTTTATTCTGATGGTTCCTAATCTCTGCTTGTCGTTCAGATGAACACTGCAGTACTTATGTGACATAAATAGTGTGAGCAGTAAATAACCTCATTTATTCATACAGATTGCATCTTTTTAAGCCTGTAATTGGAAGCGATGTAATTAAGAGATTGTGAGGAGTGGATTTTGAAGATGTTTGTGACACATAAAGGACATTGTGCATCAATGTCAGGGTTGAATTGTGAATGCTTTTCTCTTCTCTTTCAGTTCAGCTCCTGAATTTGATTGAGGGCAGAACTGCACTTGTTGCTGTTGAGATTTTAGGGATGCACGTTTTAGGTTCAAACTTGAGCCAAAAATAACAGGCAAGCTGCACTTTTCTCAGTTAAAAATGATTTGTGTGTGTGGTAGAGAAAGAAGGAGCGTGTCATGAGATATCGGAAGTGCTGTGCGTGTTGGTTACCTCATTTACCTCAAGTTTGTCACTGATTCACTGAAAAATAATTGGTTTAGAAATAATATTCACTCAGAAATTGCTAGTAGGCTTCACAATTAATTACAAAGAAATGGCAAGTAAGGCCCTGAACATCAAATTTTGAAGTCTAAAGAGTAAAACAGTATTTTCTTGGTTAATGTCTTTAAAACAAATGAATAAATAAAATAATATATATATATATATATATATATATATATATATATATATATATATATATATATATATATATATATATATATATATATATATATATATATATATATATATATTTGCAAACAAAATTTGTTGTCGCAAATAATACTAAGATTATTAGAATGTTTTTCAAGAAAATGCTGTTTCAGTCTTTCTACTTCAGAAAGTTTCATTGAATGTGTTACTTGCCATTTCTTTGTAATTGTTTGTGACTTGATCTACTTGCAAGTGAAAAGTATTGTGTAGTTAGTAACTGTCAACTAAAACAGCAATATTATTTTATACGTTTATTTATTTTTTAGTGCAGATAATATTATATTTGACATTTGTCTACAAATGCTCTGATTTACCATGATATGTCAGTATATAACATATTAAATGTTATATATGTCACTAATTATTAATTATGTTATGTTTTGTTGGGTTGATGATGGCTGTATGTTTGATAGTTTTGGGAAACATGTCAAATAAGAAAAAAACTATTGATTGAGCCAGTGTTGGCACACACAACACATCCCATAGTAATGGTGGAGTTTGTATTGGCAAACACCAATCTAGTTTGCAAGTCTGTTTACACACAATGTTTGAATCTGTTTGCAGTAACAGTTTAATTGATAAAATTAATCATAATTAACGACTGAATTGCCTATTAACTAATTATACTTAATCTCTGACTCAATTCTGTTCAGTATGTTTCCAATTTGTGTCATCCAAATTCAATTTAAATTCAGTATGTTGTGGAACACAATTCAAATTGCAACTCTTGAATATGAAATGTGGTTTCGTCTCACGTGCTGGACTGCATGTTCTCCTGCTTTGCTGTGACCTGAAACAAGCACTTTGTTCCTGCGAAGTGCAGCTAATGATGCAATTCAAACAAACTGCTCTTTAATTAAGACTCATGACATCTGTAATTGCTTTTAATGGCTATTACCTAAATGTGAGTTGAAATAAAGAGGCTTCTTTCTTCAAAGCTGTTGCACTGCTTTAAAAAACTTCTGGGAAGCATAAAATGTTGAGGCCACTATAAATCATGATTCCTTTCTCTGTAGTAACAGTCCCAAATGAGTTATTTAACACTTTGCATGGGGAAATGTGTTGACCATTTATCCATGTTTCCAGCCTTTCCTTGATTTTGGAGATAATCAGACAAACGCACCAGGAATATGATCATTCCTTGCATGTCTAATGGGCCTTTCAGTTGGCAGTTAATAGGAATTAATGACGAGCTTGACACTGTGATGCAGTCAGGAGAGAGGAAGAGCCAGGGTTTGTCACTAAGCAGAGAGGTCACTTCTTTCTCCAAACGCTAGCACTTTTCTGCAGTAACGGATGGGTCAGTTCAAGGACAGATGATGCATTAGTGATAAGAACTGAACCTTGAAGCACGTGCATGATATGTAATGCTGAGAGATATCGACACAACTTTCACAGAACTATAGGAATATTTCTAAAGCATTTAAAAATCATACATTTTAATTTGATAGTTTATTAATACATAAATTATATCGAAAGTTGTATCTGTTATTATTTAATAGACCTGAGCTAATCAAATAAGCGATCAGCAGGATAAATAAATATAAACCATATTCACATGTTATGCATAAACTAATGGAAATTGTAAAGTGTAACCAAAAAGACTTGTTGAAAAAAATTGTTGTTGGTGTTTAATTCAGTTTGTTAATTTATTTAATTAATTAGATTTATTATTTTAAAAAATAAAAAAATAATTTTCAAAGTGAAATGGCCAATGATAGGTGCTAAAACATCACCATGGCCACATATTTATTGCATTGGTACAATATTATTGGTAAACAATATTATCGCAGCATTTTTATTTCATTGCTTCACGTACGTATTGCGGTGGTTCAGAATCCTTTTTTTTCCTAAAAAGTATGTAAATCTAATGTCTATTTATAAATTTAGTGCACTTTACATAAGGTATTATGTTTTATCTTATATTAAATGTAGTTAAAATTTGAGATTATAATATTTGAGATCAACCAATTTAATGAAATGAAAAACACAATTTTTTGAAACTGTAAATATAACAAAGATTATTGGAGTGCATTTTACAGGAAAATATTTCAGATTGTAAACATATTAAGATTTATGCTATGAAATGTGAAATGTTAGTAATGCAGTTTTGTTTAAGAAGCCAAATAGGTATTATTTCATGTAATTTCTGAGATAAGGGTTAGTTTTTCCAGTAGGTTTCCCAAATTTGTGTTGGTCTTCTACTCATGCTATTGATTGAGGCACTGTTTGGACACACAGCACATAGCATAGTGGTGTGAGTGTTGCACTGACAAACACCACTCAGAAAATATCATAAAAATAGCTTTTGAATCTGTTCCTGACCACATTTGCACTCCAGTTTTAATAGATGTCACTTCCAGTCGAACTCACAATTTAGATCTGGCACAGTTATTCTGACATCTGACCTATTATGAGATGTGACATATCAAAGCCAAACGATATTTCACATTTCATCTACTGAAAAAAAAAAAAAAAAAAACAGAAATTAATTCTAAAAACTGTCAAGATATCAGCAGTATTGGATTGAAATGTGAAAGAGAGGATATGGGTCAGAGCTTGCTGTTAAAAATATTGTGTGACAGATGATGGTCACACACTTTCACCCAACAGGAGGTTCCCTGGCTCTCTGCAGGAAGGCATGATGGGACGCTTGCAGGAAATAACAGGCCAAACGAAGGTTAATAATTGGAGAGCAGGCCTGCTGTTCATGTGATGTGACAAGAGTAGACAATATACCAGAAAAGAGATAGATAGATAGATAGATAGATAGATAGATAGATAGATAGATAGATAGATAGATAGAGTAAATGTTAGGCCATTTTTTTATGTACTGACCCAATAACTAAAGCGCCCAATGTAACCCTGAGAAACAGAGATGAGGAGAATGTTGATATGGAGTTGCATCACTGGAATTTCTGTTGGTCTCATTCAACTTTCAAAATAAAGCACATTCTGTACAACAACAAAGAAAAGCCATTTAAGAAGCAAACCCATTAGCTGGCCTTAACGAAGGTCTAAAGGTTCGGATGGGCTTGTTTTCTTTCTGGGGGATTGCAACTGAACTGAAAGGTTGGGAAAATGTTGTACTAGTTACTTTCACAGCAGTCCCATGATGCCACAGGAGCAGAGACTTGGTCCTAATCAGGTCCCTGCAGAAAACCGCAGCTGTCCGTGGTGACTCCGGCCACAGCTTCAGGAAGAAATGTGTTAGCAGGAATACAATTTGAACCTGTTTTTCAATCTTTGCAATTATTGCAATTTCCGCAATTTTTTTCTTGGTGCATAAAGAAGATCTGTAAAGTTGCAAAGACTAAAAGTTTCAAATCCGAAGAGATATTCTTTATAAAAGTTAAGTCCACACAAACTGATCTTGGATTGCCTGAGGTTAAAAACAAAATTCTAGAAAATTTACATTATGGGTGAACTGTACCTTTAATGCACACTTGAGCTCACTAAACGTTTAACTGTCACCTCAAATTAACTGGTGAGAAGTGATAACAACCTGCAGTAATAAGTTTATTGCATCTTCTCAAACACTTTTGATTTAATTATTGATGCAGAAAATTTTGTAAAAATAACAAATTATTGTAACGAGTGAAACAGATGGACACAAAGATGTTGTTGTGTGCTGTAAAGAGCTGTACAATCAACAGAAACTCCAGGGAAGTCCTTGAAAAAGCGTACAGGCCCCTAAAGAGTTTGAGCAGCACATTTTTCCCCCTGCACTCCAGTGACCACACACTCGCCAGACTAAGATGTTTCACTTTCACACTCCTTATTTAAAAACCACACAGAAGCTGACAAATCATGGCCACGGGGGAGAAAACTAATTCCGCTGCATCTCGACACACTGGAGCAGGCATCTGTTTCTCGCACCTTACAGCTCAGCGGCCTTTACAGAGTCCATGCAACAAATACAATTATCAGCCGGCAATGCCTCGCCGCGAGCTTCGATGCCCAATAATGGGCCTGTGCGGCAAGATTAACTTTGTTTTATGATGCAGAACATGAAGTTATGAGGCCTGATTTTAATGCCTGCAACACTGTAATTATTAAGGAAAGGTAAATCATGAAAGCAATAATGATGACTTCAGTGAAATGCCATTATGGAAGTTCTGTGAGTTAATTCTTTTTGAAGAGAGCACCTTTCACTGCTAATGATTAAAGGGAGGCTGAAGTGCACTGCAGTTCTGCAGCTCACAGAGCAGAATTTGTGCAAAACTTTCACTTACTAAATTAATGTTAAAGTTAATGTTTTACTTGTCAGTTTTACAGTTTATAGTTACGAAGTATCAAGCAATTTCAGATTTCTTTCCCTCCACTATATTTTTTCAGTGCAAATAAATGCTTGATTTAATATTTAATAATATTTTTTAAATTTTATTTGATATTTTATCCAATACAATTAAATACAGACATCTAAGTCTGACTTAACTATCCAATTTATTTCTGTGGACAATGTGCATGAGCATGTTAGAATATGTTAGAATATTAATATTATGAATGAATAAAAAAAGCACAGGTTCTCCATGACAGTAATTTGTAGGTGTTTTGTTTTTGTTGTTGTTGTTTTATTTTATTTATTTATTTATTTATTTTGTTCCCTAATCCAATCCAGGTCAAGTCGTTGATAAAATTTTTATCAAAGAAAGTCTAGTGATGTAACTTTAGATCAACCATCTCTTTTTCTCTGAAGTATGTTTGGAAATTTAGTTGAGCAGGTCCATGAAATCACAGTGTCCTAAATTCAACATGAGGATTTATTTTTGGGAAAACAGAAAATGAGTGGCATGAACCTTATTTTAAGACAACTTTTTGTACTCTTTATTACTTGTATAGTATTATTGAACCAAAGCTTGTATAAAAATGTATAACAACAATTACACAAAAATGTGTTAAAATGTGATGTTTTAAAAAAAGATTTTATGTAATTTTATTTGTTTCATATTTTATAAAATATGTGATGTTTGATTTAGTTTTCTTTTGTAATGATCTGCAGTCTCTTTGTCTGTTCTCAAATTGTTTGAGATGCCGGAGACAAATTAGCAGTTCAGTAAAGTGTCTGAATGTCTATCTATAATCCATCTCAATAACAAAATTGTGTTCTGTCTTATAAGCTTATGCAATTCCAAATATTTCTTATCACAGGCAGAAGAAAAATGACACTCGTTCGAGTCACTCTTCTTAAAGGTCAGTTTCAAATCTGTGACCATGAAAGCTTTTCATAACAAACCCTTAACCAAGACAGCAGTGCTAGAGACTGAAAACACAGTGAGTGCTGTTGGGACATGTCTAATCAGTCCTAGAGCCTCCCTGTAATTACTCTGGGACTGCTGTACCTCATTCCTGTGGCCTTGTTGAAGACTGCAGCCCCCCGTTTGGGGTAGATGGGGAAATGATTTAAAGGGCTTTTTGTGCTCTATGGAGCAAAGCTAAATCAATCCACATTGATGTATCACCAGGGTGTAATTAGCATGAGTCTACAGAGCAAATCCGATAATTTAGTTTGATGTGAGCAGGTGTGCCCCATCTGAACACATGTCGATGAAGAATGGCCTCTACCTCTGAATCTTCACACATTACTACCTCTTTGTGCTAAGACCGTCCCTCATCACACCTTTGCTGGGTTATAAACCCACTCTCTTGGTGCTTAAACGTACCATACTGACCATCTTTATTGACTACAAAGACTTTAGTTTGAAAGGAAATTCAGAGCTTTTTTGCCATGTTCCTTGTTTTCTGCCATAATGCTGATTCCCAATTGGGAAATAGTTTCATTGGGAAATAGTTTCCAAAAGGAAAACAATAGATTTGCGTGTATTAACTCTATAGCATAGGGCTTGGCGGTATGGCCAACACATTTTTATCACTATATATATATATATATATATATATATATATATATATATATATATATATATATATATATATATGCACAGTATTCCCCATTTGCTACAATAATGAAATACATCACAATATTAATTAACACTGAGCAAACAATTTTAACTTATGAATTGCTAACTCATTTAATTAAACGTGAAATTTTAAAGTACACTTAGTCATTTAACAGATGCTTTTATCCAAATAGACTTGATGACAATGTACTGTAAGTAATTAAAATCAACAAAGGAGCAATGATATGCAAGTGATATAACAAGTCTCAGTTAGCTTAACACAGTACGCATAGCATGTTATTATTATTTTTTTTTTTACTATATTCTAAATAAAAAGAAAACATACAATCTAAAAAGAATAGAGCAAGCTAGTGTAATAGGCCTTTTTTTCTTTTGCTTTTGTTAATTGTATGATACTGTACATAAAAGATTACAAAAAGAATAGAGAAGCTGGTGTTAGTTTTGTTTTGTTTTATTACAAGCAGTTCTGAAATAAATAGGGTGCAAGTCTAAAAGGGACATTTTTTAAAGAATATAATTAGAATAGAGAGTGCCAGAGTTAGAAGGTCAAAAAAATACAAATAATGGAAAATGTGTTTTTAGCCGATACTTGAAGGTAGCTAAGGGCTCAGCTGCTCATATTGAGTAAGGAACATTGAGGGAACATTTAATGTAAAAGCCAGTGAAAGTGAATTTGTGCATCTTTAGGATGGCATATTAAAGCAACGTTCACTTGCAGAACACAAGCTTCTAGAGGGCACATAAGTCTGAATTTAGTAATGAATTTAGGTAAAGGTGTGCAGAGCCAGTGGTGGTTTTGTGAAGTATGTTCCGAAAGAAAGGGCCTGATCTTCATGATGCTGAATAAAGCAAATCTGCAGGACCAGACAGTTTTAGAAATGTGGTCTGATAAAGTCAGCTGATCATCAATCATAACTCCAAGTTTTCTGGCTGTTTTTGAAGGAGTTATGTTTGATGTGCCTAACTGGATGGTCAAATGGTGGGTTTGCTGGAACCACAAACAGTTCTGTCTTGGCAAAGTTGAGTTGAAGGTGATGGTCCATCATCCAGCAAGGACTGTCTGTTAGACATGCAGAGATGCGAGCAGCTATCTTCGAAACATCAGGATGGAATGAGAGGTAGAGTTGAGTGTCATCAGCATAGCAGTGATATGAAAAGCCATGTTTCTGAATGAAAGAACCTAGTGATGCCATGTAGACAGAGAAGAAAAGTGGTGCTAGAACTGAACCCTGAGGCACCCCAGTAGTTAGATGTTGTGACTTGGACACCTCACCTAGAAAACAAAAACAAACAAACAAAAAAAGGTAGAAAGTATAAAAAGTAGAGCTCTACTCTTTCTGGGTTGTGTTTTATGATATATGAAATTTATAATTAAATATTTTATCCAATTAAATGAATTATTAAATGTGATATCAGTATTTATCAGAATATTCATTAACTTTTAATGATTAAGGAAATGCTCTCAGTCTCCATATGTTTGTAAGACCTTGAGAATGAACATAACTTTTTGGTTCCAAATTAAATTCATCAGAGTAGCTACCTTTTAATATATATTTTAATAATCCATTTTATATTTTATGGATTCGATGCTTTCTGATTTAATAATTTTAATTAAATGAATAAATAAAACTTTAAAGTTTAATCAGTCTTTCAAAAGCAAAATAAGTGAAACTATAACAATTAATTTACAACAAAACATTGCATTTAAATTTTTTGTCAAGTAAGATGCTGCACAAAATATTTGTATAAATTAAAATATGCATGAAAAATAAAATATGATATTGTTATGATATTCCTTAAAAAGAATACTGTTACTAACACTTTCAGAAGTACATTTTTGTATGCAGTAGTAATATATTTCTCTCATAACTCCTTCAAGTAAAACCTAATTTATATTTTGGCGGTTTGCCGTAAAGATCTTTAAGGAAGTGCCTTTGGGTTTCAGTTTGCATTTAACAGTAGTTTTCTCAAAAGAAATGGTGAAATGACCCCTCAGAACATCACTGGAGATGAAGTTCATGTGTTCATGTGTTCATGTCCTCATTTATTGAAACGCAGATGCTTCATGTGTGTTTGAGTTGCAGTGTTGCCAAGTCCTCAGTTTTCCCGCGGTATTGGCCTACTTTTGCAGAGGGTTGTTATATAGCCCATGGGTTAAATTGCTCCCCCTCTGGCCTCTTTCCGGAGCATTGCGGTGGGTTTTTCTAACCTTGTGGGCTTCTAACAGCTTTCAGAAAACCGTGAAAGCCACAATTGGGCATGGGTTAATTCGACATTGGACTGAATTGAATTGTGCAGACCTGGCAACCTGTTATTGAGACAAAACTGTGTCATTCATTCACACAAAGACATACAGAACATGCAGATGTATTAGAGACATGCATTGACTGGATCCTGTCACATTTATTTCTGCTATATGAAAGGCTGTTAGAATAATTCATATCAAATTAAAATGTCTAGAGCTTATCACTACTGACATACATTTTTATCTCAATACTGTATCAGTTATCGCCCAGCCCTTCTATAGCAGAACAGCAGTGATCACTCACTTTTTTTCCAAGCACTTTGGTATTTTACAGCTGTTGCTGCACTTAATGATAGTCAACTTGAGCAGTAAGCATTCATTTTAGTTGCTAAATCATTTATTTCATATTATTTTTATCTATTTTTTTTGTACCAACAATGAGCAATGTATTTGTATTTGTAAAGAAGCATTACTTGTAAGTGAAAGCATTGACTTTTACACTTTAAAATGCCTCCTCAAGCAATCAAAACAAAGCATTATTTTTGCAGTGAATTATTTATATCACTTGTATTCTGTTTATTTGTAATGCATATTTTGTGATCGCACAGGAAAGCGAGAGACGCCAGGGGAGTGTTGCCGCTGTAGGAGGTGTGCGGCTAAAGCAATGTTCAAGGAGCAACACAGAAACATACTCACATTAGTGCTGTTGCCAGGGAGATTGATAGTCCCCGTAGAAACATGGCTGGCAGTAATCAAGGATGTGATGTTCCCGCATGCTAGAACAACACTGAAATCACAGAGGGCAGAGAAACACAGCATTATGCAGCTACACTGGCACTTTTCTTTGGGTTTGACTCAACTGAGGATGCTGTAGGGACGGTATTTCATTCCTTTACTGCCGGGTGATTCAGATGCTCTTGAACTGGAATGCTCAAACGATTCATAATAACTAGAAATCATTAGGCAGGTTTATTTATTGACACATTTCACGCATAATGGCAATTCAAATTGCTTTTTTTTAGGCAGAATTTGTTTTTTGTTTTTTTTCTCCTGTAAAAATAAATAAATCTAAAATAACATTTTGCTTGAGAGACAAAATACATACAAACCAGTGGTGGACAGTAACGCAGTAGCTTTACTTCGTTACTGTACTTAAGTACATTTTTCAAGTATCTGTACTTTACTGGAGTAGTTTTATTTTGAGTAACTTTTACTTTTACTTCACTACATTCCAAAGCATAAGATCGTACTTTTAACTTCACTACATTTCATAAAACATATCGTTACTCCCTATAATATATCACGTGCTCCGACACGCAGAAGCGGTGTCTGATTCATCATGAACGAACTGAGTCTTTTCAAAATAAACTTTAATCGGATCGCGAATCGCACCAAACGATTCGTTTACGAATTAGAATGATCCGATTGCAGCTGTTCTGGAGTCGACCACTCACTGATTCAAATGAACCGTTTAGTGCGAGTCACCAGAAGTAAGAACCGGGAGATCTTGTGAGCGCGCGTGCGTCTGATGTTGCTAAGTTATTAATGTCGAAATTTAGGATTAATTATTGTAACTGAAAATCATATTTAGGTCAAAATTGTCAGTTGTTTGGGAACTAAATCCGCTGTAAAGAGTGATCTGTTTAAGCCCACTGAAATGCTGACATGCAGACACATCAATCAGCGTCTCTGTGTTTTAGGTTAAAAAATAAAATAAAATAACCTTAAACTAACACAGTTTAAATAAAATAACTCATGCATCCCAAATTTCCCGCTACCGTAATATTAACAGTTTTATTAAAATGCTACCATGACATCTGTTTTTATATTGTGTATTAACAGTAACGTTATACATATGTATATTGTTTGGATTAACTAGACAACGTTAGATGTTTATTCATAACAGTACTGAAAATAAGTAAATATTGTAGCTCATGCTAAATGTCTAACTAACAAGCTTGCTGGTGCTAACTTGAGGTAATTTTTATAAATAATGTCCAAATATTTTTATTCAACCACCTATATATATATATATATATATGTATATAGATTACATCTAGCGACAAAAGAAAGGATGTGATGTTCAGAACATGGTTACTAGTAATTATCAAAGAGGGGAAGAGATGCACCCCGTTTGGCCAGGGGTGTTTTTACACCACAGACAAGGTTTAAGAAGGGAAAAAATCATTATGAAAATATAATTATATTTTCCTTTAAATGTTCTTCCTAACTTCAGGCCTTATTATCATGTCATATATAACTGTGATGTTCTGTAAAACCACAAACTTTAAAACACTTTCACAGATCACAGATTCCAAAATAATATTTGGTAGCACAACTATTAATAGTTCTAATAATAAATCATCATATTTTCATGATTTCTAAAGATCATGTGACACTGAAGACTGGAGGAATGATGCTGAAAATACAGCGCACATCACAGAAATAGATTATATTTTAAAGGATATTAAAATAGAAACCATTATTTTATATATTTTATTTTGAAAATTTAGAATTATTACTGAAATACAACCTTTTTTTGTTCCAAACAGTTCAATGAACAACAATTAATGAAGTACCTGGAGCTGACAATGAAGTAAATGTATAATAATTAGCAAAGATGATTAATTTAGCGCTGTAAACGCGCGTGTGAGGGGCGGAGACGCGCCGCGGAGCGTCAGACGCGCGTGAGGACCAAACACAGCAGAACGGTAGGAAACTTCACTCCTCTTATTACTTCTCTTTTACTATAGCGATTTATTTGTAGACACGTGATCTGAGTCTTTCATAGATTTGTAGAGTTATTAGAGTTATTAGAGAAATTGAGTTATATTTTTTTTTTACATTCCTTGGTCGAAGTTTTCAGATCGGTAATTCGGAGTCTGTTCGCGACTCTGTTGATTCAGATCGGGACTTCGGAGCCTGTTCGCGACTCGGTTGATTCAGATCGGGACTTCGGAGCCTGTTCACGACTCGGTTGATTCAGATCGGCACTTCGGAGCATGTTCGCGACTCGGTTGATTCAGATCGGCACTTCGGAGCATGTTCGCGACTCGGTAGATTCAGATCGGCACTTCGGAGCATGTTCGCGACTCGGTTGATTCAGATCGGCACTTCGGAGCATGTTCGCGACTCGGTTGATTCAGATCGGCACTTCGGAGCCTGTTCGCGACTCGGTTGATTCAGATCGGCACTTCGGAGCCTGTTCGCGACTCGGTTGATTCAGATCGGCACCTCGGAGCCTGTTCGCGACTCGGTTGATTCAGATCGGCACCTCGGAGCCTGTTCGCGACTCGGTTGATTCAGATCGGGACATCGGAGCATGTTTGAGATTTTTTTAAATTCAGACATCGAAGCAGGAAGTGTTTGTCAAACAGTTAATTGGTGATAAATGAATATTTGGACTTGAGGCTTTTTTTTACTTGTCGATTCAGCATGTACATGGACCCACACACAAAGGTGGACACACTCTAGACTTAATCATCAGTAGAGCTCAAAAATTTTCATCCATTGTTATTAAGGACGTTAATAAAGGACGTTATTCAACCACCTATATATATATATATATATATATATATATATATATATATATATATATATATATATATATATATATATATATATATATATATATATATATATATAGATTACATCTGGGGAGAAAAAAAAGGATGTGATGTTCAGAACATGGTAACTACAGTAATTATCAAAGAGGGGAAGAGATGCACCCCGTTTGGCCAGTGGTGTTTTTACACCCCAGACAAGGTTTGAGAAGGAAAAAAATCTTTATGAAAATATAATTATATTTTCCTTAAAATCTTCAGGCCTTATTATCATGTCATATATAACTGTGATGTTCTGTAAAACAACAAACTTTAAAATACTTTGTTCTTACTGGTGAAAATCAGATGGTCATCTCTGTTTTCTCTCAGGTACATCACAGTGTAAGCTTCACAGTTAACATTACTCTCATCAACGTAGTCCATATCAACAACAAAAATATATCTTGACTCCATATAGTGGTTATTTTGGAAAAAATCCCAGGTATTTTGAGCAGTAGGATTATAAAAAAAAATAAAACAAATGTGCTAATATAAAATTAAATTAGCCTATATAAAATTGCAAACATCTATCTTTCAGTACTTTTTTACTTAAGTACATAAAAAATTTAGTACTTTTGTACTTTCACTTGAGTAAAATTGAAAAAGGAGTACTTTTACTTTTATTGGAGTAATATTTTATTATACGTATCTGTACTTTTACTCAAGTACTTGATTTGTGTACTTCGTTCACCACTGATACAAACTGAGATTTGCTTCTGAGAAAATCATGTGAATTAGGTTTTGTTTTCTTACCACACTGGAAAATTGTTGTTCTTACTTTAGGTGTAAAACTATTTCTTTGCATTCTTCTTTTTTATATTCTTCATATTCTTACTTTTTGTATAATTCTTCATATTATTTGTTTTCTTCATTGTTACCTTCCTATTATTTTTTTCTCTTTGTTTTCTTTGCCTACTTCTTAGTATTCTTCTTTTTCATTTTGTTTGTCTTCTTCTTTTTCTTTTTATTCTTTTTCGTAATCTTCATATTCATTGTATTATTTATTGTATTTGCATTCTTCACATTCTTTGTGTTCTTTTTCGTATTTTTCTTCATATTTTTCTTTGTTTTTTTTCATATTCTTAATATTATTTGAATTTCTTATTTGTATTATTTTACAAACATTTGGTTTTCTTTGTTTTTGTATTCTTCATAATCTTTGTTGTATTATTAATATTTTTGTATGCAGTGCAAGAAAAATATGTCTACAATGACATAAAAAGTAAACAAAAACTAAAAGCTTATATATTGTTTATGCAGATTCTTAGTCAAATTTTATAACCTCATATTTTCAAAACTAAATCCAGTGGTTAATAAAATACTTATATTTAAATTTTCTATGTATTACTTCCTAAATGTATCTAAATCTGTCTTATGCAAAATGACTCAAGCTGATGAATGAATGAAGGGGTTTAAAAGGATGTGATAGATTGGATGGGTCTAATTATCCTTGAGCAGATGGCAGCCCTCCAGAGGTCAATAGACTAGAAGGGTCGTTTGATTAGACACATGATGCAGAAATCACTAAATATCCCACAATGTTTAGGAGCCGTGTGGAAAATCAACAAAGCCAATGAGTTCATGAGTGTGTGTGTTTTATGCATGCTTAACATTAATCTTGATCTTCATGGCACACTGTTGATGTATTTTAAAGTTATAGTAACATTTATTGATTTTATGGCATGAACAAGAGCAGAACAGCATTTAAACTATAAGAGAAAAAAACAAAACAAAAAACAAATTCCATATCTGGCTTATTCTGCCAAGCTAACCTGCCCATATTTTATTGCTCAGAGGTTGCTCAAACATAGAGAGCAAAATTTAGTTAATTTAATTAAAAGCTGTATGTACGATTTTGAATGGCTTTAAAATACCATAATTTCTTTTCAGATATTTAAGAAACATGCTAAGTTAACATACTTGTTAGCTTTAAACTATTGTGTAGCTTTAAACTATTGTTTTCAGATTAAAATATGTATTCTATCCAATAATATTGCGTTTCCATTGAAAAAGTTACAATATCTAGTTTGAATCAGGAGAGAAATATGCACACATGATGCACTGCTTACAACAAAAAAATAAATAAATAAATAAATAAATAAATTCCAAAACCGATCTAAAGAAATATGTGGTTGTATTTTGATGTGAGAGAACAACAGTGGATGGACTTTTTTTATTAGAGCGTTATTATGGATTATTAAATCATATTTTGGCCAGAAGAAAAGGTTTAAAGTTAAAACGCCTTAAACAAGAGATTAATTGATGGACTGGAGTGGTGTGGATTACTTGTGGATTACTGTGATGTTTTTATCAGCTGTTTAGGATCTCATTCTGTTGCAGAGGATCCACTGCTACATTTCATCTGTTCAGATAAAGAAGTAAACTCATCTACATCTTGGATGGCCTGAGGATAAATAATTTTCCAGCAAATTTTAAGTGTTGGGAGAACTATTAATTTACAAAAAAAATATATATATATATTATCTAAAATGATCTTGAAAATGAATGTGGTTAGTGTAGCTCACATGAGTTTGTTTGAAGAGCAAGAGGAGAAGCATCTGCAGAGAAGTGTCTGATTGGCCATTTGATATATGTAAAATGTGTTTTCATGGCTTTTGTTTGCATGACAAGAAGCCTGCACTGTCCGTCACCATTTCATTCAATAGATTGTCAGATGTTTCAGATCTTTCACCTTGGCAATTTAATTCTATTGTGTAGAGAATGATGCATATATAAGATTTTTCTTTCTTATGCTTCAACAAAAAACAAAATCATCCACCTGCTGATTTTTAATGGAAAGTTTGAAGAACGATTTCCCCTTCTTTAGTGTTGTGGGTTTATTATTATTATTCTTATATATATATATATATATATATATATATATATATATATATATATATATATATATATATATATATATATATATATATATATATATATTAGTATGCAGACAGACAGCAGCTGCAGTACTATATCTGTTCCTGTATACTGTATATTTGTGTGTATGTTTTCTTTTACTCTGGGCTGGAGTTGTTGTAAATGTAATTGATGATCTGTACAGCACACACATCTCACCTTTAAAGAAAACGGCATTTCCCAGCGTTTGCTTACACCAATCATATTCCGCAATTATCTCCACATTTGAACATGACCACAGTGCACCTGTTTCTCTTGCTCTATGTTTGTACACAGCATGTGAGCGTCTCAGTCCTCACGCTTCATTAGCCTCGGCCGGTGACAGCTTCCTGTGCAAAGCAGAGGGCCGGAAATCAAAGGCGTCACTTTGTTTTAAAAAGTCGTGCGGAGTGGGCTGGGTGTTTGCAAATGTGCTGATTTTGCTGTCATAAAATGGTGATGGATTGGCAACTGTGTAATGGTTATGCACAGACAAATTAATGTGATATTTTACTGCTTTGATAAACACTTTGTGCATTTTATTGATTTACAGTTCAGTCTGTACTAGAGAATTTACTCACTCCCAAATCAAATTTGAAAATTAATTTCAAATGTCCAAAAAATCACTTAAACAGTATCAGAAGACATTTAACATCTAGCATTCTTCATTTGACAGCTTCATCACTACATCTGCCAACTGCTAGTCTTGGAGTTTGTAGGTCAGTGGATAAATGTATTGAGCAGTCAAGTGGTTGTGATAACAACAACATATACTTGTAAACTGAGCTTTTTCCCCCCTATTTATTTATTTTATTGAGCCCACTTAAAATAGACTTTTCAAACTCATTAATAATAATTAATTACATTTATATGTTTTCTGCTTTTTCTAAGCACTCAAAGCACTCATTTTGAGGGTGTATCTCCTCGTCCACCACCAGTGTGCAGCATCCACCTGGATGATGCGACGGCAGCCATAGTGCGCCAGAACACCCACCACACACCAGCTTACTGATGGAGAGGAGACCGAGTGATGAAGCCAATCAGCAGATATACAGGGATTGTTAGGAGGCCATGATGGTCGGAGGCCAGGGGGCGAATTTGACCAGGATGCCGAGGTCACACCTCTAATATTTTCAAAAGACATCCTGGGATTTTTAATGACCACAGAGAGTCAGGACCTCAGTTTGACTTCTTATCTGAAGGATGGGGCTTTTTGACAGGATAATGTCCCCATCACTACACTGGGGCATTAGGACCCCAGCTGGCCTCACTAACACCTCTTCCAGCAGCAACCTAGTTTTTCCCAGGTCTCCCATCCAGGTACTGACCAGGCTCAGCCTTGCTTGGCTTCAGTGGGAAACCAGTCTTGGGCTGCAGGGTGATATGGCTGCTGGCATTAGTCTATTTATGTAAAAATGAATATAAAATGAATTCTTTTATTTTATTTATTTATTTATGTATATTTGCCAGACTAATTTAATAGATAGTATTATATGTATAATGGTTGGATCTAATAAGTTCTAGTATTTTTACCTAAATGCAAGCTATTAAATAATATTTTAATTTGTCTAGGAATATTTTTCACTATCTTCCACTATAATGTCATGAAAATACCTATTTTTTTGTATCATCGAATTTTGTAAGTTGTAATATTTTTCTAAAAAAACAGAATAAAAAGCAATTCATATTTTAGTTTGTCTGTTACTGTTTTTAAATATTTTCTTTTAAAATGTAAAATGTCTCATAACTGTTATGTATTTTATGTATTGTATCATCCAAGTATTTTTTCAAAGCTAGTATTTTTCCCTAAATGCAAACAATTAAAACATATTTTCACACTTGTCTATAATTTTGCAAGCTTTCAGCATGCATTGGAAATTATGCTAAAGTGGTTTTACCTTTATTTTCCTTCACACAGTCTCATTTATTAATTTATAACTTTTTAACATGCCTTATATTTCTTCATATCAAGTTAACATCATATAATCAATATCAAATCAGTCATTGTGACATAAAAGGCATTCCAGTAGCTCCAGGTCATGGTTTGATTCTTAGGGAATGCATGAACTATTAATCTTAAATGCAGTGTAAACCTCTTTAGATCAACAAGTAAATATAGTTGAAGAAAGGCACGCTTGTAGAGTATGTCTCCGCTGTAAGAGCTTTTGCAGTGGTGGTATTCCTTCTCTGCTTCCTGTTGACTATAAGTATCATCCTTTGCTTGTTTATGTTTGTGAGATGTCAGTCCCCCCACAGCAGACCCATCGGACGCAGAATGACAGCAGAAGGGAGAGCCGTTTTGGGGCCCGATGGAGAGGAATACAGTAGAGCAAAGCATTTCACCCAGAACTCCCTCACGGAGCCCTGCACTTTGACAGCCGAGCGCTCATTTTAACCTCGTGCAAACACTCCGCTTATTCTGAATGTATCTTCACGACTGAGGGAGTCTTTCTGACAGCTGGTAAGGGGAGGGAGCGTTAAATGGCTGCCATGGCAGATCCGGTGCTTTCTGAGCAGAACCATATTTTGGCATTTCCTTGTCAGGCATATACAAACACAGATAACACACCTGGACAGAAATTGTGAAGGTTTGTTTGTCCAGAATGAAGTTTGCATGGAATTTACTAACAAAGAAAGGGTCTCTTGACATGACCTTTCGGATCTTACAAAAGCAAACAGCCTTATAAATAGTGTCCTTTTGTTCCTCCTGTACGACCTTCAGATTGAAATGAAAGGAAGCGTCTGCTAGTTGAGAGAATTAAACAGCTATAAAAGCCCAGAAGTCTTGTTTTACAAATATAGTTTTCCTTCTCAGTGCACTGTAAATTACCAAAAATAAATAAATAAATAATAAAAAGTAAATAAATAAATGAAATGAAATAAATATATTCCAAAATATAGAAAAAAAAAAAAAAACACAAAAAAAAAATTTGTTTTTTGCTAAAACATATTTCAAAATATATGTATATAAATATATTTTCTAAACAATTACATGGTGTGGGGATTTTTTAAAATATAAATAATGTTTAAAGGATTTTAAAATATTTTTTGCTCTCCATATATTTCATTTCAAGAAGATAATTTTACATGTGTCATGTTTAAAGTAAAATTTTGTTGAATTTGTTTGAAAGATTACGAAATATCTCTCTCTCTCCCTCTCCCTCTCCCTCTCCCTCTCCTTCTCCCTCTCCCTCTCCTTCTCCCTCTCCTTCTCCCTCTCTCTCTCTCTCTCTCTCTCTCTCTCTCTCTCTCTATATATATATATGTATGTATTATGTATATATAATTGTATGTATTTCTTTTTTAAATATCTTAATTTAAAAAGTATATTTCACTGAGCTTTTAGCCTTTGACAACATGCATTTAGTATATTTACAATAGATTTTGACCAGAAAATATATATTTTGTGGCAAATGGGAAAGGCAGTTTGTTGTTCTATTACCTTCTGAATGACTGGTAGCTTTCCTGTGCTGATTTTACGGGTGGCCAGTGATGCAGCTCAAGCAACAGCCTTATTAGTACAATAAGGTTAATTAATGTGCGTTGCCATTGAGCAAATTCCATTTTCTGTTGTAACCTTGGAGGATTTTTCATGCAGCTCACAAAATGTCCATGTCACACTGATGGCTGATTACCAGAGCTGAATTAGTCAGTGCACAGGTATAATCATAAATCTGATTTGAAATGTTCATAACAAAGAAAAAAAATATATATATATATTTTGACACAATATGTTTCTTTCCATTATTTCCAGATAAAATTTCTGCACGATACAAAACTATGACATTTGTTGATTTGAACAAGCTAGAAGCCTTATTTGCACTTACTTTTTTTCTTGTTTTCTTCAGTGTGGATTCTTCTATCAGCTGAATGAAAGCAGATGCGGCGATCAGCCTGTGTAATGTTTACAGAAGTATGAATGCAGTTGAGGTCATTGGCACACAGTATGTATTGATATACAGATATCACTGTGGAAAACAGTCAGATTTCACTTCATCCTGCATGAATACGGCAGCTTCATTATTCATGACGGTTCAGGCAAGTTTCTCTAAATAATCTGCACTTTCATATTCCGTCTTGTTGATTCAAAACAAATGTTTAAAAAGGCTTGTGATATATCCATTACATTTGGATTTAACAGTTTGACTAACAAGATTTTAGTTCTAGTTGGTCAAATCAAAATATCCTCTTTTACAAACACCCACTTACAGGTTTCTACTATTTAAATCACGTAAGAACTAAACTTCCAAATTAGGTATGTTGTTCCCTAGAACAGATCGAGAGAGAGAGAGAGAGAGAGAGAGAAGATTTTCTTTCTTGATGGGAACAGCTCTGGAGAAATGTAGAAATGTTGTTGCTCAACAGTGGATCCTCTGCAGTGACTGGAGTGGTGTGGATTACTGTGATGTATTTATCAGATGTTTGGACTCTCATTCTGACGGCACCAAACAGTTGATAAATACATCACAGTAATCCACACCACTCCATTTCATCAGTTAATGTCTTGGGAAGTGAAGATCTGCATGCTTTTAAGAAGCAAATCCATCATTGAACTACTTCTGGTCAAAATATGGATTCAGTAATGCATAATAACACTTCCTGTAGTGAAAAGGTCCATTGACTGTTGTCCTCTCACATTCAGATCCACCCACATATTTGTTTAGAACTTATTTTGCACTGGTTTTGCTTGTAAACACTGCTTAATCTGCTCATGTGTATCTCCCGATTCAGACAAGACAACCAGGACTCGTATTTTAGCTTGAATCAGAAGCAGAATGTTTACACATACCAGGAATTTGTTTTCGCGACAGAAGCTTCCGCAGTGCAACAGGACAAAAACACAGCTAATAAAAGAATAAAAAATAGAACAAGTAAGGAATAGCAATATACAAATTGTCAATTGTATGTGCAGGTATATTACAATAGACAGTTTTTTTTTATGTACAGGTATATTGTGTGCAGATTTGAAGTGTAGATGAAGTATGTGTGTTAGATAAATAAGTAGTGTTGTGTGTTATTGTCAAGTGTTCATGAGATACAGACGGTCGAAAGCAATGGTTTTACGCTAAAAACATTATAATGGTATTTTATCAGCTCATCCTGACAGCACCCATTGACTGCAAAAGATCCATTGGATAGCAAGTGACGTAAAGCTCAATTCCTCCAAAATCTGTTCCCCCTGAAGAGACAATCTCATCTACATTTTAGATGGCCTAAGGGGGTAAATACATTTTCTGCAAATCTTCATTTCATGTTGTTTAGTCTAATTTATAGCCTAATGCTGTAAATACCACTGCATGCGACCCGTGAAGATGTGGCTTTGGCACTCGTTTGCATCACAACAGAGATCGGTTGAACGCACAACACAAACACTCTGTTCCACCGAGGCCTGAACCTGCTGTCACCTTATTGTCCTTGATCGTGTGTATCCTCGATAGAGATGGACAGATTCACTCTCCTTCCAGCCTGTTACTGAGTGGCTGATATGTGTGATTGGTGCTTCCCAGCTGTATTTTCTGGAGCCAGATTCAGAATATTACAGATACGAGCTCAAGTGTCCATTATCTCTAATTAGATGGACCGTACAGAGCAGATACAGACAGCCACTTTCAAAATTATGGTGTTGACCCTGATGCACAATGACACTAGGCGGTCATATTCTCTTGAACTGCTTCATAGGGGAGTGGGATGTTTTTTTTATTATTATTATTATTATTAAAGTGGCTTATAAACAGAAATGAACTGTTTATGTAAACCACTGTATACCCTTTAAAGATGCTTTCCCATGTTTAGTTTGCTTGCATTTCCATTATTTGCTTCTAAAAGGGTTTTTATAATGAAGGACTGACAGATAAATAGCTTTTATGTCACAGCTGGACAGTCTTTGTGAATCCAGACCTCCTGATCTGTTGTGCAAGCTGATGTCACAGTGTAGAAAGGTCTCAGTGTTGCTTGGCAATAGTTTTTGTCCTTCCAGACGGATGCATCCTTGTTCGTGTTCACAGCAGTTTGGTTAAACCTACAGTGGCCACAAACATATTTGGACACATTTGAAAATGTTTTAATTCCATAGCATCGGATAATGAAATATGAAACCAAGTGGCATCTGCACAATGGTTCTTGTTCTTGGTCTTCTTCTTCTTGTTTTTCTTCTGGGCAGAACTTATTTTAATTCTCATTAATTGACTGCATGTTGAAAAATCAACTTTATATTTTATGAGAGAAGGGTTTGAATAATCATGAAACACACACACACACACAAACACACACACACACACACACACACACACACACACACACACACACACACACACACACACACATATAAGCTATTTCTAATTATATAACTGAGGAGCAGGTCAGCATATTATTATGATTTCTGAAGGGTCGTGTGACATTAAAGACTGGACGAATGATGCTGAAAATTTTGCTCTGATTACAGCAAAAAATTACATTTTAAAATAGATTTTTATACAGTAGTAAGCAGGTATGTTAAACTATAAGAAATAAATGAAGCCTTTGTGAGAAAAAGAGACTTCTTTCAAAACACAAACAAACAAATAAATAAATAAATACATCTTTATGGTTTACAGAATTGCATATAGTTACATATGAATAAAATGCACTGATAAACCATTTATAATAAGATCAGAAGCATGTAAAATACTTAATAGATTATTGAAAGTAAAGGGATTGTTTGATTTCATGTTGACTTTGATTTTTATTTGTAATTTGGAACATGAAATAGCCTTCTTGTTTTTGTGAAAATGTAAGGTTAAAATATGATTTGAGAACCACTTGATATACAGCAAAAAATAAAAATAAATTAATAAATAATAATAATAATAAATAAATAAATAAATAACTATGTAAGCATGTAATACTTAATTATATAGCCTATGTGTATGTATAGACCATACCTTCAAGTAATTAAGTCAGAACATATGCAATAATATTAATGAATGAGTTTAAAAGAAGCAGTGCAGAATAAATGGTATAAGGACCTTTAAACCTTACATTTACGCCTCTAAGGCATAATGAATCATGCGTAGCCCTATAAATGCAATTACTGCATGTTAATATTTTATGCCGTCATATCAAAGAGGCGCTCAAGAATACTTAGTCTCGCTATTTACGGGTAAATGCTGTGAATGGGCGATGCATGTAGTCTTTTCCCACCAGAAGAGGGCAATCCGATGCATAGCACTTGCAAAAGAAGGTTAAGGAATGACTGCGCCAGTGCTGAGTGCAATCACACTCGCACACTCCTCTTAAAACCTTCTTCTGTTTTTGACAGATATTCGGCGAAAGAAAAGCGCCATGAATGTGGCTTACAGCAGCAGCTCTGAGCTCCTGTGAGATCAGCAGATATCTGGAATACATCACTCATCCTGCGCACAGCTACGCTTTTTACAGGTCATAAGAAAAATGTTTGCATCCCTCGCTTGGCTTTCTTCATAGCTGCGCAACTTGGCGGGCATCCGATGGTGCGCTTTTGCGCAAATCTCTCCAAACTTTCCAACCAAGTGGAGGATATTTTGAGGCGAAGGATATAGCTGATACACACGCGTGCTCTCTGGAAATGTTCTTTTAAGGACCTTTTGGGTAAATACACCCTTAACGTTTGTCTTTTACGCTGGAAAGAGCGTTAAGGGTTCCTGCGTTCTTCACCTGGACATGTTGCGCAGCGGCGCAGCTGCGGGATTGAAATAACGCTGCCGTTGCCGGAGTTTTCCGAACCTCGCCAACATCTCGGGCATCGCATCTTTGGGCAGGTGCTCCTTTCTGAGTGTGTTTGAAGACGGTGCCATGCGGAATCTGGAACCGCGCATCGAAAGGCTTTAAAACCTATTGGAAACGCGACATTTACGCAGAGATGGGTATGTTTTCGTTGATTTGAACGAGTCGAAATGAATCCGTATTGTCTGTTGGCTCTTACAGATAGGATATGAGGTTTATCGAAACCCTAAAATCGTCTCTTAAAATAGAATTGCTATGGGATGTATAAGTGCGTTGCATGTGTCAAATGAATGAAGCATATTTGAGTCAGTTCTCCATAGCGTCCAACTTTCATCACGCATACCTGCATACATCATATTGAACAGAATGCATTGCCTTATTTAGATTTTGCACGAGTGTTGTGTGATCAACAGGCTGTCTTTCTATCTGATGTTTTGCTGTCCTGATTGGAATCTCTGGTGCTCCTAGATTTGTCCAACTCAACATCTGTTGGAGAGAATCTGTGCTGCCTCATATGTGTCCGTGCAGATTTAATTTGAGGAATTCTAGGGATTTACACTGCTTTTTCAGGCTTCACATAGCACCCAAATAGCAATGCATTTAGTGAAGGACATGTAAAACCTGCAGTTATCAAGAATGCTGTGTCAGTCCTTGCATCCTTCAAGAAATAAATAAATAAATAACATTTGATTGCTTTAGAGCAAATTATGCTGTCATAGTGGAAAGCTGTGATTTACTATTTGATTTAATGCAGTCGTTTATTTAGCTTGGAGTGCAGAGGTCTTGTTTTAACTGTTGCTTTTTTTTTTTTTTTGGTCCCTTTTTCTGTTGCAATTTGAGGATTGAGGGAATATTGTCCCATGGATGCATTTAAAATCATTCTGTAATTATTGAGAGCACAGATAGTTGTCCCCATCATAAATAATCATAATCAGATAATAAATAACACCCCGCCCCCTTTCCTTTTCCAGGGATCGCCCTGTATAACGTATGGAGAACTCGTTCATTCAAGTATGACTTAATGAAATGGTGCTGGAAGTGTGAATAGATGAAACAAATGTGACTCTTGTGTTCAGAGTATTGTCATCATAATGGCTGGGTGCCGTGGCTGTTTACTGAGCAGATGATGTAGGTGGATGTTGTGCCTCACAGGTGTGCTGTTCACTCGAATCGCTCAGCTCACACTCATTCTGTGATATTAAAATGTATTGCATGACAATTACAGTGAGCACCCCATCCTATTTCCATTATCTTAATGTGCAAAAAAATTAATAAAACATCCTCATTACTGTTATACAGTAATCAAAATCATACTGTGTGCATGCATAGATTTTATTTTTAGTTACATTTCATTACATTACATTTCATCCAAGAATTAAAATAGCACTTTGCTATCTAAATACTAGACATTTTTTATCAGTAATGATGATTCTATCTAGTAGTGGGCTAGTGGTGATAAAAATACAATGAAAAAGGTAATCGATCTCTTTTATCTATTCAATAAATAATGATTACATATTAAACAATTCAGTAATTAATCAAATGTATTTTTATGCTTAAGTTTTTTATTATTTTCTATTTTGTCCTCTAGGTTTTTGGGTGAAATATGGCTTATGCATTTCTTGACAGTGAGATATTTTTATTTAGATTGTATTTTATTTTTTTCATGATCTTTGTTTGAAATATGGTTTATGCATTTCTTGACAGTGTGAAAATCACCTGTTCATTCATTCATTAATTCATTAGTCTGTTCATTTTATTTATTTATTGTGGTCTATTTTTTGCTTGTCATGTGCACTGCAAATGCATTGTGTGGAAGTGAAATGCATGCCATAATATTTACCAGAATGTAACTGTCATGTCAGTAGCATGAAATGTTGCCGTATTTGTCACTCTGTGATGAAGATACCATTGTCCCACTCTGGCACGCTCAAACAAGCTGTAAAGCAATATGATAATAGCACTGCATGAAGAACAACTACTTACTGTCATATTCCTGTTAAGTACCTCAGTGCGAAATTACAGCGCTACAGAATGGATAACAACCAAAGCTAATTCCTCAATCCCCTTCCTCTCATTCTTGCTACCTGTCTCGCGTTACCGCAACACACCGAAAGACGTCTGGACACATCAAGTTTCCCTTATTAAACGTCTAAGAGCTTTTCCAGGTAATAGAGTGGAGAGGCTGTCAAAACAGATAACTGGGGAGAGAGACAGAAAACATGTCAGCCAGTGAGAAATGGACACAGGAAGTAGCCATATCTGTTTCTCAGGTTTTTCTGCTTAAACTGTGAAGACAGATTCTCGGTTATGACCTGTTCCGCCAGGGGAAATTAACATGTGGGCAATGGAAATATCATTAGGTTTGTGACTGTTGCATGTGGGCCCCTTTTTGAATGTGATGGGATTACTTCAGAGCTGTTCAATTTTGTGTCAGATTATCTTTCTTTGAGATTAGCACTGCTGTTTTGGGATTATGCTTTTCCTGCTCACACAGAAACAAATCACAGATGGGATTAGCGCTGAAAAAGTTGGCCACTGTTACAGGGAGCTTTTCCGCAGGGCTCTGGTGATCATGTATGTGCATTAAAGTATGCTTGTAGTTTATTGTAAGCACTCTGCAGTGAAAGAAATTGCACTAGAAGTACATAATCAAGACATGAAAATCAATCCAAATTGTTTTGCAGATATTGCTTTTTCATAGCTCCTTACTGAATTTAATACTTACTGGTTTTAAAAGAACAGTTTTTGTTAGTTGGAAGAACATTTCAATATTCTAAAGAACCTTTTGTGGAATGGAAAATTTCCATGGAAGTTCAAGGTTCTTCATGGAATCATAGATGCCAACAAATAATCTTTATTTTTAAGAGTGTGAAATGCTAGGTAATGTCATATGAGAAAGGAAAATCAAAACGAGATCACTGTTGTATCTCAATAATTTCACTTAGACAGAGATGACATTAATTGGAAAGCAACTGAAGACACTTTTGATGAAAGCTCATGATGATCTCAGATGGGTCTCTATAGACTGCACTATCAAATATAAAGGATCTTTACTGGCATCAGTGGTTCCAAGACCCTTTACCATGCATAGAACATTTCCATTGGACAAAGGGTCATTTAGTAGAAAAGGTCTCTTTAGATTAACACTAAGAATATGGGTGCTCCGATCACGATCGGCCGATCGTTATGCGCATCTCGTCAGTAAAGCCGGTTATCTATCAGCGGTTAATTCCATCAGGTGCGTGATTTCACATAGAGCAGCTGTTACTACACAGAGCCGTTGTTAATCGAGAAGATGCGCAAATCCACTTCATTTTCAGCGTTTATTGGCGCATCTTCTCTTCTCACCCCTAACTAAGAATATAAGTTTTTTTTTTCTTTCTTTCTTTCTTTTTCAAACTGTTCACTCAAAGGTTATTTGGGTATCCAAAATAGTTGTTCTTTGGCATTGATGTAAAACCCAAATTTTTGAAACTTTATTTCTAAGAGTGAAGAACCATTTTGGGTTACCCAAAGAATCTCTCAGTGAATAGCACTCAAAAGAACCATTACTTTCTTATGTGAAAAACATTTTATTAATCTAAATAACTTTTTTCATCTAGAAAGAACCTTTTTTGTCCAATGGAAAGGTTCTATGGACGTTAAAGGTGTAACACCTCTCATGCGTTTCCTCTACACTTCCAAATGGGATCTCAAAAAAAGTCTACCATCCGAAGTCAAATGAAAGTAATCTGTGTATTTTTTTTTAACGCTTTCTCTTAAAATTGATTAGGAGACATAAAACTGGCCCAAACGAGTTAACATTTAGACTTTGCGTTTAGATCGTTAAAATAGGGCCCATAAAATAAATGTCGAAGAATTTCCTTGGAATAATTTCACTGGAAATTCTTGTTTTACTTTTGATCACAGATGTCTTTTATTTTATCTTAAGATGATGAGACACAAAAGAGAAATATGGGAGATTACTGAGGTCTTTTTTTCAGCCAGAGACACTAAAAGTCTCTCTTTGCTCAGCACTCCACCTCTTTGCTGTGGAGGAAAAACAATTGCGATATTAGAGGGATCTCATTTAGATTTTTCTTTCCCATGGGTATCTAGCATCCAGTCGGAGAGATTGCTTTTACCACAAGAAAGGCTTAGCAGAAACTGCGGTTCTGAGAACTGGATGTGGACGTGTTTTAATGTTGGTGGCATGATGAATGAGTTTTGAGATCAAGGGCTGGTTTACACGCACTATTTGACTGCATCTTGGCTGCCGTGCCTTTATCGTGATAAATTGGATGTAGGAAGGTGGGGGAGGCCAAGATGCACTTATGTTATCATGCATATATGCGGAGAAAGAAAAATTAAATGGAGGTTTCCAGGTTGGCTCTTTTTGTACTTAAAGCATGACTCATGAGGGGGACTCCAGCCGCTACGCTGTGAGAGTTAATTAAAACTTTGTGAATTTGCATGCAAACCCTTTTGGGTTGTTCAATTGCTCCTTGTGTCCTTGTGTACCTTTGCATAACTTTGTGTGATCTTGCCCAAGGTGTTCTATGTAGCTAGTGATATTGCAGAGACTAAATTGATTTACCCATCTATCTTTTTCTAATTAGGCTGTTCTGGCCTTCCCAAGTGACATGTGGACAATTTTACCGGCTAGAATGCTTTACATTAGCCTAAAAAGGGTGTTCTAGGTGGTATGTGGGATTTTTCACATGTCAAAACCACATATAGAAATGCCCTGGCAACCACCTACAGTATTTTGGTGTTTTCACAGAGCTGGGTAGTAACTGATTACATGTAATCTGGATTGCTTAATCACATTCCAAAAATTAAGCACTTGTAATCAGTGTTGGGTTAATGCATTACCAGTAACACAAGTTATGTAATCAGATTACTTTTCTCAGTTAGAAAAGCAGTGTATTACTTTTTATTTTACATGAATTTTTTTTTTTTTTTTTTTTTTAAATAAGCAACGCCAGTTACTTTTTCACATTTAATGACTGGCAGCTCTCCTGTCCCATGCATGTCACCTTTATTTTTCAATCACCTTTATTTATATAGTGCTTTAAACAAAATACATTGCGCCAAAGCACTGAACAACATTCATTTGGAAAACAGTGTCTCAATAATGCAAAATGATAGTTAAAGGCAGTTCATCATTGAATTCATTGATGTCATCTCTGTTCAGATGAAATAGTGTCTGTTTTAATTTGCAATCAAGTCAACGATATCGCTGTAGATGAAGTGACCCCAACTAAGCAAGCCAGAGGCGACAGCGGCAAGGAACCGAAACTCCATCGGTGACAGAATGGAGAAAAAAACCTTGGGAGAAACCAGGCTCAGTTGGGGGGCCAGTTCTCCTCTGACCAGACGAAACCAGTAGTTCAATTCCAGGCTGCAGCAAAGTCAGATTGTGCAGAAGAATCATCTGTTTCCTGTGGTCTTGTCCTGGTGCTCCTCTGAGACAAGGTCTTTACAGGGGATCTGTATCTGGGGCTCTAGTTGTCCTGGTCTCCGCTGTCTTTCAGGGCAGTAGAGGTCCTTTCTAGGTGCTGATCCACCATCTGGTCTGGATACGTACTGGATCCGGGTGACTGCAGTGACCCTCTGATCTGGACACAGACTGGATCTGGTGGCCACGGGGACCTCGGAACAAGAGAGAAACAGACAAATATTAGCGTAGATGCCATTCTTCTAATGATGTAGAAAGTACGGTGTTATGTGAAGTGTTCCGGTTCCAGTTTACCTAATTAATGCAGCCTAAAAATCCTTTAACGGATTTGGATATTAAAAGCATATTAGTATGTTATGTGTATGCCAGGTTAAAGAGATGGGTCTTTAATCTAGATTTAAACTGCAAGAGTGTGTCTGCCTCCCGAACAATGTTAGGTAGGTTATTCCAGAGTTTAGGCGCCAAATAGGAAAAGGATCTGCCGCCCGCAGTTGATTTTGATATTCTAGGTATTATCAAATTGCCTGAGTTTTGAGAACGTAGTGGACGTAGAGGAGTATAATGTAAAAGGAGCTCATTCAAATACTGAGGTGCTAAACCATTCAGGGCTTTATAAGTAATAAGCAATATTTTAAAATCTATACGATGTTTGATAGGGAGCCAGTGCAGTGTGGACAGGACCGGGCTAATATGGTCATACTTCCTGGTTCTAGTAAGAACTTGTCACGGTTCGCAGGTTTGCTTGCTCATTTTGTGTGTACTGCACTGATCTGATTGCCTATCAGCGCCAGCTGCGCTGACGAGCAATCAGATCAGTCGCAGGTGTGTCTCGTTTACTAGTCCTATATGTAGGGCTGTGTCAGTCAGGTTCAGTGTCAGATCGTTTGGGTTGCTGTCTGTGTTCTGATCTCTGTTCTGTGCAGTTCTGGTCACGCTCTTGGATTGCTCGGAGATCCAGCTTATATGTCTGCTTGATCTGTGGTCTGCTTATGTTTGAGGATCGTCTCAGCTCATCACATTTCTGGTCTGCCCTGCTTGGAGTCTACACTACAGCTGTTGTGTTCCCTAGGACCTGCTTGGTGCCCGTTGTCTGCAAGCAATTCTGTTTGGTCTACTTACTGTTGAAATAAACCTTATTTCTACTCGCTACTGGATTCTGTCGAGTGATTCCTGACATAACGATCTGACCACGTTATGGATCCAGCGAGTGTAAACGAACTGAGAGAAGCCCTCCACAATAATAATGCACGATTTGATCGACAAGACGAACAGATCATGGCTTCTGGTCGAGCAATACAGGCCTTGGTGGGACAAGTATCGGAGTTAACCAAGCAGTTACAACATCTTAGAGTCGAGCCTGCCCACGTGCCCACTGCGCCCATTCCACCACCCGCTGTTCCCCCCACGGATCATCGCACCTACAATACGGAGCCCCGTCTGCCTCCTCCTGCTGCCTATGCTGGTGAGCCACATCTATGTCGATCATTTTTGACAAAATGCTCTTTGTTTTTTTCTCTTCAGAGCTCATCATTTCCCACTGAGGAATCTAAAGTGGCTTTTGTCATTACCCTTCTATCTGGAAGAGCGGCGCTATGGGGAACCACTGTTTGGGAACAGGGACATGACTGTTTAGAGTCCTTCCAGACTTTCAGCACTGAGCTCAAGAAAGTTTTTGATCGGGCAGTTGCAGGCAGGGAAGCAGCCCGAGTGTTGGCGGATTTACGTCAGGACCACAGATCGGTTACTGACTATTCCATTGAATTCCGGACACTAGCTGCAGAGTGTAAGTGGAACAGCGAGGCGCAGTGGGACATGTTTTTGCACGGGTTGGCCGACCGCATCCAAAATGAGATATACACCCTGGAGCTACCTGCAACTTTGGATGGGTTGATTGATCTAGCTATCCGAGTAGACACAAGGTTACAACGTCGAAGTCTTCTGGTGCAGCGAGGTCGAGTTCCAGATATGGAGGTCCATCCGGTCTTTCCTTCAGGTGATGTGGTTGGTGACTCGTTCAATCCGGAACCCATGCAGGTGGGCAGAGCTCGTCTCTCCAGGGAGGAGAAGGAGCGCAGAAGAGCGCAAGGACTGTGCCTATACTGTGGAGCCGGGGGTCACTTTGCGTCTAAGTGCCCGGTAAAAGCCAACACCCGTCAGTAGAACGGAGGTTACTGACGGGTGGCATATCCTGGGATGAATCCTCTCGTGAAGCGACACTCCTTCCAGTAAGACTGCAGTGGGGCTCCTCTTATCATCGATGTGAGGCTCTGGTGGACTCCGGGGCTGAGGGGAGTTTTATGGACCGTGACCTGGCACTTCGTCTGGGAGTACCTATAATTCCCGTCACTCACCCCATCTCAGTTAATGCCCTGGGTGGACAACTCCTGTCATCGGTCACCCACTCCACCGGACCGGTGAGTCTGATCACGTCGGGTAACCACGTTGAGGAGATTCACTTTCTCCTTATTGACTCCGCATTGGCTCCTGTGGTGTTAGGACACCCTTGGCTCACACTGCACAACCCTCACATAAATTGGCGTCAGAACTCTGTCATGTCTTGGAGTGATAACTGTCATGCATCTTGTTTGGTGTCTGCGTGTTCTTCTGTGTCTTGTTCTGTGTTGCAGGATGAGCAGGTGGATCTGTCTAACGTGCCCGGGGAGTACCTCGACCTGAAGGAGGTGTTCAGTAAGTCCCGAGCTGCTTCTCTTCCTCCGCACCGTCCTTATGACTGTGCTATAGACTTATTGCCAGGTACGTCTCCGCCTAAGGGCAGATTATACTCTCTTTCCACTCCGGAGAGGGAGGCCATGGAGAAATATATTTCTGATTCTCTGGCAGCCAAACTCATCCGTCCTTCCTCTTCTCCTGCAGGGGCGGGATTCTTCTTTGTGGGCAAGAAGGACGGTTCCCTGCGTCCTTGTATTGATTACCGAGGGTTGAACAGCATCACGGTAAAGAATACTTATCCTTTGCCGCTGATGTCTTCAGCTTTCGAGAGGCTGCAGGGTGCTTCTTGGTTCACCAAGTTAGATCTACGTAACGCCTATCATTTGGTCCGCATCAGGAAGGGGGATGAGTGGAAAACCGCATTTAATACCCCCAGGGGGCACTTTGAATACTTGGTTATGCCTTTCGGTCTTTCCAACTCCCCCGCGGTTTTCCAGGCACTCGTTAACGATGTGCTGAGAGACATGGTTGATCAGTTCATATATGTTTACCTGGATGACATATTGATATTTTCTTCGTCTCTCCAGGAACACGTTCAGCACGTCAGACGAGTGCTTCAGAGGCTGTTGGAGAATGGACTTTTTGTCAAGGCGGAGAAATGCGCTTTTCATGCACAGTCTGTTCCTTTCTTAGGATATATCGTGTCGTCTGAGGGGGTGCGCATGGATCCCGACAAGATTCAGGCAGTGGTTAATTGGCCAACTCCAGATTCCCGCAAGGCCCTGCAGAGGTTTCTGGGCTTTGCCAATTTTTACCGGCGTTTTATTCGCAACTATAGCCAACTAGCCGCGCCTCTAACAGCCTTGACCTCCACCATGACGACTTTCAGGTGGTCTAGTGCAGCTGATGTTGCATTCTCTAAACTCAAGAACTGCTTTGTTTCAGCCCCCATTCTCGTTGCTCCTGATCCCTCTCGTCAGTTTGTGGTGGAGGTCGATGCGTCAGAGGTGGGGGTAGGTGCGGTTCTCTCCCAGCGCTCCTCTATGGACGGCAAGGTTCATCCGTGCGCTTATTATTCTCATCGTTTGTCTTCCGCTGAACGTAATTACGACATTGGTAATAGAGAGTTGTTGGCAGTCAAGTTAGCCTTGGAGGAATGGCGTCATTGGTTGGAGGGTTCGGGGGTACCTTTCATTGTTTGGACCGACCACAAGAACCTTGAATACATCAGATCCGCCAAACGACTTAACTCTAGGCAGGCTCGGTGGGCACTTTTTTTCGGTCGGTTCGATTTTTCCATTTCCTATCGTCCAGGTTCCAAGAACATCAAACCTGATGCTTTGTCCCGTATTTTTGACCAATCTGAACGCCCGGTTTCTCCCGAGTCCATCGTTCCACATAATTGTGTGGTTTCAATGTTGACCTGGGAGATCGAGTCGAAGGTCCGCATGGCCTTAGATGGGGTAGTGCCTCCGCCCGGATGTCCACCGGGTCGTTTATTTGTGCCAGAGAAATTGAGGTCCAACGTCATTCGGTGGGGTCATTGTTCCAAGCTGGCGTGTCATCCAGGAGTAAATCGCACCATTTTTCTCATTAAGCAACGGTTCTGGTGGCAAACTATGGCTCGTGACACTCGTCGTTTTGTATTGGCCTGCTCGGTCTGTGCTAGTTGTAAGTCTTCCACTCGCCCTCCTGCTGGGCTCCTTCAACCGTTGTCAGTTCCTTCGAGACCCTGGTCACATATTGCGCTAGATTTCGTTACAGGTCTCCCTGCCTCACAGGGTAACACAGTGGTTTTAACTGTGGTGGACAGGTTCTCGAAGGCTGCGCATTTTATCCCTCTGCCCAAATTACCATCAGCCAGAGAGACAGCAGTTGCTGTCATAGACCACGTGTTTCGTATCCATGGCCTCCCGACAGACGTGGTCTCTGACAGGGGTCCCCAGTTTATATCCAAATTTTGGAGAGAGTTTTGTCGGTTGCTGGGGGCGAATGTCAGTCTTTCTTCTGGGTTTCATCCCCAGAGCAATGGTCAGACGGAGCGGGCTAACCAAGATTTGGAACGAGGGTTACGATGTTTAGCGTCACAGAATCCGTCCTCTTGGAGTCAGCATATCTCATGGGTTGAGTATGCGCATAACTCATTACCAGTGTCGTCCACGGGCCTTTCTCCGTTTGAGTGTAGTTTAGGGTACCAGCCACCAATTTTTCCTAGTCTGGCATCTGAAGTCGCGGTCCCCTCTGCTCACGAATTCGTCCAGGGGTGCAGAGACATCTGGAGAACGGCCAGGGAGACCCTTCTCCAGGTGGGTTTGCGCACTAAGGTCCAGGCCGATCGCCACCGGTCGAAACCTCCCGTCTACGTCGCTGGTCAAAAAGTGTGGCTTTCATCTGCTGATATTCCTCTCCGCTCCGTTTGTAGAAAATTAGCTCCTAAATTCATCGGCCCGTTTACCATCACCAAAATTCTTAGTCCGGTGACGGTCCGCCTCAAACTCCCTCCGGCATACCGGAGGATTCACCCCGCCTTCCACGTATCTAAAATCAAGCCCGTTTTTCGTTCAACTATAAATCCGCCTGTCCCGGTTCCCCCACCGCCGCGAATCGTAGATGGGGAACCAGCCTATTCGGTTAATCGTATCCTGGATTCAAGGCGGAGGGGACGTGGATTCCAGTACTTGGTGGACTGGGAGGGTTACGGTCCGGAGGAGAGGAGTTGGGTACCTGCCCGGGACATATTGGATCATTCCCTTATTGATGCTTACAATCGCCAGGTAGGACCCTCTGAGAGCGTCAGGTGACGCTCCTAGGGGGTGGGGTAATGTCACGGTTCGCAGGTTTGCTTGCTCATTTTGTGTGTACTGCACTGATCTGATTGCCTATCAGCGCCAGCTGCGCTGACGAGCAATCAGATCAGTCGCAGGTGTGTCTCGTTTACTAGTCCTATATGTAGGGCTGTGTCAGTCAGGTTCAGTGTCAGATCGTTTGGGTTGCTGTCTGTGTTCTGATCTCTGTTCTGTGCAGTTCTGGTCACGCTCTTGGATTGCTCGGAGATCCAGCTTATATGTCTGCTTGATCTGTGGTCTGCTTATGTTTGAGGATCGTCTCAGCTCATCACATTTCTGGTCTGCCCTGCTTGGAGTCTACACTACAGCTGTTGTGTTCCCTAGGACCTGCTTGGTGCCCGTTGTCTGCAAGCAATTCTGTTTGGTCTACTTACTGTTGAAATAAACCTTATTTCTACTCGCTACTGGATTCTGTCGAGTGATTCCTGACAGAACTCTTGCTGCTGCATTTTGGACTAGCTGTAGTTTGTTTACCAAGCGTGCAGAACAACCACCCAATAAAGCATTACAGTAGTCTAACCTTGAAGTCATAAATGCATGGATTAACATTTCTGCATTTGACATTGAGAGCATAGGCCGTAATTTAGATATATTTTTGAGATGGAAAAATGCAGTTTTACAAATGCTAGAAACGTGGCTTTCTAAGGAAAGATTGCGATCAAGTAGCACACCTAGGTTCCTAACTGATGACGAAGAATTGACAGAGCAACCATCAAGTCTTAGACAGTGTTCTAGGTTATTACAAGTAGAGTTTTTAGGCCCTATGATTAACACCTCTGTTTTTTCTGAATTTAGCAGTAAGAAATTACTCGTCATCCAATTTTTTATATCGACTATGCATTCCATTAGTTTTTCAAATTGGTGTGTTTCACCGGGCTGCGAGGAAATATAGAGCTGCGTATCATCAGCATAACAGTGAAAGCTAACACCATGTTTCCTGATGATATCTCCCAAGGGTAACATATAAAGCGTGAAGAGTAGCGGCCCTAGAACTGAGCCTTGAGGTACTCCATACTGCACTTGTGATCGATATGATACATCTTCATTCACTGCTACGAACTGATGGCGGTCATATAAGTACGATTTAAACCATGCTAATGCACTTCCACTGATGCCAACAAAGTGTTCAAGTCTATGCAAAAGAATGTTGTGGTCAATTGTGTCAAACGCAGCACTAAGATCCAATAAAACTAATAGAGAGATACACCCACGATCAGATGATAAGAGAAGATCATTTGTAACTCTAAGGAGAGCAGTTTCAGTACTATGATACGGTCTAAATCCTGACTGGAAATCCTCACATATACCATTTTTCTCTAAGAAGGAATATAATTGTGAGGATACCACCTTTTCTAGTATCTTGGACAGAAAAGGGAGATTCGAGATTGGTCTATAATTAACTAGTTCTCTGGGGTCAAGTTGTGGCTTTTTTATGAGAGGCTTAATAACAGCCAGTTTGAAGGTTTTGGGGACATGTCCTAATAACAATGAGGAATTAATAATAGTCAGAAGAGGACCTATGACTTCTGGAAGCACCTCTTTTAAGAGCTTAGATGGTATAGGGTCTAACATACATGTTGTAAGTTTAGATGATTTAACAAGTTTATACAATTCTTCCTCTCCTATAGTAGAGAATGAGTGGAACTGTTCCTCAGGGGGTCTATAGTGCACTGTCTGATGCGAAACTGTAGCTGACGGCTGAATGGTTGCAATTTTATCTCTAATAGTATCGATTTTAGAAGTAAAGTAGTTCATAAAGTCATTACTGCTGTGGTGTTGGGAAATGTCAACACTTGTTGAGGCTTTATTTTTCGTTAATTTAGCCACTGTATTGAATAAATACCTGGGGTTATGTTTGTTTTCTTCTAAAAGAGAAGAAAAGTAATCAGATCTAGCAGTTTTTAATGCTTTTCGGTAGGATATGCTGCTTTCCCGCCAAGCAATACGAAATACCTCTAGTTTTGTTTTCCTCCAGCTGCGCTCCATTTTTCGGGCTGCTCTCTTTAGGGTGCGAGTATGCTCATTATACCATGGTGTCAAACTGTTTTCCTTAACCTTTCTTAACTGTAAAGGAGCAACTGTATTTAAAGTGCTAGAAAAGAGAGAGTCAATAGTTTCTGTTACATCATCAAGTTGTTCTGAGGTTTTGGATATGCTAAGGAATTCGGATACATCAGGAAGATAACTTAAAAAGCTGTCTTTTGTGGTAGAAGTGATGGTTCTTCGATACTTGTAACAAGAAGTAGAATTTACAATTTTGGCTATATGAAGTTTACACAGAACTAAATAATGATCTGAGATATCATCACTTGGCTGAATAATTTCAACACTATCAACATCAATTCCATGTGACAGTATTAAATCTAGAGTATGATTTCGACAATGAGTAGGTCCTGAAACGTGTTGTCTAACACCAATAGAGTTCAGAATGTCTATAAATGCTGATCCCAATACATCTTTTTCATTATCGACATGGATATTAAAATCACCAACTATTAAGACTTTATCTGCAGCCAGAACTAACTCGGATGTAAAATCACCAAACTCTTTAATAAAGTCTGTATGGTGCCCTGGTGGCCTGTATACGCATGTTTGAGAGAAATCAGGAGAAAGAGCAAAGGTGTTGTGTGCACTGTGAAAACTGTAGTTCTAGACTAAAATTGAACTCCCATTTACTCATCTCACTGGCACAGAAACAGATTGAATATTCCTCAAAATAAAAAAAATAAAAAAATGCAAATATCCAATACTTAAATGTCAAATGACACAAATATAAGTTATCTATCTAATTAAATTAAAAACAAACAATGCAAGCCCAGGCCAGATGAGGATGTACAGCAAAAATACCATAAAAAGTATTTACTGTAAAAAACGCAATTTGCACTGCTTGTAATTAGATCATATTGCATATTGCATGATTACATATTATTCACATGGTCACATAGCATGCAAGTAAAGAGGAATAATATTTCATATTTTTATTAAATGTTTTATTTTAATTTAATAAAGTGGGGAGCCCACTTTTTTTGGGGGGGGGGGGTTGTGCGCTTGCGCGTGTCTCAAAAAAGGACTTACAACAGCTACAAGGCACTATTATACATTATCGACACGAGTGCCTCAAAAAAGGACTTACAATGACTTACAAAGATACATAACAGCTACAACTGTATATGCACTATTATACTTTATCGACACAAATTGATAGGTCAAACAGCAAACAAACAGCCACCCACAAAATGTCTATAAATAGGCAGTCTTTGAGTTCACATTAACAAAGGTTAAAGGACAATTTCGCAGCAAAATGAGCCTAAGGAATATGAAGCATTGAGAACTTTTTAAGTGTACTAATAAGAAGATACTTTATAAAGACAGACCGGCCTCTGACGAGCTGTTACCATCTTCATCCAAAGTTGTCTTTTCTTCAGCTTCTTGTGTTGTCACTATGGGCGCGGCGGGAGGTAACAGTGCTTGCAGCAGGTGAATCAGTCGTGCTATTAACGTCACCACTAAACAATTTCTTAATAAAACCAAAATTAATTAAACTGCCTTGTTTTCTTTTTGCCATGGCTATGATGCTATAACTGCAAAATCAATTAAGGACTTTGCACGCGATAAATAGCCTCCAACGTTTATTTTATTTCTACGAATATGTATGACGTACTAACATATGTGGAATTTGCAGCGCAGCGTCCCCACACCTTGATGCTCATTACAAGAATAGCATGTATAGTAATCTTTATTGAAGTAAATTCGGCTTTAATTGCCGTCATGCATGAATGAATAATATTTTTGCTATTTTACTCTTAATAATCCATCATGATCACATTACACAACTGAAATTGCACTTCAAAATATTCACGTTGTTAATATTTTTGAGACCCCCCAAAATTTCACATTTCTCGTTTTCAGGGGAGCCCATGTCTTCTTAAGGGGAGCCGAGCTCCCCCTAGCTCCCCCGTAGTTCGCACTATGCTATGGGGTATATTTGTAGCAATAGCCAAAAATGTATTCTATTGGTCAAAATTATTGATTTTTCTTTTGAGCCAAAAATCATTAGGATACTATATAAAGATCATGTAAATTTCCATCTGTAAACATACTAAAACTTAATTTCTGATTAGTATTATGCATTGTTAAGAATTCATAACTTTAATATTCAGATTTTTTTAGCACCTTCAGATTCCAGATTTTCAAATAGTTGTCTCTCGGCCAAACATTGTCCTATCCTAAGACATACATCACATCAATGCACAGCTAATGTATTCAGTTTTCATGTGTAAATCTCAATTTTGAAAAGTTGACCCTTATAACTAGTTTTGTGGTCCAGGCTCACATATGAGCAATTAATCTTCATTGCCTTACGATGTGAAGTGGGTCTAGAGAAGTGCAAACAGGCTATATTGTACTGTACAAATGAAGCATTATGTTCTCATAGTATGAATTTACAAGCAGCGGTAACATGGACTTTTACTAGGAAAACTTTTACTGTTGAGTATGTTCACTCAGAGACAGGCCTTAAGTTATATAGCTATAAACTTTGACTACTTTTCACTATAACACATTTACTGCAGACTCTTCAGAGGAAGATTAGGGACTGTGTTTTTCTCTCATTATTTTAAATGAATTCAACAGCAATTTGCAATGCCACACTGAACCGATTGTCCTGCAGATAACAGGTTGTTCGGCCAGCCTACGCTCTGTCTTCAAGAATATTAGATTAGCCCGTTTCATTCAATTGACCTACACAAAATGTTTTGATTAGATCTAGATCTGGAGGCTGGCAAACAGTGGTTGGGTTGGATGATTCAAACGCATTGCTGCTCACCATTGTACATTTATACAATTACTTTTATATTTACTGAATAGCTGTAATATGATTAAAGTTTCAGATGGTAAGCCTTTGTGCTGGCCACTCAAGATAAACCAATAATTTTTACTGTTTTTGCTCCAAGAACAGCAGACAAAGGGCTGTTATCAATTTTGGCACACCCTTAGCTCGAGAAAAAAGAAAAAGACTCAACTCTGCCCAAACTGAGGAAGAAGCTAAATCGGATAACAAAGCATAAAGAGACACTGAGCCAGCCAAAGAGGAAATGGAAATTGTCACTGTCCTTCATTGATTGGCAAAGATGTTTTCAATTATTCAAAATATTATGTTTTTCTTTTTTTTTTTTCTTAAAATAGTAATTTTGTCATCTTTTTGTAGTTTATTTGTGGTATGAAACCCATATTTCTACTAGGAAATACAAAAGGAGAAAAACTCTGCAGGTTGCTGTTTTCCATGCAATTACAGTGAATGGAGCTGAAGCTTTCAAGCTTTATAAAGGGCACAAAAGCACTATGAAAAGGTATCACAAAAGTAGTCTGACTCACTGTATTCCGAGTCTTCTGAAGTCATTTGATAGCTTTAAGTAATGAAAAGACCTAGATTTACATCATTATTCACTAATTATCATCTTCTCCAGTGAGCTGTTAACCTCTGCGACTGGCTCACTGAGTCAGTTAGTTGAGCTTGAGAATCATTTGAACCCCAAATTATTGAGATCATTCAGTTTTGAAGTGGATTAATCGATTCATCAGACTCAAAAAATGATTCGCTCATGAACATGGGCGGTGTTAAGTGGGGTGGGCAGACGATTCCAAGAGCCCGAATGTGATTTCTGCCAAGGGGGACCCTACTGCAGATTTTTGTACTGCACAATCAAGCACAATTAATCATAATTTATATTTTTGTAGCCACAGATATTTGATTTACTCTTTTTCATTTAGATAACAAAGCAATCACAAGGACATCTAGGCATCACTCAATGCTCTCCGTTCTCTCTCTCTTCTGTATTGTTGTGATACTTGTGTCTCTGTTTTTTTATCTGTAGCTTGTCTTGCGTTATTCTGTATTCTTCTTTATCCAAAAAATTTCTAAGTTCTTATTTATAGTATCTTTTGATATCATACATGAACCATGAGCTTAAAGAACAGTATTATTTTAAGTCAACAGTCTGGTTTCTCTACCACAGAGACTGTTTATTCGAGCCAGTGTGTAATTATGGTTTTTAAGAAACCTTAAGGGAAATGTATTTTCTTCCTAATTTGAATAAAGTTAGACTTGCCTATTGAGTTCTCCTGGTTGCTTCAAGGTAAAGGTATATATTTGCTTTCATTTTTAATTAAAGTACATGAACTAGGAGAATCAACTGACATCTGCATACTTTAAGAATGCCAAATACTAGTCTAGAGCAACAATTTGCATAGTAATCACATTAATGGGAAATTAAGAGAAGGTAAATAAAATTTAGACTAAAGGCAAAACAAATAAGTTCTTACTTTCCTCCTACATTCAAGATTTTATTCAGTAAACATTGGCTATGTAATTTGATAACATACTTTGTGCAAACTGTGCAGCGGGACTAATTAAGTATCTACTAATCCTTGTAAGTAAGTTATCATCAGTTTTTGACTAAATGCAAAAGACTAGGATTCAGCATTAACCGAATCATGGCTTATTCCATCTTTCTCTTTGTGTTTAATGCAGGATCCCTGGTGAGATCCCGTTGGCTGATGATCCCCTTGCTCGTGCAGGCCTGGCTCTTGGCTTCCCAAGGCAGAGTCCGAGAGAAACCGTGTCCCCGAAGCTGCCGCTGCGATGGCAAAATAGTGTATTGCGAGTCAAATGCCTTCCGTGATGTGCCAAAGAATGTTTCTGTGGGATGCCAGGGCCTCTCTCTGCGGTACAACAGCTTGGTGAACCTCAGGGCTGGTCAATTTGCCAGCCTCAGCCAGTTAGTATGGTTGTACCTGGACCACAACTACATCAATGCAGTGGACAAACAAGCCTTTCAGGGTGTTCGAAGACTAAAGGAGTTGATCCTCAGCTCCAACAAGATCACACATTTGGAAAACAGCACGTTCCATTCAATCCCCAACCTACGCAATCTGGACCTGTCTTACAACAAACTTCAAGTCCTGCAGCCAAACCAGTTCCAGGGCTTGCGGAAACTGTTGAGTCTCCACATCAGATCGAATTCCCTCAAGACGGTTCCCATGCGAGTGTTCCAGGATTGTCGAAACCTAGAGTTTCTTGATTTGGGCTACAATCGACTGCGAAGTCTTACCCGTAACGCATTTGCAGGACTTCTCAAACTGACTGAGTTACACTTGGAGCACAACCAATTCTCAAAGATCAATTTCTCTCATTTCCCAAGGCTGAACAACCTCCGTGCTTTGTATCTGCAGTGGAATCGGATAAAATCTATAACCCAGGGAATTACATGGACCTGGACCTCTTTGCAAAAGCTGGATCTTTCTGGAAATGACCTGCAGGTGTTGGATTCAAGCATCTTCCAGTGTCTCCCTAACTTGCAGACTCTTAATCTGGACTCCAATAAGCTTAGCAACGTGTCTCAAGAGGCCATATCAGCTTGGATATCTCTTACTACCATCAGTCTTGCTGGTAACATTTGGGAATGCAGCCCCAGCTTATGCCCCCTTGTAGCTTGGCTGAGGAGCTTCAAGGGGAACAAGGAGACTACTATGATTTGTGCTGGACCAAAGGAGGTTCAGGGTGAGAAAGTCATTGAGGCTATTGACACACATGGAATCTGTAAGTTGATGCCCACTGCTTACCAGCCGATCTCCTCCACCGTAAGCTCCCCTTCCAAAACTGGACGTTTCCCCCTGCCCACCATGTTCAGGGTGAATGAGAAAATAACACGCAACAACGCTATTGCACCTTCCCCAACGGCTGCATCCCCACTCATCCCTGAGCAGGACTTTGAGCATGTTTCGTTCCACAAGATAATTGCTGGCAGCGTCGCCCTCTTCCTGTCCGTGGCCATGATCTTGCTAGTGATCTATGTCTCTTGGAAGCGTTATCCCAGCAGCATGAAGCAACTGCAGCAGCATTCCATGGTAAGAAAACGCCGGAAAAAGGTGCGGGAGACAGAGCGCACCATCAGCACCCCGCTTCAGGAATATTATGTGGACTACAAACCCACAAACTCTGAGACCATGGACGTACTGGTCAATGGGACAGGACCCTGTACCTACACCATCTCCGGCTCCCGAGAATGTGAGGTATGATCCGTCGCCCTCCTAAAATCCATTACCACTGCGGGGAACAAGAGGTAAATGTCCAGTCGATGTGAGGCAAAAAAAAACTGTGTTGTCTCCCCCATTTTTCCGCTGCTAGCTGTTCCCCTCTAATGGGTAGGAAACATGGGTCAGTGCATGGCAACTTGAGTCATATGTTCTCAGGCTTGTAATCAAAGTTGTTTCCTCCTTTTTCTTCAGGTATAGTAAGATAAAACACCCTCAAGCCCAAAACACCTTGTTATATATCAGACAGCTGCTTGGGGAATTTTTACTCTCTGGTGGCTAAAAGCACAATATTGAGTACTGCTTTTAAAATACACCAACGATTGACTACAAAAAATTGGTGTAGCTTCAAATACTGGGTCAAGTCTCTGTGCATTGCTCCTTTCCTATCCTCTGTGTGTTTTTGCATTAATATCAACATGCAACACCCCAGACAAGTGGCTGTTAAGTCAAATAAATTACAGTGGCCTGCTTGTTTAAAGGAAAGAGACCAAAAAAAGACATTGATGAAATGTGAGAGCTAATATATTGGTCTGGTTCCAAGATAATTTTTTGCCTCATTTTGGATTCATGGTAGCAGTGACCGGATTATTGAGGGGTTGGAGAGATTTCCCTTAATCATGCACTTTGTCAGACAAATCAGCAATTCAGGAAGTAATTAAAGATACACATTGCTGATCCTTGTACATAATCCTGCCACATGGCCACTCTTGGCAATTGCATCCCATAATTTATGTAGTGTCATAGGTTCTCCACATGAAATATGACAAGGCCCAGGCCCAGACATAGAGGAGCTTGAGAAAATAAGCGTAAAGCCTTTTGCCACAAAGCATCTACTCAGGGGAGTCAAAGTACACATACATTACAAATTCAAATTACAAATCTTCCTGGTAGAAATAAATTCAGTGTTCACGGGTCTAATTATGCATGGCTTTCAGCAAAGGCCATCTTGAGTATTGCCTCCATCACATTGACGGAAGTGTTAGAACAAGTGTGAGATCCATAGGGAGTCTAACTTACAGGACAGCCATCGTTTAGTTCTGTTTTGTTTATTTTGGGGATTGTAGGTAAATCCGCATGGCAATTATATTCTCATTGTAAGTAATGAGAAAGCCCAAGGGATGCATTTCAACAGCTTTAAAAATTAGAAAGCTGGTTTGCTTTCAACTTTGCACAGGAAGTAATAACAGAAAGTATTTCCCGTGAAACAAGTTCAGATTAAATAGTTATTAATATAGTTAATATACTAATAAAGTTATTAGTGTTTTGTTTGGAAGTGCTACAGTATGGTGAATGCCTTTGCTTTTCTCACCAGTAAAATCCGCATTTTAAACAAGGTGCTGTGCTTTTCTGCTTGTGTATTGTTGCCGTGTTGATTCCTTTGCTTTCTGGTTTTTCTGTTGTTAGCATCCATCATGTCCTTTGCTCCCTTTGTTGCTCCTGTTGTTGTGTTTTTCTGTCTTTTGACAATTACTAAGTTTTTACTTTTTTTAAGTAACCCTTACGGCTAATGTGTAACACAGTGATATTGGCTAGTACCTTTATGACCTTATGTGAAACGTTTTCCCTGTTGCGAAAGCATATAATTTACAGTATTATGTTTTCTATATAATGGTACAGTAGATTGTTTTTCGGTTGATTTTAATGTACAGCTGCAAGTGAAGTTTAGGCACTAACTATGTTTTTCTAATGCTGTTGTAGCATGCTAAACATCAGAAGAAGAAAAAAGTGAAATGCACTATGAACCTATTATTATCAACACCATCATTTGCAATATCAGCAAAGTGAACTTCCCACCTATTATTTAAAATAAGATCTATAGACCATGATAGACACACAGATGCTTCCTTTTTAGTAAATCTGATTGAATCCTGGTAATTTTATCACATTATAGCTACAGTCTGAGATTCAATATAATTGGGGTGTAAGTTTGTTCCCCCTCAATCTTTAACATTTGGTTGTGTCCTTGTACTATGGGAATATATCTTCAACTACAAGGTTTTATAGTCTGCCTGGCTCTCCATCTCTCTTTTTAATCGTACGGTTGCTCTCCTGCTTGAGTTAGATGAGTCCCTGACAGCTTTTTTTGTTGACAAGGCAGAACCACAGGAAGTCCAGGCAGTGGGCCATTACTGAAGCCTCTTGATGTTGTGAGCAGTCAGGCTGGCCATATTTACAGCGAGAAGGACGGTGATTCTATCTCGGAAAATTGGAAGTGTCAAAGCACAAGATCAGAGACATAAAGCTACGGCTGTCAGAAAGCAATTTTTATTGAACGGTGATAACCTGTGACCTCCTGTGACCACGGTCAATGGCATTGCTCATCCTTACAGATCTGTAGAAGAGAAGAGGTATAGAATAACGTTGCTGTGATAATATATTGTGATTTTGGACCGGACTGTCTCCTACACACACAGTGATGGAAAGGGGATTACAGATGAACACACTTGTTTCATTTTGAAACGGATGCTTGGCACAGTCAGTATTTAGAAATATGAGTTTTCTTGTGTTTTGTAAATTAATGGTTTATATTTCAGTCAGTTTATATGTAGTTTAGCAGAAATGAGCAGCTTGATAGCCCCTGATCACTATATGTTTTGCGATCTCATTTTATGTTCCACTAAAGAAAGAAAGACACTCATACAGAATTGATGCGACATCAGAGTGAGCAAATGATGACAGATTTTCATTTTTGGGTTCAGATTCTTTGCAGAAATGCTGTAAAATTCCTTTGACGTTTTTGGTTTTGGTAATGATGTAAGTTTGACAAGTAACTAACTAGGAGCAGCTTTCACTCTTGGACCAGATCAAAAAAAATGTAAGGATGAAGAAATAGTGTGATTCTACAACTTCCTATCTGTCACTGCAGATGTATTAATGAGCGATTCGTTTGTAATGCCGCTGTGAAGTCCCTGCTTAATCATTGTGACCTTGTTTTGGTGTTTCTCCAGAAGCAGAGCTACTGTAAAAAGCCAGTGGGCTTTGGCAGCATTGTTTCAGCGTATTAAAATGAACAACAGCTTCCCTGAAACTACAAATGTCCTCTTTAGCAGAACAGGGCTCTCCCAGGGCTCTTTGTTGGGTCAGCTCCTTTTGCTCCAAATGGCGAAGGCTTCGTCCTTGACTTCTGGACGGCTTCCCAGTGTTTCTGGCCCAAGCAGTGGTGCTTCACCTTTTCTGCCGCAACTCTCCCGGCAACCCAACCTTTACTCGATGGTTGTTTTATACAAACACAGGGCTGGGACTAGGAGATTAATGCATGTATCTCTTTTTCAAGGACTTTTGCTTTGAATATTCAGTTTGAATGTGATTCTGCAGGGATTTCAGACAAAAAAATACCTCTGTTCCAAGAATTACTTAGCAAACTTATTACCTGGACAGCATTTTTGAACTAAATATATGTGTGTGTGTGTGTGTGTGTGTGTGTGTGTGTGTGTGTGTGCGTGCGTGCGTGCGTGCGTGCGTGCGCGCGCGCGCGCGCGCGTGTGTGTGTGTGTGTGTGTGTGTGTATGTGTGTGTATATATATACATACACACACACACACGGCACGTTTAATATATATCTAAAGATGCTGTTGACTTGAATTTTTTTTTCCAGATGCCGGTAACAACCCAAGCGATCCATACATAAAAAGAAAACAAAACTAATAAGAAATTAAGTTCTGTGTAATAAAATTAAATGGCCCAGGGAAAACAAAAGTATATTGAACACACTTACTGAAATTTATTTATTACTTTGTACAAAAGCCTTTGTTGTTAATGACAGCTTGAAGACGCCTCATATATGGAGAAACTATTCACATGCATTGCTCAGCTGTGTTTTTGGCCCATTCTTCCAAACAAACAGTATTCATATCTTTAAAGGTTCTGGGGACCTCTTCTGTGAACTCTTGATCTGTAGTTCTTTCCATAGATTTTCTATTGCATTCAAGTCAGGCGATTGGCTGGGCCATTCTAGCAGCTTTATTTTCTCTTTCTGAAACCATTTGAGAGTTTCCTTGGCTGTGTGTTTGGGATCATTGTCTTGCTAAAATGTCCACCCTTGTTTCATCTTCATCATCATTATTCATACCCGAAGAGTGCACACTAAAAAGCCCGTTAAACAGTGCCTGATTACTGAACGAAGTAATCTTTTGAGCTAAACCTTTCAAAACACACAAGGTTTATATATAGACTCAGCTGGTTATGTCTAAAATGAAAGTAAACAGTTGAGAGAAAAATAGATGCATGCCTGTATATTAGATGTGTGCAGCTCTTAAAGGGACAGTATTAAACTTGATACCGACTTTCATTAAAGGGATAGTTCACTCTAAAATGTTATTTCTGTCATTCACTCACATATTGTCCCAAACCTGTAGCTTAATTTCTTTCTTGTGCTTAACACAAAAGAAGATATTAGGATATGTTCGCCATATTACCCACCCCTAAATAATTGGGTTGTTACCGACATCTGGTGAAAATTTCATGTCAAGAGGACCTTTAGAAATTTATTTACTGAGAAAAATGGTGACGTGTTCAATTCTTATTTTACCCACTGTGTGTGTGTGTGTGTTTTCTATTTGAATATATATATTTAAATTTAATTTATTCATGTGTGAATTTTTACCATTATTACTCAGTCTTCAGTGTGACGTGATCCTTCAGAAATCATATGATGCTTTTTTATTATTATTATTGATTCTTATTATTATCAATTTTTATAAAAAAGTTGTGTTACTAAAGATTTTTCTGCACAAGATATTTCAACTTAAATTATATTAAACTGACTTTAAAACTGGAGTTGAATCTTGGATTAATTAATCTGATGACTCAAAGTATAGCAATTAATTTATCAATTAAATATTAAATTATCAACATTCTAATACCAAACTCTAGTTTAGCATCCTGTGCATGTGTTGTGCACTGCAATGTTTCAAATCATACATTTATAAGCTTCCAATTGAGTTGGACATCTGCTTGAGTAGGCAGCAGACAGCTGGACAGCTCACAAGGTTTTGGAACAGATCTGATGTGTATTTATAATAAAAGTGGAATTCTCAGGGAAGAGATGACATATATGAATGCATAAAGAGTATGTTCACACATTTGACATCTGGGATGCAGTGCCAAGTGAACATATGTCAGAAACAAAAAGCCCTTTTGGACAATAAGTGAGAGTGATCCTGCTGCACTGGAAAAGTTGGAAGGAAGCATCTAAACAGATGTCTTTAACTTCGCAAACTTTAACAAAACCAGGCCGCAAGGTAACAAAATATAACCTGGAGGCGATGCAGCTTGGGTTGTTAGTGTCTTGTTAAATGAAACATGCCAGTGAAGGATGCTGAAGGCTTTCCTGTGGATTGGAAGAACAAATTGCTAAGAAATCGAAAGCAGAATCATTTAGGCCTTAGTCACTGACCTTGATTGTAAAAGCAGTCATAATGCGTCCACAGGCTGAATGTGCGTGTGTGTGTATATGTGTGTGTGTGTGGATGTTATACTGCAAGTTGGTGTAATGTACAGCAGGCCCTACCAGAATAAATTTTCTCTACAAGAATAGAATAGATCTTATTTTATTTTCAAATTAATTACTATTAATATATCCTTTTTTCAAATTCATTATTTTATTTTATTTTATTTTGTTGTATTTTTTAGAATAGCATACACTGATGAATTGTGCACCTGAATATTTATTATTAAAGTCAGTTTTGCTCTTTATAAGCTCATACAGTAAGCACATATTTTTTATTTTATTTTATTTTATTTCTAGAATAGCATAGATTGATGAATTGCATACAATAAAACCATGAAAGTCAGTTTTGGACGTTAAGTACACTTGAATACACAATAGTATCAGAGTTTCACTTACTTTTCCTTTTCTCTTTCTATAGTTCTATAAAGTAAGGGAACAGAGCGTTTTATAGCACTGACCTGTCAGGTCAGATAAAATAAAAGCCACTGATGGGTGTTTAAAGCCCAAGCTTTAGCGGTGGCTCTCAAGCAATGCCAGACCTCTACTGAATTAATGAATTGATAATGAAATTCAATTATACAGTTCCATTCAGGCAAACGTTCGGGACAAAAGGTATCTTTCAGGAAGTTGTCGTAAGCCTTGACCCCAGATGACTGGAACGCTGTTGTTATTGTCAGAAAGATGGCTGAACCAGGATCAAACGCTTGTGATATTGATTTTAGGTGAGTCCATGAGAGATTTCATCATTCACTTGATTCTGCTGAATTGGTTATATTTCACCAAACTCTACAGATGTGCCTAATGAAATGAAACCCTTCTGTTCTCATTGAGTTTGTTTTCCTCTATTACATAAGTGATTTACATAATTATCTCCTCTGAGTCTCATAATCAAAAAACTTACTTATAGAATATAATGGTATAAAGGCACTTGAGTCACTCTTAAAATTGCCTACATTTTATATCATTAGATAACAAACAGACAAATGTTTTAGGATAATTTCTCTGGAGTACGGCATTATATTTTGATGACTTTTTTCATTAAAACCATTCATAATAAGACCAAAAATGTAAATTACGAATGTAAAAGGAAACCATTTTGCTGACTTCCATTACATTAATGACATGCATACATGATTGTGATGCCATAAAGCGGGATGGAATAGGACGAGAGGATTGCATTTTGAATATTTAATTTAGTACTATATTAACTTCAAAATAGCAAGGAAACCCTGTTTTTTTTTGTTGCATGACACCCTTTAAGGACCCATTAATACACAAGGGATGGGATAAGAAAGTAAATACACCCCTCCCATCACTGTCGCTTCTCTTCTGCAGCTGTCCTGGTTCTGGCAGTGTTTTTGGAGTGTGATAAACAGTGTGAGACACACACACACACACACACACACCATGGCAGACAGTGTAGTGGAGCTGCACCGTTGTCTGTCTGTGCTGTGTTTGCTGGCAGAGAGGCACGCAGCTGTGAGGAGGGCATCGCTTTAGCTTTCATTGTTGCAGTTGAGTGTAAAAGCTTTGTTTTGGCTGGCCACACGGCTCAGGTGCCTTTATTGAGCGTGAGATTGAATCCAGGCTCACAGCTGCACAGGTAAAGCAACTCAAGAGCACCTCCTCTGTAACCGATTAGTTTTTTAGCATGCTTTGATGGAAACTATTTGGGTATACTCTGATTAGAGAATAACTATTTAGCAGTTATCTCTTAACAGGCTTCAAGTGCTGTGTAGAGGATGTCAGTTGAACTAGACATTTGCTTTTGGGAAGGTCTGTTGGCAAGATCTGTTCTCTTTAGTGTGGAATTTGTAAATAATCCAGTTCCAGGAGAGACTGGAAGACAAATCCTGTGTCGTGCAAGATTCAGTCCTTGTATTCGATGTATGATTTAGAATGATAAAAAAAAATGATATATGGATAACACTTTACAATAAAGTTCAATTTATAAACAATTGTATATAGGTATCATGACCAACACTGTAACAGTTATTTTAATGAAAAGTTGTATATAAAAACAAAGATTATAGGAGTATATTTTAACAAAAAATGCTATTTCCTATTTCAAAAGAATACATTTAAATCAGTGTTGCTGTTTCTTTGTCATTTTTTGTGTGAAACTTTCCAAGCAATTTTTGAATATAATTTTTTTAGTATTAAAATGCATTTTTATATTTTGTAATGTTACTTTCTAAATGTACTATTGTTCAATTGTTCCTCTATTTTGTGCCAATGTGCCATTGTTTTTATATATATATATATATATATATATATATATATATGTATATGTCAAAATGTTTTGGTATACCATTTTCATTCAGTAAAATTTAATCCTCAACAATTACTTAAATTGATCAAAAGTGTCAGTAAATACATTTATAATGTTACATAAGGTTTCTATTTCAAAGAAATGCTGTTCTTTTTAATCTGTTTATAGAATATATAAGAATCTGGAAAAAAATTATAATGTTTCATAGAAGACAAGAATGCTGTTAATGCTGTGCATTTTTAGAACTGCACTGTAAAGTGTATCTGAATCTTTAACTAAGCAAATATTTAAATTAATGTCACATTATATAGCCAGAGCTACGAATGGTTAAATTCAACACTTACTTGTTTTCTTATAAGATTGTAAGATATAATTCACAGATACACTTCTACTTTCAAATCAATTATGATCTATATAGTATACTCTATAAAAAACGCTGGGATGTTTTTTCAACCGAAACGCTGGGTTGAGACCGCTGGGTAGTACGTTGGGTTGTTTAATCCAAGTTGGGGTTGAAAATTGGTCTTGATCATAACCCAGCGGTGCTGGGTTGAGAACATGGACATGAAAGAGAGCATGCATGTCACATTCACACCGGACGTTGCTAATGCGAGAAGCCGCCATTTTCTCAGTGTGAAAGAAGTGAGAAGCAAGTGAAAGACATTATGGTAAGTAAAGATTCAAAATGTACAGTTATCATTCATTGTTTATGTTCGGGAGTATTTTGAGGTTTCATGAAAGGCGGAAATAAAAGAGCTTATATTGAAAGAAAAAAGAAAGAAACTGAGGTCTTAACGTCCTCATTTAATGTTACTGAACGGAAGAGGTAACGTTACTTTTAATATAACGTCCGTGTGTGCCTTATGTCATATTTACAAACAATTTTACAATATATCTACACTTTATGAGGTGTTAATACACGGATATGGATGCAGTTTTCTTATTTTTCACGGTTAAACCGTAAGTACATTAGTTTTCTAAAGCAAACGGCGTTGTATAATAAAGACTAGCATAATTATGTTGAGGCTGTTGAAGTGGTAATTGTTAAAAGTAATATTTTGCATGTAATATTTCAGACTTGTTGAGCTTGCGTCTTCATTAAATCCGCGCTGGGGGTTAACTACACATAAACCTGCTTTTGTGAGGAGGAGGTGATTTTCTCAGCTTCTTCTAAAGAGAGGGAAAGATGGGTTTAAGGCAAGAAAACTTCAGAATACGATCAAGTTATCTTTATTTTTCTTTAGGAGACTAAAATAATGTGTGTTTTTGTAGATGTCGAAAGCCAGAAACAAGATAACATAATTTTTTTTAGACTACTGTGAGTTATTATTAGAAAATAAATGTTTCTGCTGTGTCCTGCCTGTTAACTTCACACATTGTGATGCAACAACAGTGTGATTACATGCTCATTTCATTAAAACCACTGATGTCTGTGTTTTTCATTGCAGAACTCAAACCAACTTTGGAGTTGTCTGATTTGGAGAGTCATCATTCTTGGTCTACCCTCTTAAAGGAATAGTTCGCACAAAAATAACTTACTTGCCCTCATGTCATTCCAGACCCATAAGACTTTTGTCTCTCTTTACAATACAAATGAATATATTTTTAATTTTCATTTAATTTCAGTAAATCCACTAAGACAATATTACATGCCCTCACACTATAGTGCTGCCATTATAGCATTCTATAGCGCTGTTGTAGACAGAGACATTAAACAACCACACAAAGTGTTAAAATTATAAAACAGACTATTTACCTATTGGTACAGCTGTAAATACATGTCTATCTGAAAATGGATAGAGTTGAATTAAATGTTTTCTTTTTTCAAATGTGTTTCTCTTTTTAGACCACTGATGAAGAACAGGTGGTAACTGAGATGAATGCTGGTCAGAGAAGAGAACTTCTTTTCCCCTAAACTGATGCAGCAGTGGTTTTAAAGGAGGACGATGAAGGTAATGATGGATGATGAAGATGTCACATGCTGTACTGATGGGGCTTCTTCATGACTACATCAATTATGCTAAAGAGATCATGAAAATTGACAGTGATGCATGATCTGTATTCATGGACTATAAAACAAACTGTAAGTGTATAATTTGTAAAAACAATGTTAAATGCTTGTTCTGTGTTGTTTGGTAGAAATGGAGTTTGCACTCAGTCATTCATACACATGCTCACATTCTTTCACACACACATGCGTCTGTTAAATGTTATAATATCAGTGTTAATGTTCTGATTTATTTGTGTACACCTCACCTCTCCAAGATACTTTAAAGGACCTATCGGCTAGGTAAGACTCAAACCATTGAAGTGTGGTTCCTGAGATGCCTTTTACCAGTAGGGTTGATAGCAGGATCTGGTGGTTAACCGTGTCAAAAGCAGCGGACAGATCAAGCAGAATAAGTCCTGAAGATACTATATTTTTCATAAACATATGCACAGATTATAGATTATAACATATCTTATACAGATTATGTTATAAAAGGTACATCACATTCTGGATCTGGACCTGACTTGTTCTGGTACAAATAAGGTCCTGGTGCACTTCATATAAGACATCTTTCTTGAACTCTCTGGTCAAATGCTCTTTCATGTCATTTTCACTCTTACATCAGCACCGCATTCAGTTCTCTTGCTGAGGTCCACTGGCTTGATTGACAGGAAGGTGATTTCATTTTAATTTAGGGCCCAAACCCCCAGTTGATCCAGTTCTGACCAGAGCGTTAAGTCAAGCGTTAACCGCCTCTCGCCCTACTAACCGCGGCAAGTCTTGACATGTTTCTGCTCGCACTCATTCTCTCCCTGCACAACGTCTAGTCGATTGAATGCATCAGATAGTTTTGAAAGAGAATATGTTTGTGTGATAAATACAACTTGATGACAATATAATTTATTAATGCAGTGATATTCCTATTGAGTAATATTTCATTTTGCTTTCTTAAAGAAACATCTCTCTCAATGACTTCAGAGCTACATGATTATATCATCAACCATCAAACACACATTTATTCCAATGCAGAAACCAGCACAAATGTGATAAAGATGTTTCTCAGCGAAATCATAAATTATTTAACATCTAGGCAGCATGGCAGCCATCAAACAGAATACAACGTGTTGAGTATATCCAAAAGAGTTTTCAGTGAGAAAGTGGAGCGTCTGGACTTTCTTTTAGGAATGCAGCATGGGACCAGTGAACATGAGACCCTAATAATCGTATTTATTCTGGCTAGAATGACTAATATCTCCAAGGTTGTTTTTTTTGTGATCTAATGGCTTACTCCTTCTTAAGGGGCTGTTAAAACCTAATACTTTTTTTTTTTTTTTTGTCCTGTGTGCTTGAAGCAACTCTCACTGGTCTGGCTGTGAAAATGGATGCATTTGTGTTGGTTTCTCCCCTGGAAATGAGACGATTAAAGTTTTAACAGCACTTCATGCATGCGTGACTGTCTGATGGACTGACTTCTCGTCAAAGGTCCCACCTTTCCATTTTCTTCAGCCCACCCGTTCCTGCTCCCACGTCTTCTGACTGTAAAAAACAGCAGGCTGTGGCTCAGAACCGCCGTCGAATGTCAACGAGTGATGAGTCACTTTGCACCCGAGCGCATTTAATGATGCGACCCGAAGCAGGGCAGTCCCTTCTTACTTTTATTCCTTTCTCTGCTTCTCTCAGGTTTTTTTTAGGTGAGTCCTACAAACCTCCCGTTCCCTTTCCTACATTCCTGTCCTTCGTTCCCCTCAGTCAGAGAGAGTGATTCATAGGATTCATGTCTCTGAATTATTTAACTTGTTCAGCTTTTCAAGTTTTTATACACTTTTCTTTAGGAATTTATGTATTTGAGTCAGATTTTGTCACAAATGGGGAAGTAGTAGTTTTTGCTGACCTTAAGTTATCTTCTATCAGAACTTCTCTGGACATATTTTATTTTTATTTTATATTATATATTTATTTTTAAAAGCGTTTGGACAGTATATTATTTATTTAGTCAAAAACATCAAAAAGGACCCTTTTTACTTTTTACAGGAATAGTACCAGTTTCTGCTTACTTTAAAATATTACATCTTTGGACATTATGTTTTGTTCTGTTATGTTACATTTGATTACATTTTTAAAGAGCTTGGCCAGTCCATATAATATCTTCAATATGTCAACAATATTTATTCATTTAATTAGTCAGTAGAACATCCAAATTGACCTTTTTACTTTAAGTAAAAAAGTTTTTTAAGCACCTGGCCTACTTTTCCCAAACCAGTGTTCCTTCTGAGCGCTCGGTGAGTATTTTGCATGCTGTAAATGCCTCACTTGTTTTTAAGTGCTGCCAAGTATTCTGACAAAACAATTCAACGTCTGCTGCACTTCATCTTTGCGCCTCTCCAGAGGTGAGGATACTTCACATGCTCTCATTGTGCTGCTTCTTGGCATGGAGCAGCGACGCGCCGGATATCACGAGTGCCTGGAAGTGGAGACAAGAGGCGAAGCTCTTCATTACAGTCAGTTCTGGCCACCAGTGTTTAAACCACACGGCTCAATCGAGAGCCTGTTGTTCTCTGTGATAAAAAAAATCACAACCACCACATAACCAACACAAACTCTTGAGATTTATTGTAAAATGTTTAGTGTTCGTAATGTGAAGGCCATTATGCTTCACTAATATAATGAATTTTATGAAATATGTTGCATGCTGAGTGGCTGAAGTGGAATTCTATGTCACAGTTTATATTTGTCCACCAATAGCTACTCAATTTCAAGGCATTGATGTTACAAAACCACCACTGGCTCTGCACCCCTTTACCTAAATTCATTTCTTCAGAGCTATGTGCCTCTGGAAGCTTGCATACTACAAGTGAAAATCGCTTTATTGTGCCATCTCAAAGAGGCACAAAATAACTTTCACAGATTTTTACAATAACTGTTCCCTCCTGGTGGAATGGCCCAACTCAATCCGAGCAGCTAAGTCCTTAGCCATCTTCAAGAATCACCTAAAAACACATCTCTTCCATCTTTATTTGACCCTCTAACTCTAGGGGCCCTATAATACACCCCGCGCAATGTGACGCAAGGTGCAGCGCAAGTGTGTTTGCTAGTTTCAGTCTGGCGCGTTCGCATTTTCCCGTCCAGCATCACGTTGTTTAATTAGCAAATGCATTTGCAGTCATTTGTGCACCCATGGGCGTGCTGGTCTAAAAAAGAGGTGTGTTCAGGCGCATTGCTAGCGCAATGCTATTTTAAAGAGCTGAAAATAGACTGCACCATAGTGCCTACATGTCATAATGGATAGTCATCACATGATCGCATGAATTAGGCTATCTCTTCTAAATCTATATCCTCGCACACGAGCAGCTCCGTTTCATCTCGGAGCCGCATTCTGACGCGTTCTGTCTTTGCACTTGCCAATTTTTTTTTTTTTTAAACAAATCAATGATTCAACTTTATACACAGTGCACTTTCAGATTTAAATCTTTGTAGGATGTTTTTATTCACTTGGAGCTGTGTTACACACTTCATGAAAGGTCATTTTCAAAAATCCATAATAGAGGTACTTTAAGGTTACCACTGGGTCTTTCAAAAAAAAAAAAAAAAAAGTATATTTTATATTTATAGTTTATTTATAGTTCAATTCAGTTCAAGTTTATTTGTCTAGTGCTTTTTATGATACAAATCATTGCAAAGCAGCTTATAATTAATAAACAAAAAGATGATGAACACTATTAACAGCAATTATTATATGATGCAATCAAACTTATAGAAAATAAATATAAAATTTGGTAGTATGTTGTTTTAGGGTTAGCATCATCTGAGGAGCTCTGATGGGTTGGCATCATCTCTTCTAAGGTGTTCTGGATCCAGACTGGAGCTTGTGTAAATCCTAGTTGCAGAAACAGAGAAACAAAAAGAGACAAAATTTACTTAGCTGCTTTCCCAACAAAGAAAAAAATAATATTTAACCCAAGCTAAAAAATAATAATGAAAGAGATGAGTCTTTAATCTACCTTTAAACAGTGTCGCTGAACTCCGAACGTTATCAGGAAAGCTATTCCAGAGTTCAGGAGTGAAAAAGCTCTACCTGCTTACATTTGTACATTGAAGTTATGTGGAATGTACTGTCATTAAAAAAAAAAAAAAAATCATTATTGTTTATTTAATTCTAACAAATATGGTCTAACAAAAATTAAAATGCGTATTTATTTATTTATGTTTTTGTGCATTTTTCTAGTCTTGTCAATTGCAATCAGATTAAAAACAGTTGGCAGTATACAGTATGTACTGGACAATATTCATTAAGCATTAGACAAGTATTCCACTCCGAACGCAGCCGGTGACCCTATAAAACACTCGACACAATCAGCGGTGAAAACACACTGAGCATTTATTTGCTCACCGTTTTCAAACACGCTCTAGGAAGATGAAGTCCATTAACTTCCATCCCGTTAGCATTGTATAAATCACACACACACGTACCAAAGAGGACGCCATGCAGGCTATCACACCACAGGCATCTCTTCAGAAGATTTTTTAGGCTTTTGTTCCTCCGTTTGGGGAGGATTCCAAATTTTGGTGACAGGCCGGCTTTAAAGGGACTCTGTCTGGCGGGCTTCTCAGTAAACTGATTCCTCCTGGCAGCTGGGAGAACATCAGTGCCAGCGCAGACAATGGTGCACAGATCATCGAGTGCCGCCGAGGAGATAGCGGGAGCTCGATCAGTTACTGTGGTTACCAGATTCCTTCAGCCAGAGGGTGTATTTAAGAATGAGTGTGTCGGTTCATGAGAGGGACATGTCAGCACTGAGCATTCCTACAGTACATGCCGCCTTATAATTTGTGAGATTTCTTGACAGGCTGCATGATAAATATGAATTTGCTGAAGGAAAACCCTTCGTGTGGAAAGCAGGGCAATGAATAGAATATAAAACAGGAGACTATTTTACATACCTTGAGGCTTATATACTGTATGTTCATATTTAATGCATGAAGCTTTATAAACAGGAGCCCCAAAAAGTATTTGCACTCTTTAAATGTATGCGTGTCAGTGCATTAGAAACAAAATATCAAATCAGCTGGCAACTGCAAACAAACGGTGCCGATGCTTTTCACAAAGCAAACATGTTCATTATAACGTTTGACAGTCTGATTTAAAAATGATTTTTGTTTCTGTTGTCAACACTATAACTGAATTTAATATATAGTTAAATATTATATATAAAAATAAGTGGCTTATTGAAAATAAATACCAGTTGGCTTAATATGTTTGGTCACACTTTATTTTAAGGTCTAATTCTCACTATTAACTAACCATTAACTATGACTTTTGCCTTAATTAACTCCTAATTTGCTGCTTATTAATAGTTTATAAGGTAATTGTTAAGTTTAGGGTATTAGGTAGGATTATGGATGTCATGCATTATATGTACTTTATAAGCACTAATAAACAGCCAATATGTTAATAATAGGCATGCTAATAAGCAACTAGTTATTAGTGAGAATTGTACCCTATACTAAAGTGTTACCTATTTTATTTATATGTATTAAATATATTATTAAAATATAAAAAATGTATATACTTTTTTTATAAATATATACATTTTAAATAAAACATTTTATATTTTTCTATCTATTTTTATTTGGATCCATGTACTTATTTTGGTGTGATAATATTTTGTTTGATTAATTGTGTTTGACATATAGGGGTATGCAGCTTTACATTTTCTCGTCTTTTAATTGTGTGATGCACTTTACAGACCCTTGTGTTTCCCTTTATGTATTTTAAGATACAGTGCAGATGTTAGTCTGTAAAAGTTGTCTCTAGTTTGTTTATGCATCATGGACAGTTTTTAGGGTATGTACAAATTATGCACTGCATTTGCATACTACATTTTGCCACTCTTCCGGGGAGATTCGTTTTAGGTTGTATAAAAATTGCGCACTGTGATTTCTAAACAGTGCTGCATGTACTCAAGTGGACTGAGAAGACTATAGGCTATAGCATCTCCAATGTTAATTTGGCATCATGTGTATCCCATTGAAAGATAGTTTTTTTAGCAATCTGACATTGATTCTCGTGCAATAGATCCATGAAGTTTGCACCATCCATTCTTCCTTTCGCTTTAACAAGATGTCCAGTCCCTACTGATGGAAAGTCGCCCCACAGCAGGATGCTAACAGCTCCATCCTTCACTGTGCGGATGCTGTTTTTCTGTCTGGCAGCACTGCAGTTGCACTGCACATATAGCTTTGAATTTGTGGCTAAAATAAGCTCTATCCTGGTCTCATCTGAGCACAAATCTTTTCCCACAGTGCAGCTTGGTCACTGTTATGCTCTGGGGTAAACTCTAGAGGTGCTTTCACACACTTCTTTTTGAGTAATGGCTTCCTTTTGTGTTCTTCATATAGACAGGTATTATACAGAACTCTGTGTACGGTTGACTGGTCCACCTTCATCTGCTCAGTTTCTGGACTCTGTAGCGCCTTCAAAGTCATCTTTGGCCTCTCAGAAGCTTCTCTCACAAGGCCAGTTTTTCTTTCTTTTTTTTTTTTCGCTCAGTGAGTTTTGAGAGACAACCAAGAATACAGTTGTTTTGATGAAGCAAACACTGGTTGAGAAGCAAACACTTGGATATTTTTGTACCTATTTGTATTTTGCTTTAACTTTTATTTTCTGATAATATGTCAGCTTAGCATCTTCCAGCTGTCCATGAACATAATTAATTTTCTGCAGTTTTTATCTAGCAAGCATGTAGATGAAGTAATTATTAACAAGTTGAGTTCTCGTTAAGACTGTCTTAGATTCTGCAACACAAATGGCACATTTCACTTTTTATTTCTAACATAATCTTGCATTAAAATAAATTTTGAGCTATGATGAGCTATAATGGTTTTTATACTGTACAAACTGTACAAACTGTATATTCTATGGCCCTTGACCAACCCTACACCTAACCCTAACCCTCACAGGAAACTTTGTGCATTTTTACTTTCTCAAAAAACTCATTCTGTATTATTTATAAGCGTTTAGAAAAATGGGGATATGGGTTATGTCCTCATAAGTCATCCTCTCCTTGTAATACCTGTGTCATACCCATGTCATTATACAGAGTTGTGTCCTGATATGTCACAAAAACAAGAGCACACACTCACACACACGCACAGGTGTGTTTAATTTTATCTAAAAAGTTTTTATAAATCCCTTGTTTGCTCTATATGTAAAAGTTTGTAGCGTACCAAAAAATAAATCCTTTAAAATATCAGGGGGGAAATGTTATATGCTACATTAATGTTTTAAATGCTCCTGCAAGGCATTCTGCAATATAAATAAATACTCCACTAACCATAGCATATAAAAGAGGCTTTGGCTAGATTGGAAGTGCTGAGTTTAACTGAGAATATTCTCCGCTGATAACACTTGATTTGAGACCAGGGTGCAAGAAGAAGTGGAACAGGTTGCTACCAAGTGAAAAGTAAAAAGACTTCAAAGTCTTGTGAAAATGATACCCAGAAGTGCTATATCACGGTAAAAGCAATTTAGTAAGGAATAGGACATACTTACAGCCCATCTGCCAGCAGCTGCTGTGTAAATAGAGAGAGCCTCAAACAAGCCTTTGAATTCCTACCCTTTTCTTCCTTCCCGACCATCTAGAGGAACAGTAAGAGCACTTTCTGGAGAAATCTGCTTAAAAATACAAAACGGATGCTAAAGAGAGTGGCAGGTGGCAACAATTTAACTCTTACAAATAAAGGTTCTTCAGTGGTTCATCCGTTTTTGGAGTTTGTCGATTCCATAGATTTAAATTTGGCTTCGCCTGCCAAACGACCAGACGAATGTGAACGCTAACGGCTCTTTCTGGTCATTATAGACCCTACAGCACAATGGAAAATGCAAATGCAAATAGAAGCAATAGAAAAGAGAGTGCAACTAAAGGATGGACCAAAGAAGAAGAATAGATATGTGAGAAAAACCCAGGGATGAGAGACACAGGCTGGTCGATATCACATGTTCGGTAAAACATTCCCTGCACAGATAAATCAAGATCTGAGATTATACAAGAGCAGAGAGCAGAAGCTTTTCATCAATTGCAGATCAGGAGCCGGTATCGATCTCCACGGCTGTGCCGCATGTTTGACGCCGCCTGCATCTCTCGGCATTTGCCTTTCCCGCATGCCGTTCCCCCCATGTGTTAAATAAAAGATTGAAGGAGAGCCGGCTGATTTAAGTCTTTTCTGCCAATGGCATTCAAAGCTGCTGAGCATTTTGCCAATCAGGTTCTGATTAAGGATTGTTTAAGCAGATGCATGTGAGTAGATGTCGTTATTAAAGCGACGCCGCATACATCCATCACATCAGAGATTGAACAATCAGCTTTCACACTGAGCGAAGAAAGGGCCAATTGTCCTTCAGTTTGATTAAATGATCAATGCTTTCAAACATGCAGTGTAAACTGTGTATTTATGCCTGAAGCCGTGACGGTTCAAACTGCCAGTCTTAATTAGGACATAAGTGGACATCTCTGTCCGAAGCACTTTACTTGACACTCAGATCACATTGCACGGCTGTCATGTCAGATTTGTCCACTAGTCAGAGTAGTGACAGTGTAGTCAGGGTCAAGACCGAGTCAATGCACAACATCCTGTCACTATTAGGCAAAACTGCAGTGATGAATGAATAACAGCCCATTTTACATTCAGCTTTGATTGAAACATAATATGTTTATCTATTCGTCTGTCCATCTGTCCATCTGTCCATCTATCTTTATTTTACTTTTTGACAGGAAAAAAATTACACAAGACTCTAATAATCGACTGATTCCATTATAATGGCATATTTTGCAGCATAATGCAACAATATACAAAGGCAATTTAAAAATATTAACACTTGGTGAAATCTATTTTTTTTTTATAGAAACCATTTATATTTTGTGATCTATCAACATTTTTATAGCAGGCATCTGCAAGCAAATGATGCCAACGCTTTCCTCTGGAGAAACATGGTAATCATAACTACATAAGTAATGCTTGATAGTCAGAAAGTGTCCAAGTGATGTTTGTTTTTGTTTTCAACACCATAATCTGTAGTTGTATCATTTAGTCAACAAAACTGTTTTAATGCAATTCTATTCCATTTTGTTTGGACTTTGTCAGACAATATATGAATCTTATATTATTATTTTAATAATAATTTAATAATATTATATTTGTTTTATATAATTATTTATATAATTCATATATTATATTATATTATATTATATATTTTTGTATATTTTTGTATTAATAGTCAAAAATAGTAAAAATTATTGATTTTCTTATTTTCAATTGTTTTTTTTTTTTTATTATTTACTTTTTTTATGTCCAAAATCATTAGGATATTAAGTAAAGATCATGTTTTATGAAGATATTATTTTAAATTATAAATTATTATTAAATTATAAAAAATGTTCCTACCATAAGTATAATTAAACTTAATTTTAGATTTTCTCAATATTTAGATATTTTTTGCACCCTCAGATTCCTTCCATTCTTTCCAGAACCTTCCACTTCCACACACACACACATATATATATATATATATATATATATATATATATATATATATATATATATATATATATATGTATATGTGTGTGTGTGTGTGTGTGCGTGTGCGTGTGTGTGTCTGTGTTTTATTTACATATCTTTTATTTATTTATTTTATTTTTATCTGTGTGTTTGTTCTTGTCTTATGTTGCAAAACAAATTCCTTGTTGCAAATAAACTTGGCAGTAAAGTTCTTTCTGTTTCTGATTTTTGTTATGTTCTGAAAAACATTAATTTGATCTTTTTTTCCATGTTTACCAAAATTTGCACGGATTTCATTAGTAAATTGTTTGGGACTGTGTGTGTGTGTGTGTGTGTGTGTGTGTGTGTGTGTGTGTGTGTGTGTGTGTGTGTGTGTGTTGTGCTGCTATCAGCCAATCAGTGTTGAGCTTTAACATCATCATGCTGCGGCTACAGAGTAATTAGTCATGTGGCACTTTAGTTTATTGTCTCAAAAACAGCATCTAAACTAAAGTGAGTGTGCTAAGATTGCAGAGTTCAGATTGTGTGCTGCCATTAAGATGAATGTTAATTCTAACTCTCCTGGTATTATAGACCTCCTATCTAGTATTAATGTGTTTCAGATTCTAAAATGTGGGTTTGTTTACCATGGTAATGGAAGGTTTTCTATTAGGATTCCTAGAGCGTAATTACTAAATAAAAGAAGAGAGCGAGGGAAGCTACCGCTATAATCTAAATAGAATATTGAACATGCATCAGTCTGTAAGGCCAGAGGAATTTCTATTGTTTTTATGTTTGTGTCTGGCATATTTTAGCCTAATGCACTGCTTCAAATTCCAGTTCTGCAGCAGTAACGGTTTCATTTTCAAACTCGTTTATATATCGTCTGGCCTCCTGCAAGCCTTCCCTCTGTGAATACGACACACACGCGTAATAACAGCCGTGCGAAGAGACCCATGAAACCTCTGCTGTTTTATGATTGTTTTAAAATACTCTGTTTCCCCTCACTTTTGCTTATCATTGGCGCACAGAGGCTGATTTTATGAAACCGAGTCCCAGATCCGCCATGTTCCTGGGTGTCTCACGAGGTGCTGCGCTTTTCATTGTTTGCCTATGGGAAATGTTTTCGAGATATTCCTTCCTGCTAGAGATTCCAGTTAACTGTAAAGGGGACCCAAGGGCTTCATATTCACTTTGCTCTGAAACGATAGTAACTCTGTTACATTTTTAACCGGGCAGCGGAGCAAGCATCTGCATAACCGCTTTGTAGAAGAATTGGCAGAATTCAAACTTTGCCGAAAAGAAGCCTCAAAATGAGACCAGATTAAGAATAACTTTCTAAGAAAGGTACACATATATATGCACTTATTTTTGTCAATCCGAACAAATCCAGTCTGATTGCAGGTTATCAGCAACATCTGATTTCTGCTTTTATGCCATATTTGCAAGAAACTGCACTAATTTACTTAATTGGCAAATTACATGTTGTGAAATATCAGCATTTCTATAGAAACCAAACATGTTTTCTTATACCCCCCTTTGTAGTTTTTCTTGATGACACATCTATTTTTTATACAGTATGCACATTCATTTGGATTTATTGGGGTGTTTACATGAAGCATTTCAATCCAATTGATCCATTAATTTGTATTATTCGGGTCCATGTAAATTGAGCTCTTGTGAATACAAAGTCTTGGCTATGCTGTTTGCCCCACCGGCCCAATATTTAATGAGGCCACTGATAAATTGTAGCCAACTCAAATTTTTCTTGCAGAGGCAGGGCTCTGAAACACTATAAATAACCGCCAGTCACATTAGGTACCATGTCAACCCCCCCAAAAGTCTATTATGATCCAAGGCCATCAGCAGAGGCAGCTGATCTGAGTTGATACTCGTTTCACCTCGTCCATCCATCTTTTCTTCTTCCTCCTCTCCTATGGCTGTTGAGACATGGTGGTTGTCTTTTTCTGTGATGGGAGATTGAAAGCCATCATCCCAGAGGTTTCTCATTGTGGAAGCTCATTAGCTGTCCGGCTGGAGACGGCAGATCCTGAGGTGGCACCCCGGGCTGTGATTCCATGTCTTTTATTTGTGCTGTCTCAAGAGGTTTGTGTTTTTGATATTCCCAAGCGCGGTCTCCTCTCTTCCCGCTGTCCTAAACCCTATCAAAGGCCTCTCTGGTCTCTAGTTAATAACAGGCTTGTGGACAGCATTCTCAGCAACATCTGGTCTGATCATAGGGAGCTTGTCCAGTGGCAGGTATGTTCACATGCAGTCGATGACCACCGCCTTCTCTTGATAGTCCACTGAGATGTGACAGACTCATCCTTGTCAGGCCATCTCCATGAATATTGGCTGATGGAAAAGCCAATGTCAAGTATTTTATACATCAAAAGTGCTGCATTATATACTTAGTATCCTTGCTTGCTTGCTTGTTTGTTTGTTTGTTTGCCATGCCATCTTTTATACTTTTGTAGTCATTCATTCATTCATCGAGTTTCTCATTATATACTTTTGTAGCATTTATATATTTGTTTGTTTTTGTCATCTATGCTTTTGTAGTGTTTGTTTGTTTGTTTGTCATCATTCTATGCTTTTGTAGCATTCATTCATTAATTCATTAATTCATTCATTCATCAATTCATTCATTCATTCATTCATCATGTTTCTCATTCTATACTTTTGTAGCATTTATTTATTTATTTGTTTATCGTTGTTCTATAATTTTATAGTATGTATTTATTTTTTTGCTTGTTTGTTTACCATCATTCTATACTTTTTTATTCTGTAGTTTTTATGTGCATCATTCTATACTTTTGTAGCATTTTTTTTTTAATCAAGGGGTGCTGCATTCAATTTTCTTGTACCATTTTATTTTATTTTATTTTATCAAAGAGCCTCATTCTATACTTTTGTAGCAATGCTTTCTTTTTTTATTTAATCCCCCCTCCAAATGTCTAAAATACGGACAACGAATAGCTTATATGAAGAATGCACAATTATTTCAGGTTTGCATTTATATGTTTACATTTATATATAAATAATGTTTTTTTTATTCAGTTTTACTTTTTTTTCTTTAATTCCTTTCTACTAAAATTATAGATATATATATATATATATATATATATATATATATATATTTTTTTTTTTTTTTTGTAGATTGAAAACTAAAAGTTATAAAAATTACACCACAAAATTTAGTAACATACATTTTTTCTCAGTCACTTTGGTACATTTCTCTAATCATCCTTGAGATTGCAAAACAGTAAGTGCATTTCTCAAAACAACTCGCACAAATAGCCACCCCCCACCCAAAACAAATATCTGCCATTGTTATTCCCGCTTTATGACTGACGTTTTTTTTTCTGTGGAACTGAAAGAAGAATGGTGAAATGTAATTATGTTTGGAGACCAAGGTCTTTTGAAATATATTATTTTGTGCTTCACATATGGGTTTGGAGCGACATGAGGGTGAGTAAATGATGAGAGAATTTTCATTCTGTGATGAAGAATTCCTTTCTGACATTTAAGATGATCTCAGTATCCAACTCCAAAGACGTGTTTGTGCGATTGTGAGAATCTTAAAGAAGAGTGTTCAAATCAAGACATCAAACAGTGTTATGATCTGAGCTGTTATGTCCTGTCAAAAACTGCTCAACGCGCCGCATGCACATGGTTTGACGCACCTACAGTATACTGAATTCATGCCGTGTTCACACATTTGATCAAAGACTCATTCTAGCAGTGAGGTTCAGTGATGTTTGTCTTTGGCAGGAACCTCTGTTTCCCAGTGAGAGCCCCCGAGATAAAGATTTGTACCACAATGATACACAACTGTGTAAACCTTAATGTGACAGCATAAATTATGAGGTGATAAACAAGTCATTGAATTCTCTTGAATAAATCAACAGGGATCGAAAAAAGCCCCCGCTCTGATTTTTGAGCAAAGGATTTTGAATGCTTTGCTCAAGAAAACGAAAAGAAATGTGTCAGTCTAATCACGTTGCACCATTCATAGATCATGGTAAGTGTGAATTCTGTCATCATTTACCCATCCTCTTTTTACTTGAAACTCTTATGAAAAGTCTCTCTCCCCATGGAACACAAAAGGAGTTATCAGAGTGTAATTTCCGCTTTTCCGTACAACAAAAATACATGACAATCACTGGCTGTCTAGCTGGATATAAACAGCAGAAATCCTTATTCCCAAGTAACTTGCATTTAAAGGCCAGCATTACTGACTTTATTTCTGACTGCATGATAATGGCAGTGTACTGTACAGTCAAGTGTCACATTGGCAGCTGTGATGACTGATTACTGCATTAAACTTGGACCGGGTTTAATTTTTGATAATTGTGCACACCTTGAATCCACAAGCAGATATTTATCGCTTCATTGACTGATTGTCAATTAAGGTTAGTGAACAACAGACAAATTAGAGCACCGTTTAGAGATGATTTACAAATAACTGTATAACTTATAACTTGTTAACAGCTTGCCGTCTCTTGTTTCGGCACTACCTTCACTAAATGATTTGTGCTGATATCATCTAACTCCCTTTTTTTAACCATGTTAATTGAATAAAAAATTTTTATCTTATTAATTTTACTTTCTTTAAATGTTTTATTTAATTTATTTTGTTAACTTTAACACTTGAAATTTGTGGAAAAGTCAAAAAAGTTGTTAGTTAAAAGTTGTTAAAATTTGTTGAAAATTGTTAATTAGACTGATGTCAATTAGACCCTTAGTAATTAAACTAATCTAGCCTAAAGTATTGTATTATACTGTATTGATTGATTGATTACTCCTTTTATGTACTAAATGTGGTGAAATGGCAAACTGATTTGCACCCAGGCTATATGAAACTTTCTGGCATTTTTGTATTATTATTATTATTTTATCTTATTTATTTATTTTTGCTTTATTTATTTGTTTATTTAGGAAACTCATTTTATGCTCTATATTTGGGAAAAAGTCAAACAGATTTGAACGCAGGCTAATGAAACCTTCTAGGCATATTTTATTTCTTTTTTTTTTATATATATATATATTTTTTTTCTAAGTCCTGTTGTGTTCCAAGGGTGGGGAAAATAAACTTCAAATAGATTTAAATAAATGCTAATTGAAAGCACCTAAACTAATAAATCTTCTAAAGCAAGAACTACTAAATTCTACTGCCTATTTTTCCCCTGCCGTGTCTCATCCTGTCGGGACTACAACTTGTGCCCTAGCTGATCATATTGTTTAAACACAGCACTTGAATGGCTGTAATAAACCCCACTGGCTCATTGGGTGTTCCTCGTGGTGGTAATGGTCAGATTTTTGAGTGAATACAGGTGCATCTCAATAAATTTGAATGTTGTGGAAAAGTTCATTTATTTCAGTAATTCAACTCAAATTGTGAAACTTGTTTATTAAATAAGTTCAGTGCACACAGACTGAAGTAGTTTAAGTCTTTGGTTCTTTTAATTGTGATGATTTTGGCTCACATTTCAATATCTCAACAAGTTAGAATATGGTGACATGCCAATCAGCTAATCAACTCAAAACTCCTGCAAATGTTTCCTGAGCCTACAAAAAGGTCTCTCAGTTTGGTTAACAAATCATGGGGAAGACTGCTAATCTGACAGTTGTCCACAAGACAATCATTGACACCCTTCACAAGGAGGGTAAGCCACAAACATTCATTGCCAAAGAAGCTGGCTGTTCACAGAGTGCTGTATCCAAGCATGTTAACAGAAAGTTGAGTGAATGGAAAAAGTTGAAGAAAAAGATGCACAACCAACCGAGAGAACCGCACCCTTATGAGGATTGTCAAGCAAAATCGATTCAAGAATTTGAGTGAAATTCACAAGAAATGGACTGAGGCTGGTCAAGGCATACAGACCTGTCAAGGAATTTGCTGAACCACAGACAACGTCAGAGGTGTCTTACCTGGGCTAAGGAGAAAAAGAACTGGACTGTTGTACATTGGTCCAACGTACTCTTTTCAGATGAGAGCAAGTTTTGTATTTCATTTGGAAGCCAAGGTCCTGGAGTCTGGAGGAAGGGTGGAGAAGCTCATAATCCAAGTTGCTTGAAGTCCAGTGTTACGTTTCCACAGTCTGTGATGATTTGGGGTGCAATGTCATCTGCTGGTGTTGGCCCGTAGTGTTTTTTGAAAACCAAAGTCACTGCACCTGTTTACCAAGACATTTTGGAGCACCTCATGCTTCCTTCTGCTGACCAGCTTTTTGAAGATGCTGATTTCATTTTCCAGCAGGAGTTGGCACCTGCCCACACTGCCAAAAGCACCAAAAGTTGGTTAAATGAGCATGGTTTTGGTGTGCTTGACTGGCCAGCAAACTCACCAGACCTGTATTTTCAAGAGTAAAATGAAAAACAAGAGACCAAAAAATGCAGATGAGCTGAAGCAAGGGCGCTGCACAAGATCCCAAACCCTATGTATAGGCAGTCCTAATGGGCCCCCTCCCCTTGAAAATATATATTCCAGACTTTTCAAGGGCCCTCTCTTCCTTTGGGGCCCTGGTAATCAGTACTGGTTTTACCCCCAGTCCGACGACCCTGAGCTGAAGGCCACTGTCAAAGAAACCTGGGCTTCCAGACCACCTCAGCAGTGCCAAAAACTGATCACCTCCATGTCACGCCGAATTGAGGCAGTAATTAAAGCAAAGGGAGTCCCTACCAAGTATTGAGTATATGTACAGTAAATGAACATACTTTCCAGAAGGATTCACTAAAAAAAAAAATTTTTTTAGCCAAAATCATCACAATTAAAAGAACCAAAGACTTAAACTACTTTTTAACAGTCATTTAATTTTTGCATTTAATTTATTTAATACACGATTTTCACAATTTGTGTTGAATTATTGAAATAAATTGAATTACTGAAACTTTTCCATGACATTCTAATTTATTGAGATGCACCTGTATATCCCCAAAGCTTGTTCAGGTAACTCTTGAGCATATTTGATTGAAATCCATTGTCGCTGATTGGCACGCCGCTTCTCCACCTAGACGTAATGGGAGCAGGGGAGAGCCAAGGCTAAGAGGCTAATTGGTTGTTCTCAAGTGATTGATGTCAACGTTGCTCAGCAATGCCAAATTAGCAGAGCCCAAGGTGAGCCGAGTGCAGGCAAGGACCCACGAACAGGCAAATAATGGCCTTGATGCTCATAAAAATGTGCACAGACACCAGATGCCACTCAAAGGGCTGTCAGATATCCCTCTGCTGATTGATGGCAAAGAGAGAACTTTCGATTTAGGAACGGGGGCTCTCGGCAGGCTGGATTGATTTCATCGTGGGGAGACAGGTGGCTATTTCGAACACGCTTTAATCAGAAAACCCTCAGGTGGGGCTCAAGTCTGCTCAGTTAAGTTGCTTCACTGTTGACTTTCCCTCCAAAAATCGAACTTTGAGAGGGGGACCTTGAGCTACAGTTGCCACCCCATATTTCCTGGCGCAGTGTCCTGCAGCAGCTGTCATTCAAGCTCCCCTCTGAATTTTTGGAAAACTCATCTTTACTATATGTGTCAACCTTCTGCTTCCAGCAGTTGCAAGCCGCAACGGAGGGAAGACTTGAAAGCTGCGCCACAGCAGATGTGCAGCGCTATGAACTGCGATTTTTCCTCCTATGACTGTAGATCACACACTATTACAGCCTGAATTGGCTGTGTGATCTAGTAAGGGAAAAGCAGCAGACTGGGATGTGATTTGGAGCGCTGTGCATCAGTTTTATTTCGCTCTCAATTAGGAAATAAAGCATCAAGTTTCCCAACTGTTCAACTGTTTGCATTTGTACTTTGCATGGCCTTGTCAGAACAACCAAATAATATTTTTTTGTTCAGTTTAACCTCAAATTTGTATTATGCATTTGTATTAAAAACCGTAAGAAATATTGCTAACCATAACAATTTAGTTGACAGTCAGTTAATATTATCCTTGACAAATGTCTAACACAGAAGAAAATTATGTGAAAAATCACAGGATTTCACATGTTTTTTAAGAGAATGTTTGGTAAGTAGTTGACTATTTTTGTGGACAGGAGTAAAATGAAATATTTTATTTTGTCATTTTTATTTTTAATTATTTTATATAATTAATATTTGTATTTGATTTTATATATGTATGTGTGTGTCCTATATATATATACAGTTCCCTCCATAAATATTGTAATAGTAAAGACAAAATAGCTTGGAGTCAACATATTTGCAAATATGATTAAAAGATGAATATACAACAAAACTAAAGAATGTCACATTTTATTTTGGGGTCTTTCAACATATATATGTTTTAACAAATAAAAAGGACCACACTTTTAGAGTTCATCCCACTATTTGATGTGAGCATAAGTATTGGAACAGTTGAATTTAAGGCAGATGCAAAAGATTAAAAGCTAATGTTTAGTTGCAGATCCATTGCATGAAATCAGAGCAGTGAGTTTGCAACCCATGGACATCACCACCATTTATCCAGCCTTTAATGCAGCCAATTCCAAATGTTGTTAGTTTTGGGGAGTTTCTGTCTTTAGTCTCCTCTTCAGCTGGTGAAATGAATGTTCAATTGTATTTAAATCTGGATATTGATTTGGGCAATCTAAGACTTTACATTTCTCTGTCCTGATGTGCTTTCTCATGAGTTTGGTGGCATTTTCTTGAATATTGGTAGGCAATATGATTTTGTACCATTCCAAATCCATTCTGCAACTGCCATCATACATTAAGTCATCATTAAAATGAAGAGGTACTGTTTTAGAGACAGCCATGCATGCCCATGCTATGAAACCACCTCCACCATGCTTTACAGATGCTTAGGATCATTTGCAGTTCCCCTTTTTTCTCCACACTTTTGCTTTCCAATCACTTGGATAATTAGAGATGTAGGTGAGTTTGTTTCTTCAGTAGAAATATATATATATTTTTTTTTATCTCAAACCATTGCAGTCTGTCAGTCATATAATGTAAGTGGATGAGTATAACAGCTTTGAGAGTCAGATAACATGAAAAAACAAAACCAAATTAAATCCTGCGGCTCGTGATGATAAACTGATGTGTAAAGACACAAAATGATCAGTCTCTGCAAGAAATATATCGAATTATATCGTTTTTTACAACAATGTCTGCACTGTCCTGAGCACATTCTCAACAGCTGGTCCCTGATGTCTTCTTCTTCTTGCTTTACGGTGGTTTGCAGACTTATAAGTGCATTACTGCCAACTTAGCTCACAAACTGATAATTGACACTCTATCTACAATCTCAATTAGGAGTGTCATGGTCCATTTGAGAGATAGGTTTGCGGTAATGCACTTGTAAGTCTGCAATCCATTGTAAAGCAAGAAGAAGAAGAAGAAGACTCATCAGGCACTGGCTGTTGAGAACACGCTGAGGATGCGTTCAGTTTCTTGTACAGACCGATCATTTTGTGTCTTTACACATCAATGTATTGTCACAAGCCGCAGAGTTTAACCTCTTAGCCTGCACCCGACGCCCTCGTCCTGAAAGCCTCTCAACTCGCACGTGTCAGTGTTTATGAATAGATTAAATGAAACAGGACAAATTTAATCTTGACAATCTATGTATCATTGTAAAGATCTAAGCCTCAAGCATCAGAGTTTATGAAGTTTCGTCATAGTTAATGAAACTAACACAATAGATAGTAATGGGCTTAGTAACGTAGCCTTTTTTTTCTGTTCCTTTAATAAAATAGTTTGTGATGAGGCAGCTAGTGATGTTCTGAGAGTTTTCGTATAGGGATTTAAGCATTAAACGAGAAGCACGAATAAGGGAAAAATATGTAGTCAAGATTTAAGGGCCGGTGCTGATATTGAGCCCTAATGAAAGTGGCGCACAGTTACTGAGATCCAGGGTCTGCTTCGGCAATTGACTATCTGTCTGTGAGTACCAGTCATTTAGAAACTTCACCAGGAGAGAGCAGTTGAGTAATAACTCTCTGTTTTGCTTTTTCTGTCTCACTCCCTTTCTCTCTTCACCACACTCGTCTCACAAACATAAACTTGGTTCTGTCTGGACTCAGCCTCTCTCATTAATCATGGCACACAGACACTGGCTTTGGCCCAGTCTCTCTGAAGGTCAGGCCCAGTGAATCAGCACTTGAAGTTTGCCGGGTGATGATGGCGACACTAGAGAGCGGCTCTGAGCTGTAACGGCAGCTCGCCGAAGCTGCAGGCGTCACACAGCGGCCCGCCATAAACATGTTACCCGCTGAGCACACTGGATGAGCCCTGGTGTGCTGCTGGGTTATTGGATTGGCACGGAGAGCACAGCTGTGAAATAGAGAGCAACACTGTGCTGCTGTCTGCTTCTTATTCTTTCTTGTTTCCTTAGATTCTGAAACACTTTGTATTAACTTCATTAATGTGTCAGCAATAAAATAGCATTGATAAAATCTCTAATGCTTCGCAGATCAGTAGCTAACGTACAAACTCACTGCTCACCAAGACTGCATCTATTTGATGAGAAATACAGTAAAATCAGTAATACTGTAAAATATCATTGCAGTTTAATGTAACTCTTTTCTATTTGAATATATTAAAAAATAAATGTATTCCTGTATTAAAAACTGAATTTCAAGCATCATTACCCTATTCTTCAGTGTCACATGATCCTTCAGCAATCATTCTAATATGCTGGTTTGCTGTTAAGAATACATTCTTATGGTAAGAATAAGAAATATTTCTTATTCTTATTTCTGATCAATGTTAGAGCTGCTTCATATTTTTGTGGAAACTGATACATTTTTTTTTCAAGTTTCTTGAATAGAAAGTTCAAAAGAACAGCATTTATTTAAAATAAATTTCTTTTGCAGCCTTATACATGGCTTTACTCTCACTTGTGATCAATTTATTGCATCCTTGTGGGATAAAAGTATTAATTTATTTACAAACTTTTGAACAGTTGTATACTAAAAATACAAATTCACACACTCTTTCCACTGCCTGTTTTTCATTCCTTTCTGTTCCTCCTTCCTTCAGATGTCTAAATATATCTGGAACATTTCTGACTTTCAGATTTATTAATCAATTATAAAATGTAAGAATGTTTCTTCATGTCATTACATAAAGAAAGTTATATATTAAAGTTTCTTCTAGAAAAAAACACCTGAAAGAAAACCAAAAGTCAGACTATGCTATTAATCAATTGGTGTATGATTATGTTAGAATGTTTGTTAATGTCATTACATAATAGATTCAATTTCAAATTTGCCTCTGGAAACACTTTAAATATCTTTCATTATGTAATTAATTAAGCAACAAGGCCAAGTGTCAGTGATTTTTCTATGAATAAGATGACTAAAATGGCTCATCCGATCAGAAATCAGACACATTTCAGAAAGTATTTGTAGTAATACCATGATAGCAGCCATACAGAACCTACCAGTAAATTGTACATCCTACATATCTATTTGATTATTCTTTTCTGTCTTTCTTTTAAAGCACAAAGGAAATAAAAGGAAAAGCCCACATCACTACAAATATGAGCGCATGTCAAAATCCTTTAATCCACATAACCCTGATCATGTTTGCACAGGATTTATATTTGTCTTCTCAAATCGGGTATTGAGTGTTGTTGTGGCCTCTGCGTGTAATTCTGATGGGATGGGATAGAGTTGACTCAAGGTCGAGCTGAAATTAACATTTGCATTTATTCATTTTTTTCCAAAGCTACTTTTAGGAGTTACATTCTATCAACAGCCACATGGCAGCACATGTTTTGCAAAGGCAATCTTCTCTTGCTTATTCAGAAAAGGTCCAAATCTGATTTGTGTGGCTGCTGCATGAAGCTCAGATGCTTGGATGTTATTAGACTGTGGTTGTTCTCAACTTCACACTTTTCGCTTGACAACTGCCAATATCCTGTGTGTTTTCAGTCAAACATTCTGCATATTGAGTGCAGCTTTGGCTGTTGTTTATCACGAAGTGATAATGTGCTCTTATGCAGCATAACCTTGGATGCTTAAGCAAACCCAGAGTGAATCTCCCCGAGTGGAAGGGGCTTTATGTGCTTCCGTGGTATTTTAGCAAGCTGAGCTTTAGAACTGGACTGACATTTCCTGATTCCTCATATTTTTCTTCCAAATGCTCCGCGGCTGAGCATAAGCAATAGCAATTAGTTTGGGGACTGGCGGAGAGAAATGCCTTAAACATGTTTGAGCTCAGAAGTGCAAATGGACAGCCTCTCTGAAATGCAAAGTCGGCCGGTCCCAAGATAGATCTGTTTACCGGCATTCAGCGCCTCAGCCGCCGCCACAAATATGCTTATTGTGTATTTCTTTATTTTCTCCCCTCAAGGCATCGTCTACCTGTTCGTTCTGTTTCAAAGTCAGTTTAGACAAGAAGGAAGCGGTCGGCGGCCTTTGTTTTCCACAAGGATTCGGCAAAGCTTTCCAACGTTTCTCGGTCACAGCAGCTTTATATCTGTCAGAGGTAGCGAGGATTTACGCAAAGCCACCGTTTTTAACCCTGGAGACAAGCCTGCTTTGTAGTAGACGCTTTCTCTATAGCGTTATAAATCTGTACTGAAAACTACAGCTCAGACGGTGAAATGTAAAGCTTGACAAATTATCTCGTTTGAAAAACACACACCAGCTTATTGGAAAAAGTAATATCAGTATTCATGTTGGCTTCATACAGACTTCTAAAGGTTTGCAAATTCTGATTCAAAGGTATTCATATATCATTACAAAAGGCTTCACTACTTTTAATAAAAGATTATGCACACTTATGTAGTCCTAACAATTTTGCCTTTTTGTCTCACAAAAGTATCCAAATGGATTTTGACTCAGAAATTGAAAGCAGGAGGTATTCCAATCATGGTCTGTGTGAATTAATTTTTTTACATGCTTATACATATTCTGTCCATCTTTTTCTATCTGTTCTATCCATCTGTATATTGATCTATCTATCTGCCTGTCTATCTATCTATCTATCTATCTATCTATCTATCTATCTATCTATCTATCTATCTATCTATCTATCCATCCATCCATCCATCCATCCATCCATCCATCCATCCATCAAAATTTCAGAATACTGAAATTTTTTTCAATAAGTCCCACAAAAATATCCAAATTAATTATAACTCAGAAACTGAAAGTATCTTCATCTAAGAAGAGCTTTTCAGATCATTGTGTTTATGAGTTACATTTTTTAAATACATTCATAGAGCCTGATTAAACAAATAAGTGTCATTTCCTTGACCCCCAAACTAGTGAATATGTTTAAATAATTAATAAAAGCTGTAGAAGGCTGAGGAGAAATATAATCTCCATCCTGTTTCTGTTTCTCCGTCCTCGCAGCGGTCCCATCCTGAGCAGCAGCACATAAAATGGACCTCTGTGCTCATGCTGTGCTGTCAGCCAAGACTTGATCTACAGGCAGCCATCTTTAGAAAGGCAGGATGGCGTTCTGACGTCTGACAGACAGAAAAGGAAAATCACAAATGAGATCTCTTTAATATGTCAATTATATTTCCTAGACCGCAATAAGATTGAGTCAAGGGCAGATGGAGAATTCTGCTCAATTTTCCTGCTTCTCAAATCTTTCTCCTGAGAAAAAATGCCCCAGTAATCTATCATTCTTTTATCATTCTGTCACTCTGTTGTTCTGTCTAGCATTCTATCTATCTATTGTTCTATCCATCTATCATAAATCATTGTCAATCAGTAGATCTGTTGATCAATCAATTGCCTGTTTGATCATTCTATCTGTCTATCCGTCCCTCCATATGCCTGTCTGTATATCTCTCTATCGTTCTCTCTATCTTCTGTCTTTCTTTCTATCTATCGTTCTATAATTCTATTATTCCATATATTGATCTTTCCGTCAATCAACATATCTTTCTATCATTCTAACTTCACATTTTAATGCTATACCTTTAAACACAATTAGTGAACTAGTGTGATGAACAGTGGACAAAAAAAGCTCTGTAAACACCAGAGATGAGATCCATCCAAAAACCTTCATCCTCCGTGATAAAGAGCCGGCGCAGCGGGCCCTCTGACATTTTCAGGGGTGGGGAGGTGATAGGCTCTTTCTATGAGTTATTTTTACAATGATGCTGCATCCATCAATTTCTTGGGAACGAATCAAATCAAATAAGTGCTGTGTGGGCATAAAGCAGCGTGCAGCGTGGAGGGTGCATGCTGCATGCTGATGAAAAAGTGAGAAAGAGAGAGATACGTGCCATAGATGCACCTCCTGAATTAGACATGAGGATGGCTGCCGTCTTTACAGGTAAAAAGCAAAAGAATATGATCTGCTCTCCATCCCGGTGGTGACAGGCTGCCTCTATACCTACATGAGAGGATATATAGGAAAGGTATTGATCTTCTTGACATACATAGCATACTATTTCTTATTGTTTGCCACAGGAAGTTATTTGTAAGTTATGGCATGTCTTCCACAATTTATTTGAACATAGTTTTGGATTACACTCAAATCTGCTTTGCATAAAATCTGATTGAGGAGCGCCAGAAACCACTGACATCTTATATTAAGTATTTACTACACCTTTCAAGTATGCATCATGCGCTCACTAGTTCTCAGTCCCGGTCCACATGTTTGTGACACCGAGATGTGACATGAAAACAAAAATGAACCGATGTAGGGTTCATCTAACATAAAAGGATCAAATGCAACATGTAAAATTTTTAATAGTGGTTTGGTTTTTAAACAAGGACTTTTCATTTTAATGCAAATTGATTGATTTCAAGTTAATGCATCATAAATGCAATGCAGTAATTAGCAGGGATTGATTTCTGGAGTCAGAGTTTTAGATGAAACTCAGAAGTGAGCGTTTGCATTGATATTCCATAGATTGTTCTTCAGCGAATGAAGCACATTCATCATACCGTATGTAGATGTGCATGCATATTTCATGATCGTATAACTCAAACGAACACACTACATCTCAGTGAGAAAGCTCCAGGTGAATTGTTTTATTTATAAATCATGGTGATTTTTTTTTTAAGATATTCCAAAGAAAAGGTCATTATTTAGGTTTGATCTGTTCCCATATAATATTGAGTTCTGACGGCTGACTGATTTCAAACCTGGCATCTGCCTATTGAAGCTTTGTGAATTTCCGTTAACAAGAGAACATATGAGCTCCATGGAGCTTTTGAACCCTTTAAAGGATCATCTTCTGAAGTCACAGTCACCTACGTACATATAAGTTTTCATTCCATTACATCAGCTTGTGTAAATTACCTTCACGGCTTTGAAAGATGGTTTTACCAGTAGTGCTGAAGCCAGAACGGCAGCATCTAAATGAATGAAGCGCGCTCTGTAGAACCCCAGGCTAGGTGTGGAATAGCATACTACCATACTAGCTGTACTATTTTTGCAGAATTGCGCACAGAAATCTATTTTGCAAATATCATGCAAATTAGATTTGGAATTTAGTTTCAGTTACAGTATGCAAATTGTGGATAATCTTTGTAAAACCTGATACATTTTCCGCAATGTCCAGTGTCCAGTATACAATCAGAGCACACTGAGTGGAATACTGTCTCTCAATGTAATATGCTCAGCTAAAACAAAGGTGTGACAGGAAAATACTATTGTAGTTGTTTAATTCAATCCATTTCTTTGGAAATATTTGTGAAATTTACTCCAAATTTTTGAGTGACGATTGTTTAAAAGTAAAACTTTCAATTTATTTAATTTAAATGTATTTCCAATGCATAATATAAAGGCTTTAAGTGAAGCTATCTATCTACTATGCCTAGTTCCTTTTTGACATTTTCTTGAAGGTTAAACACAACTAAAACTCTTATTACAATAATGTTTTTTTTTTCACCTACATTCATTAGTATTATATTTATATATATATATATATATATATATATATATATATATATATATATATATATATATATATATATATATATATATATATATAAATTGTTTAATTTTTGCTAAATTGTAATTATACTGTATGTATTACAAGCATAATTATTCCTATTAATAATACTATTATTACTACAATTAATTGTCATGAAAAAGGCTTTGTTTTCTTCAAATTTCCAATTTTTTTCTTTTGATCTTGAGTTAAAATATGACCTGGTTTTCATGATATTCACTCATATCCAGAGCAGTATAAAGTGCTTAAGAGTTTCATTAGGATCATATCGCCCTGTCTTGAAGCTAGTTGAAGTGTCATAACCTTGCTCTATCCCTGTCTGTTCCTATCCATGCCTCTAGGCATCTGAGGTGTCCGGGTCAGTCCAGAGGAGGCTGAGAGGTGAGGATACCTACTAACCACCTCGGCTTTTCTATAAATGAGATCCCTGCCCTCCATTTTCAACCCATGGTCTCTGAAATGTGGCCACCATGAGGCTGGCTGGGAGAAATGGCCACCAGGTTGCCAGTGACGTTACGTGGGCAAAAGGTTCAATTACTTCAGTTGTCGTAGAGCAATAAATGACAAATTAAGTGGCTGGCACTGGCTACTGCTGTGAGGAGTGCGCACTGGAATACTAATGTCTGACTGACTCTAAAGATCGACAGAGAGAGAAGCACACTGAAGCCTCCGCTGATAGACAAAACAAGACCTTTCAGCAAACTTTAGGGAGTCATATCTGAAATTCAGCACTGCCGAAATAAACTGCTGGGGTTGTGGCACAAATGGTATTAAATATCCTTCTCATGGACTTCTGGTCTCAAAATGCACACAATTAACAGAGACTAGGGATTGACAATACAGGAACAGACTAGTATATATAATATATTCATAAAAAATAATGCAAACCATTTCATACACAAATGTAACCTGAAGGCACCTTTTTCAATTGGCTGAAAAAAAAAGGTAATTGCACCTTTTTATTTCACAATACTCACATAATTGAGAGTTTACATCTCACAATTGCAAGTTACAAGTCCAGAAATCCATGATATAACATTTTTCTCACAATGTCTGAAATGCAACATATAACTTTTAAATTGCGAGAAAAAAAGTAAATTGTAATTTTATCTCATGTAATGCTGACATTCTAAATCACAATTGCGAGTTTATTTGAAACTGAAATGCAATTGCAAATTTATACCTCGCAGTTCTGAATTTGTTATGCAGTTGCGATTTATACCTTGCAATTCTGACATTATAACTCGCAATTAAGAGTTTGTATTTCACAGTTCTGACTTTGATTAGCAGTTGCAATTTATACTTTGCGTTTCTGACAAAACTTGCTGTTTTAAGTTTATATCTCTTAATTCTTTCATTATGACTCACAGTTGAAAGTTTCTATTTCAAAATTTTGAATTTATGACATGTAATTGCGAGTTACCTTATCTCTTTTTTTATTCCATGGCAGAAACAAGCTTCAGGAAGATGAATTTGGCTTTGTCGATGTGAATCTAGTTTTTCATAGTTCGTTTGCCATAATAATTATATTTGATCCAAATAATAATCTCGAAAATCTCACAACTAAGGAAATGCTCACTGGATTGTAAATAAGGGCATGAGAAAGCACAATACTTGTCATTCATTGTCCAAGTTCACTCTTATTTATTTTTTTTTTGCCTTTTCAATGGCTTTTCCATTTCACCGTCTTTGCATTTCCCAAACAAATGCCCCATTACCTCCACAGTGAAAAACTCAGCACTTCAACTGAAGAAAACAAGAGTTGCAAAATAACCTTCAAATCTCAAACAACAACACAGAGACTAAAGACATCTGTGCCCTTACATCATAGGAAAAGAAGATTCTACTTGCTCTTTTTAAATGTGAATGTGCACTATGCTATATATTTATTTAAATAAATAAAACTATTTAAGTATATTGCGACTACTATACTTTAAAGATAACAAAAAGATAACAAAAAATTATATTACAGCAAAATACTTCTGATTTTTTTTCACGGTAAACTAAATGATAATTTGTGGTGTGCAAAGCCTTGGACTAAAAAAATAACTGGACTTAGAGAGCTAAATAAATGTTAATCAGTAAAACTGTTAAAAGGATAAAGGAAATGAAGTGATTCCTGATGATAGCTTTATGACTGGACTGAAGCGTTAAAAAGTCCCGAATCATGTCGGCAATCTCAAAGCAAACTTCCATTTAGGACCCCATCATTTGTTTTCATGCCAGACAACAAAATGAATTCTCGGTTCGGCATAGATCACCACAGAGCTTTCTTTCTTTTCACGTTTCTCGTTTTATAATGAGTTTCCTGAGGAAGTGCTGGCGTGCATATCCTGGCACCGTGATTCTTTATGAGAGCCGAGGCATATCATTGATTGACTGTCAACAGACAGCCGTTTCTGTGCCCCCTAAGTCATAGCCGCATCAATGAATCAATGCTTTACCTAAGTGAATGCTGGAGCATTACCTGCAGGTCAAAGACCTCATAAACAGCCTAGTTATGTAGAAGGGGAATAATCGCTTTACTCGCATCATGTGTTCCTTCTGTGGTTGTTGTGTAGATAAAATTGGGTTAGCATAGTAAAGTCTGTGTAATGCACAGCTTCTCATGGTGTATTAGACGTGGTTTATAAGACATATGGCACTGAAGACTGGAGTAACAATCACAAGAAGAAAATTAGATTTAACATATATTTATACAGAAAAGAGTTACTTTAATTGAAAATAATATTTCACAATGTTGGTGTTTTATTTTTTTTACTATATTAATGTGGATTTTAAACTAAACAAACGCAGCCTTGGTGAGCATAAGACACATGCTTAAAAAATGGGACTGATACAATTTATTTATTTATATATTTATTAAAACTTTTAACTATTGAGTGGTATATTTTGTCTATTCAAAATAACTGTGACATTTTTATTTATTAATTTATTGCTTTAATGACAATTAAATATTTTTAACATCGCAGCAGTATTTTCTTGAAAGTTAAAGACAACTAAAAAGTTGTCAGTAATGTGTATTTTCTTTCTTTCTTTCTTTTTTCTTTATTTTTTTTTTCTTTCTTAATTCCCTTGAATTAGTATTATTAATCTTGATTAACATGATTAGAAAACAGGATTTTCCTTGATATGTCTGAAATATGAGAAGGCACTATGCAATACATTTATACATTTAAATATTCATTCATTAATTTAATTTTAACATTGTGACTTTATTTTCTTGAAGGTTAAACATGAATAAAAATTGTATTACTGTAATTTATTTCTGATTAATTTAAGACTTTTATATCCCATTTATTAGTAGTAGTAGTAGTAGTACTATTTAGACATATGAAAATGAATCAGTGCACAAATGATGTGTAATGTGTGTTTATGTATTTATATATTTTTTATATATAATTTATTTTTATATATATATTTTCTATTTAATTTGTATGTAATTTATGTATTTATTTATACATTCATTAATTCAATTTTTTATGTCAGTTTATTTATTTATTTATTTTTTAAATATGGCATCATAGCATCCCAACACTCTGGCATCATGGCAGCAGGTTCCCTATCTGTCGGTCACTACGAGTTATGTCGACCGACAAATGGGGTCTCACTTGGGAGGCCAATCATCTCTGATTTTAAGAGAAAACGCCAATGAAATTGGCAAGTGGATTAACACACCTGAGCCACTCCCCGTGCCAGCGGGTATAAATAGGGCGACAGGTGCATCCACTCATTAGATTTTTGCTTCGGAGCCGAGTAGTCGATGAAGAAGATCACTACAAAGCCATTCATCTTTGTTTTTGCTGAACTGTTCCTGGTCGGTGTGACGGCGCGTTACAGCGGTGTCCCTGCGAGACGGCGATTCCCCTGGGCGCTTCGGCTAAAAGAGACAGTTCTAAAAGAGCAAATCACGGACGATTCGCGTCTTTTTCAAGATGCCGTTTCGTCCGTGTCCTTCTGGATGCGGTCGTTTCCTGTCTTCGGTTGACGGTCACGAGCGTTGTCTGCAGTGTCTGGGCGTCCAACACGCTGAGGCTGCGCTCGTGGATGATTCATGCGTCTACTGTGGGCGTATGAACATGGCAGCGCTGCGATCGCGTCTCTCACTCCTCAAGGGGAGTGCAGCAGACCCCTCTGTCGCCACCCGTCCCGGTCTCTCTGGCTCGAGCAGAGGGCCGCCGGCTGGCGCTCTGGGAGATCTGAGGATCACAGTGAGAGCTTCTCCGCCGGGCCACGCCCCACGGACCTCTCACTCCTCACGCAGCGACTGTCCCGTGCAGCTGCCGATTGATTCTGCTGGGCCGTCTCACAGCGGTCCCAGCGTGTCTTTCGGTGCGCCGCCCGAAGACCAGATGTCGATTGCTGCATCGGGGGATGGGTTATCGACCTCTGAGGATGAAGGTTCGGCGGGGCTGCCCCCCTCGGGTGTTGTCGCTACTGCCGAATCGGACTTGGAGTTGTCGGCCATGCTTGCCCGGGCAGCCGTGAGTATCGGACTGGAGGTGACAACACCGCCCAGTCCCGAGCCCTCACGGCTGGATGATTGGTTTCTCGGCGCGGGACGCGGCTCACAACCTCGTTCTGCTCCGGTGCCTTTCTTCCCGGAGGTGCATGAAGAGGTGACGAAGTCGTGGACGGCCCCTTTCACGGCCAGAAGCCGCTCTTCTCCCTCTTCCATCCTCACCACCCTCGATGGCGGGGCAGCCAGGGGGTACGTAGAGGTTCCCCAGGTGGAGAGGGCGGTTGCGGTGCACTTGTGCCCACAAAACGCCGCCACTTGGAGGAATCGTCCGCGCCTCCCGTCCAAGGCCTGTAAGCTGACGGCCGCACTCGCTGCCAAGGCTTACAGTGCTGCGGGCCAAGCTGCCTCTGCCCTGCATGCCATGGCTAACCTGCAGGTACACCAAGCCAAGGCACTCAAAACCATGCACGAGGGTGGTACCGACCCGGGGTTGATGCAGGAGCTGCGCACGGCGACCGACTTGCCTTACGGGCAACGAAGGTCACGGCGCGGTCCCTCGGGAAGGCGATGTCCACGCTGGTGGTCCAGGAGCGGCATCTCTGGCTGAACCTGGCTGAGATGAGGGACATGGACAAAGCACGCTTTCTCGACGCCCCCATCTCCCAGACGTTCCGTCGCGGGTAGCGCCTCAGCCTGCTCGTCGCCGTGGGCGCCCCCCTGCGTCCTCTACGCCAGCTCCGCCCCGTGCTGAGAGTTCTTCGAGGCCGGCGCGTCGAGCCCCGCGCAGGAGAGCGGCGCCCCCCGTGTCACTCCCGGCTGCGAAGTCCTCCAAGAAGTCGACCAAGCGGCCCTGACACGGGCAACTCGGAGATGCGGAGAACTGCTCTTCAGGAGATGGCGAAGACAGCGCCACTCCTTCCCCCGGAGGAGGGCCGGGCAGAGAATCTTCAGTTTCTGTTTTGTTTTGTTCCGCCACTGGCCACATTTTCAATAAAAGAGCAAATTCTCCTTCCTCCGAGTTGCAAGGCTCGTGGCTTGACAATGAGCGACGCACAGCTTCCTCACTCTCACCCACGACGCCCCCTTTCGCCAGCGGCCAAGAGGTCGCGGTTCGGAGACGCAACGCCTCTCCACGCGTCTCTGGCCAGTTCCTCCGGGAACACGAGGAGTGTGGTTGCGATGACCCAGGACGCAGTGCCTTCTGGGCCTTCCGGCACGACTCCCCATCGCTGCACCACTGCGGGTATGTCGACTGTCCCTTTGGTGCCACTTGTACGGTATCTGGGAGCGTGGCTTGCGCTGCCCAACCCATCACGCTGGCTCATCCGGACGGTTCGACTCGGCTATGCGATTCAATTCGCCCGGCGACCCCCCAAGTTCAATGGCGTGCTCGAGACTTCGGTGGCAGTCCAGGACGCCCCTGTCTTGCGCGAGGAGATTGCTGTCCTCCTGGCGAAGGATGCAATCGAGCCGGTCCCTCCAGCCGAGATGAGGACGGGGTTTTACAGCCCTTACTTCATCGTGCCCAAGAAGAGCGGTGGCCTTCGACCTATCCTGGATCTGCGAGTCTTGAATCGGGCCCTACACAAGCTCCCGTTCAGGATGTTGACGCAGAAACGCATTTTCAAATGCGTTCAGCCCCAGGACTGGTTTGCAGCGATCGACCTGAAAGACGCGTACTTTCATGTCTCTATCCTCCCTCGTCACAGACCGTTCCTGCGCTTTGCTTTCGAGGGTCAGGCATGGCAGTACAAGGTCCTCCCCTTCGGGCTCTCCCTGTCCCCCCGTGTCTTCACGAAGGTCGCGGAGGGCGCCCTTGCCCCACTTTGGGAAGTGGGCATCAGGATCCTCAACTATCTCGACGACTGGCTCATTATGGCCCGGTCCCGAGAAGAGATGTGCGATCACAGGGACTTCGTGCTTCGGCACCTCAGTCAGTTGGGGCTTCAGGTCAACCGAGAGAAGAGCAAGCTCTCCCCTGTGCAGAGAATCTCTTATCTCGGTATGGAGTTAGACTCGGTGAGTATGACGGCACGTCTCACCAGCGAGCGTGCCCACTCAGTGCTGAACTGCCTGAGTTCCTTCAGAGGCAGGACAGTGGTACCGCTGAAACACTTTCAGAGGCTCCTGGGGCATATGGCATCCGCAGCCGCAGTCACGCCGCTCGGGTTGCTTCATATGAGACCACTTCAGCACTGGTTACACTCCCGAGTCCCGAGATGGGCATGGCGCCGCGGTACACATCGTGTCACCATCACACTGATGTGTCGCCGCCTATTCAGTCCTTGGTCGGACCTTGCCTTTCTACGGGCCGGTGTGCCCTTAGAACAAGTGTCCCGGCACGTTGTTGTCACAACAGATGCCTCCAACTCGGGCTGGGGCGCGACATGCAACGGGCAGGCAGCCTCAGGGTCCTGGACAGGACCTCGACTGCTTTGGCACATCAACTGCCTGGAGTTGCTGGCAGTGCATCTAGCTTTGCGACGGTTTCGTCCGCTAGTGCTGGACAAGCACGTGTTGGTCCGCACGGACAACACTGCGGCTGTTTCGTACATCAACCGACAAGGCGGGTTACGATCACGCCGCATGTCTCAACTCGCCCGTCATCTCCTCCTCTGGAGTCAGACGTGGCTCAAGTCGCTGCGCGCTGTCCACATCCCGGGGGAGCTCAATCGTGCAGCCGACGCGCTCTCACGACAGCTCACTTTCCCCGGGGAATGGCGACTCCATCCCCAGACGGTCCAGCTGATTTGGAGTCGATTCGGGGAAGCCCAGGTAGACCTGTTTGCTTCCCACGAGTCCTCCCACTGCCAGTTGTACTATTCCCTGTCCCAGGCCCCCCTGGGCACAGATGCACTGGCACACAGCTGGCCTCGGGCTTTACGCAAGTATGCGTTTCCCCCAGTGAGCCTGCTCGCACAGACACTGTGCAAGGTCAGGGAGGACGAGGAACAGGTCCTGTTGGTTGCGCCTTACTGGCCCACCCGGACCTGGTTTTCGGAACTCATGCTCCTCGTGACAGCCCCTCCCTGGCGCATCCCCCTGAGGAGAGACCTTCTCTCTCAGGGGCTTGGCACCATTTGGCACCCGCGTCCAGATCTCTGGAACCTCCACGTGTGGCTTCTAGACGGGACGCGGCAGACCTAAGTGATCTGCCCCCAGCGGTGGTAGACACTATCACTCAGGCTAGAGCCCCTTCTACGAGGCAGGCCTATGCTCTGAAGTGGAGTCTGTTCACGAATTGGTGTTCTTCTCACCGAGAAGACCCCCGGAGATGCCCGGTCAGAGTCGTGCTTTCTTTCCTGCAAGGTAGGCTGGAGCGTGGGCTGTCACCCTCCACCCTGAAGGTGTATGTGGCTGCCATTGCAGCACATCACGATGCAGTGGACGGCCGGTCCCTGGGGAGGCATGACCTGATCGTTAGGTTCCTGAGGGGTGCCAGAAGGTTACATCCTCCTAGGACACCCCTGATTCCCTCCTGGGACCTCTCTATTGTCCTGGCGGGACTTCAGAGGGGTCCCTTTGAGCCGCTGGATTCGGTTGAGCTGAAGTTCCTGTCTCTCAAGACAGCGCTCCTGATCGCGCTCACTTCCATCAAGAGGGTCGGGGACCTCCAAGCATTTTCGGTAAGTGAAGAGTGCCTTGTGTTCGGGCCGGCCTACTCTCACGTTGTCCTGAGACCCCGGCCTGGATACGTGCCCAAGGTTCCCACCACTCCCTTCCGAGACCAGGTGGTGAACCTGCAAGCGCTGCCCCTGGAGGAGGCAGATCCAGCCTTGTCGTTGCTGTGTCCCGTAAGAGCGCTTCGCATATACGTGGACCGCACCCAGAGCTTCAGAAGCTCTGAGCAGCTCCTGGTCTGCTTTGAAGGTCAGCAGAAGGGGAAGGCTGTCTCTAAGCAGAGGTTGGCCCACTGGATAGTGGACGCCATCGCCTTGGCTTACCATTCCCAAGGCGAGCCGTGCCCCCTGGGGGTGAGGGCCCACTCCACACGGAGTGTGGCCTCCTCCTATGCGTTGGCGCACGGCGCCTCTCTGGCAGACGTTTGTCGAGCTGCGGGCTGGGCGACACCTAACACCTTTGCGAGGTTTTACAACCTCCGTGTAGAGCCAGTTTCCTCCCGTGTGTTGGGTAACAGGTAATTGGCGGGAAGGGCTGGCTGGGTGTCTCGCTTGCTGCGCCATTCCCCCTAACACAGGGATGTGAGCGCCTTCTTCTCCCAGTAGAGTTCCCCGGTTGGCGTACCCTGGTCGAGCATCCTCCAGCACCCTCGGCGTCAGACTTGGCGGAGCAGTCTGTCGCCAGGCCCATCATCAAAAAGATCATTTAAAATTAGAACAGTTGGAATTGCAAGTATGAACATTTTTTTATTCATCAAATAACATGGAATGATGTCTTTAGTGTGACATTTGTCTTCCGTATCTGCTTAAGAGCTGCCAGCGCTAATTATGACAAGAGCTGTCTTCTCGAACCATTCCTCTCCGTCTGTAATGAGATGTTAAAGCTGATTTCCCGTTCCGCAGGTACTCAAGCCTTTAAAATGACACCAGAGGAAAAACTCATCACTTTTTTCATGCTCTGCTATGCTGTTATTTCTATCTTCACAGATTCATAACCAGCATCATGAAAATCACAAGTGATTGGAAACCAGAGCCCGTGGTGCTTCTATTTGAGGGATCAATCCCTGAGATTGATAGTATGGAGGAGACATTAATCAAATGCACTGTAGGACCTCTGCACAATGATAAATAAAGCCCACACCCGGCTATCAATCTGCTTACCCGAGCTCTAAACGCTGGTAGGTGGACGTGGGCCAACAAATACAACATCTACATGGAAATCAATTTACTAAGAAAAAAAAGGGGCCCATTTACACTTGGTCATGTGCATTTCGATTCTGATCGATCACATTAACTGTATCAAATGTATTTTATGTGTTTGTTTGTTTGTTTGTTGTTGATAATTTTATTCAGCAATAAAACACTAAAGTGATAGTTCACACAGAAATGATTTGTACCATTATATATTTGGATTTACTGTCACGTTTGATCAATTTAAAGGGATAGCTCACCCAAAAGCATTAAGTTTCAGCATTAATAAGAAATGTATTAAATAACTACAATTGATTTTTCTGCTAATTAGTTACATTTTTCTCACATTTACTCTCAAATGCATGTCGGAAGATGTTTGTACACGATGGTATGACCCAGATTGCTGCACGGGTCGGATTTAGTAAATCCACACCCGCCCGTACCCGCAGTGCTTAAAATTGCATCCGACCCTTTTTCCGACAACAGCACTAATTAAAATCCGCACGCGACCTGCTTAAAATAGAACCGACACCCCACCCGCACCAGCAATCAAATCAGTTAAGCCAATCACATTAGACACACTTTTTTCGAATTCTATTGCCAGGTCATACAGAAGTTATTTATGGAAAACTCTTTTTAAAAGATATTCATTTTTTATACATTTTATCTTAATTTTGATTAATGTTTTATCAATCAATTGCCCGTATTTAATAAATAAGAAGCAAATATATAGCATACATACAATGTAATAACCTTAGTGTAACTGACAGAATTACTAAAACATATTTTGCTACCTAAAAGTTAAATATTTTTTGTGTCACGCATGCATGCATGTCTATTTCCCTCATATTAAATATAAAACGCATGTGGACTGATATTTTTCCAATGTCTGGACTCCTTTATTAATGGAGTATTTAAACAGACGTTTCAATATATTGGTATTAAATGCATTTTCTGAGAATTTATATTTCACTTTTTTACTGCAAATGTTGAAATACGTGCTCTTTGGTCCATCTGTGCTTGAGTCACTGATCACATTAGAATAAAATATCTCATAATACAATACAAAACACTTTCATTTGTTGTATTTTTGATCCTGAAAGAAAACAGAACAACAAAAGAGCAAATAATAGCACCGTCTGAGGTTGTGCTTCAAGTCGAACGCACCCATTTTTAAATCGTTCACAGTTGAGCATCGCGAGAGGCGGATCTGCGCCAGAGCGCACATGTGAATGAGCTGCACAAAGTCATTTTCAGATGCAATAAAAAAAAAAAAAACCTAGATAGCCTAGATTAGGCCCATATTCACAAATGCACTAGCTATGGAATGAAATATCTGATATTCCAATTGTCAAATACATGCAAGTGGAAGTGTATTGTATTTAAACACCTTTATAACGATCGCGTTAGTTGAGCTGTATGCACGATATAATTTTATGACACAAATTTTGAAATAGGCTTAAATCAAACACATTTTAATTCAGATTCTGTATATATATATATATATATATATATATATATATATATATATATATATAAACAGAAAACAAAAACAACGAAAAAAACAAACAGCTTGCTGATCTTTTACGTCTGTTAACTAATGACTCATGCAGCCGTTCGTGCGGTGGTGATTTTTTTTAAAGTGGAATGTAGGCCTATTTTTAAGTTTGCACGTGACTGTTTTGAACCCGTGTGTCCCGCGGGTACCCGAACCCATGCAGGACTCTAGTATGACCTAGATAATCTATATTTTACATTTATGCATGTGTTGAATGTATATAAAAAAAATCACACAAAATTCACTGCACCTGAAAAATTCTACAAAACACTAGATGTATCCAAACATTCAAAATGTAAATGAATCAATTAATGAGTCTTGCACACTATAAAAAATAAATAAAAACAAAACGCAAGTGCAAAATAACAAAACTGAAAATGTTTTATCTCATGCTTGCTTTTTTTGATTGTGTTTTTAACTGTCATTGGGTACAGGATTTTATTTGCAAGTTTGGATTACTGTGGTTACAAGATTTAGGGCCAGATTTACTAAACAGCACAAATTAACGTGAAACTTAAATCTCTTAAATCTTCCAAGAGCCGTGCAAACTAATGAATCATGTGTGGGTTATTTACTAACCACACAGGTGCAAAATGAGTTAAGACATGCTTTTGGGGGGGGGGGGGCGGTAAATAATGGTGCAAATATCAGTAAACTTCTTCAAACAATAAATCACCTCGCATGATTCCCTGAAATACTCTCCTCTCATAAATTTTGCAAAGTCTCGTACTCTATGAAGGTGAAAAAACCTAAAAGAAAGTGCCAAAAAACACACAAGCACACAGAGCTTTACTGGCTTTTTTATCTCATGCTTGCTTTTTTATCATTTTATTTTTTTATTTTTTTCTGCTTCAGCATGTTATCACAGAAATAAATTACATTTGAACATATAGTCAAATAGAAAGCACTTAATTTAAATACATATTTTTGATCAAATAAATGCGGCCTTGGTGAGCAGAAGTCTTCTTTCAAAAATCTCACAAGCTTTTCAAAAGTATAGTGTATGTTGGAAGTCGTTTCCAATATCCAAACAGTAAAAAGAAGCACATGAAGTTTCCATCTGAAAACATCCCTCAAAAAACCAACGACCAAGAAGAAAAACACCGTGACACAAGCATCTAATCCAGCGACAATACTCCGAACTCTCGTGTTGAGAGTGATGGAGAACAATGCACAATAAGCTGTCTGTAGCTAAGGCCTCGTAATCAATTTTGGCTCCAAGGGAGAGTTGCGTACGTCTGGTGATAGAGCGAAGTAGATGGTCCTGAGAGAGCTTCTGGCAAAGCTGATCCTCATTGAAGACGTCCCATCCCTCACCTCTGATAGAAACGGCTTTAACATGGTGTAGAACCAGCGCCTGTGGGATTCTCGTGGCGCGGCTGGTTTTGATGAATTTTTCAGCCTTTATTTCTATCTCGCCATCGACTGTCATTTATTAACACGTCCCTCAGGTTAAGTGCTGTTGTTGTTTCTTCTGCACTGTGTGTTTGTGGTTTGTTCGAGACATCGATCGCTTTGTAGCTCATCCTCGTCTGGGTTCGGGTGAGAATTATTGAAATACTGTTTATCCAATAGCATTGGGTAAATTTTTTTATGACAAAAAAACAAACAAACATGCTTTTTGTGATTGATTTGCCTGCTAAGTAGTTGTATTTTTCTCAAATTTATTCTCAAATGCATTTAGAAATAAGTTTGTATTTAATACTACAAGCATTTTCTGTGTGTGTATATATATATATATATATATATATATATATATATATGTATGTATACGTTGAATTTTGCATTAGTGTCACTGATGCACTATTTATTTTATTTTTTTATAATTTTAATAAATGTTTGTCATTTCTGTGTGTTTTTATTATTATTATTATTATTATTAAACATTTCCATTAAGATTTAATTTATTTCAAGTTTATGATTTTTAGTTTTAAATTTTTATTATCGAGCTTTATTAATAATAATAACGTCTTCATAGGAATTATTCTTAGTCATTTGCCATTCTTTTGCCCATTTTAGTAAAAAAAAAGAAAAAGTAAATGCATTAATTAAAACCATTACAAAAAACTTTTTTAACTTGAAATGACATCAAATAAAATATAAAAAACCCTGAAACTTTTTCTAAGATAAAATAAAAAAAAAACAGTTCTCTTTTATATTTAGTGGAACTTCATGTGCTAAAATAACTTAAGCTGAAATAGAAATTAATAAACAATCCAGACAATCCAGACAAATAAAACAAACACAAAGACTGAATATATACAGTATATATGTATATATAAAATATAACCCAGAATAGTATCTCAAGGATACTAAAGTACCAGTGTGTTGGAGACAATTAGATTCATATTCTTTATAAAATGTCTTGTTTTATCAGTGAAAACACATTTAAATAATATTTTAGCTGCGTTGTGTGAATCAGGCTTTCTTGCGTTGTTGAAAACAGCTGACCATATGGTCATTTGGGCACGTGCCCAAGGGCATCACCACATCCAGAGGGTCACAGTGCATGTCTGCTTCAAGTGTTTTCAAACAGCCAGAGACATGAACGCTCAGCCTCACTGAGATCTCCAACACAATCCCACTGAGAACGCATCCGCTAAACCAGCACAACCCTGACTGGTCTGACCGTGTGTGTGTGTGTGTGTGTGTGTGTGTGTGTGTGTGTGTGTGTGTGTTTGCGCGCGTGCCTAACCTCGGGTCACTGTCACTGTAATATGTTTACTATAAATGGCTTGGTGTGAAAGCATCTGTGAAATGACAGCTTGATATTTATTTTCGTACTAAATCTGAGCATGAACATATTTAACAGTGCTTATATGTAATTAGATATATGGATAACAGATGGTAAAGCTTTTTTGACCCACATATTGGAGATGGGGTATTAATATTCCAATTTAGACTGAAACATGAAACATGAAAATAAATAACCATCATGATTAGAATACAATACATTTACTTTTGTCCACTTACGAATTAGTCTCCAACGTCTGTGCAATTTGGGGTTAAAAGTAAAGCCTTCATTCACTTTTTATTCTCTATTTCATCAGAAAGTTTTCTGGTGCTTTAAAGAGCCCAGACACTGATCCAAAACTTAAATCTCCAAAGAAAACTGTATAACTCAACTCATAAACCGTAAAAAATATTCAATGATCGAACCCGAGGTGCAACTAATACACATTTACATATAATATATACAATTTAAGATTTTCTGCTTTATTTATATAGTAAAGTTTTAGTAATTGTATCGTGTTTTTTGTCATTTGTATTAGATTTTAATTCACTTTTAATAGTCTTTTAAAAATGTCTGTATAGCTTTGATTAAGTTTCATTTTCGTTTTAGTTATTTTATTAAATCTAAATGAAAAGGGGGTACATATGATGCTTAATTTACTTAGGCCTACTATATAACTTAAATATGCAAAGTATATCAAATTCATAATGTGACCCTGGCGCTGAAATTCATGTGCAATAGTTTAAAGTCCTTTCGGAGCCCTTTGGAGGTGATGCATTATTTGTCAGGATATTTCCCATGAACCTTTACCTGCATCTCTATGGCACTTTCTGATTACTGTTATTCACAGCAGTATAATGCAATTCAGAGATACCATAGTATTACCTTGTCGCTTCCATTGTACATGGTGAAATAAAGCAGAATCACTTGTATTTCCATGCAGAACTTGACACGCCACTGTTATTATCATGAAATGGGTGTTTTCCTGAGCTCTGTTTCTCAGACTAGCTGGAAAAAGCTGCTCTGCGGTGTGGTCCGGCGGGAGATGCCCCGAGCACACAATCAATTTCACCTCCTGCTTCATTTGGAGGGCTTTGTGTGTGATTTCGGACTGTTAGATTATTTCCCGTGTCCCATGCTGCAGACCCGTGGCAAGGGCAAACAGAGCGTTCATTTTACGCAAATAACTTCATTGCCCTTTCTTTTCTGTGGCCGGGTCAAGATGTGAGGGGTTTTCTGTCTCTTTGTCTTTCCGGGGCAGGATTGGGTTAATGCATTAGCTGTTTAAGAGCATTATTAGACCGTTTATAGACCTGGAAAGTGTCGAAGCGCTTTTACGTTCTGTAATTTAATCAGACGCCACTCAGCAGTTAATGCGTATGGAAATGAAACTCGGTCCACTGTATGACTTTTCATAATCAGAGAATTAATGTAATCCATCAGTAAATATTGTGTAAATATGAATCAGAAGCTGCCGGCGAGATGTGGGTGGCTCTCGTAGTCCTTGCTGCTGTAATGACTTACATAAGTGTTCCTTATATTACCTTTTTATAAGAATTTATTCATGTTATATGGTAGGAATTACATTCGAGTCTGTTGAGATTCATTCACTTTCATTTTTAGGATGTCAGCCAAGCTTCTTTGGATATTTTTTCTTCTTCTTCTTTTATTACTGGTGTTTTTGTATTGTTATTATTCTACATGTATTTACATTGTTGTCTATTTAAGTACATTTAATATATATTTATGTGTATTAGTAATTTATTTTAGTAATTTTAAGTCCTCTTTTGCAATTTTTCTTTTTAATATATAATTAAAACAATATTGTAAACCTAAATATATTTAGTAAAGTTTGTAATTATTATTCTTCTTAATAACTTTTTATATTTAATGTATTTTTATTTCATGTTTAGTTTTATTTCATTTTTAAGGTTTTTTAGTAACTTTTTTTATGTGCTTTTTGTCATGTTATGCTTTTTTTATAAATATAATTATTTTGGGTTTCCCCTTTATTTCAGTTTTTAGCATTTTTAAAATTTTTATTTAATTTATTTTTATTTTAGTTCAGTTTTAGTATTTTGTATTAATCAATTTATTTATTTATTTATTTATAAACATCAACTGTTTAGGTTTTATTTTATTTTATTTTATTATTATTTCTGTTTTAGATTTAGGTTAGTTTTATTTTTTATTAATTTCCAGCTAGTAATTTTAGTGCTTTAACTTAAACTTACATTATATTTTAAATAGGCAACATTTTTTTTTATTTTTGCATAAAGGTTTTTTCATCTGGTGTTTCTATTATTATTGTTATAAATAAAATTTATATTATCATTATTACCTGTATTTTTATTTTAGCTTTATTTCAATGAACACAAATGTGTGATAGTTTTAGTTACCGATAATAACCCCTTTTGGTATCACTATTGCTATTGACACATAGCTGTAATTCATGCAGCAGCATTTATACCATTAAATACAAAAAATGGCTTCAGAATGCAACTTTATGGGCCCTATCTTGCACCCAGCGCAATTGACTTTGTACACCGACGCATGTGTCATTCCTATTTTGCACCCGCGCAAAGCGCGCTTTTCCCTCCACAGAGGCACGTCGCTAAACTAGTGAATGAACTTGCGCTCCCTGGGCGGTTCAGCGCAAAAAAGGAGGCGTGTTCCGGCGCAAACAATCCCTGGTGCTATTTTGCTGTTCCATTAAACAATTGCGCCACTGACCAAAAAAAACCTAGTCTAAAGTCAGTGGCGCGTTGCGCGTTGTTCATTATGCTATTTTATGGGCGCATGCTTGACCATAATGTATAGCGTGCACAACGCGCATACACTTTGCTCATGTAATCTACACAGATGCAACAGTTATTTTTGCAAATCATAAATTGTTACACTAAAAAAATATTAACACATGAGATGACGGAAATCATTGTGGTGTGCCACGAAGATGTGAACAAAATAGGCATAAATCTAGCTTACAAATTATTCAGGCTAATTATTCTCCCATCCCCATACAACACAACTTCTCTGTCTTTCACTGCTCTTACAAGAACATCAGTCTCCTCGGCTGTGAACCGCTCCTGGCGTGCGCCTGGTAAATACGCCATAATAATAGCAATCCATAATGGAACTTGCGCACCTGCTTTTAAAGGGAATGTTGGATGACGCTCTGATTGGTTTATTTCACGTTACGCCCAAACCACACCTATGAATAATGAAGCTGCTTCAGACCAACCCACTTTAGATTTGCGCCGGGCGCAAGAGCCATTTATCCCGCCGGGAAAATAGCATCAGCGCCGAGACCCGCCCACAAACTTACTTGCGCTTCGCGCTTTGACACTTGCGTTTCAGATCGTTAAAATAGGGCCCTATGAGTTCAGTCAGACGTGTTTTCCTCATAAGATGCAAAAATCTAGCTTGTGTTTAACATCTTAATTCTGTTGCCTTTTAAACTAATCTCAAGGATCCCACTTAAGCTTTATACACTGGCTGAGACATTATAAATCTCATTTAAATTCTGAGGCGGTCTTTTAAAGCGGCCATCCTCAGAGGCACTGGGTTATTTAACGTCCAAAATTTACCACTTACAGCATTTTTAAGCTTTTTTTACGAGTTTGTAAAGCCCTTGACAAATCCCGCTTTTACAAATTCAGATGTGTCCTCTTAAAATGAATTTAAAACCCCATAAAGCTTCTGTCACATAAATCCCCAGCTGAAATTCATTTAAGATATGATTAAAGATGTGACATGCTCTCTAACTCATGTTTTATGTTTGTTGTTCACCCTCAAAGGTCAGCTCTTAATGACATTGAGCACGGCCGAGGGTTACCGGTCACGATTCGAGCACTTTTATAGGGAAACAAGCACCTGGAAACATGCAACGGACGAGAGAAATCTCTTATAAATGCTATTTATGACCACTGGAGAGGGAACGAAAGAAGAAAAATAACATCCGGGATGGTGTTTAATCAGCCAAAGAAACAGCGCAGGGTAATTTGTTTTCTCAGAGGAAAAGAGTCATCGATTATTCTGACGCGCTTTTCCCATCAAGTCTTCTCATCTTGAGCTTGTTAAGGCCACGGTTGTATTTTATGTGCACGCGCACCACTAATATATCACGCTGACTTATTAAAGCTACTCGACAGTCATTCAGAAATCATTCATTAGACGTCAGCTATGGGCTAAATGGTCTGTGTAATCTTTGCTCAGTTTTGCGGAGTGTCATTAAGTGCTAATCAAAGCATGCGAAGGCGATAGCGATGATATGTGCGGCCTACAATACCACCGCTCTGATAAATGCATATGTGTGTGTGTGTGTTTTCTTATTTACTTCCCAGCAGCGCAGATGTTCGATCAAAGCCAGATTCGGAGTAATCAAACTGTCGTCATACTTTGCAACCCTTTATAATGGACTCATAATCCAGCTCCAAAAGCCGTTTCAAGAATAAACCTTTAAAGGTGGAAACTGGAGTGAAGTTGTATATTTGACACGAAAAATAAAATTATAGTACATGTGATTTCATATCAGATGGTCAGATGGTGAGCTTGTGCCCAAGTGATTTAGGGACGTGTAATATTTTATAACGGTCAGCTCCAAAGCTTCATGTATGATTCAGGATTTTGTGGCATTTGGATTGAAATATTTAAGAGTGAGATGTAAACAGTGAGAGCTTGAAAAACAGGGGTGGGAGTCTGGGAAAAAGACATCTGAGAGAAATACTGCGCAGCAAAGGCAAAATATTACATGTAGTGGATGAATACTTACTGAGTAATCCTTTATTTTGAGGGTAAAAATGGCAATTTTTCAGAAGCAAGTTAAAGGGGGTTAAAAAATTACTTCAGAAAGATGGCACACAGTGATTGGTAGGTCTGTTAGTAAAATATGCTGACTTTAGCAATCTTTGTTGCATTATGTGCCAATGGTGACCAATCAAAACTTCATGCCAGAACTGTGTATTTCCAGAAAAACTACCCAGCACCTGGGTAAAAATGTGAAAAACAACCCCATAAAATGAGGATGAACCCATCAATTGCTAAACAAAAAAAAAATAGTAATAACCCAGCATTATTATTTTTTTGAGTGTAGAAACTGCCCTTTGGTTAAAACTAGGGATGCACCGATAGGAAATTATTTAGCTGATACGATACTGAATTTAACAAACAACTGTTTGTTCCGATACCCACATTTGTCCATTGCATAAAGCAGGGCTTAAAAAAGAGAAGAAGAAAAACCAACATTGGTTCACTCCGAGCAGAATCGGTATTTGAACGTTTATGTTCCTGCGTTCCTCTGTGAAACCAGTTTGAGTAGAAAACATACCAGTTAATAGCGTTGTTTTTTTTACTTTTTCTTTGCCAGCAATAATAAAGAACAGCGTTTAATTTACTCAAAAAGAAAAAACCATGAAGAGAGTCTTAGTCATGTCGAATAGGCAAAAATTCGTTGAATGTGCTTGTCAGACACAGACATGATCACTGCATTGTTTTCCCAACTGTTAAGGGGAATTTATCGTCATACCAATGGTGGTTGGTCATTCAGATAGCAGCAAAACATCATTCAAAACTGTAAAGCTTTTGCAAATCAAATTTACAACTTAGCGCAGGCATTTTACTCGTTGGATGCATCAGCATCATGTTTGTATATGGCCGTACTATGCTGTCTGACAAACTATATTTTGTACAGATTTTATTTTGTTTTGGCAAGTATTTAATTATTTTGCCCAGAGAAAAATGTTGGATTATGCAACAGACATGCAACTCATTGTCTCCATGCAGTTAATTTATAAATCATCAGTATTTGCCCTTTACATGCTATTTCCAATTTGCAGATGGCTTTGAAAAAAAAAAAATTGCCCGATAAATATTGGCAGCCGATACATCGGTGCATCCCTAGTTAAAACTTAATCTAAAGCCATAAAAAAATACAGAAATAAAAAATGAAATCTTAAAAACATTTTTATTAAAATTATTATTTTATTAGAATAATTAAAATTACTTAACTTAGACTTAAATAAAAATTACTAAATTAGAGTTAATTTAGATTAGAATTAAAAACTTGTTACATTTTGAGAAAAAAATAATAATAACGGAGTGTAAATAATTTTATTTACTAAAATTATTAAATAGCTTAGATGCTACCTTATCGGGACAACAGAGCTCTCCCTAGAGCCTGCTTCACATTTTAATACAACTTTTTAGAAAAATTTGACAATTTTTTTCTCATAATTTAACAATTTTTTTTTTTTTTTTTTTTTTTTTGAAATTCAATTAGGTTTTCTTAAAAATGTAGGACTTTATTCTCAAAATTTTATGATTTAATCTCAAATGGTTAATTTGATTTTTATTATTGCTTGGGCCTAATAATCAGAATACTCTGTACATACTCTAATTGTTATTTATATATATATATATATATATATATATATATATATATATATATATATATATATATATATATATTAGGGGTGTAACGGTTCACAAAATTCACGGTTTGGTTCGATACGATTCACTGGTGTCACGGTTCGGTTCGGTTCGGTACGGTTCGTTACGTTTTAGATACAACAAAAAGAAAAAATTGGCAGATAAATTTATTCGATTTTTAAAAAAAATTTATTTATTAAAACTAACAAAATATGTTTTTTTTTTTTGTTTTTTTTTTTTACATTGAACAATGATGGAGCTATTCTTTACCCATCTTCTATGGTGTTTTCTTAGCAGCATACTGTATAAAACAAAAACAGCTCCTTATAATTTTTTTTTTTTTTTAAATGTTATACTGTTGTAGTAGTTATGAACAAATACAAAGATGTAACTTTTTATATGGAACTCTATAACTCTTTATATTGAGTGTGTTTTTACTCAGTTGGTTCTCTATAGGGCTTATGTTTTTTGGAACAAAGCAGGAATTACGGTCTTGCTGAAATGGGCTCGTGAAGGAATATTGTAGGCTAACGGGGCTTAATTACATTAAGCATGTTCTTAAAACCTGTGTTTTCCAATACAGAGTAAGGCGCTCGCTCACTCAGTATGTGCTGAAGGCTCGTTGCAAAATGGCTAAAGGGTCTTTCACACAGGACGCGGTACGCGCTGCGCTGGACCCTGGGCTCAGCGTTGCCCTTCAGATACAACGCGATTTGCGCTGCACTATGCCAAGAGCAAAGTAGGTGGAGTTTTCAAAACTGCCCGTGCATACGTTCTATTTATAACAGTTCTTCTATCTAGTAACGTGTAGGCCTGTTAATTGTATTGTACTGCTCAGGAAATTCCGACACAGTACACTACTAGTCCATTTTGATTTCCGTGCTTGTTTGGATGCCCCGATCGATTGGTAAAGTGCACCCAAACACCAGACCTGTTGGTTATTGGAGGATCTTCTATTTCTGGTCTGTTAAACGCATTGGCTATTTTGCAACGAGCAACTATTTCCGCGCGTACTGAGTGAGCGAGCGCCTGACTGAGTAGCCTAACATAAACATATAAGTTGGTGTTTTTTTTCCTTCGGGAGTGTCAGGGGCGTTGCCTGTTACATCGTTTGGGTTATTGGGCTACCTTGTTGAACGCATATCATTATATTTCACCATTTTTTATTTATTTTCAAAATATAATTAATTAGTCCAACGAACCGTTCGGTACATAATGCGTACCGCATACCGAACCGAAAGCCTCGTACCGAACGGTTCAATACGAATACGCGTATTGTTACACCCCTAATATATATATATATATATATATATATATATATATATATATATATATATATATATATATATATATATATATAAAATTATTATTATTTTTATTTTTTTTTCAGTGAAACTTTATATATTTTTGATAAAACACTGTGTTTATGTTCTATTTTTCTAAAACTTTTGAAATGGCCTTTCTTCAAGTTTTAGGACTTTAGCCCTGAAAACCGCTATACTGCATGTCAGCAGTGTGTTTTTTTAATCTCTGAAGTCTGTTTGGGAGAGGAGAGATCACAGAGATGAAGCAGTCTACTAGCTTCTATGCTAGACTGAGTCACCTTTTCCCATCCAGATCAGTCGAAGATTCGGAGTGTAAACAGATGGTGAACCGACAGCTAGACACCCGTTAGACGATCGAAGAAGAACCAGAGCCTCCTGTTCCTATGGATATTGGCACAGGATGCTGTAGGACTCATAGTAATAGCGGGAGTTAGCCAGCAGCCAGGTACGCTGTAGACAAACACCCTATCAAAGCCAAGTCTCCCGTCTCGGCTACCGCGGAGCTCAGAAGATAACTAGCGGAAAACAACAGCAAAGTTGCTCTCTGAGGAGATTTCTCAGATTACAGCAGCCAGCGAGGATAGCAGTCTGCAAAAAGTCACACGTAAAACAGTCTGAAATAAACAAGCCATTCGAAACTTCCAGGACCTTCCGAAAATTTAATATGGTAACCACAGATTCCACCGATATTCCATAGTTACCATAGAGATGTTGCTAACTTGGCATTAGCAACCACTGTCTTTAAAAAAGAAACTGATATTGTTTGAAGCATTATTTTGTTAAATCATAAGACTCTACTAAAGCATAAAAATACAATAATATGTGTGCAGATAATTAAGAAACATGCTAATATTTGTATATCTGAAAAACAATGCTACAGTCAGTTATTCTTCTCTGAAAAATGTGCGTTCTGGGCCAGAATGTCGGTCTCTGTTTTGGTTTGTGAAACCAGCCCAATGCCAGTTTACCAAATTGTATTTCGGCCCTCCAGATTACCAGCTGGTGGAAAACACAGCGTATTACATTTCATTCATTGTCAAGTGCGCTCGTTCTTGTTGGGGTCGTCAATCTGGCAACCTGCATGTGCATCAAGTCTGAGGAGGAGGGGCCAGGATAAAAAATCCTGTTTCCAATATTTTGACTCTGGACCGCCATTGGTGTCAACCCTACATACAGCACTTTTAAGATTATACAGATGTACAGTAACTATAAAAGTCTTAAGATGTTGCTGATTATCATTTTATTTTCTTGTTTTATTGTGATCAAATTTAAGTTTTAATATTCTTATTCTCATCAACGTAACATGAAATCATTTTCTTGTGATCACAACTACTTTTACTTGACAAATTAAAAGTCCCTGTCACATTTTCAAGGTGCTTAATTGTAAATGCTAAATCAAAAACACACCCAAATAAAACATAAATGTAAAATAAATAAATATAGAAGATATTGTCTTTTTTTAAGTCAGTGTGTATGTTTGTCCCAACAAGGTTAAAAACTGAAAAAAAAAAGAAATATTTCAAATAATGTAGAAGTATTATTATTATTGTTAAGTTAATAACAGTGATTTGTCTTAGTAGAATCTTAATCACTCTCTTTAATTAAACAGGATAAAAAAAGAATAAATATTATCTTGATGTCTGTCTGTGCCTTTGCCCCACAAGGTTAAAAAATGGTATCTGTTATTATTATTGTTGTTTTTGTTGTTAATAACAATTAAAGAACAGTGACTGTATCTTACTAGAAGTTAATCCATCTATTATGTAAAATCAAAATTTTTGACTTTATAAATATTTCTTTCTTTCTGGAAGATAACCGATATATTGTAAAATCTCAAATTCTTTCTTTCTTTCTTTCTTTCTTTCTTTCTTTCTTTCTTTCTTTCTTTCTTTCTTTCTTTGTCAAAATTATGAGGAAATGTTGTCACTGTTGCTGAAAGAGTTTTAGGTCTGTTTATTTAACAGACAGCCAGGTTTAGTGTAGTTTTCACGCTGTTAAATACTGTATTTCATATATCCGTGGCAGCTACTCGTGAATAGGTTGATGAGACTTATAATGTGGATTTTGTCACTTTTTTGGCTTGTTCCTACACTCTTTTGCCCCTGAACTTGTGAGTCGTGTTGGAGCTTATTTTGGTTGGGTTTAAGGTTTAGTACTCTTTACTGCAGAATGTTTTCAAACTCTTCAGAGAAAAAAAACTGTTTTCTGCTGCAGTGCAGACTTTCTGTATCTGTACTCACCTACACCTTCTTTCTGCCATTTCTGTGTTTTCAGCCCTGTCCTCTTCTGATGTCATCTTATGTAATTTCTTACATAACAAATCCTCCGCCTCTCCCCCATCTCTCAATCCCATTTTTGACAGTGTAATTCTGCTCCTGCAGGCTCTGATTTGGATGTAATTGTTTCAATCACAATGTATGAATAATTTATTCTCTAGAAAATTACAAATTCATCGGGGAGAACTTTGATTTCCCCAAACCAAATCCCCACTACTGTCTGTCTGTCTCTCGCTCTGTCTCTCTCTCTCTCTTTCCCTGTTTCTCCAAACACCTGTCCTTCGTTTCCCACGCCAGCGGACACATCTGACACTGATATGCATGACTGCAGGTAGTATTTCAGTTCAGGTACATGTGGGGATTTGCAATTCCAGATGTTTAGTGGTCATTTGTCACGACGTTGACATGACTCACACGACTGACTGCTCGTTAAAGAGATAGTTCACCCAAAAATGAGCGTTCTGGCATCATTTACTCACTCTCATATCATTGCAAGTCTTTATTCTTTGAAACACAAAAGACATATTATGAGCAATATTCAGAATTGTTTTGCGATGCAATGAAAGAGGAAAGTGCTATTTTTGCCAAGCACAAGAACAAAAAAGCTGAATGACATGTTTCAAGTCATATGATAGATTAAGGTGAAGAAAAGAGCTTAATTCAAGCTATAATTTACATCAGAGCTCAGCAACTTCTTATTATGTGTTTAACTGAAGAAAAAAGAAAGAAAGAAAAATAAAACTTTTTTAAAGTTTTTATGTACTTTTCTCGACAAAGGTTAAAAACGTAATATTAATTTAAATAATTCTAAAGGATAATAATAACTAAATGATAAAGAACAGTGACTGTATCTTAATCGTAAAATATGCCTTTAAAACAAAGTATAAATTTGCTAATTATATTATATAATCTCAAAAAGGACCAAAAAAGCAACATTTCTAGTTCACATGACTTGTGCACCGAATTTCAGCTCATATAATAGAATTGTGTGAGGAAAACGAAAACCAATTGAAATCACTTTCACTTATATTCTGCATCAAAGCTTAAAATCTTCGCAAAATGTATTTTGTGGGACGAAAGAAAACAGGAGTAAAACAACACAAGGGTACGTAAATGACAGAATTTTCATTTCTGGGTGAAATATTTCGGTAGCACTTTATTTTACAGTCCTGTTCCCCATGTACATACTATGTACTTATTATAGTAATTACAATAACTATGTAATAACTAGGTACTAACCCCGAATCTACCCCTAAACCTAACCCTACCCCATGTAGTTACCTTGTATTACCAGAACTTTCTTAGATAAATACACTGTAAGTTCACTATAAGTACATGTTAGTACATGTACTGTAAAATAAAGTGCAACCGATATTTCCTTTATAACTTATCCCAAGGATAAGTTATGCAGCAAAGTTTAGGTTGATGTGCATTGCCATTGACAAACCGGTGATGTGCTTTGACGTGCATTGCAAGAACACTTGACCAACCGCAATGCCATCACGTAGAATAATAATATTGTACTGCAGCTAAGGCTGTAAAACATCTTGTGAAGTCTTGGTGTGTTGGATTTGTCAGTCACAATCCGTGCATTTCATTGCAGCCCTGGAGGGCTGTGTGTCTGGATGTGACACCAGGCTCAGGGCGTCGAGAAGCGGCAGCTTTTAGCTCCCGAAACATAACGAGAAGTTTCAGCAGAGGTTCTCTGGGGTATCGCACTCTGAGCGCTTCACCTCTAATGCAGGTTGATGTACACATGCAGAATCTTCACTGGAGCCACTTGAGCTTTGGGCGAAAGAACGGCTTGATTTATGACCGGTCCCGAGCGCTGTCATGTCAGATGTGCTGCAGCGTTCACAACGGCGCACTAACTTAACTGATTACGGCTCTTAGTAGACGCTTGGCCTTGGGCAAATCCCTGCCGGAGCAAGGAGGTGGAGGGGTGTGTGTTCTTGAGTAGGTGGATTCTGAGCGTTTCATGATGTAACCGTGCATGTGTTTGTATTTGAACGTCTCCCAATGCAGCGTGTCCGTAGGAGGAACATGCATCCCGAGAGGTAATGTTCCAGAAACGAGTGTTGTCCATTCTCCCGACTGTGAAATTCATTTTGAAATCATTTCAATTAGAGTTGCAAATTATGCAGACGGTACAGCAGCCCGTCGTGCATCGTTGGCTTTTACAGCGCTTCTGCTGTTCACAAATAGAAAATGGGTCGTTTTAAATTTTAACATTTCTGATTTTCTTACTATGTCCTTGCAAAGAGTTGGGGAAAATGCATTAAATATCTTTCTAAGATGTCTTTACTACAGTTAATAATTTTGTGCCATTTAAAACATGCATGTTTCAGTCTAATGAGGTAAAAAGTATATAAGACTAAAAAGCTGTTTGCTCTTCCAAGTTTCTCCTTAACCCTCATTTACTAGCTCCTTGCTACACATTTTGCACAATTTTTAGTAATGTACAATTCAAGTTTCAACTGTGAACATTTGCACTCCCCCACTTTACATATTCTGCACAAATGTAGAGTTAATGTTCATTTTTAATTTGTATTTTATATTTTTATCCTCCTGCTTTTTTCACCCTCTCTCTCTGCTCTTATTGTATAGCTTTTACTAAAATCCCTTATCTCATTGTTCTATTATTTATTCTTGTTTTTCTTTTGTCTTTGACAAGCACCAATTTATTTACCCAGACAAATTACTCATACATGTATACATAAGTACCTTGGCAATAAACGTGATTCTGATTCTGATGTTGTGTTCTGGACATTTTGACCTAGAAAAGATTTTCTTTTTGAACATGCTAGTTAATGTTTAAATTGGACTAAATTTTACTGACTTTGCTCACACAGGGTATAAAAACTTTCCAGAAAAAAAAAAGAAAAGAAAAATTTTATTTATTATTTTTTTTTTTTTTACCTTATGACTGGTGTACAAAATAAATAAATAAATAAAAATCTATATATGTAAAGGATTTTCAACAAAAATCATAGACTAAACTAGCTGAATATTTTAAGATATAGCATCGACTAAAAGCTGCTGAAGTCTTTTATTGCGAACTGTCGGAATGGTAAATCATATTTTTAAACGTGCAATTCAATTGCATGTTTTAGCAATGTGCATCAATGCAAGAAAGCAAAATATGAGTGATAGTGTGACACAGCTGATCTGAAGGGCAGAGTGACATATCTCACTCTAATCCATTACTCCAGCCACGCGGCCCTCCGATGATATGAAGGTCAGCGTGTGTTATAAAATCCTCCATCAGTAAAATGGATGCTTCACATCTCAGTGTGCTACGGCCTCAGCACCACAGGTCTCTGCTGTGTTACGCTTCTCACTGCAGCCCATTTCAGTAAACATCTTCTTTTTTTCCAATAGTGGTGGCAAACATTCAATGTTTATGAGGCTTCTGGTAGAATAAGAAATTCACATCAGGTAGGACAGGTATGGCAGAGGGCTGCGGCTTTAGCCCGGGGTAAAGGGAAACAACAGCATGGCATATGAAAATGTGAGGTGGAGAGCAGAACCTGCAGCAGCATTAATGCAGAACATTTCCAAAGCGCAATATAAGCCCAGCAGTCAAGACTTTAGGATTTTGCAGACTTATTTGAAATAAACCTGCATATGCGGTTGCACTCATTATTGAGGATTTGGCAACCGAGGGGTCAACAGAGGTCAAATTAAAAAGGAACAAAGTATGCAAAATACCCTTCGCATTGCCATTAAAAAGTTTGGGGTCAGTAATAAATTAATAGTTTTATTCAGCAAGGATGCATTAAATTAATTACAAGTCTCAATATAAAGACATTTCTAATTTCACACAAAAGATTTATACTTTAAAGGGGGGGTGAAATGCTATTTCATGCATACTGAGTTTTTTACACTGTTAAAGAGTTGGATTCCCATGCTAAACATGGACAAAGTTTCAAAAATTAAGTTGTACGTTTGAAGGAGTATTTTTGTTCCAAAAATACTCCTTCCGGTTTGTCACAAGTTTCTGAAAGTTTTTTTCGAGTATGGCTCTGTGTGACGTTAGATGGAGCGGAATTTCCTTATATGGGTCCTGAGGCACTTCTGCCGGAAGAGCGCACGCTCCCGTATAGCAGAGCACTGAGAGCACAACAGACTTCACTGATCAGAGCGAGAGCGCCGCGAAAAGTCACAAAAGAAATGTGTTTTTGGTTGCCAGGGCAAGACAACCCTGCACAGATTACCAAAAAAAAACAGCATTAAGTGACCAGTGGATGGAGTTTATTTTTACAGAGCATCAACGGAGTTGTGCAAGTGTTTGTGTTTGTTCCCTGCATTTCGGATTGCACATTGTTTATTTCTTAAGGATAATGCAGTCCCAACGAAAAAGGGTAACGATCGTGTGTTGGAACCACATGCAGTGAGTAAAACTGCTTCAAATATCTCTGTGTTGTTAACTTAGCTATCAGCGCGTAAGCACATCAAGTAAACAACATGCGATGTTGTCATCAAACTGCACTTTCCACATGTACAGCTTAAAAAAAAAAAAAAAAAAGACGACATAAAGTGGAACTTAGTCATTTTCCAAAACCGCTAAGCAAATATATACAGTTTCAGTACATACCACATAGAGACGCCTTTGCTGATGCTGCTCTTGTTAAATTTCAGCCTCTGGATCTGTGTCACAGCTTCCACACGCTCTCAACTAAAAAGCCTACTGGGGCTCGTGATTCTTTAGCTCCGCCCACACGTCGCGCCTCTAGGCGCTCGGGTTTTTCCTGGAAAAATCGGTACAGACTATCTTTCTCTTATAAATATAATAAAAATAAAGACTTTTTGGAGTTATGAAGGATGCAGTACTACTCTATAGGTACTCAAGATTAACAGGATATTGAGTGAAAACGAGCATTTCACCCCCCCTTTAAATAAATGCTGCTCTTGTAAACTTTTTGAAATTTGAAGCAGTGCAACAGGTTGTTGAGCAGTAAATATGCATATTAGAGTGATTGGTTATTTATTTTGTTTGTTTGTGTTTATTTTTTAAGACAATATATTTATTCCATGCATTAAATTGCTCAAATGTGCCTTTCAGATATTTGTGATGTTAAAAGATTAATTTTTCAAATGAAAGCCATTCAATTGGGAAAAAAAAAAAATGTAAAACATATTATTTAGCAACACAATTGTTCTCAACATTGATAATAATCTGAAATGTTTCTTAAGCAGCAAATAATATTAGAAGTACTTCGGAAGGATCTTGTGACACTGAGTAATATTGCTGCAAATTCAGCTTTGCATCACAGGAATAAATTACATTTTAAAATATACTCAAAAAGAAAACAGTGCTTTTAAATTGTAATAATATTTCAGAATTTCACTGTATTTTTGATAAGTGCAGGTGATTGCATTTGCGCTTGGTGATTATAAGATACTTTGTTAAAAAACATTTAAAAAATCTTACTGAGTCCAGACTTTTGAACAGTAGTGTCTAAAACATAAGCAAGCAGTGGTCCATGCAGGGCATGTTCATGCATTCAGGTTGCACTGTTTTTAATAGTCTGTGCATATGCACATCATATGAACTTATTTGGTTGCGTGCCACGTTTTGCTGCTACCTCAGAGTCTCATGTCATGAGGCTCTTTTTTTAAGATGCTGTCAAACTAAAAGTAGTTAAACTTTTAAAATCATGTATTAAAACCCTGTGTTCTGTTCCGTTGCGGTCCGTCTAGCTGTTTTTAAATGCAAGACTGTGTCCTGTGTGACTGACTCCTTTAATTAAAAAAACATGGATAAATACCACAGAGCTCTTGTCAGAAAGTACATTTTCTCTGTGAAGATGTCTGGCATTAAGTCAACTGCTTGAGATCAAAACAAATGCATGCAACTGATTAAAAAGATGCAATGATGTTTGTATTGCAATAAAACCACTTCTTGCTGAAGAAATGTAGGCGTGGGGTTCCCAGTAAATATGATGTTGTAGGTACTATACTGCATTTAAATAGATTATGGGATTTTTCATATCCAAATGCAACGGCATGATTCTGTTCATAGTTGTGTGCAGTATTCTGTTAATAAAGCATATGACCCTGGGAACCGTTGGCATAACCTACAGTGCCAAAATATGGAAAGTTTTTAAACCAGTCCATTAGCCACAATTGCCTCGTGTAATTATGCAGACCAGCAAACTGATATAACAAGCTTCCAGCTGTCCTATAAGGGTTATAGTATCCTTCTTTTCCAAAAGACAGTGCAGGATTACTGGCATATACCCGGGCCCTAAGACTGCCAGAGGCTTCAACAGCAAGGTCAGACTATACTACCATATGCAAAGTGCTTGATGACTACTAAAATTATTATTTGTTTGTAATGAATATTTTAAGGTAGTTATTGAGTCATTTGTTTTTATTCATTGTATTAAATTGCAATTTTTCTTTTTTTCTTTTTTTCTTTTTTTGCATTTTATTGCATTGCACCAGGCAGTGGTGGACAGTAACGGAGTAGCTTTACTTCGTTACTGTACTTAAGTACATTTTTCAAGTATCTGTACTTTACTGGAGTAGTTTTATTTTGAGTAACGTTTACTTTTACTTCACTACATTCCAAAGCATAAGATCGTACTTTTAACTTCACTACATTTCATAAAACATATCGTTACTCCCTATAATATATCACGTGCTCCGACACGCAGAAGCGGTGTCTGATTCATCATGAACGAACTGAGTCTTTTCAAAATAAACTTTAATCGGATCGCGAATCGCACCAAACGATTCGTTTACGAATTAGAATGATCCGATTGCAGCTGTTCTGGAGTCGACCACTCACTGATTCAAATGAATCGTTTAGTGCGAGTCACCAGAAGTAAGAACCGGGTGTTTTTACACCACAGACAAGGTTTGAGAAGGGAAAAAAAATCATTATGAAAATATAATTATATTTTCCTTAAAATGTTCTTCCTAACTTCAGGCATTATTATCATGTCATATATAACTGTGATGTTCTGTAAAACCACAAACTTTAAAACACTTTCACAGATCACAGATTCCAAAATAATATTTGGTAGCACAACTATTAATAGTTCTAATAATAAATCATCTATTTTCATGATTTCTAAAGATCATGTGACACTGAAGACTGGAGGAATGATGCTGAAAATACAGCGCACATCACAGAAATAGATTATATTTTAAAGGATATTAAAATAGAAACCATTATTTTATATATTTTATTTTGATAATTTAGAATTATTACTGAAACACAGCCTTTTTTTGTTTCAAACAGTTCAATGAACAATAATAAATGAAGTACCTGGAGCTGACAATGAAGTAAATGTATAATTAGCAAAGATGATTAATTTAGCGCTGTAAACGCGCGTGTGAGGGGCGGAGACGCGCCGCGCAGCGTCAGACGCGCGTGAGGACCAAACACAGCAGAACGGTAGGAAACTTCACTCATCTTATTACTTCTCTTTTACTATAGCGATTTATTTTTAGACACGTGATCTGAGTCTTTCATAGATTTGTAGAGTTATTAGAGTTATTAGAGAAATTGAGTTATTATTATTTTTTTTTTTTTTACATTCTTTGGTCGAAGTTTTCAGATCGGTAATTCGGAGCCTGTTCGCGACTCTGTTGATTCAGAACGGCACTTCGGAGCCTGTTCGCGACTCTGTTGATTCAGATCGGGACTTCGGAGCCTGTTCGCGACTCGGTTGATTCAGAACGGCACTTCGGAGCCTGTTCGCGACTCGGTTGATTCAGATCGGGACTTCGGAGCCTGTTCGCGACTCGGTTGATTCAGATCGGGACTTCGGAGCCTGTTCGCGACTCGGTTGATTCAGATCGGCACTTCGGAGCCTGTTCGCGACTCGGTTGATTCAGATCGGCACTTCGGAGCCTGTTCGCGACTCGGTTGATTCAGATCGGCACTTCGGAGCCTGTTCGCGACTCGGTTGATTCAGATCGGCACTTCGGAGCCTGTTCGCGACTCGGTTGATTCAGATCGCCACTTCTGAGAATGGTCGCGACTCGGTTGATTCAGATCGGGACATCGGAGCATGTTTGAGATTTTTTTAAATTCAGACATCGAAGCAGGAAGTGTTTGTCAAACAGTTAATTGGTGATAAATTAATATTTGGACTTGAGTCTTTTTTTTACTTGTCGATTCAGCATGTACATGGACCCACACACAAAGGTGGACACACTCTAGACTTAATCATCAGTAGCATAGCTGTCAACCCTCCCGTTTTTCCGGGTTTCTCACGTATTTTAGGTCTTTTCCCGCTGTCTTCCCGTTTTAGTATTTTCCCGTAAAATATCCCGTAATTTTACACTATGGGTTAACTCAGAACACGCATCTATCTGTGTCTGTGAAGTGGCTTGCACTTGGGTTGCTTGACCTCCAGTACAGCAGGTGGCAGTAGCTTAGGCCACCATCGAAGAAGAAGACAGTTACAGCGGCGCCAGCGGGCGGGAGGAAGAGGGGAAAAGTAGCGGCAAGTGAACTTCGAGAGAGTAGATGAGTGTGATGTGCGATGATGGATTAGGACGCCGAATGCCAAAATCACTGAATTAATCGCCAACCAAAATTATGTCGATATTTGAGTAAATGGGAGTCCACCTTCCACTACCTGACAAGCAGCGTAGTAGGTCCAAATTATGCCTACTGCAAAAGTTGTCGTTGTCGGGAAAAACGACGTTTCTCAGCACGAAATTATTATTAATATTAAATTATTATTAATATTACCTTGTTCATAAATAAATCACTTTTAACATATCAATTGGTCTGTCATTCTTTAATATATATTGTGTAGTTATAAACTCTTTAGACTGTTAATGATTAGTGCTTTTTTTTAAGTTTGTGGATAAGAATCGTGTAAAAAAAAAAAAAATCCCTTATTTTGGGGATGGATTCCGGGAAATGTCCCTTATTTTCAATGTTCAGTGTTGACAGCTATGATCAGTAGAGCTCTAAAATTTTCATCCATTGTTATTAAGGACGTTAATAAAGGACGTTATTCAACCACCTATATATATATATATATATATATATATATATATATATATATATATATATATATATATATATATATATATATATATATATATATTAGATTACATCTGGGGAGAAAAAAAAGGATGTGATGTTCAGAACATGGTAACTACAGTAATTATCAAAGAGGGGAAGAGATGCACCCCGTTTGGCCAGTGGTGTTTTTACACCCCAGACAAGGTTTGAGAAGGAAAAAATCATTACGAAAATATAATTATATTTTCCTTAAAATCTTCAGGCCTTATTATCATGTCATATATAACTGTGATGTTCTGTAAAACAACAAACTTTAAAATACTTTGTTCTTACTGGTGAAAATCAGATGGTCATCTCTGTTTTCTCTCAGGTACATCACAGTGTAAGCTTCACAGTTAACATTACTCTCATCAACGTAGTCCATATCAACAACAAAAATATATCTTGACTCCATATAGTGGTTATTTTGGAAAAAATCCCAGGTATTTTGAGCAGTAGGATTATAAAAAAAATAAAACAAATGTGCTAATATAAAATTAAATTAGCCTATATAAAATTGCAAACATCTATCTTTCAGTACTTTTTTACTTAAGTACATAAAAAATTTAGTACTTTTGTACTTTCACTTGAGTAAAATTGAAAAAGGAGTACCTTTACTTTTACTGGAGTAATATTTTATTATACGTATCTGTACTTTTACTCAAGTACTTGATTTGTGTACTTCGTCCACCACTGGCACCAGGTTAGTTTCCGTAATTATTTAAACTTAATTTCTGTTTATTTAATTGCATTGTAGTATAATATACCATTTTAGCTTTTATTTGAGCTTATATTTTATTATTGTGTTGCATTGAATATATATATATATATATATATATATATATATATATATATATATATATATATATATATATATATATATATATATATATATATATATATATATTATTATTATTATTATTATTATTATTATTATTTTTTTTTTTTTTTTTTTTTTTTTTTTTTTTACTATATAATACCCTGTCATGGAAAAGTTTGTATGTTTTATGGTGGGTGTGGTATGTTTGCGCAGGTTTGGAGAATATTTGGATATTTGTAGGACATGCTCCTCTGCACTGGGCTACTTGAGTAAATTGTAGAGGGTGTGAAGATCTAAGTACAGCTTTGTTTACTAAATAATTTGCATGATGAACCATAAGCATGCAAGTTTAAGTTAAGTTTTTACTTTTTTTTTTTTTTTCAAATGGTGTTGCTATGTGCCAGTGCTAGATAGTAACTGATTATATGTAATCTGGAAACATAATCAGATTCAGTATTTGTAATTAGATTTTATATATATATATATTTAGTGTTCAAGTGTTGTTTTTATTTTAAATGTATTTTTTTTTTCTTCTTCTCTTCAAGTTAACATTTTCAGGATTTATTTAATGAGCTTTTCCGTCAACTCCCAAAGCTGTTGCAGTTCCTTCATAAAACCTGATGATATTGTTGATAACAAGGAATGGAACATATTTTTGACATTAACATGGTGGAAAATCATCCACTTAAAATCTCTGCAATTAGGCCAAAAGTAATCTAAAAGTAATCAAATAGTAGTCAGGATACACTACTCAAGATATGTAATCTAAAAGATTTCATTACTGCAGTTGGACTGCAGTTTTCTTCCTGTCATGACCACAGTTTGTAAGTAATCCATGCAGTTCATGTCAGTAAACTCAAAGTATAGTAAAGTGACACTATAAGACACCAGCTTGGTAAAAACCCCATACATGTTTTCCGCATCGTGTTAAGTGAAATGTTCATCACTTTCCCGGCCATGACAGAAGTGTAGATTGACCCCATCTCAGAAATGGACCCGGCTGAAAATGTCAAGCAGAACCGCAGGAACTCGGACCCTATACGGTCCATGAACGGCACTAATATCACGCTAGTGGCACTCCGGGTCAAACTCAGTCTCTTTCCCTCCTCCCTCGATCTGCGTTTCAGCCAGAAGTTGCAGACGTTATTTTGCTCGTCTTTGACAAAGCGGCCCTCAGATCATCCTCCCGGTGGAGCGTGATAAAACAGTTGTCTCTCGTCTCTCCGGTACGCCGCCGCGACAGAGGCAAAGCCTAATCTGAGACTTAAGGAAGCTGTCAATTTGACCGCGGTCCCCTGCCAATTATCTCCTGCTGTTCTCCTTTGATACATTTTGATATGTGGCCTTGTCCCCCTCCGCTATCTTTGCAGTGTCAGCTGTGGTTTGAACTCCGCAGAGAGCGTCCCGCACGGCTGTCCAAGCAAATTATTAATTGAAAGTGATCTGGCATCTTGTCACTCTCGACTCCCTTTCTGTTCATGTCTCTGACTGATGTCGACGCTCAGTGTTGTCTGGAGCCCGTAATGGAGTTTCGGCTGGTGTTTGAAGTGCCAGTAATCATGCACTGATGTACAAGATGAGAAGTTAGCATTTTTAAGGTCACTGGCTGGAATAATGGAATGGTGTTTAATTGAGTGGGATGCATTTCTATCAGCTCTTCATCTGTGACCAAAGCTGTATTTACAGTCCAAGACAAGTAACATCACTGAGCCTTAATCCTCAGTTAGTTATTATTTACAATTTGTTATAGTGCATTGTTTGTATTCCATTCCATTGCATTTTTATTTTTTATTTTTTATTTTTTTTTGCATTGCATTGCATTGCATAGTTTTAGTTTGTTTTTAATTTTTTATTATTATTGTTTCATTGCATTGCATTACTCATTTTATTTTTTATTTTTTTAAATACTTGATTTATTGCTTTGCATTGCATTTTAATGCATTGCATAATTTTAGTTTTTGAATTTATCACATTTTTATTTATTTTATTGTAGTGCATTATATAATTTTATGTATGCATTTTATTTTTGTAATTCATTTCAGTGCATTACATGATTTTAGTTTTTGTTTCTGATATAATTTTACTAATTATTTACTTTAATAAATTAGATAACCACATTAAAAAAATTAAGTAATTAGATAATATTATTTCACTGTGCTGTTATTTTAATTGTATTTATTTTATTGCATCACACAAACACACACACACACACACACACACACACACACATATATATATATATATATATATATATTACATTTTGTAATGCTGATCTTACAAGAAGGTTTGAAGAGTCTAAATGAAGCTGTATTTAAAATTAAATATTGTTTGCAGGACATCAGAAAGTTAAATTGTCTTTAAGAGAGATATAAGACAAAGATAAGCGTAAGGGAAAGATTTGACACTAAAAATAAGAGCTAACCCAAATCAAACTATTTCCACTTGGCTATAACACAAATATGATGTTTTTTAAGTCACCAGCTACAATACCAAAATACTGTTTAATTGAGTGGAATGCATTTATATAAACTTTTTTATTTGCAACCAAATCAGTATTTACAATCACGGACATTTGCAAATGCAAAGTAAAATATCCCTAAGCCTTAATTCTCCAGTTTTTTTCGACATATAATTTACTTTCTTCACACGTACACATATTTCAGTTAATCTTTTGCCTTCCATTGTTGGAATCCTTTCTTTTTTCAGACTCTATTGTTGTAACAGCTTTGTTTTTTACGTTTATCAGCTGCTCTCTTTAGCAGGAAAACTTCAGTGATTATTGAAATAATAGTGTATCATTTTTCCAATTCGACTGCAATTAATGCTCTATCGCCGCATGAAACCCTCACTGAGAACGCAGGATGAAAAACATTAATCTTCGCATAATTCGTATTTATCGAGACGTTTTCTAATGGCCTACATCAGCAGGGTTTTTTTTTCCTGGATGGAATGCTATTATAGGGTTTCAATTAATATTCTAAAGAGGGTTTTGGGGGTAAAATAAGGTCAAAAGAGATCATTTGTGTTCATTTCATCATAGTGAAACTAGTTTAAGAATAAATGCAAGTTGAGCTCATATAAATTGGTTTGAATAGTTGGAATAATTCTCCAAGGACAGGAGCAGAAAATGAGAAACTGAGAAGCTATATTAACATCATTGTTGCAGGGCGTTAGAAAGTTAAATCGTCTTTGAAGAGAGAAATAAGCCAAAGAGAAGCGTAAAGGGAAAAAGTTGACACTGGAATTAAGATCTAACCCATATCAAGCCAATTGCGCTTGGCTTTGGCAAATCTTTAAAAATGGATGAATATGGGTTGAGCTACTATGTACAGGCTTGAACAACTAATAATACATTGATTCATAATTGATGACGCTTGAAAACATATGCAACGTTATTAATTAATCAAAAGATTACATGACTTAGTTGATCTTCTATTCACAATTTTAGAGATGATATTTTATTTGTAAACGAAAGTTGGTTTTCAGTACATAAGTTTATGAGCAGGGCCAAAAATGCATATTTTGATTCAGCTGATGTTACTTGCTAAGCATGAGAGCGTTTTTTTAATTTAATTTTTATTTTTTTACCATTTAAAAGTTTGAAGTCAGTAAAATTGACATTTATTCTTTTATTTTATTCACACTTAGATTTGTTTATTTTGAAACACCATATGACAGTTGAATTATTTAGCTGTTTTCCTTTCATATGTGTGTCATATATGAAATAACTTACAAAAACACCATTTTGCTCCATATACAGTATGTATGTTTTGGTGGCTTGATGTGTGAAAATTTCCACAAATGCGTCACCCTGAAGATTTCTGAAGAAAACGGAAAACCTTTAATCATCTTGGATAAACTTCTGATTGCAAAATTGAATCATGCAAGTGTTAGAAGTAATAGCAGACTGTGTAACGGATCATTACACTTTGACAGTTTTTCGTTCACTTGATTTGATTCATTCAAATTGTTCAAATCAAACATTCATTCTTACAAATCTTCAGAAAAACATGTTTTTTTTTTTTTTGTTGTAGTTCCTAACAATGTAACTTTTTATGTACTTGTCAAGGCCATTTTTCCCCACATTGGTTTGTGTTAAAGGGAACGCTGTGTTTAGTGAGGGCAGGATGGGTCAGCATGATTGACAGGTAAATTGGCCAACCACAGTTTGTTTTGGACTGTGTGGGCGTGACATTTATGACTATTTTATTTTGGCCCGTCAATGATGACCACACCCAGCGTTGTCTAACAGTGAATAGCCTGACAGAATATATGTCCCTCTACTTCATCTAAATTAGTCTGCACTGTGGCCACGTCTTAGATTAGAGGAAGGATGAGCTGGAATGTGCATGTCTTAGTTCAGCCTTTCCATGAACTCGAGACATTTATCAGCGTTAATGATTTGCATGTGTGTCACTGATATGAATACTAGCAATTAATTAAAGGGAAAGGTTAATTAACCAAAAGTTGCACTGTTGGCGAAATGATATGTCAGAGACGACATGTTATTTTTATGTTGCATTAAGTCGGCCTTTTTAGCTGGATTGGACACCAGCCAACCCTACACAGACAAATAATAATACATAAATATAAACATTTGTTTGTTTGTTTAAATAGTTATACTTTTAAATTGTTATACATTAAAAAAAAATATTCTTTAAAATTTTGTTTTATTTGACATTTTTAAATACAAATTTAAATGATGAATTTTATTATTATTATTATTATTATTATTATTATTATTATTATTAGTGTCACTATAAATATATTTTTCATAATGGTCCAAATATGAAAAAAATTGCCCATTTGCTAGTAGTGACTGAAAAAAAAGAAGCAGAAGAAGAAGAAAAAATAATATTAGTGTTTGTGTAAAAATAGAAAAGATACATTTTTATAAACAAAAGACAGAAACATTTTATTATATTATTTTATAATAATATGGAGTCTCTACGAAAACACAGGAGATATGTTCCTAGTTCTTCTTGTGGGTGGACTGGTTATTTTATAATAACTTCTATTATTATTTAATGTTCTTTCATCCCTCAACACTTCATGCAGAGCATCTTAAACTACAGCATTATTGATTTGACTCGACACAAACAGCTCTAGAGAGGAGATGAACTTTATAGAAACGGCCGATGTCTGGTAGAAAGAACTGCATAACTGCTTTCTGTCTGCATAATTTCCTGCTGACATCAAACTTTTCTTGTTGTCGTATTGAAACAGAAGAGTTCAAGGTGTTATATAGTCCAGACATTGAGTATATATGAAAAAAAATGCATTTTGCATATATACTGTGTGTGTATATATATATAATTTTTAGAATATGCTTGTTTTATAAGTATATTGAAGATGAGATGAGTCAGATAATGCACTAAACACTTGGCTGTAGTTTTGACACATCAAGCCTAACATTTTACGCTGGCAAACAGCACAGAATCTCCAGACCGTCTGCCAGTCGCTGCTATATAGTGACCTGTGTGTACGATGTGATTGAGCTGGACACGAGCTGGTGGTGAACTCTGAGCTCAGTACAGGTGTGTTTCCTCCGTGAGCTTCCTTCAGGCTGTGCTTTATATCACTGCAGTGAAACGCCGGTGGCCAGAACAGCAGCTGATGGTGTGAGGATGACCAGATGTGCCTCATAAGTGAGAGATGTGCGGCTCATATCATGACCAGTGCTTATGATTAATATAGAACATACAGTCAAGCATGAAAATAAAGACAATATTTGATCTTTGCCTTGAATAGTCAAATTCTGCTCTTTTTATAGAGTTTAATTTTCCCTAGTTTACTGTTTGTTTTGTTTTTTTTGTTCTAAAATCAGTTTTAATTTAGTTGTCATGACCATTTTTTACCAATAGGTGTTGTTTAGTAAATGTATGAGGTCATGTGTTAACAAATTGATTTTTTTTTGTGTGTATATATATATATATATATATATATATATATATATATATATATACAGTATTGTTCAAAATAATAGCAGTACAATGTGACTAACCAGAATAATCAAGGTTTTTAGTATATTTTTTATTGCTACGTGGCAAACAAGTTACCAGTAGGTTCAGTAGATTGTCAGAAAACAAACAAGACCCAGCATTCATGATATGCACGCTCTTAAGGCTGTGCAATTGGGCAATTAGTTGAAAGGGGTGTGTTCAAAAAAATAGCAGTGTCTACCTTTGACTGTACAAACTCAAAAATATTTTGTACAAACATTTTTTTTTTTCTGGGATTTAGCAATCCTGTGAATCACTAAACTAATATTTAGTTGTATGACCACAGTTTTTTAAAACTGCTTGACATCTGTGTGGCATGGAGTCAACCAACTTGTGGCACCTCTCAGCTGTTATTCCACTCCATGATTCTTTAACAACATTCCACAATTCATTCACATTTCTTGGTTTTGCTTCAGAAACAGCATTTTTGATATCACCCCACAAGTTCTCAATTGGATTGAGGTCTGGAGATTGGGCTGGCCACTCCATAACATTAATTTTGTTGGTTTGGAACCAAGACTTTGCCCGTTTACTAGTGTGTTTTGGGTCATTGTCTTGTTGAAACAACCATTTCAAGGGCATGTCCTCTTTAGCATAGGGCAACATGACCTCTTCAAGTATTTTAACATATGCAAACTGATCCATGATCCCTGGTATGCGATAAATAGGCCCAACACCATAGTAGGAGAAACATGCCCATATCATGATGCTTGCACCTCCATGCTTCACTGTCTTCACTGTGTACTGTGGCTTGAATTCAGAGTTTGGGGGTCGTCTCACAAACTGCCTGTGGCCCTTGGACCCAAAAAGAACAATTTTACTCTCATCAGTCCACAAAATGTTCCTCCATTTCTCTTTAGGCCAGTTGATGTGTTCTTTGGCAAATTGTAACCTCTTCTGCACATGCCTTTTTTTTAACAGAGGGACTTTGCGGGGGATTCTTGAAAATAGATTAGCTTCACACAGACGTCTTCTAACTGTCACAGTACTTACAGGTAACTCCAGACTGTCTTTGATCATCCTGGAGGTGATCATTGGCTGAGCCTTTGCCATTCTGGTTATTCTTCTATCCATTTTGATGGTTGTCTTCCGTTTTCTTCCACGTCTCTCTGGTTTTGCTCTCCATTTTAAGGCATTGGAGATCATTTTAGCTGAACAGCCTATCATTTTTTGCACCTCTTTATAGGTTTTCCCCTCTCTAATCAACTTTTTAATCAAAGTACGCTGTTCTTTTGAACAATGTCTTGAACGACCCATTTTCCTCAGCTTTCAAATGCATGTTCAACAAGTGTTGGCTTCATCCTTAAATAGGGGCCACCTGATTCACACCTGTTTCTTCACAAAATTGATGACCTCAGTGATTGAATGCCACACTGCTATTTTTTTGAACACACCCCTTTCAACTAATTCAACTAATTGCCCAATTGCACAGCCTTAAGAGCGTGCATATCATGAATGCTGGGTCTCATTTGTTTTCTGAGAATCTACTGAACCTACTGGTAACTTGTTTGCCACGTAGCAATAAAAAAATATACGAAAAACCTTGATTATTCTGGTTAGTCACATTGTACTGCTATTATTTTGAACAATACTGTATATATATATATATATATATATATATATATATATATTAGGGCTGTCAAAAATAGCGCGTTTGCGACGTTAAGTAGTTGTTTGTTGTTAATTGCATCAAATTTTTTAATGCATTTCACGCATGCGCAGTGTGACAAATTATTCAGGTCAGGAAAGTCTCGTCGATCTCTGAATTCTCAAGATAGTAACAAACACCGGCGAGCGCCGCGACGAAAACACTGAAGAAGCTTAAGGTTTTACCCCAGTTACTCTTAAATACATTAATGTCAAGCTCGATAAACAGAGACGGCTTTGGTAGTTGATACGCTGGAGCTTCTTCCTGTTATAGCGTCCTGTGTTTCACACTGCGCATGCGCAGAACGCCTACATGCAATGCAGCGAAAATTACAGCTGTTTGGAAAAGCATATGCATTTTTACTCGGTTTTACTGGCACTTGAAGCCTTCAGAACGTGAAAATATCGATGCTAAAGTATTGTGTCAGAGCAAATGAACACCTCCCAAAAACAAGAGTGCCCAGAGTGCTGCTTATGTGATGGTGGCACATGTTTGTGTTTCTGATTTCATGCTTTCGAGTTTCTCTATCCATAATTTCATAGATATGTGGCTATATTTAACCACTGGTTCACCTAAAACTCTTACACTATCTGTAGTTAAATGGCATGGTTTGATATAGTGCTCAGGTAAATTTGATCTAAGTAAATGTTAAACTTTTGAAATTCAGAAAAAAAGAACCACATATTGATGAATCAATACATGAAAATTAAGTATCGGTGTCCTGTTATTTATCTTTTGGTATGCATTTCAGAAAAAAAAATGGTTAGGATTCAGGTGTAATTGCAAATAGTGATTAATCCTGATTAATACACTGAAAAGTCACTGAAAAAATTTTAATCATTTGACAGCCCTAATATATATATACAAAGTTGAATGGAAGTAAGAAATTGTTTACGAAAAGGTGCACAAGCAACAGGGATGACTGCAAGCTTGACAATACCATCCAGCAAAGCCGATTCAAACACTTGGGAGAGCTTCACAAGGGGATGACTGAAGCTGGAGTCAGTGCATCAAGAGTCACACGCTCAGACGTCTTCAAGAAAAGGGCTACCAAGCCACTTCTGAAACAGAAACAACGTCAGAAATATCTTACCTTGAAGACTAGTGTGAAGTTTCCGAAGTCAATGATAATGATAGTTTTTCCTCTAACGCATTACTTTAACAACATTTACTGAGTTATATATATATATATATATATATATATATATATATTATTTTTAGTCAGAAAACAGGTCTGCTTTTGAATGTCCATCGGTGGAGTGCTTCATCAGATATCATTAATATAATTTTATGTTTTGATATTGTACATTTAAAGGGTTAGTTCACCCAGATAGCAAATTTATGTAATTAATAACTTACCCTCATGTTGTATCAAACCCGTAAAACCTCCTTTTATCTTCGGAACACAGTTTAAGATATTTTAGATTTAGTCCGAGAGCTCTCAGTCCCTCCATTGAAGCTGTGTGTACGGTATACTGTCCATGTCCAGAAAGGTAAGAAAAACATCATCAAAGTAGTCCATGTGACATCACAGGGTCCGTTAGAATTTTTTGAAGCATCAAAAATACATTTTGGTCCAAAAATAGCAAAAACGACGAGCATTGTCTTCTCTTCCGTGTCTGTTGTGAGAAAGAGTTCAAATCAAAGCATTCTGGACATCCGATTCGCGAACGAATCATTCAGTTCACCAAATCGGACTGAATCATTTTAAACTATTTGCATCTCTAATACGCATTAATCCACAAATGACTTAAGCTGTTAACTTTTTTAATGTGGCTGAGTTTTAATGTGGCTGACACTGAGTTCAAACAAACCAATATCCCGCAGTAATGCATGCAATCAAACAGTACACTGACTGAACTGCTGTGAAGAGAGAACTGAAGATGAACACAGAGCCGAGCCAGATAACAAACAAAACATTGACTCATTCACGAGTCAAGAACCGTTTCTGTCAGACGTGTCCAATTCGAGAACCTAGGAGCTGATGAATCTGCCTATGTGTGATTCAGCGTGAAGCAGACCGACACACAGGACGTCTGAACTGAACTGATTCTTTTGGTGATTGATTCTGAACTGATTCTGTGCTATTGTTATGAGCGCGGGTAAACCGAAGGCTTGAATCAAGGTGTCAGGGTTTGCAAGGGAGGAACTCAGGTGCAGACAGGAAGTAACTCAACACAGGATTTATTATACAAAAAGGGAAAAACAAAACCCACGAGGGGGAAAACAACGGCTAGGCCAGAAACAAAACAACTTAACAGGACAGGATTGACATGAAAAAACAAACTCTCAAACACTAACTACAAACAAACACTCACGTTAATACAAAGACTTCTCAAAGGGGGTTACAAGGGTAAACTTCTCACAAGACTGACCAGTAGGAATACATATGTGAAACAGTGAACCGACGCAAGACAGAGCACACTAGGAGATCTAAATAGGGGGAACAATCAAGACACGACAGGTGGCACAGATGGGACAATCAAGACACGACTAGGTTAACAAGGGGGGCGGGGCAAGGGAACGAGACAACACAAGCACATGGCCCAAAGACAAGGCCATGCGCTTGTACACAAACGACGGGTCTGTCATGATCCTGCCTCAAGACTAGGAAAAATCAAGGACACGAGGGCAGAATCATGACAGAACCCCTCCCTTAAGGAGCGGCTTCCAGACGCTCCTCAAGGGAACATCAAACACGGGACACGACTGACATGACAGACTGGGACACAGACACAAACCAACAAGACATGACGAACAACAACAAGGGCAAACATGAATACACAACGGCAGGGTTGGGGTGACAAATAAAAAAAAACAAACAGGGAAGGGGAGGGGGCGGGACCACAAAGTTCATGGGGGACAGACCAGGGCGGGTGGGAGGGGTAGGAATCTTAGGAGGACAGGACGAAGGCTGACGACGAGGGGTCCGGGCAGGTCTGGGTGGAGAGGGGTGGGGAGAGGTCTCTGGACAACTGACAGAGGACCTGACAGGGGCAGACACAGGACGCGGGGCAACACTTACGGGACGCGGGGCAACATCAACAGGACGAGGGGCGACTACATCAACAGGGCACGGGGAGACAACATCTACTGGGCACGGGGAGACGACAGGACACGGGGATACAACATCTACTGGACACGGGGGGACAACGGCTGGACACGGGGGGACAACGGCTGGACACGGGGGACTTCTGGGAACAGGGTCTGGGGACAAGACAGGACTGACTGGGGCTTCTAGAATCTGGACAAGACGGGACAAATACTCTGAGAAGGCTTTAGCAGCTAGGATAACTGGCATCTCCTTACGAGAGGAGACAGACTGTACTAGAGTTTCTGCTGCAGAGTCGGCCGCGGCTCTCTCCTCCGCTCTCACGACTGCAGACTTGAATACAGCTCTCCTTGCCGGCTCGGGCACGCCAGCGCTCGCCGCTGCTGGCTCGGGCACGCTCACCACTGCAGGAGGAGACAAAGTCGCAGGACCGGAAGACCCCTTCTTCCTCCTCTTCCTCCTTGGCCGTGGTGCAGAGGTCACCGCTGGGTCAGAGACGGGTTGGGGGAGTTCGGTCTCTGGCAGGGCTGACTCCGACGCCGACGATTCCGAGGCAGACTCCCACGAAAACAGTCTCCCTCGCTTCCCGGGGAGACCGACGGGTGTGGGGGGCACCTCAGGGCTCGGTGAGGGATGTGCCTGATCCCCCAGAGCGGCCACGGCCAGGATACGACCCTCTGGAATTGTTGCCAGCTGGGTAGGTGGAGGGGACCTCTGTGGCTCCTCCTCTCGACCGCTTGCTCCGGAACGACCTCCCCTGGTCCCCCGGAACACCACTAGGCGAGAGCCCTCAAAACCATCTCGCTTGCTGGCTGATGACATCCAGCATTGCCTCCTGTCTGCTGAGTTCCATCTTGGTCGGTTCATTCTGTCAGGGTTTGCAAGGGAGGAACTCAGGTGCAGACAGGAAGTAACTCAACACAGGATTTATTATACAAAAAGGGAAAAACAAAACCCACGAGGGGGAAAACAACGGCTAGGCCAGAAACAAAACAACTTAACAGGACAGGATTGACATGAAAAAACAAACTCTCAAACACTAACTACAAACAAACACTCACGTTAATACAAAGACTTCTCAAAGGGGGTTACAAGGGTAAACTTCTCACAAGACTGACCAGTAGGAATACATATGTGAAACAGTGAACCGATGCAAGACAGAGCACACTAGGAGATCTAAATAGGGGGAACAATCAAGACACGACAGGTGGCACAGATGGGACAATCAAGACACGACTAGGTTAACAAGGGGGGCGGGGCAAGGGAACGAGACAACACAAGCACATGGCCCAAAGACAAGGCCATGCGCTTGTACACAAACGACGGGTCTGTCATGATCCTGCCTCAAGACTAGGAAAAATCAAGGACACGAGGGCAGAATCATGACACAAGGGCAATCATCGCCAATGACGCCATTACGTCGAGCACAAAAGAACCGGTGAACCGTTTTCTTTAACCGGTTTATTGAATTGAACTGCCCGAAAGAACTACTGGTGATCCGAAAACCAATGCAACCTATTGTTCGTTATCTGGCTCGGCTCGGTGTTCATCTTCACAGCAGTTCAGTCAGTGTACTGTTTGAGTGCATGCATTACTCCGGGATATTGGTTTGTTTGAACTCAGAGGGAGTGTCAGCCACATTAAAAAAAGTTAACAGCATAAGTCATTTGTGGATTAATGCGTATTAGAGATGTGAATCGTTTAAAACGGTTCATTTCGATTTGGTGAACTGAATGATTCGTTCGCGAACTGGAAATCCAGCTGCTTTGTTTTGAACTCTCTCTCACACAGACACGGAAGAGAAGACAATGCTGAATGAAGTCGTCGTTTTTTGCTTTTTTTGGAACAAAATGTTTTCAAATGCTTCAAAAAATTCTAACGGACCCTGTGATGTCACATGGACTACTTTGATGATGTTTTTCTTACCTTTCTGTACATGGACAGTATACCGTACACACAGCTTCAATGGAGAGACTGAGAGCTCTCGGACTAAATCTAAAATATGTTAAACTGTGTTCCAAAGATAAACGGAGGTTTTACGGGTTTGAAACAACATGAGGGTAAGTTATTAATTACATAAATTTGCTATCTGGGTGAACTAACCCTTTAACACATTCTAAAGCACCTTAATACGTTCTGTGTAGATGCTTCATTGTGTGGGCTTCAATGTGAAAGTGCAGTGGAGCTCAGCAGAATGTTCTCCAGAATCTTCAAACAGCATCCATTAAATGATGCCAGGGGGAAAAATGCAGCCCATTGTTTTCTTGAAGGCTTGTCAGATGCTGCTTCCCATGCATGTTGCTTGTTTGTAGGTGGATGTAATGGTAGCATGACTCATGTGCCACATCGCATAGGTCATAATTATCTAATGTGGTGCTGACGTAATGTAAGTGTGTTTCCAGAAGGAGCTCAATTGGTCCATCATTCTCTCGGTGTTGTGCACACAGGCTTTTTGTTCACAGTAATCCCACAGCAGCCCATCCATCCATGCATCCATGCGTCCATATCACACGGCCCATCCTACTCTCATATCACAATCCACTGCAGCGGCCCATTCTTCTGTGCTAATATCATAACACAAGGGCATCTGGCTGCTTCATCTCCTGTCTGCTCTGGTTTTTGGCCACATCAATATTATGAAGGGGGTTCTGGTGCTGCTTCCCGTCCAGCAGAAACAGCTGTGTGAGGCTTTACAGTAGAAATCATGGCTTCTGCGGGTCTTAAAAAACCCCTCGTTCAACCTTACACAGCTTAGGGCCTTAAAAGCTGTTCAGTCAGATCAGAAGGTCTTGCAGTCCTAGTCATGGTGTTAAATGTTTGATGCGTTTAAGAAAAAGAAAATAGTATCTTCCTCAATTTATTTATTTATTTATTTATTTATTTATTTATTTGTTTATTTATTGTCTTGATTTCCAAAATAAATTTATAAAAATCCTTTGAAAATCAACAATATAAAATTAATTTGTGGTGAAACCCAGAACAATCTGTCAATGAGGCATGCAATTTTATTTGTATTTATTATTAATTTTTATTAAGTTGATTTTTTTTGAGCCCGTTGGCAGATATTTGTTGTTGTTTGAATCATATAATAACTTAATTTTGATCAATTTCTCACAGTACTTTTTATCTTTTGTCATTTTACCTCTCAATGTGTCTTGATTTTATAATTTGATATTATTTTTATTTTGATATATCATAATTACTTATTTAAATTAAGCTTTTATTTGTTTGTTTGTTGTAAAATTAGTTTAAATGTAATTTAGATCAGTTAAAATCCAAATAAACAATAACCCAAAAAAGATTAAATATAAAACAAAACAAAATGAAATAAAATATAATACTTATGTTATGCGGATAATAAAAAGCTGCCAAGGGAACATTTATCTTCTTTATTTAGTTATTTAGTATTTTACTTGATATACTAAAATAATGAAAACTTAAATAAGTCATTCTTTTTAAATAATAATAATTTAAAATAGCAAAACACAACAAAATACTAAACTAACTAAAATTAAAATAAAAACAGAAAGTATACAAACTAAAAAAATCTTGAGAACTGCTAGAGTACATCTTAACTAAATTTATTTCTTAAAACTGGTTATTTAAAAAAAAGAAAGAAAAAGAGTTTTAAATGTATCTTCATAAAACCGGCAGAAACCCTGAGATGTGGTGGATGGATTTGGCTGTAGTGGTGAAGTAGTGTAGTAAAGTCTCATTATTAATCACAGCAGTGTTGACCTTCAGACTCCAGATCAGGCTTTTTATTGACGCTTCACGTGCATTAATAACTTGTTCTCTTATGTGCATCAGCTTGGTGCAGATTTCACACGGAGCATCAACAATCGTCCGTCCCAGGCTTCGAAGTACAAGCTTTCTGTGCCCTTTTGAGAACATTTGTCCATGCGTGTCACAGCGACCACCATATTTCCTCCTGACTCAAAGCTCAACCCTGTTCGTTTTGATTTGTACCCAAAGTCAATTCTCCTTCCTGGTCATAGTCAATGATTCATAGTCAACATGCATGTCAGTCTTAAAAGCAATTGTTTTGTCATAATCTTTCATCAAAATGTTATTTGTTATTTCTCCAAAACAACTTTACTTTTCAGCTGGCATCATTTTCACTTACCAATCAATTCCTGATTCATATCTTGTTTTTTTTCTAGTTGGAATTTGGAATTTTCCTCACTTGTAACGATACTATTCTAATATTTTTTATATATTTTTTTTATATATATTCTTTTTTTCCCTTATTTTCTTATAATTGTATATTTTGTACAAGTTTATTCTTGAATCAATTATTATTTAGTACTTTTTTTCTTTCTTTCTTTATTTCAATGTAATACACTTGAAGTGCGTCCCATTATGGCAGTAAATGTGTTGGAGTTGATGTTGTGAATGCAGTTTCCCGTCGACTTGAAGACTTTCGAGTTTGAATGACTTTGTTTGGAGTCCCTGCTGTTGTAATGGAACAGGAAGTGTCTTCCATTAGAGGCGGGAACGCAGAGGATCAGCTCTTAAATAGCTGAGCGCAGTGGGTAAAGCAGGCTTGGAGTGGGATCCTGGCGTGAAAATCCTGCGTAAATATTGTGGTTTGCATGAAGGATAAATACATTAGGATATAAGCTTCCATAAGCCTCTTCAGAGCGCACAAGGCACTCCATTAATGCAGCCGAGCAGGCAGCAAGAGAGGCTGGCGGCGGTTCAGGACCCCTCCTCTCCTCTCTCCTCTTCCTCTTCAATCCTTCACCTTCGCCCATCACTAATTTCTATGAGAGTTATTGCCATAGATTTAGACATACAGTCTTCTGCCTGCTGTTATCACCATGGAAACTGAGGTGGAATGCCGCGGTGTGACACGTGTCAGATATTGACGGAGTGACACCCGGATCGGCACACCGCTCTCCTGCACTACACCAGCGGACAAACCTCCCACACACACACACTAACACAGCGGTGGGTTAAAGTCATAAGTCTGGTTCTGGGTCACGAGGAAGATGCTGTAAATACGGTGTTTTTGTGTGTGTTAGGGTTGCCTGCGTGTGTTGCCTGAAGTGTGTGTTAATTGCTTCCTTTACTGTGTTGTTTTACGTGGACATCAGGCAAAGCTGAATTTACATTAATCATGTAAATGTCATTCTCAGGTTTTAAACATTCAAACACTAGTAAAAGTATTACAAATATATTTTTAGCAAAATATTTGTTTAAAAAAAAAAAACTGTTTTTTTTACTTAGAAATTAAGACGATTGTACTGTTCTTCTGAGGAAAATGTATTATTGTAAATAATAATTATAAAACCTAATTTATAATTTAATGTAGTTATGTATTTTACAGTACAACAGTTTTTTGAAACCATAAAATATGTACTTTTCTTTGATGTTTAATGTTTATAATATACAAATAAATCAATAATAATAATAATAATTTTTTATTTATTTATTTAATTGTTCGTTAAAGTATAATATATATATATATATATATATATATATATATATATATATATATATATATATATATATATATATATATATATATATATATATATATATATATATATACTGTTTTACATAAAATAAATAATAGTTATTAGGAATAATAATAGCAATATGCAAAATATGGGTGAATTTCATTAACCTGTCCATTTCACCTAATAATAATAATAATATCATATAGGCATAACTAATTCACGATAGTATGTGTTTACTGTACTTAATGTTGATTACGGATTACCCACAAATACTGTTACATATAAAATACTCTACTGAGAGTCAATTATCCTAAAAATAAAAGGTCCTGATGAATTATTGTGTGAGGCCTTGGGGGTAAATTTAGCTTCATTGGCATTAAAAGTAATGCATGTGATTAGCAGTGCGCTAGCTCTGAACATAAGCGTGCTCTGTGTTTATATATACAGATGGCAGTTCAAGTTTAGCTGGTCGTCAAAGCACTTTGACTCGTAAAATTAATCGGACAGATGGTTATGTGACATATGAAGGGCTTTATCTGTCATGTCTGCCATAATGTAAGATCAAAAATCTGAAGATGTTAGCGCTTTTTTCCATTCTGTTCATGTAAAACGGGCCGCAGTTTTGGCAAGGAAGCACGTAGATTGATGGGGGAAAGTGTCCTGTTTTCTCGACAGCTGTCTCTTCTGCTCGAAAGAGAAATGCTGATGGTTTCTAGCAGCTTTCATTTCTGGAGGCCACCATGTTTGAATTAATTCTGATTAGGTCCTGCTATGACAGGAGTTAGCCATGCATCACAATGAAATCTCAGCTATGATGGAGCCAGCACAGGAAATTTCCAGAACAACCATTCAATTACACACCAATCACTCTCGAAATCTCGCTTGATTTCTCTCCATCACTCACTCCATAGATGAATACACCTGCATTGTTCTCCGCTCACTATAAATAGATCATCATTTTGTGATTTGATGTTCCTGCAGGAGCTCATTTGAAAGATTTGATGGCTACCATTTGTTAAACTTGTAGACTTCTTGGATGTTTTTAAATCAGTTTTCAACCTAATATAAATATATTAGGGGTGTAACGGTACGCAAAAATCACGGTTCGGTACATACCTCGGTTTTAAAGTCACGGTTTGGTTCATTTTCGGTACAGTAAGGGAAAGGATGGCAAAACATTCAACTACAGGTTATTTATTACTATAAACTTTATTAACAAGTTGTTTACAATTTGTTTAAATATTTTTTTAATAAAATATATATTTAAAAAAAAAAGAATAAGAAATAAAATACAGCTGCAAAGTTCTCCACTACATAAAATAATGTGTACCGAAAGCCCTGTAACGAAAAGGTCCGGTACGAAAATATATATATATATATATATATATATATATATATATATATATATATATATATATATATATATATATATATATATATATATATATGACGCTAAAGATAAATTATAAAATTTCTTATTTTTACTGGATTTTTTTTTTCCAACAAATGCAGCCTTGGTGAGCATAAGATTCTTCTTTCAAAACATTTTTAAAAACTTACCAACTCTAACCTCTTCAAAGGTTGTATATGTTGTTTAAAAACTATAATTTAAGTTGTTAACCAACAGATAAAATCATTTTAGACTTTAGACTTCTGAAATTATCTAAAATGTGGGACATAAGAGTCATAATTTAGTTTTTGGAAATGAACTGGTTTGGGTGGGTGATGGTATTGCCTGTTATCAGTTATCATTATTATGTTTCCATCCAGCACAAAGAAAGTCAACACAATTTAGATTAGTCATTTACCACGTCTTCCCAAAGGACAATAAGCATTGCTTTCAAGTGAGAGAAAGAGCATTCCTCCTCAGGTGGCGTCAGGTCGCTATAGGCTGATTAAATATGGCAGGGGTTATTGGAAATGTTCAGAGTTCAATTTTGGATCTGCGTTCTGGTTCAGGGAGCACTATTTCAGAGGAGAGGAACCCATCCAAACAGGCCTTAGACAGGATGAGAGACCAGCAATTCCTCCTTGAGCCCTGTGCCGATCTCAGCCCGCTGCAGAATTCATTTCCAGCAGCTGACTGTGAGAGGAATTTCATAAAAACACTTCAATATTAGAGAGGTATTGATATTGACTCAGAGGCTTAGGCTCGCAGCAGAAAGCCTGAAGCTTGTTTAGATCCTCCTGTCCTTGACGGTCGGATCCCTAGAGCGATAGAAATCATACAAATCTCCCATGTGGGTGTTTTGAATGTACAGTACTATTTGATTAACAGAGCAAAGAAACCGTTTGGTAACAATGTTATGATCACATGACTGGACCAACACTTCAGCTTATCTTGAGCCCAATTTTATTTCACACTTTTCATCTTATATGATTGATTGGCGACAAGTTTGTGGTCAGTAATATTTCTGTAAGACATACAGATAAAAATAAGTTTTGCGTATTTTTGAGTGATGTCGCATTTTATATTAGATTTGCTAAAGTATTATGAAGACACATGCCAAAGTCCAAGAACGTGCATTAAAATGGATGTGCATTTCGATGACTTTAAACATAATAAAATAGACAGAGAACACATTAAATCATAACAGCCTAACATAACACAAATTCTAGGCTATTTATTGATGTCAAAGTGTTGGTGTGTGTTATTTCTGTGAGAACATGTTTTACTAAAGCAGTTTATGCAGAGGTTGTCGGCATCAGATGTCCTGTGAACACTTCATACGCATGAATATTGCCAAAAGACATTTCTGACAGCTCAAAAACGCAGAAGCACTTAAACTAGCAGCATGAGGTGAATCTGCGTGCTTCTTCAAAGCGCCCGCATGCAAGCCTCCTACATGTGTTTCTCCTACGTTTGCTTCTGCGAATGTAAACTGAGTGTTTGTGTTTTGGAACAAAACCAGCTGATTTCACCCTCACTGTATACCTGCCATATTCCATCACTTTAATACGATGCACTGCAGGATGAAGCTGTGGCGGTGGCGTAGGGGAGGTTTGCTGTGGAAACATTAAGGATTCGGGGTCTAAATTATTTATGTCGATGCTAAAAGGTTGGAAATCATTCAAAGACTCTTATGGCGTCTCATAAATGATACGGCTCCTAAACTGACTGATATTTTGAGAAAGTAAATGTATGCCAACACAATTCATGTAATTCAGTCCTATACATGCAATAAGGTTTTTATGCTCACAAAGGCTACATTTGTTTAATAGCTAACACGCTACAAACCGCAAAATTGTGAAATATTATTACAATTTAAATTAAGTGCTTTCTATTGAAATATGTGTTAAAATATTATTTATTCCTGTGATTCATATCTGAATTTAGTCTATTATGCTGATTTGCTGAACACAATTTTGTTGCTTAATACTTTAGTCTAAATAGTTCTACATTTTTAATTGCAGGATTCTTAGGTGATTTTTTTAAGCAACATTTATTTGAAATATAAATATTTTGGAACTATATAAAAGGCTGTCTGTCATGTTTGATGAATTTAATAAAAATAAAAAAATCATCTAAACGTTTAGATTTTGTCGACTTTGAGGAGTAAACATGTTTATAGATGACCTCAAAACTAGCAGCCATTGACTAAAATGCAAAACTAAAAAAAAAAATTCATAGGTTTTGAAAATATCTTCATTAACAAGGTTTCGGTAGACACTGTAGCAAAAAAAAAAAAAAAAAAAGAAACGAAAAAAAATAAAATATATATATATATATATATATATATATATATATATATATATATATATATATATATATATATATATATATATATATATACACTGTATACACCCACATTTCTTTTCTTTTCTCCACAACAAACACACACATAAAAAAAAAAAAAGATTTATTAGAAGAATTACATTGTCACTCACTCAAATTGACATCAAAATGGTCACTGTTGGTGTTTTGCAGACGAGAAGACATTTTTAAATGTCTCGCAAACCTCTAAAGAAGTACATCTTAGATGATCTATGTGCATTGTATTCGTGTACAATGGGCGATGCGATTATCTAAGCTAGATCAGAGATCGCAAGCTCTCCTTCAAGAGTTGTGAAAACCAGACGGCCAGAATGTGAAGAAAACCCATCAGTCTGTCCCCATTGATGGCTCCAGTGACACTATACAAACCTGAAACAGTTTTGTGAAAACTCCATTTGAAAAGCGCTTCTGTGCTGAGTTACACGTGTAAAGCAGCCTTTCAACCCCGGCCATCATTTTAAAGTACTATAATCACCAGCTCCAAAAGGCTGTTTAACATGATTCAATACAAAATGCCCTTTTCAAAGGAAGTCATGTCTTATCTGTAATGCAGCGATTGAGCATTTAGCAAGCAAAAGGCAAAAGCACTTTTTCCCCCTCGTTTCTAAAGCATTGCCCAGCTGAAAGCACTTCAAAACCAAGTGTCAACTAGAAGAAAAGGCAAATATATTTGTCCTCACTTAATTTTAGTTTTTTTTTAAAAGGGGGTAATAAAAAATATATCTAGGGATGAAAGGTATCGGAGGAAAGCGTGTTCTGCTGCACCTTTGTAAGCTTTGATGTTGGAAACATGGCTTTTTCCTTGCATGAATTCATGAAAGTGGTGTAGTGAATCTTGGCCTATTGCATTATCAGTGTTGCTTTGACACTGATGGGGATTCTTCTGGCTGGATTTCTGTGCCTTCTGGATGGAGCAGCTCAGAGGAGGACGCTTATGTTGTATTAGGTTTCAATTTGACTTGCTAAAGTTAATTGCTAATGCATTGGAAATGGAATGGCTTTTAATTGCTGGAGGGAAATGATGAAGCTTTGTCTACATTGTTACACAGTTATAGAAGTGTATACGTATGTATATATAGAGATAGATGGAGAGAGTTATAGAAGTATGTAGTACAAAAGTTATAATAATTATTTATTTGTAATTATTTTAGTTAATCAAGTACTAAACATTTATTTATTTATTTTTGATTGTATTCCACTTTATTCCATCATTTATTTTAAGTATTTTAAGTTTATTATTTTATGTAACTTTTTTATGTTTTTAAGTTTTAGTTTTAGTTAACTGTAATAAATGTTTTAAAGGGGTCATATGATGCTTTTTTAAAGATAACTATTTTGTGTATTTGGTGTAACAGAATAGGTTGACATGCTTTAATGTTCAAATAACACATTATTTTTTTAAATACTGTACATTATTGTAGGTCCTCTATGCCACGTCTCTCTCAACCGCACCGTTTTCTATAAAGACCCTCCTTCCTTCCACAGTCTGCTCTGATTGGCCAACTGACCCAGTGCATTGTGATTGGCCGGATATCGCAAGCACTCATCGGAAACGTAACTCCTCTTTCCATAATCACAAGCTTCGTCTTTCAAAATAAATGTAAAAGCAGTTAATAATGTCCTTAGTTTTACCATCAGTTCAAGCCTGAAAGGGGAACAGATTCGCGTGACATACACAGTGATGAAGCTCAAATGTGTTTGCAGTACACAAGCCGCGGACGGTTAAGACAGCTGACTCCCCTGTTTGACTCTCTCTCTCTCGCTCTCTCAGATTGTCGTAGCTAAGTCAGAATGACCTCCTCTCCTAGGTTCATGAAACAGTCATCCATAAAATGCATTGCTGTTCTGTTGTAAGTAATCTAAAAGATTCCTAAATACATCTACTTTCGGAAGGTCAAATAAATTGCTTTTGCTTTCTCCTAGATACACACAGCATCTCCCTGACATGACTGCTTCTACACTAACTGTGTTACTGAAACCATGCCTTCTTTCTTTGCATGAACATTTGGGCGGCATTACGCGAATCTTCTCACATAATGACATAGACATGTGGGGGCGTGTTTAAACGAGCCGTTTTAGGGGGTCTGGCAGAGTCTTAACTTTGACAAAGAATATCTCTTTGGATTTGAGATTTTAGTCTATGCAACTTTACAGATCTTATTTATACACCAAAAGCTTGTAACACTCCAAAGAGAAAGAAAAACATGAAATCACATCATATAACCCCTTTAAAGGTGGATTAGCAAAAACAGCCCGTTGAAATGTCAAGGTCAGAGAAAAGGTGCAAAATGTAATGTAAACCTGCAAAAATAAGTTTTTCTTGGTAAACTTAATGCACAGAATATTTGTATTTATTTTTTTCTTGAGAAACAGTATAATTACTCATTCTGTTTGCTTTATTTGCTTTTAACATTCATATGAACTGATTAAGAAAGATCCGTTCATAAATGCAAATAAGTCTCGAAGCTAAAAGCTTGCTATGAAACAACACAATTTAAACCATAGTATTTACAGTACTATACAGTATTTACAGTAAGTGAATCAAATTATGATAATGTCATTTCAGTTAGCTTTTTAAACTTTGTACAGATGAAGTGTAGTAGACTAATGCTGAGCAAATTAACATAACCTGCAATTATCTCACTGGGTCCACTCACATAAATGCTTTCTTCTATATGGCCACTCTTGGCTCTGTTTGCTTTTAGAAAATACAGTCACTTAGACCACAATTATTTTAGTTTTTATTGAATTTCCATAATAATGTCTAACATTGGACCTACATACACTTATGCCATTTGTAGCATTTTTATTTTTTCTAATTACTTATTTTTCTAAAACAAAAAATATAATTCACACAAAAATCTAAATTTTGCAATGTACTCACCCTCAGTCCAGATGTAGCTGAATTTGCTGCTTCATCAAAACAGATTTACAGAACAGATTGCATCACTTGCTCACCAAAGGATCCTATGAAGTGAATGGGTGCCATCAGAATGAGAGTCCAAGAAAAAGTCTATCCTCTATTGTCCTCCAATATCAAAATCCACCTGCCTTTTTCTTTAGACATGTTTTGGACGGGTTTCACTGGTAAAAGGTGCTTGATCTGTGCATGTTTCTCTCCTGATTCAGATAAGATTACTTTTTTCATTGGAGAAAGCTATGGTATGGATAGAGGACTGAACGGCTGAAGTTAAAACATATTAATGATGGATTTGCTTCTTAAAAACATGCATCTATTCACTTGACAAGATGTTAACTGATGGACTGGAGTGGTTTGCACTACTTGTGGATTATTGTTATGTTTTCACCAACTGTTTGGACTCATTCTGATGAAACCCATTCTCTTGAAATTGATATGAATCTTGTTCACACAACTATTGAAGTGGTTAATTAGATTTTTTTCTGATTTGTTAAATTTTAAGAATAAAATAATATTCTATTGATTATTAATATTTGTATATTTTTATTTGTATATCATTTACAGCATTAGAGGCCAAATTAACACTGAAATTTAGCAAATAATGGTGTCAAAGTGATATCTCCATTACCCTTGAGTTGCTCATTGAGTCTGGGGAGATCCGATGCTTCCTGCTGTGTCTCCTTATGCTAGTCTTTTCCCTCAATCAGCTGCCTTCACATGCATCAGCACTTTAACAGTGTTTAAGCCATGTCAAATGTTCTCACTGTTGCTGTTTTTAGCAGTTTGTAATGTGATCTTAGCTCTCGGGTTCACCCGGGACGTCTGGTTCTGTGTAATGGCGCAAAGTTACAGAATTGCCATTGTCCCGTCTGTGCGGAAATGCAAATGACTAGAGTTCGGCGTGTGTTTTCTGCTCGCCTGGGGTTTGTGTTCTTTACTTGTGCCAAGAACCTTGTTTTGGTCATGTCAGAAATTTCAAGCAATAATTTTTGGGACAAGCATGCAAAGATCCTGCCACGAAAGAGTTACACGAAAAGGATAATGTGTGTTTGTGGAAAATGAGGCGCACTTGAGTACAACATTATTATCCCTGCAAAATTGGTTTCGAGATTTATCGATTTGTTTCACAAGGGCCCTTCAAAGATAAAACAGACATGACGGACAGTTACTCTGATTCCCTGAATGCTGAGCGTTATTCATTGGCCTTGTCTGAGGAGACTGGTTATTCTTCCTCATGCTGTCTAATTGAAATGCAGAGATGGTGTCTAGCTTTAGTGCTGGAGGTTTAGAAAGAAATAAAACACAACAGCATCAAAATAAATGATATGACGATAGTGCAAGGAGACAAATCAGCCAAGCATGACAGTTCAAACCCCTTAAATAAGCCTTCTGTGTGATGAAACTGTGTGTTTATACTGGTCCTGAGTGAATCACCACAACTAGTATGATAAGTTAATAAGGCAAGAGGTTAAACAGTGGTAGCTGAGATGATGAAGAGCATGTTGAAGGGTCAATGTCATGCTCAATGTGAAGCAGAAACTAGATGTTTGTTGTTACTGAAATTGACATCTTAATGGAAAAAAAAATCTATCATTATTTACTCAAGGCATTCCTAATTAATTTATTTCTTCTTCTAAACATAAACCAAACAGTTGACGATAGCCATTGGCTTCCATAGTATGTTTTTTTCCCAATGCTATGGAAGTAAGTGGTAACTGTCTGGTTACCAGCATTCTTCAAAATCTCTTTGGTTAAAAACATTCTTCAAAATATCTTCTTTTATAATATCTTCTGTTAGCAACATTTTTCAAAATCATCTTTGGTTTCCAACATTCTTCAAAATATATTCTTTGGTTAACAAACAGTTTTCATAATAACTGTTTGATTACCAACATTTTTCAAAAAATAAAATGTTTTGTTACCAACATTCTACTAATATATATATATATATATATATATATATATATATATATATATATATATATATATATATATATATATATATATATATTCTAAATATTCTTTTAAAATAAATATCTTCATATTATATTTTTTGGTTACCAACATTCTTCAAAATATCTTCTATTAAAATATCTTCTTTGGTTACCAGCATTTTTCATAATAACTTGTTGCTTACCAACATTCTTCAAAATATCTTCTTTTAAAAAATAAGTTTAAATATCTTCAAAATGTCTTTGGTAACCAATATATATATCCTTCAAAATATCTTTTTTTTTTTATTTCTTTTTTAGAATATTCTAAATATTATTTTTCAATAAATATCTTCAAATTAAATTCTTTGGTTACCAACATTCTTAAAAATATCTTCTTTTAAAATATCATTTGTTAGCAACATTTTTCAAAATATCTTTGTTTGTTGCCAACATTAAATGACTCATATTGCAATATATGAATGTGATTGTATCATGCATATTTGACTGTCACTCATGTGCCACTGTAAACACTTGTGCATCATCAACCGGTCCAGAAAGCATCAAAATATTATATCAGTAGTATTTTTAACAATTAGTCATAATCTAATGTTTATGCATTCAAAACGATTTTTTTCATGCTTTCAAAGTAGAAATGGGCAAACATTATAGAAAGTAGGGCCAATGGAAGATTTTCCAGATTTCATAACTGGTTTAAGCCGATTTTATATTAGTACTGAGAGCAAATACATGTCGTTTTTGGAAGAAACATGCCTGTTGGATAGTAAAAATGTATGCATAGTTTAGTCTGATTAAACATCTTGTTTTTGTTATCCTAAAGATCTCATGAAATTAAAAAAATAGTACTTGGACTTTAGCTTTAAGACCATCTGTATGGAAAGAAAATGGAAGAAAATAATCTGACCGGTTCTTTAATGCCCCTTTTTGGCCTAAGTAAGGAAATTTGCAGTTTGTCGCAAAGTTTGTATCCATCATAATCTGAATAGATTTGTTGTGTTGACATACAGTGCTTGCAAAATCTTATATTATGCATTATTTCAGTTTTTGAATGCAATAGGAAAAGGTTGATCAGACGCGGTCTCCCACAACAAGTTGAAACATTCCAGAAAGCGTTCACGTCTCTATGGAGGAAAAGCATCAAAGAATCCAACTGAATGTGAAATGCAACAAAAAAACAAAGAACTAAACATTCTGTTGAGAGTTTGTACTTTGTTTTGTAGCATATTTGCTTGAGACTCCAAACATTACCATAAACACTGTTCTCACTGGGTAATTCATGGGATTTATCGGTCCTTACCGTGCAAAATCTGCTTATGAAACCTGAAGTAGTGTGGCTGAGGCGCTAATGCAGTTTCCAACAAAACCCTGTTGAACTTCCCACACCATTTTTGCTGTGAACTTGAATGATACCTCAAATCATGCAGAGAGGTGTGCTATTCATTTTCTAAGCAATTGAACTTGATTTTCACTTGGCAGACAATAAAACAGACTAATAAACTGTCAGATCTCTGATGTCGGTGGACACATTGTCACATTGGCATTGACAAATATTAATTTGACATTTTTATGATTTTCTTCATTATTAGCTTTTCATCAACATCCGACAGGTTTTTTGTTTGTTTGTTTGTTTGTTTGTTTCACAAACCTGAGTTTAAGAAACCCTGCTGTAACGTAATGTTTAATGCATTTCATGATATTGAAAACACAGAATGACATATATTTTCATATATATATATATATATATATATATATATATATATATATATATATATATATATATATATATATATCAGTATAAAATATTCACATTCTTGTCTATGTGATAAACAAGTTCAAATTTAATCTAAAAGTAATCCAAAAATAAATCCAGATTATGTTACTAACTACAATTTTCCTCATGTAATTTTTAATCATCAACAGATTACAATTTGTAAGTAATCTTCCCAGCTATGGAAGCATATATGTAGCTAAATTCAATTTGAAATGTTATATGGCAATGCAATATGTAGAATGGCATATTTTAAAAGTTTAGGCCGTGGAGGCTTTCATTAACCAGAACTGCTTTGAATGTCAGGAGCGAAGCTCAAACCATCTCTTTGTTTTTAGTGTATGCACAGTGTACATAAGACATTAGTGTGTATGTGAAATGTCATAAGTGGGCAGTGGAGTTTTATGAATTACAAAAGTACATTCTTAGAGCTGAACAATATAAGAAACACACACAAGGACCTCTTTGATGGCAGGGCATTGTTATGCTCCGGACAAATAGTATTATATTTGTCATGTTTTATGCAGATAAAAAGTTCTTGCATCAGTCAGGCCCTGCAAACCTGCCCACCCCATGAATCGGGCTGAAGGCGAGATCTTTAATAAATAATGCACAAGTGCTTTTTATATATAAAGGTCTGTGCTCTGTTCATTGGTTTTTGGCCATCGGTAATATATTACCAGGGTCTGTGTATGCATTCATTATTTTGCAAGAGGTCGAACTGAATTTTCCCCCTCTCCAGCACTGAATAAATCACAGCTGCCCACCCCCGAATCACCCAAAACCTAATTCCCCTCTAGCCCACCCAACGTTTAGAATTATTTTACTGAGCGAGCCTTTGAAATATAGTTGCACCATAACAATAACAGCCACCAAGAGCTGCTTAATGAAATATTTATCAGGGATTTGTGGATTGAGGCTATTTTAATTACCATTTGCTAAAGAGGCATCTCTGTAGATTTATGAAATGGCTGCGTCTTGCCAGTCAGCGTTTGCCGGTGTCATTTGCATCGGGCCGCGCGGCGGGGTGTGTGTCCTTGTGCGTGCCGTAAACACCGAAGTGCTTGTGTGTGTGGGTGGGTGGGTGTCCGTGCAATGCTCAGAATGAATTGAGAATGGCATTTATATTACAGTTCAGTTCATGAATTTTAATTGAGGTAAAAAGTTGAATGCAGAACTGCAATTTGAGTTTAAATGTAGATAAATGTAGATAGACAGATGATACAAAACAATAATGTGTTTGGCTAGTAACACAGTTGATAAAACATTTGCATATACATAAATAGAATAAAACATTTTCTTTATTTGATTTAATGAAAGTCAAATGAAAAACATCAAGTCAGTTCTATATGATTTCTGTGAAGAAAATGGATGGATGGATGGATGGATGGATGGATGGATGGATGGATGGATGGATAGATAGATAGATAGATAGATAGATAGATAGATAGATAGATAGATAGATAGATAGATAGATAGATAGATAGATAGATAGATAGATAGATTTCTCAAAACAAATCTGGTTCTCTATTTAAAAAGGGAAACCCAGTTGAATATATGAGTTTAAGGCTGATGTCTAAAACTATCCAGGTTGATGTGGAGTATTTCTCTAATTCACTAACACGGCCCAGATTCTGCCTGGATGAGTGTTTGGCTTTTTGAAATGGATTATTTAATTTGAAGGGATGCTGAAATATGAAGATGACAGCGGGGGTCGGCGGGAACAGCATGTGCGGTCAAGCGGGGCTGTGCTTTGGTGACACTGGCGAGCTGTAAATGGGATGAACGGCATTACAGGGAGATAAACCTGCCCATCTGATGGATTGAAGCCACTTTGACATTTCAAATCAAATTGTGAATTAAAAAAGCAGCCATGTCAGCAATAATGCAGCACATGCTTAAAGCAGGACGCAGCTGTTTACCTCCATGAATTTCCTAAAGGCCGGTTTTCTGCACTGCAAGATGAAGCAAACACATGAACCGCACAATTTAAGACAGTTTTCATTGCAGATAACCGTCAACGGATGATGTTATCTGGCACATGTTTTTGAGTTTATGGAGTATGACGTTCATCACATTCAATCCCATGCAATCTAAAAGCAGAAAGACAGAAAAAGCATATCAGATGTTTCTTATAATCTTGTGGCGAATGAGAGGAAAGGCTTACAAAAGAGTTTTGGTTTAGGAGAGTGAATCTGTTTGTGTTGAATAATAGATTTAAATGATTATTAAATATGATTTTGTCTGTAGGCTTGTCAGAAACGTGTTACAGTCAGCTGCGATCAAATGATGTTTTCATGTGTGATAGCTCGCTGTCATTATGGTGTGAAGTTCAGTAACTGGTTTTAAATGAAGGAGGGCAGGGTTAACAGATTTGTTGTTGATGCTGTGTTAATTCCAATTTTATTGTTTATTGTTCAATTTATTGTTCAATTATATATATATATATATATATATATATATATATATATATATATATATATATATATATATATATATATATATATATATATATATATATATATATATTATGTATGTATGTATATAATTTTATTAATTATACAATTGGTTAAAATATTACAAATATTTAAATATAATTATTTGTTATATATTTACATTTTTATTTTATTTTATATCTTTATAAACCCAATATATTTTATATAAATTCTGTTATATATTCTATTTATAGGTAGCCCTGTTGTAAATACTTGCATATTGAATCTACTGAATCTTGTCTCAGTTCAAACTATAAAAACCCATGTATGACCCATAAAATATGATTAAGCTGGTACAGACCATATGTGTGCATTTTCTATAAATATAAATAGTCATTTCTTTTGCACTGAAGTTCAGATCTTTACAGATATTGAGTTCCATCATTCAGTGCTTTACAATCGATTGCTGTTCATCTAATGATCAGTGAACCTAAGGCCATGCTATACATATTCATCATATAAATGAGCCCCCCCCACCCCCCCCCCCCCCAGCAGCCCTGTTTTACATTTTAGGTATAAGTTATTTATCTTCTTATCATCTCATGTTATTGCCTAGCAACAAGGAGCTATTGATGCATGTATTTAATGGTCAGCAATGCGCTCATGTATTCTGAATGGCATACCAGCATACTAGTTCTACTAGAACTGTAGTATCTATACTGGGCAATAGTGTACTGTACAGTACATATACTTGGTTTACAGCATATTGTACAGTATACTGTAAAATGTAATGTGCAGTTTAATGAGGTCATGTTTAATGAGGTCATTATCGCATTTTCTGTTACATATATATATATATATATTATTTTAATCTTTTTTATTATTTACATGCAAGTGATGCTCAATCATCTTAAAGTCAACCCGTATTTTTAAGACATTTTGCACTTCCATGGCACAAAATGTATGATAATAGTTACACGGCTTACATTTAATTCTTTCGTTTTACGGGTTTGTTTAATAGCTGTAGCAAACACCGCCAAATACATTTTCATATGTTTATAAAACAGGGTTATTTTAATCAAAGCAACACTGTAGAATTCAAGATGAAATAGTAACTTTAGATGAAAACTCACTGTTAGACCATGGTCTCTATATGAACTGGCTTGCAAAAAAATAGACAAATCTTTAACTGGTCTTTGCACAACATGAGGTAATAGATATTGACAACTCCAAGCAGATAGAACAGAAAATATGAGTCTGGAAACAATTTACTGAGGCACATGAAAGTCAAACAATACATAAGAAATGTTCAGTTGATATCATTCGTATCATACCAGGACAAATGCATCTGAGAGCTAGAAAAAAAAATGGACTTTCATAACTGCCATAGAGGGAAAAAACAACAAAAAAACAAAATATCCATATGCTGCCGCCTGCATCTTGGCTAATAAACTTTATAACAAGATCTGCAGGTACAGCGATGCATGTCGCAAGAACAAATAAAGTGTTTTCCGATGATATTTTTCTTGCTATCTCAGTGTATTCTACTGAGATTTCTGATGTATTGGAATATATTCCTCTTTATCTACTTCGGAAATAACCAAAAGCCACTTAAAGATATTGAACCATCTGTCTGATTAATATAAAGAGCAAAATAAGGAGACTGTCAGTAAAGAATAAAGCAAACAAACAGCTTTCAGACCTGCATTTTCTTTCTGCTTGCATGCCTTGAGTGTACATGACATGCTCTCCACTATCAGATCCGGCATGAGGCCAGTGGACGCTTGATGGATCTGTACACGCAGATCTGTTCTTCAGTGAGCAGAAAACACAAACTACAGATAGTGACATCATATGCTATCTTGCTCAAGACGAGAACAGAGTGCTCTGTTTGAGACAAGACAGTGTTGATCCGTTTGTTTTTCCAAGCCCTATCGTAGGTAAATTTCACAGTTTTAGATAAAAAGGCCTAAAAGAGAATTCAAAAGCACCATTAAATATATATATAATCTGTGTGATTTATTATTGCTATAAAATAACTGTTTTCTATTTAAACATATTGTAAAATGTATTTTATTCCTGTAGTGTAAAGATTAGATTTTCAGAATAATTTATATCACATTTTCCACCAAAAAATATGAAGCAGCACAACTGTTTTTAACATTGCTAATAATCATAATCAAAATGTTTCTTCGTAAGTTTAATGATGATAAAATTCAGCTTTGAATCAGGGGGATTAATTACATTTCACAATATATTCAAATGGAAAACTGCGATCATTAACTGTAATAATATTTAACTGTTTAACTGTACAATGATTGAATAAATGCAGCCTTGATGAGCAGAAGAGAGAGATTTGATAACGTGTCAGTAGTGGGAAACACAAAACACAATGTGTAGGTTTGCATGTGGACCTGAGAGACCACAGGCCATCAACACTTTAATGTCATTGTGCAACACAATTAATTCGTTTTCTGAGCTATTACTTTTAGATTTCTTATCAAACAGCTCATTCAGATCGTTTCCCTCTGCGCTGCATCAAGGGTCAGGACGCGGCCAAACGCTTTTCCTGCAGAGAGACATCAAGCGTATGCCTGAGTGATTAGGAAAAACGTTAAAGGAAGAAGACGTCGGTAATAAAGTTAAAATCTCCGAGTTAAAATCTCCGCCACAACGTCCCTTTGTCAGCGAGAGAATTCTGCCTGTGCAGGCCATGTCCGCTGCGGCAGTGAGGAAACTTGGACAGCCTGCTATCAGAATCGCCGGCCATCATGTGTCCCAGCATGCAGCGTGGCATACTAATGACTCAGACAGGACCGTCTGACGCTGTGAGATGAGCGCTCTGAATGAACGAAGGGGCTTCCTGGGTGAAGCTGGTGTTATCTGAAAGGGAAGATTTGCAGAAACACAGACATCTGCTTAGAAATATCAAATAATTGACAGAGAATACGCAGGTTGTGTTTGTATGTGTAGGCCTTCTGAATGCTATTTTTAGTAGCGCTTGCTAAGAGTGGTGTGCAGTTCTGGGTTGTAACTGACGGGATTATGTTAACAGATCAGAAACAAGTACTAATTAGAGTATATTACATTTTAAAATTGCTAATGATTCAATTAGATGACTTGTTACGGATTACTTGATTACATACTATCGCAGTAATTTGTTCATAAAATGTATTGATTCAACTCTTTTCAATTTCCCTTGAAATCTTAAAATCCTATGATCCTGGTGAAGTCTGGACAAAACTATTCAAGACCTGGAAGACTCAATATTTAACTAACTAAGTTAACAGCACAAACATGTTTTCAGTACTCTTACGTTGAATAATGGTTGCATTGTGTTATTAGAGGGTGGACGATGATATTTGAAGAGATTTAAAATGCTAAAAAGTTATAGGAACGGCATTACAGAGAGAAAGTAATTACTGAAAATCATTTTTCATGAGACATTTTCCAAGAAAACCCAATTCAACTATCTAAAAAGGCCTCACTATTGACAATCATTTGCTTAACAAACGAGTTTCACGCTGCAGCATCAGCAAAGGTTCTCGTTAATGATAACAAGCATGATATATTATATATAAAACGTTTTCCAGCAACAATATCAATTGCTGTGATATAAGCTTGTAGTCATATCACTCCTAGTAGTAAGCAGTAGGATTCAATCCAGACATAACCTTTATTTGTTGTGCGTTCAGCTCTCAAATAGAAATGCAACAGAAAGCACATGCACTCCAGAGCTGTGTATTGTGAAGACGAGGAGTTTCTAAGGCGTGCGATCCTGTGCATCAGCTGCACTTAGCTCTTAACACAGAGCGCTGGCAGGAGCCCAGACACAAACCGCCATGAGTCACATCTTTAAAAGCCCCGACCGCAGCAGCCAAACGTAAAAGCTCCCAATATTTGTGATTAAACCGGGATGGACAACGGGTCGGCCAAGCCAAAAAGCCTTTTATTTTTAAAATATTCATCACTCCAAGCATCTTTAATCCTGTTTTCAGAAGGAAAGGGAGCAGAAGGGTGTTTGTGAAAGAAACAACACCACAGTGGGAATGTGATCAGGAATGCTGTTTTATGTACAGTACACACGTCTTGTTTGTTGGCAGTTATTTCCTTTGCACTTTAAAAAGAAAAGAGAACAGTTAAGCTTTAATCCCATTTACATTTATAGATAATTGATTGCTTAGCTGGATATATAAAGATCGCTTGAGCAGTCCATTAAACAGAGAAACAGGATTGACAGGGCTGTACAAATGCAGTTTGTTTCCAGCAAAGGTCGATAACTCTCGAGTCCTCGTTCCCAGATGAATGCGACTCCGCTGCATGAAGATGAATGTAACCTTGTGGATTTCACTGATCTGAACCTATGTAAACAATCAGATGCGATTAGATGCATACAAGCGCGGTAGCATTCAAAACGCATGCGAAAGCCCTGGTGAACACTGGAAAAAAACACTTTTGTTAAATTGCCAGAATGCGGTTGTAATTGAGGCGTGTAAAAGAACGTGCAAAACAAGGAAATGAGCAAGAGATTACGTGTTTGAAATGCTGCTTGAAGTCTAGAGCCGTCCTCTCTCAGCGCACTTGGAAACATGTAAAAAGTGGCAATTTGTTTAACACAATAGAGCCATAGGCTCATTTAAATGCTTATAAGGCAACACTTTCACTTCTTTATTTCCATCTAAGTAATTAGGCAAACCGAGCCTTGAAGTCGTTCTACAGGGCCTTTATGTGGACCCCTACTGAGCAGATTTGCATAATCGTTTTCTTCATTTATACAGTGGCCCTGAAAGGTATTTGGACACATAGGTTACACTAAAAAATGTACGACTGTCATTGAATTAGAAATAAAAAATAAATAAAATAAAATAAACCAAGCATTAAACCAAGTGCGTTTATTTTAAAGCATTTTCAAGTTTTATATATATAGTATAATGTTGACTCATACATATTAATGATACATATATTTTACTTCATATTATCATATTTATTATTGAAGATATATTATATAATATTTATATGTATTAAATATGTCAAAATATTTAATAATATTAATGTAATAAAATCATTATTTAATAATATTATTTTATATATTTTATATATAATTAATTAATAATGAATATTATTCAAGAATGTTATAAAATAAAAACATACTTCCAAAATTTGTAGCAATAGCATTAGTGGTTTTAGTTGTACTATAAAATATTATGAATTAATGTTATAGCATAAAATTACGATGCCATCACTGTCAGACAAAATTAAAATGATTTTTTTTAATAATAATAGTAATATAAACAGCAACAGTAACAATATTACCGTATATCTTGTAATTTATATATCTTGTTGTTTACACAATGTTAATTAATAAAGAGTGTGGAACTTTTTTCTCTGTGTTTGTTTTGTTTTAATTCACGGTGACCTACGCACCTGCCCACCACCAACCAGGTGTTTGCAAGGGTTTTTGTTTTTACTTTTTTTGTAAGTTGGAAAGGATAAAACAATAAATCAGGTGAAAATTACAACAAAAGGTATTGAGTGACCCTGTTTGTGATTTTGTGCACCTGTGCTTCCTTTTCACCAAAAAATCACCAAAACACCAGCTGATTCAAAGACAATGAAGAAAAGTGAAGTTAGTGAAGAGGCTTTAACAAATACATCTTGCCTTCACTTTGAACAATTTGTCTGTTGTTCTGTCATTTAAAACTTCAGTATCTTTATATGAAATCCTGATGTGTGCTTTTGACTCCAAATGCCCTTCCATTGGAGCACAGCATCCTTTAAACACTTCATGACCCCCTTTTTTTTTTAGTATTTTAAGTAAATATAATTTATTTAAAAGTAACTTGACTACACACACAATGTCTGTCTGCCTTCACACTAATGCACTGCATTCATTTTTCAGTGTTTAAATACTTTTTGGGCCCGCTCCACTTACAAATGCCATATGCTGTATGAATCAGGATGGGAGGTGGAAACAAACACACAAATGGAGTGCCATTACAGACACACAACTCCTCTGCCTACTTCCTAAAGTCAATTTCATAAACATATCTCAGTGGCCGTCATTGCGACTGGGCGGCAGGGCCATATTTAATCTGACAAGCGTTCGTCGTAAATCGATCTGTTGGGTAATGCAGCACAATCCAATTGTGGGCTGCTGGAACATGCAGCATGTCTCTGGACGCTGCGTCTCCGCTCTGCAGTGTTTGCATGGTTTCGAGCGATCGTTTAGAGAGTTCACAGATGGCCGTGGTGCTGCTAATCAATCGCAGCAGATTGTGTTCCAGTTCTCTTAGCTCTGGAAAGACGCTCCTCTATCTTTCTTAATGGCTCAGAGGAACCTGTTCCTGCGATGTCATTTGAGACATTTAAAGGTGTAATTGACAAAAGCATTAGATCCCTATAGTCCCTGTTCACATTAGTGCGTGCATCATTAGCTTGTTGCACATAGAAATGCCGCATCAGTCATTGCATTGCGATGCATTTAGTTTTCAAGGTTTGTTCATTTGTAATAATGCATCTAGATAATCCAGTGAAATTACTTTGCTCTCTCTTTCTTCTTCTCTCTCTCTCTTTCTCTCTCTCTATATATATTCATGTTATTATTATTATAATTATTAATTTAGTATCACTGATATACTATTATAGTTTTTGATTAGATTTTATGTTGAGTTATTAGTAGTAGTAATAATTTTATTGTTGTGGGAAATTATTTTTTATATTTAAATTTTAATGAGGTCTGAATAAAGTCATGCCTATGGCGTATTTTTTATGTTATAATGTTAATATTATAGTATTTTATAGCATTTAACTGTTAATAATAATCATAATAATAATAAGTTTTTTCTAAATGAATAATAATAATGAATAATGCAGTAAATAGTTCTATAAATCTAAAATTTTATTTTATTTTTAAAAAATGTTGTCTTCATTTTAATTTGAAAGTTTTAGTAAATTTGTTGTGTTTTTGTCATTTGATTAGTCACACTGTTTTTTTTTGTTTGTTTTTTTCAATATGTCTGTAGGCCTATAGTTTTATTATTATTATTATTATTATTATTATTATTATTATTATTATTATTATTATTATTATTATTTTTACTTTAACATAAGCTTAATGAAAATGCTAAGTGTCGCATTGGCAAAAAAATGTGATCTATTATTTATTACAATTTAAAATCTAATTTATTTGGAAATGAAGTGCTGAATTATTAGCTACATTATTCAGTGTCACATGATCCTCATGATGAGCTTTTAAAATATTACATTTTTAAAATATATTCAAATAGAAAACAGTTCTTTTAAACATAAATGTACTGCATTTTTCAACAAACAAATGTAACCTTGGCAAACATAAGAGACTTCTTACAAAACCATTCTAAAAAACATCTTAATGTTTTGAATAAAAGTGTTTGCAAATAACCAACCCTGTTCCTGTGGTGTAATTTAAGGCACTAAACAGTGTCATATCAATCAGCACATGTGTCATTAGCGTGATGTGCATTGCTGCTCCAGTCATTGTACTGCAGGTTGTGTTTATCTCCGTAATGATCTTTCAGAACAGAGTTCATTTGTTTCTAATAAACTAAGATGCTAAGCATCAGAGATGGGACCAAGTCACACATGTGCAAGTCTCAAGTAAGTCTCAAGTCTTAACCTTCAAGTCTCAAGTAAGTCCCAAGTATTTTTTTCTTGGGCAAGTCAAGTCAAGTCAAGTCACAAGCTATGTCAAGTCAAGTCCAAGTCAAGTCACCTTAATATTGTTATTTTACCTGCAGAATCTGATCTTAATAAAGTTAAAAGACAAGATATAAGTAACTGTCAGTAAATTAAAATAATTTGGATTTGCATTGTAAATACTCATGTTCAGTAAAATACATCATGGAATTAAACAAAATTGTAACTTCCTAAAATTATTTATTTTTCACTTCTGCCAACAGTGTTTGAAATGTTTTACATTTTCAACATTGAGTCCATTAAACAAATAACAGCTAAACATCCAACAGACTCCTCTCTGAACACCTCTCTCTCACACACACACACACACACTCTCTCTCTCTCTCAGAGTATAGAATATAAATATGACGTATTTTTAATTGTTTCATACTTTTTTGTTATGTACAGTACAGACCAAAAGTTTGGACACACCTTCTCATTCAAAGAGTTTTCTTTATTTTCATGACTATGAAAATTGTAGATTCACACTGAAGGCATCAAAACTATGAATTAACACATGTGGAATTATATATGGAATTATATACATAACACGAAAGTGTGAAACAACCAAAAATATTTAATATTCTTGGTTCTTCAAAGTAGCCACCTTTTGCTTTGATTACTGCTTTGCACACTCTTGGCGTTCTCTTGATGAGCTTCAAGAGGTAGTCACCTGAAATGGTCTTCCAACAGTCTTGAAGGAGTTCCCCGAGAGATGCTTAGCACTTGTTGGCCCTTTTGCCTTCTGTCTGCGGTCCAGCTCACCCCTAAACCATCTGGATTGGGTTCAGGTCCGGTGACTCTGGAGGCCAGGTCATCTGGCGCAGCACCCCATCACTCTCCTTCTTGCTCAAATAGACCTTGATGCCTTCAGTGTGACTCTACAATAGTCAATAGTCATGAAAATAAAGAAAACTCTTTGAATGAGAAGGTGTGTCCAAACTTTTGGTCTGTACTGTACATAACAAAAAAGTATGAAACAACTTAAAATACGTCATATTTATATTCTGTACTGTATATATATATATATATATATATATATATATATATATATATATATATATATATATATATATATATATATGCACTTCTCATGATTGGGTAATCTGATTAATTGTTTTGCTCTATGAGAAAAACAAGGTAACAAAATATTCGGGGCTTATGCCCCCTTAGCCCAGCCCTAGCGCCGCCCCTGGAATGCGTTTTTTTGACGGCCTGATAGCAGATCATTAGGGGCCGTTCACATCACGTATTTTGCGCGCGCAAGTTCGTTATTTCCAATGTAGGCGCGCGGTATGCGCGCTCATAATGGAAGCAACGCGCGCGCGTCGCACCGCATCGAGTTAAAAACATCTAAACTTTTCAGAATGCCGCAAGCGCATCGCAGGTCATGTGACAATAATTAACCAATCAGCTTCATCCTTTCCTGTATCAACGTTGAAAGCTCAGCTAAGATGAAGGAACAGCTGTTCATAGCTGTATATGGATTGCCATTTTGAAACGAATTTAGTAGCAGAGCTACTGCGAGCGATTTTTAGTGCTGCAAATCCATTTATACTTTGCTGAAATTTCCGCGTCTTCATTGAGAGAGAGCGTGTCATGGATGCTTAGCAAAGACAGACGCCCCAGGAGCACTTCTGCCCGAGCGCTTTGGAAAGAGGGAGAAAGCGGCGCGACTAGTGTTTTCCACGCGTTTTTAGGCGCGAATTATTGAAGACAAAAGCGATGACCCTCGGTACCTCTCAGGCTGACATGTTGATGTGATGTGATATCTGATTTAAGTGGGCGTGGTGTGCGTAAGGTAGAGAGGACATGACTGATGATATGCCGCGTTTCCACCGAAATTACCCGGAACATTTTTACCAGGAACTTTTTTTCCCAGGAACTTTTTTTCCCCCAGACCTGTTGCTTTCTGCGTTTCCACCGCGGTGTAAAGTACCGGGTAGATTAGGCAAATAGACTGGTGACGTAGGTCTGCGCGCGTTTCTCAATACAAAGTACTGCTGATTTGTTTTTGTTTTTTTAAAGTACGCTGATTTTGGACGTGCATCCTCGGTAGTTAGTTCAGACTTTGTGCATTCGACTCGGGAGTGTGATGTCCGCGACGACGCAAGTCCGGTAAATCTATAAACAGCAGCGTACTTGATAACTTCAGTCAGCTCGTCTTGGCTACTGCAATTTTCCTATTTACAATAAAACGAAATGGGATATAAAATACCATTGCCTCCTTTGGTTTTCATTTAAGCATAATAACAGCTGCAGAAATGTACTTAGTTCAGGGATATGTGTATATGCAGCCATTACAATGAAACGAAATATTATATAAATTTGCCTTTTTTATTTTCATTTTAACATATAGATAAATTGAATACAGACCAAAGAAAACCTGTTAGATTTACCCCGCAGCTGAATTATATGTTATGTTTAACCACTAAAGACACATCAGAGCCAGCGGCACATATCAGAAGGTCTAGCCGATTTGAGGCTGCATCTCGGCGGATACATGAGGACTGAGCTCTCGCTGATCGAGTGGAGCTCACCATCGCAGAGATCGGCGAAACACATTTTTTAAATAGGCACGGTCTTTATAAATAAACCATAGATTTGCGTTTTAAACAACTACATTCTCGCCTGAAATACTTTTAAAATTACATTTCATGACACAATAACAGTAATATTTGAAAATGATCCAAATAAATGGTGGTTGAACTCAACCAATGCTGCGTGAACTCAGATCGCTTTGGCTACTGCAATTTTCCCCTCAGTACATTTACAATAAAACGAAATAGGATATAAAATACCACTGCCTCCTTTCGTTTTCATTTAAACATAATAACAGCTGCAGAAATGTACTTAGTTCAGGGATATGTGTAACGTTATATACAGCCATTACAATGAAACGAAATATTATATAGACTTGCCTTTTTTATTTTCATTTTAACATATAGATAAATTGAATACAGACCAAAGAAAACCTGTTAGATTTACCCCGCAGCTGAATTATATTTTATGTTTAACCACTAAAGACACATCAGAGCCAGCGGCACATATCAGAAGGTCTATCCAAGGTGAGGCTGCCTCTGGGCGGATAGATGATCACTGAGCTCTCCCTGATCGTGTGGAGCTCACCGTCTCAGAGATCGGCGAAACACATTTTTAAATAGGCGCTGTCTTTATAAATAAACAACAGATTTGAGTTTTAAACAACTACATTCTCGCCTGAAATACTTTTAAAATTACATTTCATGACACAATAACAGTAATATTTTGAAAATGTTGATCCGAATAAATGGTGGTTGAACTCAACCAATGCTGCGTCAACTCAACCAATCAGGATGTTTAGCGCCAAAGTCCCGCCCCCGAAAGTTCCTGAACTTTAAAAAAGTACCACCTCGCCAGCAGGGACTTTCTGGGGGGCATTTTTTTACCCGGAACTTTTATTTAGTTCCTGGTTCCTGCGGTGGAAACACACCAAGTACCGGACCAAGTCCCTAGTTCCTGGGTAAAGTTCCTGCGGTGGAAACGCGGCTATAGTGTCCTGATCCAGTCACGACGCTATTCTCAGCCTGCGCTCCAGCTGAGTAATCAACTTTATTTAAAAAAATAAAAAATAATTTATATATTTTATATTCAAACTGAAAAAATGATGTGATTAACACTCAAGTCATTCAAGTCATCGTGTCTCAAGTCAAGTCAAGTCTCGAGTCTTTAACTTCCAAGTCCGAGTCAAGTCTCAAGTCCTAAAAATAGCGACTCGAGTTGACTCGAGTCCAAGTCACCAAGTCACAAGTCCCCATGTCTGCTAAGCATCAACCTGTGCAGTTGGTTGTTCACAAACTTACTGTACCTGCTCATCTCATGTATTATTGCACATTATTGTCTGGGGTGCTTCCTTTAAAACAGTCAGGAGCTAATATTACTTAATTAGCACATAATTATATACAATTCAAAGTAGCGGTGAGGCAGAGGTTGGGATGGTGGAAGCCAAACACACAGTATCAGCAAAATGGCTGTAATGCAATAAGTGGTCTCCACTTAATGGAGTCAAGCCCTCCATTTAAGAGAATAAAAGCAGTGGTATGTAAGCGCTTTCTCTCTGGAGCTCTGGACTGCATATAAATCAGCTCAGAGCGGCCATGTTTGCATGCTGCTTGAAGATGTGTGCATCACAGACATATGTCCGTGTGTGTGCTAAACCCTGTTTGTCGCGTGTTTTCTGTGCTTTAAATGTCAAACGTATTGCAGTTCGACCCGCTATCCTTGATTTCCCAACAACAACACACACACACACATACACACACACACACACACACACACACACACACACACACACACACACACACACACACACACACACACACACACACACACCACACACAGACACTCAGGGAAGAATGGAAACAGTCTGCCAAATCCTCAGCAATGACTTTTATCTAATTTGCAGTAAACTTATGTTTTGCTTTACTTGATAACACCCACCATTAACTTGGTTTATTCTGATTTTATATATATATATATATATATATATATATATATATATATATATATATATATTAATACCAATATTAATAATTCTTATTTAATCTTATAAACTATTATTATTATTATTATTATTATTATTATTATTATTATTATATTGTAGTAGTGTATAGTAGTTTATATTATAGTAGTTTGAACTATTATTCATTTTTATCAAGAAATTATAATTACATTATTATATAAAATAACAACAATAATAATAATTATTATTATATATGATTGATGATTTTATTTAATTTTATTAACAGAAATGAACAATATAATTAATATAATAAAATAAAACAGAGTAATAATAAAAAACTTATATGAGTGAATCAACTTGCCAACATTATATAGTAATAAAAACATTTTTGTAATTTTTCAATTCTTTCATTTTTCAGAATATTTAATTATTTTCTTGTATTTATTTTTTTATTCAATTTTTAATTTAAAAATTATGTTTTCATGTTTAAATCAGCATAATTTACTTATGTTCAAGCTTTTATTTATTTTTGGATAATAAATAGGAAAGGTTTAGGATATAATTTTATGATGTTAAATTTTGTTTCGCTTTTATTTTATATATTTTATATTATATTGTAAATATAAAAAATATTGTAATGTTTATTTTATAATTATATTTAGAAATAGATTTAGAAATAAACTCTGTAACGTATACCAAATTGTATTGAAACAACAAAACTTAATTGAGCTTAATTATGACACAACTGTCTTCTGTACAGCTGGACTTCACTTTATTACAGAATTTTACAACTGTTGTTTTCCTGTTTAATGTGAAGTTGCTGAAACAATCTGCATAAATGTGACTTGACTTGAATATAGCGCACTAGTCATATGTTTTACAAAACATCTCCTTTAGTTTTCCACTAATTTACATTATGGGTGCACCATGCCTTTAAAATAACGAGCGGACATTTCAGCCACTGTGTTGTGCTGGAGTAGGCGTATCATTTTCATTTAGTGTTTTTATTGCAGCATCACTGTCGTCTGATAAAAAGCAGGTTTGACGTGTTACTAAACCTTTTCACACAAGTTCATTCGTATGCCCTGGTTACCCTAATGATGAACTCTAAATGATGTTATCACATTCTGCAATCCAAAGGTACTAATTACAGCCAAATTAGACTCAAAGGAGTAATTAGGGTTTCTTTTGTGAAGGTTGTTGGAAGGAAAAAATCTGAATGTGAATGCGATGTTAATTACTGAAACGTAACACCCTTTCAGTGTGATCTTCTGATCTTGATGCCATGTCTAATATTATTAGCATTCCCCGCCGTCTTCCACCTGGCAGATGCGTTCCCTGTTATTTGCAAATGCTGGCTGTATTGGCACCGAAGAGGAGAGCGAGTGGGTGGCCGGCTTGCCAATCTCATTCCATTTGCTGTGTGTTAAACTTTTGATTGGCCTGTTGCTGCAAATGGAGAATGTATTTATGGGGTTGATTGCGGAGCTCATGGGGCTCTTACGAGGGAGGGAAACTCATCTGCACTCCACTGAAAATACATTTCACACACTTTAGATAGGTTTTATCCGTGAACGCTTGGACATTGACAGATTTTAAGGTTGCATTTACACTAAGGCACAGATCTATATCCGTTTTTCCTGTCGATATACTTCCTTTCAAGACTGAATACATGAATACAGCAACAAATAGCCAAAATATGTATAATAAGAGTCCACCAAATGGCCATGATAGTAATAATAATAATAGACTTAAACTTTAATTAGACTTTTTGAATACTTTTAAATATTGATGATCGCTGTGGAATTATTATTATTATTATTATTTTGCTAATTTCCCAGTGTAGAAATGTGTATAATTATATAATTATATGTAATTATTTTATATACAGTCAAACTTAATTATTTAGATTTTTTTAGACTTAAAATATATTTATATTTGTTTCTATAGTGTTGAATGCAAAAATATTTGCATATTATTGCTGTTGTTTTTGTCATTCAGAAAAAAAGTTTTGTTGTTTTATGTATTATATTTATTTACTGATATATTTTTTCATTATTATATTATATTTGCTTATATAATATTCCTCTCTCCCTTTCTTTTTGATGGCAATTTTCATAGCAATATTGTTACACTCTCTCTCTCTCTCTCTCTCTCTCTCTCTCTCTCTGTATAAACTGTGATTTATGTATTAATGTTGTCCTTTCAATAACAATAATAACAACATTTACATTTACATTTAATCATTTAGCAGAAGTTTTTATCCAAAGTGATTTACAAATGAGAACAATAGAAGCAGTCAGGTCAACAAGAGAAAAACAACAGTATACAAGTGGCATGAGAAGTCTCAGTTAGTCTAGTATAGAACACATAGCCAGGTATATATATATATATTTTTTATATAAATGAAATGACAAGAAAAGGAAAAGTGCTGGTATTAGTTGGTTAAGTGCAGGCGAAAAAGATGAGTCTTTAGATGTTTCTTGAAAATGAGTTAAGATTCAGCTGTACGAATTAAGATTGGGAAGTCATTCCACCAGCTGGGCACAGTCCAGGAAAAGGTCCGTGAGAGTGATTTTGAACTTCTTTGGGATGGCACCACAAGGCGTCGTTCACTTGCAGAGCACAAACGCCTGGAGGGCACTAACCAGAGAGTTTAGGTATGTTGGTGCCGTGCCAATGGTCATCTTGTAGGCAAGCATCAGTACCTTGAATTTGATGCGAGCGGCTGCTGGTAGCCAGTGTAACCTGATGAGGAGAGGAGTAACATGAGCTTTTTTTTTATTTTATTTTTTATAGCTGTATAGAGAAGTTGTGATGAAGCAATGGGTTAGCTGGAATCACCAGGAGTTCTGTCTTCATAAGGTTAAGCTGAAGGTGATGGTCATTCATCCAGCTAGAAATGTCACTCAGACAGGCTGAAATGCGAGCAGCTACCGTCGGGTCATCTGGCTGGAATGAGAAGTAGAGTTGGGTGTCATCAGCGTAGCAGTGATAAGAAAAGCCATGCTTCTGGATGACAGATCGTAATGATGTCATGTAGATGGAGAAGAGAAGTTGTCCAAGTACTGAGCCTTGAGGAACCCCAGTAGCAAGGACTTTGAAACATCACCCCTCCAAGACACACTGAAGGATCTGTCAGAAGGATCTGTCAACAAAATAATAATATTACTTTTCTAATGTAGAATAATTAAATGCTTATTTTGCTTTTTAATTATAAATTTTTAATATATTTTTAGTATATATGTGTGTGTTTGTGTGTGTGTGTGTGTGTGTGTGTGTGTGTGAGTAACTTTTTTTTATTATTCTAAAACAAATCATTAGTTTTTTTAATGATTGCCATGGAACTGATAAAATAATTCATTAACACCACACACAAGATCCAGCCGTCATCCTTGATCCTACAGCAAATCTCTCCCTGAAATCCAGCATTAATGCTAACCATCTTCCTCTCTGTGTTTTCTGTCTCTCAGGCCCCTCCACAGATGGGCACATTGGCGTTCTACAGATACGAGCAGCCCATCGTGGACTACTGCCAGGCTCACCAGCCCCTGCACATCAACAGGGGATTTGAGCCCCCGTCCCAGGCCCTGGAGGGGCTGGGGGCACGAGAACGCTGCGTCGTCCCATCCGCTGGCCTCCTTCCTTCCGTGCCTGCAGCCCCTCTGTCAGACATCCGCACCCTACCGCAGTGAGCCGGAGATGGACTCGTCCCCGTCGCTTGCTCTCCTCCACGAACGTCCCCGGGGGCATAGTCTCTACCCCCAACATGAACCCTTCGCCAGACCGAATCACAGATATAAGGGACAGTGTGATGGACTACAGACTCTCAGGAGAGGACTCTGTCTTTGTCGTGAAGTGGGTTGAACACTCTCGGGTTTATCATTCGCAAGAATAGTCATTCTAGTGTACGATCGACGTGTTTGGAATAATCAAACAGGATGTTCTGGGGGGAAAAACAGTTTATTCTCTTATTTCAGGCTTTTTGTGAGCTCAACCCTCTAAATTTTGCAAAAGCATCATACTACCATCTCAAATGGGAAATAAATATCAAGTTTTATTGACTCAACACCACGCATACCAACAAGATCGGTGTTATCCTGTAACCAGAAGTAATTAAATGTAAACCAGCGACCCTTAAATGGATTCGAGGAATTTCTAAGCATAAAAAAATCTCTTTCATCCCTTTCTAATAAGTCCTTTCAGATCTGTGAAATTAGCGATAATTGCTTTATATGAAATTGCCCAAATTTGATTTCTCAAGGTGAGCTGGTGAATTTGAATTGTAAATGATAATATGACCCTCACTTGACGGCTTCTCTATTGTGAATCTTGATTGTTCGGTATTATGATGAAAGAACCCATCATGCCATGCCGGTTTTACTCTGAAAATTACTGACAGCTGTGACATCATTTATCAGTGCTGTTTTACACCGACCGTGGAAAATGTCTGACACAATTTTTAGTTCCCTTTCAGTTTTTGGAGAAAAATACATATAAAAAAGTGGAAATTTCACAAACTACTTGTGTAAAGTGGTCTTGAAAACTTTCAGGTCGACATCAGACACTTAAACTTAGTTATATCACGATTATTGCAAGATTATGCTGAGAAACTATGTGAGGCAGTGTTTTTTTTTTTAACTGTTGATGTTACACTGTTTTTGTGATTCAATCAAGTAGGATGTTCTTTTCACTCCAAAATGATGTCACTTCCTGGAGGATGATGACAAGAATTACACACAATTAACAGAACGGAAAGCAAGGACAAAAATAAAAAAAATTTGAGGACGTGAAAATGTCCAGCATAGCAGGAAAGACCCACATTCTTTCTTGAAGCCTATTTGCCGTATCCTATATTATGGTCACTATACGTCCTCTTTTTTATTTCTAAGTTGCCTCAAATGTCCAGGTTTGGCATTGTTTTACTTTTGTCTTCATACTTGCTGAAGGTAATGAGCAGTTTGACCAATAGTGTGCAAGTATTGTACATAATCGACCAATCGTGGTGTGTGAGAGGCAGGATCTAGAGAGCATGGTCAATATAATGTATGAAGACTGTAGAAAGCACGTCAACATGAAAACAATCCCCAAACCAGCACATTTTAGGCTATTTAGAAAAGGAGGACATATGGTCACCCTACCTTTTTATACCCATTAAGAAAGTGGATGTATGTTGTGGTGTACTACGTTAGTACCATAAACTGTACTATCATCATCATCTTGCACCTCTGTCGCGGTATCATCATCTATTGGACATTGTGCCGTATTTCGGGGATTCTCGGATGCTCCATTAAATGAGATGGAAATGGATTCCTTTTCTGTTTTGCCACAACTCACATTCCAGCTGGAACTGTACAAATAAAGACAGTGGGAGTGACTTAGAGACACTATAAAGTGAAAAACACACTTCCCAGACTGGACTACTTGTCTTGTACATATTATGTAAATTAAAACAAGGATGTCTTTGCTTCTACAGAAACACAATCTTGTTACCTAGAAGAGGAGCCTTATCTTTAATCCAGGAGGAAGCGTACATGCATCGGATGTGTGTGTGTGAGTGTGGGTGTGAGTGTGTCAGTGAGAGAGAGAGAGAGAGAGAGAGAGAGAGAGAGAGAGTGTGTGTGTGTGTGTGTGTGTGTGTGTGATAGTGTGGATGCATGAAAGTGTGAATGGAAAAAGACAGAGAAGATGGTTGTGTTAGAATATTAGCCTGCTGTTTAAAAATGACTTTGGTTAAAAAAAAATCACTTTCCTTTGCGATTTTAAATAATTGCAACATATGTTCAATGCATCTGTCAGGTGGGACGGTTTGTCAAACACCTGTCCTCCAATAATGATTACAGTGATTTTCCAACCAAATGTTTTTATACCAGTATTTATGTGGGAAAAAAAGATGATAACCAGTATATACTTTTCCGTTTTCCGTTCTCCCGACCCCTTCAATGCAATACTTGCGTCTGTGGATGGGAATGACCGGTTTATGTTTTGATGCCAAGATTGTGATGATTATTTTAAGCATTTGACTGTGTTTCCCTGTATCTTAGCAATGAGGTCCAAATATTTCATTTTGTCTATTCAACAGTTATAAAGCGTAAATTTGTTTTTTTAAATATGTCTGTGTCTTATTTTCTATTGAGGCAGTCGCATGTACAACATTCCAAAATGCTATGATGTAGAAGATTTGGTGGCTCTTTACAAACTGTTTACATGTCATGTTTTTTTCTTTCTTTTTTTTATACTTGGGGCACAATATTTAAAATGCCACAGCAAGTTCGAAGAGACTGTAAGTATGTAAAATATCCATTTGGAAGTTATATCCCACTTTAAAATATTCCACTGTGGAAGTGAATGGGAACCAAAACTGATCGGTTACCAAATATTCTTTAAAATATATTTGTTCTTGTTCTGCAGAAGACCACCTAGCTTTTTTTAATGCTAGAACACCTCTCAAAGGAACAGCCCCTCACATTTAATTCAGTCCATTTGAGATATTCTCATTCATTCACTCATTCTACAAAGAAAAGGAAGAAAAATACAACTAGCAAATGAATACAGCAACCTAAAAATGCCCCAATCCAGAAAATGAAGGACCTTAAAGAAGCAGAAGTACAGTCCAGTAAAGTTAAAAGCAGATATGGCATGTCGGTGATGAATGGTTATATATTCTTCCTTGTTCATGGCGTTTCATCTATTACAGTTCATTATAGCGTGTGCATCCATCAAAACCTTCGGCTTTGTACCGTCAGCTTGATCACCTTCAATCACGGACGCTTCTACTCGCTCAATTTGACATTTGGGCTCTCACCCTGAAACTTCAAATTCTTTGCCCATTAAGTTTTATACCTGGGGGAAACAGTAGTCAATGGTGGAAAGCGGCCATAAGCGGAGAGGACAGGACAGAAAGAGCCCATGTTGCAAAGATGCTAAAGGCCTTTCCTGCAGCACGCTAACAAATATCTTTTGTACTGTATAGGCAGCAAGCACCTCGTCCCTGTTGACTATTAGATTTCAGTTTGCCTCTGCTTTATTCACAGGACCTACTTTTGAAGAGAAAGCAGATAAAAGTTCCTAGCGCAGCAAAAATTGCTTCATCAGCGTCTTTCTCAGGCATTTGGACAAACACGTGCATTGCTAGAATCGTGCCAAACAGAGTTTATTTCCTCCACCAACAAGCAGCATCTTACTGGTGTCACTTAGTTCTGGAGATTGTTTATGACATCACAAAATTGGCTCGTTAATATTCATTTTAAAGTATATGCAGAATTTCAGTAATTATATCAGACTTCTTGTATTCTCCAAATTGCCAACACATTTTTAACAAACACTAATTACATTAAATAATGACAAAAACATTTTTATTATTATTATTATCATTATTACTTATGTGTGGTTTTTGCACACACAGTAAATTATATCCTGGGAAAATGGGTAAAATAAAATTAAAGGTCCCGTTTTTCGTGCTTTTTTGAAGCTTTGATTGTGTTCACAGTGTGCAATATAACATGTGTTCATGTTTCGCGTGTAAAAAAAAAACTGTATTTTTCACACAATTCCCCTATCTGTATTCCGCTGTTCTCACTGTCATAAAAACGGGCTGATGACTTCCTTGTTCTATGAAGCCTCTCCTTCAGAAATACGTAACGAGTTCTGATTGTGCCAGCGGTTCCTGTGAAGGAAGATATAACAATTCAATAAACAAGTTTTAAATAACTCAAATAAAACTAAAACAGAATAAGAAATACAGACATAATTGAATTAAAATTTAAATAAATAACATATACAAATAATACAAAATGAAACGACAGTAGTTTGCAGTAATCCTAATAAATAACACTGCCAAACACACATGCTAACAAACAACTTAGCTACTTACACAAAAATAATAAAAAAAACCATTAAGAAAGCAAAACAAGTAGTAGGAAAGAAGAGAAATACAAAGCGATACTTATCCTTTACGGGTTTCCCTACTTGGTAGAGTCGCACAGTCGAGTTGATGGTCATTACACTCATAGGTCTTCACACAAAGAGCCTTCACGTGACGGCTGCCACGGTAAACTAAGCTTTTTTTATATCCGTCTAACTAAATACTAAATTAATTCAGCTGGACACACTTTCCATATTTTCTCTACAACAAATGGCCAAGCAAGCGCAGACACTGACAAGATAGTGATACAGAACGAGAACCAAACGCGATATCAGCATCTAGTCTCCACACAGTAAACAAAACAAGTGTTTCCTAGCAATGGTCATGCATAGGACAAGATCATTCTTGTTCTGATTAATTTCTCTGTTGTTTTAGCCCTTCACATGACATTAAAAAGGGGAAAAAAAACAAGGCTTTCTTGATTTTTTACCATTATGTTCCTACTTGCATTATGCATGAACAACAATTTGCATTGTTCTCACACAAGTATACTCAAAAAATCAATGGCCTTTTTTTAAAATTAACAATTGGAACACTTTTATCTTATGGTGCTTTCATCTTTCCATGAAATTGCTGATTGGTGTCATAGATATCACCTTTAATAATTGGTGCATTTCATGTTTATCATTTCTTGATTTAGACCCACAGTACCGTGCAAAACATAAATCAAGAGTAATTATTCAGTATGAAAGCTAGCGATTGAAACCCTGAGACTTTCATCTGAACTCAACACTGTCTGTAATGCTGCAGTATCGGTGGAGATGATCACAAGTCGACAGGAGCTGATACAATAGTCAAGGCTTTTAACACGGCTCAGGTTTTGTCCCAGATGACTCCGAAACCACATTGCAGTTTTACAAAATGAGGCCTTTCTTTCATTACAGCCTGGTGCGCCTGTTTAGAAGTGAGTCTGTCCTAGTAACTGCGTTAAAAAGCAAAGTTTCATGCCAGATATTGGCATAGAGAAAAGCACAGGCATATTTGATACCTTTAAGATACAGAAAAGATCAAACAAAATAAAAAAAACTGTCATTGTTTACTCCAGTGTTATTTTATTACAATTGAGATAATAAAACACATATATACATATACGTATGTATGTATGTATGTATGTATGTATGTGTGTGTGTATATATATATATATATATATATATATATATATATATATAGATAGATAGATAGATATATATATATATATATATAGATAGATAGATATATATATATATATATATATATATATATATATATATATATATACACACACACACACACACATATATATTATATATATATATATATATATATATATATATATATATATATATATATATATATATATATATAAAAAACACAGTGTGTGTTCTAATATTATGAATTAGCTTTATCTTCTGTTTTCACTTCAATTTTAGTGAAATTTGAAATATTTTTTGTATATTTTTAAGTTTTATAAGCTTTTGTTTTTCGTAAGGAAAAAAAATAGATAGTTTGTTTGTTTGTTTTGTTTAAAAGAAAAACTGGTTTACGCATTGCATATATTCAAGTATAAGCTTTTTAAAATAGTTTAAAATATTTTTATTTTTGGCCTTGTATTATTAAACTTAAATTTGGTGTTCTTAACACAAACATATACTTTCTTTTATCGTTTTTTTATTTGTATTTTTTTTTACTTTGAACAAAAAAAACATCTGTATAAAGATGGTTTTGCATTTCTTTTTTGTGTGTTTCAAAAAAATTATATGTGGTTTAACGGCATGAAGTAAACAATGATTGAATTTTCCTTTTTTGGGTGAACTATTCCCTTGTTAAAGTAGGATAAAAAACTTCCTTTATCCTGCATAAGTTCTGCTGTTCTCATCACATCCAAATTAAGCCTCAGCTGTTTTCCTTTGAGTTCTGAAATTTAATGGGCACAGCTTTTTCACAAGATGCTTTACTGGCGTTTCAGCTTCATTGACTACATTTGCCATAAACGCAATAAGAAATAGTTTCATTCAGAGCCTTGGATCATTCTCCTTTTTACAATCAGTCAAGGTAATTATATGAAAACTTAAATTGGAAAGCTCAAATGATATAAATGAAGATGAGAGACTTTCCGCTACACAGTCGTGGCAGACACGTCCTATCATGTAATTGTGAGGCGAAAGCTATTTGAGTCTATATTATGCATATTACAAGATATTACGAGATATGAATGCAGCAGATCTAATTTGCAGGCTAACTTGTTTCCGGGCTCTTGCTGTGAGATGAATTGGACATGGGTTGAAGTTGATTCCCTTCCACATGGTATCAAACATTGTCTGTTTCTCCAGTCACACTATTATACGTTTAAAATGTTTTTATATGGAACAGTTAGGCCATACTGATGCTATTCATCTAATCGGATTCATATTTGCACGTGTGACACGTTTACTCCAGGGATGCGTTGCGAGCTTGGAATGTTATTATGAACATGTCAAAGTCATGAGGACGTTTTCTAAGAATAATTCAAGGACGCTGGTGTTAAGACGGCTCAACGGCCCCTGGATATTTCTTAAACAGGTTCCTCCTGGCAGAGGTTTGCCTCAGGCAGATGGGGCAAGTGCTGCTTTGGCACCCAAAACCGGGATGTTCTGGATTACAGGTGTGTGATGCAAGTTGCCAATGTACATATATTCCAGAAAATTAAATGAGTAAATGCATTTCCAGGATAATTAGCGGAATGTAACCTGGGAACTGTTCATTAATCATTTCCTCAGCTTCATGTTGTTCAAAACCTGTGACTGACTTTCTTCTGTAGAGTACAAAAGGACAGATTTTCAAGATTTATTTATGTAAAATGAAGGTGAAAAACTCACTATGAAGATTATATATGTGTGTGTGTGTGTGTGTGTGTGTGTGTGTGTGAGAGAGATTTAATATATATATATATATATATATATATATGAAATCTAATTAACTCCAAACGTTTGAACATACAGTATATGAAGATACTTGCGTGTTTGAAACTACAGGAGTAAATGATGACTGATTTTTCATTCTTGGTTGAACTACCTTTATTGCAAACAGCTGTTGAGAGTTATTTTGGATGCAGCAGTTGGAGTCTGATGGGTTCAGAGCTCAGTGCACATCTGCAGATTGGCTGATGGCTCGGATCAGCTCCGGATGGATGGTGCTCTGTTTTTTTTTAGTTGGTGTACTACAGTGGAAGTCAGCTGTCTCTTCCCCAGTCTCTCTGCTGCCTCATGGTTGGGTACGAGGTCCTGTCACAGCCAGCCGTGGGGACGGGACTCTAGGCAGGGCGGCTCTGAAAGCTGCTGATTTCCCTGGGGAAGCTGAAGGATAAAAGACAGAGTCAGGGAATGCTTTGCCACCTCTCCGATTACTCTGCAGGGCGGCAGACAGACAGGATGTGGACCTACAGAATGGCACCAGTCCTACTTCCATCAGGTTTATTTTTAAACTCATCTGAACAGGTCCTTGTCCTCTTTCAAAGGCTCCTCGTTCTGTCCGAGTCACTGTCTAGATACCTTTCAGACCCAAGGTCTCACAACTTGTCGGCAACATTTCTTCATACAAATACAAATATAAGCAAAGTCATTATTGTAGGGATTATTATTTTAATATTAGGATAGTATCATTTTTCTGGTATGTTGTATATTTGACAAGAATACTTTTAAGCCTAAATGATGCAGTGTGTAGCTTTTTATTTCTCAAACAACAATGGAGGAAGACATTCATATTCCAGGATGTCAAGATTCACTGGGCTCAAATTGTGAAACCGTGGTTCAGTGAGCATGGTGAGTCATTGTCATGTATGAATTGGCAGCACAGAGTCCTGCTCTTAACCCTGAATTCATTAAAGTCTTTAGGATGTGCTTTACAAAGTGGTTTGACTCTCCCATTGTCAATACAAGATCAAAAAATGAATGCAACTCTAAAGCAACAGCTAAAGGCAGTCCAATTAAATATTAGTGTTTTAAAGTACGTATATTAGGGTTGTAACAGTACGCAAAAATCACGGTTCGGTACGTTCCTCGGTTTTAAAGTCATGGTATGGTTCATTTACGGTACAGTAACAAAAAGAAATGCAAACATTAAACTGCAGGTTTTTTAACAATTTGTTTACACATTTTTAAAATACTTTTTAATAAAATATATCTAAAATAAAAAAGGATAGGAAATAAAATACTGCTGCAAAGTTAAATAAAATACTCTCAGTCTCAAACCAATATAATATAATGAAAAATATAAATAAATAACTATGATTACAGTGCAGCATTACCAATCCAAGCTTGTAGGACTGCTCATATTTAAAAAAATATATATAACTTTTCCAAAGTGTAAAGTGCAGCATCAACAGTTCCAGTTTTTAGACCTGCTCAGATTTCGTTATTGCGTTGGACTGATCGGAATTAAGACCAAAGGTCTGTTTTAATGCCGACGGGAGCTGCGTTTGAATTACAATCGTTTTTTTCCTAGTTGTAGTGATGTTCACACTCGCGTGATGCCTTTTGTAAACCTTAGGCCGGTGACACACTGGCATATTACACCTGTCAAACATAGTGTATTTTGCCGTCAATACTGTTGACGGTGTCCTTTATCAGTAGGCTTTATATTTATGCTCAACATGAAGTATAGATATTGTTGTCATGAAGACAAGATCCTGGTCTGTCGGCGGTCTCCCTCTATGTCACCTACAGTAGCAGCAGCGCGCCAGCGCCGCGTCAGGCACGATTCTGGTGTGTAAAGACACAGAAAACGCGAAGCAGCTGTCACGCAACTGACACACAGCAGAAACGCCATGCTCACGCCACACTCACACCACGCTCACGCCACGCAGCCAGTGTGTCACCGGCCTTAGTATCAGCTGAAGGGCGGGATTTGCGCTGAACGAGGAGACTTCTGCCACTTAATATGTTAGTTTGGAAAACGAAAATGTATATGTTCCGCACACAAAATATTGCATTCGGTCATTTGGTACACACGTGCACCATACCGAAAGCCCTGTACCGAAACGGTCTGGTACGAATACATGTACCGTTACACCCCTAATGTACAGTATGTATACATATGATGAGATACATTATTATATTGCATTATAGTAAATTATGGTAAATACTAAAATTATTTAAATAGCAAGAAATGTGTTGTTCGGCCTTTTAATAATCGTTCATTTAAAAAACGTTTCACAGCAATCTAGTGTGAATATACAATCTAGTGTGTGTGTGTGTGTGTGTGTGTGTGTGTGTGTGTGTGTGTGTGTGTGTGTGTATATATATATATATATATATATATATATATATATATATATATATATATATATATATACACACATGAAAATTTATGACTACATATAAGATATATACATTTTTAATTTTTACATTTAATTTAAAATTTTTATTTTAATTTCATGAAAATTTATGACTACATATATGTGATCTTTTTTAAAAATGCAATCAAAAAAATTATCACATAGGAGATTTAATGTATCAAATATTACTATTTAAATTGGCCAAAAAAAAAGTTGTTACCCCTTTAATATTTGCTGATTTAAAGTCTTTTTTTTTTAAGGGATTTGGAGGAATGGTGTTTAATAGTCATGAAAATTTAAAAATGCAAAAACAAAGAAAAAAACAAAACATTGTTGTTTTCTTGTTCATTTAATACAAAAAAAAAAAATACAATATAAAGTATATTACACTAAATTTGAGAGATTAATTCTTATAGAATTTTCCATAATGGGTCTGTGTTAAACTGAAGAAGTGTTGACCCAGCAAATAGTTAAAAGTTCTATGATGGTGAGCCTGTGTCCGTAGGTGGAAAAAGGATAGTTTGTGCCAAAATGAAAAATAAGATAATGGATTGAGAGATATAGATTTTTATTTTTTTATTTTTTTATGCACACTTCCTTCTAGTGTTTTTATCTGAAGTTCAGTTTTGTTCCATCAAGACCTTGTGTCTGGTGTGAAACTCTTTGATACTGACACACAAAATTACTCATCCTTTAAAGCGAGAAGAATGTGTTGATGCATCAGTACATTTGTTCCTGTAAACAAACTACTTCATGTTTTTCAAGATGAATTGATTTTCTTTCCCGCCACATAAAATGTACACTTTGAAACGTTCAAAAGTGAGAAGTAAAGGTAAATATTACAAAAAGAAGATGGGACTAATGGAGAAATGTTTTAAAAACAGCTTTTCACAGAACAAATGGCAGAGACTAGCATGCATTTGGTTGCCCGCTAAAAGTCATCTTATCTTTCACACACGATGCGTCTTTGAGATGTAATTGCGTAAGTGCCAAAAAGAAACTTAGTGACAGACAAAGCCAAATAAAAGCCTTTATACCAGAAAAGGATTCCAGTAAATGGCAGGAATACTGAGAAGAATAAAAACAAACATACATCAAAGTTAAAGTGTTCTTTCAGCGCTACTAGTGTCTCAAAATGGAATTGTAAAACTAATAATGATTATTTTCGAACAGGTTTTCCCATGAGCCGTTAGTTAGTCAAGCAGAATGTCCTGCTTTAATTACACTGTTATTTAAGCTAATGCTGCAATGCTACTTTGATATAATTAAAAAAATATATACTTGTGTCTTCTAAGCATACATACGGAAGCCCATTTCTGTCATGGAGTAAAAAATAAAAAGGTAATACCAGCGGTTTATCGTGCAATACTGACATTTTGCAATTCTGAGTAAATTGCTCACATGTCTGCCTTTTTTCACAATATGGTAGAATTGCAAGATATATGTTCCAATTCTGAAAAGAAAAGTCAGAATTTTGAAGTATAAACTCAAACTTACAAAAAAAGTTTTAGAATTATTATTTTCATTCTTGCAATACCAAATTAACATATCACATTTTTCCCTGCTGTAGAGTAACAAATAAAAAACATAATTCCAATGCTTAATATAAAATTTCTGACTTTTGTCTTATAATGTACACAAGTTTATATCTCGCAAGTCCAGTCTTCTCAGAATTATATTGCAATTCTGAATTAATATCCATTTATTTATTTTATTTATTTATTTGATAGGGATAATGCTCATTGATCAACAAACAAGTTACTCGCTGTAAACAAGCCAGAGTTAGCTACAAGTGCTAGTTTCCATCTGTTTTCCCTAGCCAGGTCTTAACAGGCACCCTAAAAATACAGAAGTCAATAAAATACACTATACATTTAATAAATACAAGAGCAATTTAATAAATACAGCGGGAATTTTAAAACAATATGAACATACCCTCAATATGAACATACCTTTGAATTCTGAGGTTTCTTCTCATATTTGTCTTTTGGATTGCTATGAAATAGCTTCATGATCATATTTCTCTATTAGTTTGTTTTTTCACTGTATAAAGTTTTGTTATGGAGAGTTTAAACATGATTTTACTGTTGCGCTCTGCATGAAACTCAAGCTCAAGAGAGATTATCCTAAAAAAAATGTTCATTCTTATTCCTCCACAAAGACAAGCAGCCCTACAGGTCAAGGATGTGTCATGAATGAGGAAATAATGCTCCAGTTTAATAGCTAAGCACCCTTATAATGTTGAGGATTATATCCTATTACATTTCAACCTCATGGTCAAAGCGGTGCTCGTAGAGAAAGGGGTCAAATCCATTTTGAAGAAGTGTTTGGCACCACGGGACGCCATTCTGGATACGTGACAGAGAATCTGTCTCTTTATCTCTCTCGTCTGTCGCATTCATTCGAGGACTTTGCATTGCATTAATCTTAATGAAGCTCTATGTGGACTGCGTCTCGCTGGTGCAGATACGAGGTGTCCTTGCCAGTGCGGGCAGCAGTCACTCACTTTATTATGCTAACTTTCCTCCATTGTGGCTCTTATCTGGAGATGACCACTGATGCTCAGTGACCTTCCCAGAGTCCTAAATCAGATTTAAAAAAAATAAATAAATAAACACTCATTAATCCCATCAGCTGAGGTGAACCGTGTTACGCTCTTCTGTTAAAGCATGTCAAGAGTCACAAAAAAAAAAAATGAAAATAAAATAAAGCTTCGAAACTGTATTATTTTCTGGGCAACTGGGCAAAGGTTTGAGGAGCCCCTCAGAGTCTCCGTATGAAGGATCAGCAATTTCATCAGTTTTAGTCTTGTGTTTAAAGGCATTTTTACTCTTAAAAAGAAGGCTCTGTCATCATTTATTCGCTCTCATGCAGTTCCAAACCCATGCGGTGAGAGGGAATCATAACCACAGCTCTCCCCGGTAACCATCCGCTTACATTTATTCAGAAAATGAAGACAAGACACTACGGGGTAAGTATGTTTTTCATTCAGAAATCTGTTTTTGCTTTCAGGCTTTATAATGATCTTATTATAATGTGAGTGTTTCAGCATTTTGCCACATGAAACACTCCACTAAATTATTTTACATCAAGATGATATTTATTAATTTCCTTTTAGGCTATATATTCACTGTGTGTGTGTGTGTGATTTATTTAATTTGTATTATAATTTGTTTGTTTAGTATAATTATAAACAAACATACATTGTATTAACAATTTTTTGGCCAAAAATAAAATAAAAATTGCAATCAAAACAATAGTTTGACAAAACTTTACAATATCGAATATATTTGAGCTTCACCCCTATTGACATACTGTTCCTCTTTCCATGAACTGAAATTGTGATCTTAGCCTTTTTTAAAATGTTTTATTATTTCTGAAAATCCCACAAAACTCTTAGAGAAATTCTCACACACACACACAAACATATGTCCTCTATAGAGGACAAAAAAAATGAATAGCGGGTCCCAGGGGGATTATGGGTTCCTCTTGAGGCTCTTTGGAAAGCAGATGACTTGATATGAGGAAAGTGAAAATGAGAGCAGAAGAGGACATAGTGCAAATACTGTCCCTGCACAGAATCTGACTCAGAGGGTTTATTGTTATATCTGTGATGGATCAGCACAAGAGCACTTGCCCCGTGTCCCGCTCGCCCGCTGTGTGCTAGTTCAGTAGCGAGCGAGACGCCCTCGTACTCTCTGTTTACAAGGCCCTGCTAATGTCTCTTGGACAAAATGTGACATGGGACTCTTTGAAGAGCTGTGAAGAGCGTAAATGCCAAAGCCTTTTCCCCTGCTAATGTGAACACATGGGGAGCCGTACGGCCATCTGTCATTTGAAATTTGCTTTAACAACAGGTTTGTAGTGGCAGTTTTTTTTTTTTTTTTTTAGCAAGTGAAAGTCAATTGTGAAAAAGATAATTGAGTTTGCATTGAAATGGTGCAGCATGTGTTGATATTGGTGGATTTGTTGAAAATTTTTTGTTTCTTCAGTGGAAGAGATTTGGAGAAATGTACCCTTCCATCACTTGCTCACCAATGGATGCTCTGCAGTGAATGGGTGCCGTCAGAAAGAGAGTCCAAACAGCTGATAATATTTTTTTTCTGTTGCCACAGCTCCGAAAGAAAAATTTTTGCTGCGGGTCTGGAGTTGATTAGTCACATGGTATTGACAGCTCATGTAATTGGCTCAAAAGAACCTGGCTGCAGTACGAAGCACCTGTGAGAGAAGCTGGCAGATGTGTCCTGCGACAGTCGAGATGGATGGGAATGAATGCCGACCGATCGCTGTCTCCAGGTATCACAGACCTCCTCGGTTTGAACAAGCTCCCCGTGCACGCACATCGTGTCCTTCTGCATTATCTGCTCTCCACCAGCAATCCATAGATACTAATGAAATGTATCTCTAATTAATGTAGCGCATTAGCCAGTATCTGAGCCTTGATGAAGTACCCGATAAAAGTTTGCTTAAGCAATAATGAGATTCAGAGAAATTCCAGATAGGATTTCTTTCTCGTTAGATGCTTTAGTCCCCATGGGGAGAGCAATAACATATCAGTATGTAATCTACAATCAGAAACGCAATTTACATAATCGCACCTAAAAGGCTAACTTACGCACAATGTCAGAGTTACTGCCCGAGCGGATTTACAACATACCCCAAAAACAAATGAAAAGGCTCTTTTTCAAAAGAAGCCTCTATTCTCAATCAATACTGATGCTGAAGCAGAGCACCGGGAAGGAAGGCCGTAAATCCAGAAGTGAATCTGTGATGTGTGAGATTTACGCTCCTCCCATAATTGCAATATCAGTGTCTAATTATGAACTGTAATCATGCAGTTAAATGGCTGTTCGCTTGCACCACCTGAAAACATGGTACAGCTTCTCCATTCGCGGTCTATCTGCTGGGGATTTAATTAAAGCTTAAGTTACTATCGCTCGTTTAAATTACCATGACAGAAGACTTCAATCAACCAAGAGCACGTTTGACATTATGACAGCGCTGGAGTCATGCGACAGGAAATTTGAAACCAGATCATGACAGGCTTTTGTGATATACTGTATAAGCATTGCATTCATTTAAAGAAATAGTTTATTATAAATGAAATGTTGCTAAACAATGTAGGCTACTCAACCTCAGGCCATCCAATTAAGATGTATTTGACTCTAAACCATTGCTTCAGGCTAAAAATGGAGTGTTCTTTAACACTGTTGTGATCTCATCTGAATCGGGATGGAAATATACACAGATCAAGCACCGTTTACAAGCCAAAACGGTTCTTAACAAATATGTGGGTGGATTTTGATGTGAGAGTATAACAGAATATGTAGTTTTTCCACTGGGGGAAGTGTTTTAATTGATTATGGGCTCGTAGTTTGCCCAGAAGTGACACTTTGATGTTAAGATGCCTCAGTGGTGGATTTGTTTCTTACATGCAGCTTTTCACTTCACAAGACATTAACTGATGGACTGGAGTGGTGTGAATTACTTGCGTGTTATTGTGATGTTTTTAATCAGTTGTTTGGACTCTTATTCTGACGGCACCTGTTCACTGAAGAGGATCCATCCGTGAGTAAGTGATCCAAAGCTACATTTCTTCCAATCTGTTTTAATAAAATAAACAAACTCATCTAAGTTTTGATGACTTGAGGGTGAGTACATTTTGAGCAAATAATTTTTTTGGGTTACCCGTTTATTTAAGTGGTCACAGAGGCTACAATTTAAGAGTATTTTTTATTTTTTTTATTTTTTTTTTAACTAGCATGCGTATATTTGGTTTTGAAACTTATACTTTTATTCCAGTCAAAAATAACTTTTAACAGGTGACAACTTTTTTGTCCAAAACACACTCTCCCTATCAGTATGAACACATTTCTTGAAGGACTTTATACTTCCAGTCTTATGCATTAGGATTAATATTCAATAGCTTTTAGCAAATATCTGTTGTATACACATTATGTGCATCAGTATATAGTATTACATGAGATATATTTTTGCACATTTTTAAGTATTCAAATGCAATTAATATATTTTTTTAATGAATCATGCCAAGGTAAATCAAGCGCACTATCATGAGGAGTCTTAAATTAGCTTGAAATTAATGAAATGAAATGACATTTCACACTGAACTCAGTAAAATTGCCAAAAACAGACATAGATATGTTTTATTTCTGCACGTGAAAGCGGTCCAGATTGGACAATGTCAGATTCATTGGCATTTTTGCTTTTCACAGAATAAAAAATCTGATTTGTGTCACATTTATCTGCCTTGTAAACAGCCGCAGCGCTACCATTGGGCCCGGGTGGGCCTGGGCCCACCCATTTAAGGTCCGGGCCCACCCATTTTGGCCCAGGCCTATGAGTAGTGAGTGATTTTCATTCTAGCGGTTCATCCAATAAGCAGCCCGAGGAAAGCTTTGAGCGAAAGCTTCTCAGCCAATCAGCGGCTTCTACCCCACCAGCAAGTGATCCAATGAAATGAATGACGTTGGCGGACGCCATTCATTCAAGACAGACACAGACAGTTGTTCCGATATGAAACGTAAAACAAAACAAAGCAGCTTATTTTATTTTAAATTCATCAAGAAATGAGCATCTCAAGAGATGCTGTTTTTTGTAAGTCTTGTCGTCATTTCGCTGAAGCAGCTTATGAGGATAGGTTCATTAATACGGGCTTCAAAGACTGGAAACATTTTTCTGACGGTTGTGGCAAACATGAAGCCAGCAGGGCACATGCTGCAGCGCTGGGGAAAATGGATGGTTTCAAACAAAGTCACCAGCCAGGACGTGGAAATATTATTAACCAGCTGAACAACGTAACAAATGAACAAATAAATGGAGAGAGAAACAGAATGATTTCAGAAAGATTTAATTCCGTTTCAGTCTTTTTGTGTATTGAACGTTCATAGGAGATAAATGAAGTTAGCTTACTGCCAACAATTAAGGTGTATTTATTTGTCCGCTTGCCTTCAGCACTGAGCTGAGGACAGCGATACAAGTTGATGTCCTCCTCAGTACCGCAGAAAAGCGCTGGACGGAGATGAAGGGAAACCCGGGGTTTTTTTTGGGGGGGGGGGGGGTCATATTTTAACTGGCCCATCCAGTTTTCTGGAGGCCCACCTACAATAAAAATCCTGGCGCCGCTACTGCTTGTAAACAGGGGCATATCTACCTGGGTGGCAAATGCCAAAGAAAGGTGCAGCAACGAATTAAAGGTTATAGCCAATTTGAAAATTTACGAGCGCAAATCTTTCGTGATTCGTGATCCTGCACCGAACTGTCGAATTGATTCAAATGATCCGCGAATTCGCCGCTCTGAACTCCCAAACTGACTCAAATGATTCGCGATCCCGCTACGAACTCCCGAACTGATTCAAATGATTCGCGATCCCCAAACTGACTCAAATGATTTGCGAACCCGCTTTGAACTCCCGAACTGACTCAAATGATTCGCGAACCCCCTCCGACCTCCCGAATTAATTCAAATGATTCGCGATCCCCAAACTGACTCAAATGATTCGTGAACCCGCTTTGAACTCCCGAACTGACTCAAATGATTCGCGGACCCGCTACGAACTCCCGAACTGACTCAAATGATTCGCGAACCCACTCCGAACTCTGACATATATTCAGATATAAATAGTAAGTAAGTAAGTAATTTTAATTTATAAAGCACATTTACACACAGCGCAAAACTGACCAAAGTGCTGTACAATGAATAGCTAAAAAGACAATAAAAATATAAACACATAGATTGAATAATCATAATTATATAAAACATTGATAAAAATAAGCCTTCAATATCACGTCACACAACACAGAAATACAGAAAACAAGCAGAGGTACCAGGTTAGGGAACAAGGAAAGCCAAGGAATAAAAATGTAATTTAAAAAATAATATTTATCAATTTTCAAATATTGTACCTGTCAAACATAGTCTATTTTGCTGTGTTAACTGTGTCCTTTATCAGTAGGCTTTATATTTATGCTCAACATGAAGTATAGATATTGTTGTCGTGAAGACAAGATTCTGGTCTGTCGGCGGTCTCCCTCTATGTCACCTACAGCAGCAGCAGCGCGCCAGCACCGCGTCAGGCACGATTCTGGTGTGTAAAGACACAGAAAACGCGAAGCAGCCGCCACGCAGCTAAAGCGCAGCAGAACCGCCACGCTCACGTCATGCAGCCAGTGTGTCACTGGCCTGAAACTCAGGAGGAAACATTAAGTAAAAATGGATTATCTCAATAAATGAAGCTTTAATGAAAGCACAGACTTTGAGATGATAAATAACTAACGTTACAGTGGTGTAGTCTATTACAGGGCCGTGCACAGACCTTTTGAGGGGCATGTGCTGAAACTGAAAAAGGGCACCCCCCCCCTTTTTATATCAAGATTATTTAGTAAGCCTGCATAAAAGGAAGAAATGGTCACATCTTCATGACAAATTCAATAACACAAAATAATAGTCTCAAAAGCTTTAGATTTATTCACGATTAATAACAACCATAATAATAATATTAGATAATTAGATAATATAGATAAACAGGGTTTTAAGGGCTTCTTTAAATCTAATACAACAGCAACCTTCTGTGACCCATGTATCTGGCAAAAAATTGATAATGTGGTGGACCAGGGATGTTGGTCTCTTGAAGGTCTCTTATTCACTACACTTTCCCTAAAATAAGCCAGCAATGAAAAATAAAAATAGTGTGAAAAGTACAGTTGCAGTGAAAAGCATTTCTGAAGGATCACGTGACACTGAAGAGTACTGAACTGGAGTAATGATGCTGAAAATTCAGCTTTGATCACAAAAATAAAATCACATTTTAAAATATATTCAAATAGAAAACAGTTATTTAAAATTGTAAAAATATTACACAATATTACTGATTTTGCTGTATTTTGGATCAAATAAATGAAGCCTTGGAATGAATCATGAATTACATTCTGCATGATAAAATATAAAGATTTCAGTGATCTTCTGTAATTTTTTTTTTAGTTACTACTACATTACTGTAGTAAAACCGTGTTTTACAACATTTTATACAGAGAGTATATCATAACATGATTAGCCTAAATGTTAATAAATTAAGTCTATCAGCAATCATGAATCAAAGAAGAAATTTCTTAGAAATATATGTTATCTAGGTGACGAGGATCGCTCGTCGCTTTGTGTAAGTTCCAGTAGGAAACAGCGGGGGGCGCACCTGTTATGATTTCCCGATGGTAAAAACAAATTATGTTGTTGTATTACTTATCAATATATAGTTTTTGACCAGCGAATGTGCGCAAATGTGATTTTTTTTCTGTCCGTCATTAAAACGGCGACGGTGCCTGCCGCTGCCGGCATCACATTACATTTTCATCTAGGTTACAAACTAGTTTTTTTAGGTATATAGACGGAGCGCTCAGTTTTTCCTGTGGTAAAATGCATTTGGCCAAATTAGCATTTTATAAAAGATGAAATGCAACTGTATGCACAGGCTATTTAAGTGTTGGCTATATATTGGCTATGACTAGATGGCAAATGCTAGCCCTCTCTCTCAGGCGACGTCCCACATGTCTCAGTCAGTGAGTCAGTCAGACATCAAATAAATAAAATATGAGCCTTTATAGACAGTGTTTAGTAGTACTTATTCAAACCAAGATATTTATTTACCCTTCGCAAAACTGTTCAGCTCAGCTGTTGTCTACTGTGCGGCTGCTGTGGAACTTCAGTTGATTCGATGAATATAGAGGGGGCGGAGTTATCAGCTTACTGACAGCTTGAGGATCGAATAAGATTTACACAAGCTCGTTTTAAGAACTTTCATTTGGTAAAACAGACAGACAGGCGTAAAGGGTGACCAATAGCATTGATTAAAAAAAATAAAAATAAAATAAAAATAAAAAAACACCACCAAAAAAAGGGCACTTCGGAGTGTAAGGGCAAAAAGGGCATGTGCTCTGCACAGGTTGAGCCCTACCTGTGCACGTGCCTGGTCTATTACGTGATACGTTACCCACTTTAAAGCGTGAGGATACGTAACAACTTTGTTTTGTGTCAGAACTTTCACACTTTCATTCATAAATTCACCCCGTTTGTGTTTGAAAAGCGACAGGGATTGAATCGCGGAAATAGAACTTGCTATATAAAGCAGAATTCGGCCATTTTTTAACTAATAAATCAAAAGTAGAGCATTTAATCAAATCTCGATATGGACTCGTGTCTGCAATATTAAAGGTGTGTTGTTATACACGTCTCTGGGAATGTGTGCTCTACTTCACACACACACGCGCGCGGTGTTTCCAGCTCTTCACTATATTGATGCATGATGTATTCTACACATGTGCACGCAAGCACGCTATGAGAGGATTTCACCATTTCATTTGATAAAACTACCATCATTCATTCGTAACGTATACACAGACTGACAGAAACGGCAATGTCTTTATGACAACCTGTCAAAATAAAATGTTGGTATAACTTGAAGAAATTCAAACAGAAATATAATACTATTGCACAATAGAGTATGCTATACGTCAAGTAGGCCTAATAGCTAATAATAATAGTTAATTAAAAAACACAGCAACTCTGTCTACAACCCACCAGAATAAAAGTTTGGTCTAACTCAAAGAAATTATGTAAGAAATTGCTTATTAAAATATACTTTAAAAAAAAAGATCTACTAAAACTTTATTTTAAAGGAATATCACACAAGTTCTCACATATGTTTTAATTTAAACTTGCCAAAACAATAACACCATATTTAAAAAAAAAAAAAAATTCTAAAAGTATATTTGTATTTGTACCTATACTGTTTATTTATTATGTCAGCTAATAAAACCTATGCTTCAGGGACCATATTCATATAACATCTAAGGTTAAATCTAGCTCTTGACTGGTTGAGTTAGATGATGATTAACACTAAACAGTAGAAAATCAGTTGAGTCTCCCCATCTGGAAATGTCATTGGCTATTAAAATCTTGGGTTTCTTATAATAAATTGACATATTGATAACACTGAACCTTTTATAATGCTCTTTGTTACATGTCGATGCATACTGTATGCATTAGTGAGTGTTGGGGTGCTTATGGGGTATGATCACTTATTCCTTATATGAACTGTTTCAAATGCAAGACATTGATTGCATGAGATTAAGTTTGTAAATGATAGCCTGTGTTCTTTTGTAGTGTGCACATATATTTATCATCAAACTGTGATAACTGTGACTACATTCTGTATATATACACACGTCTACCATATGTTGCCACCCCTCAAAAATCCCTGCCCCCTTCTCACCACCCCATCAATATTTTTCTAGATCCGCTTCTGCGTGTGAACATGTGAGCCCATGAAAACCAAACCAATGCAATCTAAAAACTGGAAATGACAACTGAAAAGTTATTGTTTCTCTTTAATTCCCTCCTCAAGTCTTGCATATCATGCAATTTCATAATCTCATACCGTACATACTGTATTTTGATGTTGTCATGAATGAGTGTGTTGGTGTTTTGCTTTAAGAAATACAAAGTTTTTTTTCAAAATATATTGTACAGACAGGAAAGATGGACTCTAAAGCAAGCGATTTAATGTTCTTGAAGCAAAATAACTTAATCTCACATTTGTGTTTTTTTTTCAGGGCAAAGAAAGAAAAACGGTTTGGTGAAAGCCAAATATTACTATCATGTTCATTTGGCGGTAAACAAATTCTTGGCACATCTTCATTTTGATATTAATCCTCCAATTTACAAACAGTCCTGAATTTTTTAGCTATAATTTTGTGGCCTGACATATTTTTTGTGGCTTGAAAATGGCTATATATGAAAAGAGGGATTATAAATAGAATTCATTCTGCATTCACTGAACAATCATGCTCATGTGCAAATGGCAAGGCGGCCAGTACATTTCTGATTGAAAGATGGAGCTCATTGTGAAAATAATCATATTCAGCCATCGGATTGAGACCCGTGGATTTGGCCACTTGAAATCCCGTCAGATCTTGAGGCAAATGCCTTTCACCACTATTTTTACACAGTCACGCACGTGCACTTGCGCTCAGCCATTGAAACGGTTTCAAAGAGAAGACTCAAGTGTTTACAACACATCAAATCAATGACGAAACTGTGACCTCTCCATGAAATCTTACTTAAAAGCATGTGACTATGTATTTGTACAACAAAATACATGTGACTCAACTTGACATTAATATGTAGAACAGTAAATATAAACTGAACACTTGATAAAAGTTTGGCATTACTTTTGTGATTTCACTTTTAGGCTTTTATTATTTAGCATTAAAGTGAGTCATGATGTGCTGTACTGTATTAATCCTTATATTGTGTTCTGGTCACTTTGACCCAGAGAAAATTCTAGTTAATGTTGTTGCATTGAACTAAACCTCCCGACTCTGCTCATAGTGGGTATAAGTATTTTTAGTAGTTTTCTTCCAATTTTGCCCACCTTTTTACACTTTTGTTGCTCTAAAATGACCGGCCCTACAATAATTGCTTGCTGAAAAAGTCTCTCTGAATGGTATTTTTTTTTTTTTATATTGGATTCAATCAATTTCAATTCAATTTAAGCAACTAGTTTTCTTTCAATTAGCATAGGTTTAGTATTTCTTCTTGCAACTGATTGTTTGTAGACTTTACTGATTTGAGCTTTTGCACCTTAGTTTTTGAGTGTACATTTTCAAAATGATCCACATATAAAACGTTTTTTTTCTCACTCTAAACCCGTGCTAACAGGTTTAAAAAAGATATTAAATCCAAGATCTGGTGATTTAAGATAACATAATGAAAGATTTACAAACTGTTTTTGACTAGGAACACCAAATTAAAGCAATTTTAGGATAGCACAAGGGTTAATTATTGTTTTGTGTTCAAAGAAAGAAAGAAAGTCATACTGGTTTGGAACAACATGAAGGTTAGCAAATGACATTATTTTAATTTTATGGTCTTTTTAAAAACTTTTTGCTGTCTTGTATGGAAATCTGCTTCATGAAAGTAAGCAAACTACGACAATGTTGAATTAATTCATTTACCTTAAATCAAAGCCTCCAAAACTGCATGTTCCTTTGCATCTTAATTCACCAAACGCTGGCGCGCAGAGTCTCAGGTTTTATCTTGACCTCTTTTTAGCACGCTGAGTACTCTGCCCGGGGAACAGCCGCCCGAATGATTGGCTCAACTTTACAGGAGTTTTTAAACGTGCAGGCTTAGGATGACTGGTCTCGTCAGCACCTATTTTGCATCACTAATCACCTGCTAAGCATTTTTGCTGTGTAGAGGGCATCAGGCAATTAGATGGAGGCAGGTGTTAATTGGTCTCTGAAAACAGGGAGGTTGGAGACTGTGGCTGCCAAACCCTCATGGGTCTGCGAGGCTGGTCTTTGATCTGACAGTTGATTCGCAACATCAAAGCTCGTTATTAGCACACTCATTAGCATACAGACCTCTTGACCTATTATTAATAAAAGTAGTATGCAGAACAGGGTCAGGCAAAATTCATAATTGAAGAATTGGTTTCTCTTAATGCATAAATTGGAAGTCTGAATAGGCATTTTTTTTCTTACTGTGAAGCATGCAAAATGCTGTATGATAAATAAGTGGGATGTCTGAATCCACAGAATTCATGAAACCGTAAAGGCCAACAATACCTGCATCTGCTGAGATTTTGTAATATATCCATATATGTAAGGGAGCTAGCTTTCAGATTTAAAAAAAAGTAAGGCATGGCACAGAATTATTAGCTAGGCAGATCTTTTGAAGTGATATACACTATTAAAAATAACATTTCTTTATTACCATTGATGGTTTCTTGAAGAACCTTTAATATACTTAAAAATAAAGGTTACCAATGTTACAATGTCTTTTTTTTCTCTTAATTTCTTTAATGGAATCTAACTGAATAAACCATGTCAAATATGTGAAATTATTTAATCTATGATACAATTAATTTAATATTATTTGTGAGATGTGCCCATTTATTTTCTATAATGCACAGAAACAAAATGTATTTAATAAAAATATACAAAGCATTTTTAATCACCTTCATTTTTTTTTTTTTTTTATGTCAAGACATACAATAAATTTTTTACAGTGTATTACATCACTGCCAAGACTTTCTTTTGGGACTAGTTTCTTTTTCTTTTTTTTTTTCTTTTTTTTTTTTTTTTGAATCTTTTGTGCATTGGAAGGTTTTATGGATGTTCTTCATGAATCCATTAATGCCAATAAATAACTTTTATAGCCCTTAATAAATAACCCTTTTAAGTGCGTGGAAGCTTTCCATTCCACAAAATGTTCTTTATAGTAGAAAGGTGGGGGGGGGGAAGATTCTTTTTTTTTTTTTTTTTTTTTTTTTTTTGCTGCTTTTAAGAACAATTCCAACCTTTTTTTGCTTACCAAAATGTTTTTTAGGGGGATCCAAAATTTGTTCTTCTATGGCATCACTGTGAAAAACCCCTTTCTGTTTAAGATTGTAGATGCCAAGAAAGTTGTTTCTCGTGGTTAAGAATTATTTTCACAGTTGTTGTTTGTACATCACAGTTTGTAGAACATTCGGTTCTGGCAACATGGAAATATGTTCACATACACACCTGCACAGTAAAGAACACTTCATCCATCATGAGGTCAGAGTTTCTTTAAATAACAGGATGTTCAAGTGTGTGATTTCAAATGCGATAAATTATTCCAGCATCTATGTTTTTAAGTAAATGCATCATTAATTTTAAATAATTATCCAGATTTACCCTGGCATTTTAAATACATTTATTATAACTTACTTAACATATTTAGCTAAACTAAATACATTTATTTAATTATGTATTTATATAATTGATACAATTAAATATACACTACTGTTCAAAAGTTGGGAGTCAATAAGTTGTTTTCTTTTTTGATAAAAAAAAAAAAGATTATCAAAGATGCATTAAATCAAGACTTTTACACCAAATGTTTATATTTCAGGTACATGCTTTTTATTTTACTTTATATTCTTAAAGAATGCATCACAGTTTTCACAAAAATATTAAGCAGCACAGCTGTTTCCAACATTGATAACCAGAAATCAAATCAGCATATTAGAATGATTTCTGAAGGATCATGTGACACAGAAGACTGGAGTAATTATGATAAAAATTCAGCTTTGACCACAGGATACATTTTAAAGGGATCATAAGATGCTATTTCAAATTTTCCTTTCTCTTTGGAGTGTTACAAGCTGATTGTGCATAGATAAGATCCCTGAAGTTGCAAAGACTAAAGTCTCAAATCCAAAGAGATATTCTTTATCGAAGTTAAGACTCTGCCACGCCCTCCTAAAACGGCTCGTTTAAACACGCCCCCACATGTCTACATCACTGTGGGGAAATATTTGTGTAATGCCGCCCAAATGTTCATGCAAAGAAAGAAGGTGTGGGTTCAGTAACACAGTTAGTGTTGAAGCAGTCATGTCAGGGAGATGCTGTGTATATCTAGGCAAAAGCAAAAGTACTTTATTTGGCCTTCTGAAAGTAGATGCATTTATCTTTAAGATTATTTACAACAGAACAGCAATGCATTTTATGGACGACCGTCTCGTGAACCTAGGAGAGGAGGTCATTCTGCTTTGCTATTGACAGTTCAAATGTGGAGTTTTGTGTGTTGTGTGTGTGTGTGTGTGTGTGTGTGTGTGTGTGTGTGTGTGTGTGTGTGTGTGTGTGTGTGTGTGTGTGCGTGTGTGTGTGTGTGTGTGAGAGAGAGAGAGAGAGAGAGATGATCAAACAGGGGAGTCAGCTGTCTTAACCGTCCGCGTCTTGAGTTCTGCAAACACATTCGAGCTTCATCACTGTGTATGTCACGCGACTCTGTTCCCCTTTCAGACTTGATCTGATGGTAAAACTAAGGACATTATTAACTGCCTTTACATTTATTTTGAAAGATAAAGCATCCGATTATAGAAAGAGGCGTTGCATTTCTGATGAGTGCTTGCAGTGTTCAGCCAATCACAAAACACTGGGTCAGTTGGCCAATCAGAGCAGAATGTGCTTGTCGGATGGAGAGACGGGGCATAGAGGACCTACAATAATGTACAGTATTTAAAATAAAAATAATTATGTGTTTTTTGAACATTATAGCATGTCAACATATTCTATTACACCAAATACACAAAATAATAATAAAAAAAAAAAGCATCATATGACCCCTCTAAAATATATGCATATATAAATTATTTATATATTCAAATATATTTTAAACAATTCTGTGTGCTGTTTGCCACCTGACTTCAACTCAAATTTGATTCAAGTTCATGCCTTAAAATTCACTAAACAGTAACTTCAAAGGCATTATCACTGCTGACTTGTGACACAACCCTGATGCTGAGGGCATTTACATAAGAACATACTATTAGATTCACCCTTGAATGTAGACGGCCAGAACAAAGAGCTCAATCGATTGCACAAACAGCTTGGCATTTGATCTCCGGCATGCAGAACGACTTGGAAATCTTTTGTGTTTCTACTCCTGCCAAACCCAAATTTATAAGACTTTAAATATAGGCATGACGAGTTGTTTACATGTGCCAGCGGGTTGAGAACAAATAGATTCAGCTTAGATGAATTATGAAGGCAAACATACTTCAGAGTGTTTTGGAAAGACAAAAAGCAGGAGGAACACCAGATTTGTGCCAAGGTAAGCACTAAACGTCAATTCCCATCATATAAAGTGCTTTACTCCAGTCTATTTTGAGGATTCTCCTTACAGGAACCCACTGCAAAGAGAATTAGGTTCCTTGTTTAAATAAAGCGGGTGAGAAACTGTGACTAGAAGTGAAGAACTCTACAAAACAAGTTCAAATTATATGGAACGTTGTGATCTGTCACAAGGTAAGTCATCATATTTTTCCAGTTGCAAATCTAGGCGGAGTAACTGGCCATTTCATCTTGATTTCTAGCTCTATGCCAATGTGACAGTATCATAACTCTCTTTTATCACACTCCAGAGTTTGTTGCATTATTGATGCTTTATTTTATTATTGATGTTCCTGAAGGAAGGCCATTTTAAATCACTTAAACTGGTTCTGCGTAGCGCTGCCTCGTCGAGTTTTCAGACGCAATCTCTGACAAACTGCGGGTAAGGCGTCGAGACAAAGGTGGCATTGTTATTCTGATGAGGAGAAAGCACGGCTTTGATGGCCACTCTCATCATTTTTGCGCCTCCGGAGGGCAAACGCAGCACAACACAAGCAGCAAAGAACACAGCGGTGTGAATTAAAGTGTGACTAAATATTTGCTGGATTTTCCAAGGTCACACCAACACGCATCAAAAACAAAACAAAAAAAGAAAACAGGCCAGTCTGCATTTGTAACTGCATGAAAACTGGAAAATTAGCACTGACATGCTTTTGACTCCCCGCCAAATCTGCTTTAGGGTGTCTACCGTCTAATAGTCATGCACAGATAATATGTTAAAACAATTACAACAATGCATGCTTAAACTGAGGATATTATTAGACCACCCACTGAAAATGATTTATTAACTCCATACATTCTCAATATAGTACAGAGATTAAATTTAATGATCTTATTAATGAGAAAAAGGTTGATGTAATATCACAACAGATCTCAAAACATCTCAAGTGTTATTCCACTGACACTGTATATGCAGTGCTGCTTGAAATTATTTTTTATATTATATATAATTATATAGTGCTCATGTAACTCAAGTGGTAGAGCATTGTGTTGTCAAGCGCAAGGTTGTGGGTTCGATTCCCCGGGGTCACATGATAGGTAAAAATTGATAACCTGAAAGCACTGTAAGTCGATTTGGATAAAAGCGTCTGCTACATGCATACATTTTTATTTAACTTAAGTATATGACCCAACCAATCATATACTTAAGTATATGACCAGAGAACCCAATCAAACAAATGAGACAGAAATATTTTCTTTGTCATTTTATTTATTCAGGAAAATGATCCATTATTTCATATCTATCAGTGGTAAAAGTAAGTGAATCTCTAGGATTAGCATTTAATTTGAAGAGATGTTTTCAATCAATGTAATGAAAATCAGGTGTCAGAGCCTGCCCAGTTTTATTCAAAGAACAGGAATCTATCAAAGTCTGATCATGTTTGTGGAAGTGAATCATGGCACGAACAATGAAGATCTCCAAGGAGCTCAGAAAAATAGCTGATGTTACTCATCTAGCTGAAAAGCGTTACAAAGCCATCTCTAAAGAGTGTGGACTCCACAAACCCAATCCACAGATGGAAATTAAAGACCACTGTAACCCTCCCCAGAAGCGGTCGACCAACAAAGATCACTCCTAAAGCAAGATTTGTAATAGTCCACAAGGTTGCAAAGAACCCCAGAGTCATTTCTAAGCAATGGGCTTTCTCGTGTTGGCTAATGAGTGTACATGGCAGAGTTTCAAGAAGAAAGCCTCTGCACTACAAAAAGACAATTGCTGCCCTTCTGCAGCTTGCTAAAGATCATGTGGACAAGCCAAAGGGCTATTGGAAAAAAGGTTTAATGGATGAAATAGAACTTTTTGATTAAATGAGAAGCATTACGTTTGGAGAAAAGAACACACTGCATTCCAGTATTATCCCATCTGTGAAACATGGTGGTAGGATCATGGTTTTGCTGCATCTGGGCCAGGACAGCTTGCCATCATTGATGAAACGATGAATCTGTATTTCACCAGAAAATGTCAGGACATCTGTCCGAGTCTCAAGTGAAAGTGGGCCATGCAGCAAGACAACGACCTCAAGTCGATCTACCAACGAATGGTTAAAGAACAACAAAGTCAATGTTAAGGAATGGCTGAGTCAAAGTCCAGACCTTAATCCAAATGAAATGTTGTGGAAGGTCCTGAAGCAAGCAAGTTTATATGAGGAAACTCACTAACATTGCATACAGCAGTTCTGTACTGAAGAATGGGCTAAAACTCCTCCAAGCCACTGTACATGACTGATCAGCAGCTGCAAGAAAACTTACCTGCAGTTATTTCTGCAAAAGGGGGTCACAGCAAAAACAATGATTCACATGCAATGCAGTTATGTAACACTGGATCATTTTTCTTTCATTTGTTTGACTGGGTGTTCTTCATCTATTTTCAGGATTTATGCAAACATCTGATGATGCTTTGGGTCATATTTATGCAATATAACAGTTTTGATCAAATAAATGCATCCTGGGTGAGCACTTATGCATAAGAGACTTTACGTTTATTCCATCACTTCATTTAACTCAATAAGTGTTGATGGCCTCTAATATACAGTTTGCTTGACAAAAATATATTTTTCTGCAAGGCGATGCTGGGAGAGTTGTGTAATCTGATCTAATGGCATAAACACAGAGAGAAGTCCCAGATTAAAGAGTGGAACCTGTGTGTCAACAGCTGTCATGATTGCGACCGCTGTGAGTAACCCAGTTGTGCTTGGCATGCTTGCGGATTTGTGTTAAACCACATTTTCTCCTTGATGTTTTTTTTTTTTCTTCTCTGGAATGAATGGGAATACTGCAACTTAAACATTTTTCACTGGGATGACATTTTAATTGATCCCTACACACCTTTTGCTTTATCAGATGCTTCAGCGTGTGATATTTCAGCAGGAATAACAGAAATGACTAGGACAAGTGTAAGAGGTAATGCATTGCAAGTAATGTGCATTGTGTGAACAGACTAGTGTTTGGAAATAAAACGCATAATAGTTTTCCTGTACTCAACTGTAGAGCATGGCCTAGCAACATCGAGGTCATGGATTTGACCTGATCATATATATCTGCTATGCAACTTAAGTTGTTTTGGATGAGGCTGCATTTATTTGATCCAAAAAAAAAGTAATATAGTGAAATATTATTACAATTTAAATTTACAATTTTATTATTACAATCCTTTTTTTTTAATAATAATAATAATGAATTCCTGTGATTGCAAAGAAGTACTTCTTACTTTAAAACAGTTGTGCAGCTTCATATTTTTATTTATTTATTTGTTTTTGTATTTTTATTGTTTGTGTGAAATCATGACTTTTATTTATTTATTATTTTTAATTGTTTTGATAAATAGAAAGTTCAAAAGAACCGAATTTATTTTAAAATGTAAATGTTTAGTAAAAATATATATTTTTTGTCAATTTACTGCATCCTTGCTGAATAAAAGTATTATTATTATTTTATTTTATTTTATTTTACTTGCTGACTCCAAACTTTTAAAAGGTAGTGTATTTTTTAAATAAGTTAACTTATGTGTGATCTTGTTTATGAAATCTCTTTCTTGCCCATATTCAGTCCCAGATGTAATCTGTGGATGTTTTTTGTTTGTTTGTTTGTTTGTTTTCACATTTTCTAAGCTAATTTTGAGGAAACCTTTGAGGAAAACTGCTTAAAATGATTAATGCAAACAATTTTGCCTCTTCTTTTGGATGTAAACTCAAACAAAAATTGCACGCAAATGAACCAGAGGACCTAAAAGAAGAATGATGTGATGCATATACTGTCATTAGTGTGTTTTTCCACAGCAGCACCATGTTATTTTAGGCTGTAAAGTTGTTTAAAGTATCCTTTCAGTGATGCCATTACTGTTTTTGCCACATTTAATGGTTGTAAAGTTACAAGCTAAGCAACAAGTCAGAATTATTTTCTGTGCTAATCAACTGTCTCTCAATAAAGCTGCTTCATTCCTTCCTTTTAACGAGCACAATTGTACCCTACAGGCTATAAGAGATGAGAAGACAACGTGATGCCAAATATATCAGAAAACTGTGTGTACGGGACCCCGGTATCAAACCTTGAACACAGCGTTCATGATTTCCCGTCAAGCCAGAACCCCGAATCACAGCGGCTTTAAAAGTCGTCTGTTTCATTCGGTGAGGCTTTGAATAGTGATCTGTGTAGAGATGGCAATTTACTGCTTTCACCACACAACTTTTCAGTTAAGAAAGCCATTAAAACAGAACTCAAGCTCTGCTCTCCGGCCTTGACTTTTAACTGATAACATGGTATTTCACTCTGTGGTACAGTTACAACCAAGCCCTCTCTCTGCTATACACTATTACTGTAAGTAGATCTGTATTCTGATTAGTGGTGGGCAATCTGACATTTTTTTATAACGTGATCGTGATCTTGAAAACATTCACAATCTACTTTTCAAATGAATCGCCTGTTTGTGTCTGGATGTGAACATATTGTCTCCTCTTTCTTTTCAGGGAGGACTTTGTACTCAGATACATGGATGAATGAGAAAGTAAACAATATACTGACAGTATACAATGTGGTTTTGGGTGTGCGCCTAAATGGTAAGATACACAAATAACATTAAATGTCAAAATGTCAGCCTTTGCAAGTAGCCACGAGTAAAAAAAATCATTTTTCTTCACAGGGAAATATATTTCTAATAATAAACCTTTAGAGACAGACCTGTTGTGAGTTCCAAGGTTGTTCCATCAGTTGTATATGCTTTTGTTGAACCCATTTGCATTAATAACACTTATTTTGTGTTTAACTTAATAGTGTTTGATAGTGTTTTGAGTTTGTGGTGCACTATATTACCCAAGATGTTGTAGAGAAAATTCCACCAATCAGAACGAGCAAAGCACTGCCAAGGAGATTTTTAGCTCCACCCACTCCCATGATTTATGCTTTCAGTATACTTTAATTGTAGGCTATACGTATATCCATATTTTGCAATGCTTCGTTTGAATGTAGTTATTTCACTAAACATTAAAACCAGTACACAGTTTTGTACCTACAAAAAAAAAAATGAATGGTAAAAATGCTTCTGAAACCAGTGTCACTGAAAAAGTGAGCACTATTCACTCTATTGCTGGTCATTTGTCTTAGTTCTGACTGTTCACCTGTCTTTAGTAAGTGAGACCTTTCATGTTAACTTGTAGACCCTACTTACTCAGTAACTTTTAAAATAGTCCATTATTATCCAACATGAAACATAAGGTCGTGATCCTTCCTGAAAAATCATGTTGCCATATCACCCATCCCTAATTCTGATTTCATGTAGACTAACACAGATAGGGGCAAGTTCATTGTAACGTGTTAATCATGTAGAAATAAAACTATCGTCTGTCTTGCGTCTCAGATATTGCAGATGGATTATATATGGCTGATAGCAGGAGTCAATCACAGAGAATCGCACATAACTTGGGCGTCTGATTTTGATATCAATATTGATGCATTTGGTTTCTTGGCACTGTTTGTTCTCAGAAGAACGATAGCAAAAATTGGTAACAGTGTTTGGGTTTTCTCATGTTTGCCAAATACGCAACGTCTTAAAATCAACACATTCCTAAATAATTCAAAGATGGTTCTCGAGATCGTCCCTGTGAAATACGCCGCATGCGAAACTCAGACTATTCTATCAAGGCAAGTGTTCAATTATATGAGACCCGACTGTGTGCATCAATTCCTCCGAGATGATTGGTTCGCAGCTCTCTTGAAACTTGCAAAAAGTGAGAGTAAATCCTCAGGAGGATAAAAAGCTTAAAAGCATTTGGAAAGTGCATCTGTCATTTCTCATACCTCTGTGTGCTGTTTTTTGGACTGTAGCCTGGAAGTTATTTCTCAATTACACAAAATATATTTTTCAATTAAACATCTGAAGTCTCTCTTTCAGCTTTCTTGTGAGATATGAGCCAAATATTGGTAGTTTATGTGTATAGACATTGAAATAAGTTTTAGCGGAATTGATAGTCAAAGTCAGGCTTATTTAAGCAACAGAGAGGCCTTCAGTCTTGATGTCTTGAGCTTGCCACATGGAAAGGTGGCTGCATAACCAAAATATTAAAAATTTTATGAAATTTAGTCATGTCATATATCGCCTAGATGATATAACTCTTAAAAATAATGTTTCTATACTGCTATTGATAGAAGAATTGTGCAATGTAAATATTATTTATAATTTTACGTTGACTCAAAACATTTAACAAGGTTTCAGCTGTTCTTGTTTTCTGAGAAATTGAACAAAACTAAGTAAGTTTTTGCTTAAAACAAGAACAAATCTGTTAATGGGGAATGAAAACTATGGAAGCATTTGGGTAGGAATATTCAATTTGGGATGTTATAAATGACAATGCAATATTTAAACTCTGACAAGACAATGCAAAAAAAAACCTCTTATTCTGCCTGAAAGAATGAAAAGGCAGAGTTGAAGGTGGAGCGATTCGAACAATCAGATGAAAGCATCGTTTCAGCTCCGCCCACAAGTGCGAATGAAATATTGAAGCCCTAAACCGAAATGATCACAACGTACACGGGTCAACTGTCTTGTCCATGTTCTCTCACTTGAATCCTCTTCTTGAATCTTGAGTCTCTTGACCTTCTGCAAGCCCCGCCTTGTTCACGCAGTGATTGACAGGGCGGGAGGGGGCGGAGACGTGATCGGCTCGGAATGCATTTTCTTTGTGCACATTGAATTTTGCTACATTCATTGCGGGACATTGAATGAAAATGCAATTGTAAGTGTCTTGACTGTGAGTTTTAATGCATTTAAGAAAAATAACATTTAAATGATCATTTTGCCACAGTTTTTGCTTGAACATGTTAGACATATCTAATCATTTCTGTTATACATTTTCATATTAATTTTGCAACTTAGAAACCGTTACAATTAGTATTAAAATTAGTAATTTTACATATTAAAACTGGTGTATGAAATGGCAAATGAAAATTATGTAATTTAATTTTCACCACGTTGCACAAATGTATTGGAAAATGTAAATGTAAATACAGAAATGCATTGCCATTTTGCATATTACATCCCAAATTGAATATTGCTACCCATATGCTTCCATAGAAAACTTGTTTTCCTTTGAATTAAATCGAATTCTCTGAGACTGTTTACAGATATTTGTTCTGGTTTTAAACGTAAACTCACTTCATTTTGATCAGTTTCTCATAAAATAAGACTTTTTCTCAAGTAAATTGAAGAAACTTTAGATATTTGTACTGGTAAACAAGACCAAAGTAGATGAAGGACATTACCTTTTTGCAGCTATTCAAGACTTTATGTAAACACACTTTTAGCAGAAATTTGATGCTTGTTTGAATTATAGGCATATTTTATCATATTACTGTTGCTGCTGTTGTAAAGAGTAATCTGTAAGTCAAAGATTTAATGAACTTGAACACAAATGATCATTCTGTTTAGATTAAAAGAGGATCTGACAGGTGACATGTTGTGATCAATGGCTCTCTTTTAGTGCGTTTTCCCTTGACTTTATTCTGATCCCATCACCTGTGATGTATTCAGAATCAAGAGGGAAAGAGAAGAAGGCGAGGTTAAATATTCTGGATTTCTGCACGCCATAAATTGCTTTCTGTCAGGGAAATGTAAATCAAAATGGCATGAGCAGATTGATGGAGTCGGCTTGGCTGGGTGCACATTTATTTGAGGCTTGGTCAAAAAGCTGCGTGCTGATATAGATGGAGAGGGCTTTTAATGCATGGGTTAGCGCTAACAGTGAATAACAGACAAATTGCTAAACTAACCAGAATCTTTGCAAAGAAAGATTTGTTCTTAGGAGGAGGCGTTCTTAATATTATTAACCTTCTAGAAACATGATAAATGTGGGGCCTGACAAAGATTTCTGATCAAAACATCAAATAATGTGCAGATTTTCCTCATTTACTAACACAGTAAATTTACCCAATATGCAAAACTGTGTGAAATATTGCTAATAATTGCTAATACTTTTTTAAACAAATATGTTATATAAAAGAACATAAAATATTATATATTTTAGAGAATGAAAAAAAAAATAGTGCTGTCAAATGTTTAATTGCAATTAAACGCATTTTATGTGCGTTCTTTGTTTAATGTATATATAAATACACAAACTTAAAGTATATTTTCTATATTTATATTCATATGATTTATATTATAAATAAATATATTAATATATAAAAGTAACATATTTTTCATAAAGATATAAATACATGTTTGTGTATTTATATATACATAATAAATATACACATTACACACATTATGTAAACAAAACTTTTATACTGGATGTGATTAATCGTGATTAATCATTTAATAACACTTACAAAAATGTTAATATATGACATATATTAATTATATTTTGTTTAGTAATGTATTTGTGATTATGATTATGATATTTGTGAATTTAAGATTATATAATAGAATGAAAAATATTTTATTATATTAATGTGCATGTATTTGCATGTAAAAATGTAATATATAATGTTAAATATAATAGTTATATTGTATTTATTAATGTTTTATATGATTATATCATTAACACAATACACTTTTATGTAAAATAATATAACAATTAGTATGTAAATGTGTATATTATATATTAATTTGTATGTGTGAATAAACAAAATAAATATGTGGCAAGGTAAGATTAATTTATTTAGATGAAAAAATACAATAGAAAAAAAAAAATATATACACACACACATAAATATATGGATTTGCTGATGTGTGTGGCAAAATTAATATTTTTGTAAAAAACATTTAATATTTAATATAAGATATATTTTCTGTAAATAAGTCTCAGTATCTCACAAGTTTTGGAATGCAAGTCAGAATACTGGTGAATAAAGATTTTTCTCAGTGTTCATCGTAAAATGTCTCTCATGAGAGTGCTGGAGTGTTGCTCCGCTCCTGACATTAATGTGACCCTGAGAGGCTGTTTCTACACCCTGCAGTAAGGCAGGGCTGGTGGTCTGTTGATTTTTCCGGCCCCATGTGTGTGAAAGCGTGGTGTGGTCTCTCCCATCTGCTGGATGCAGCTCATTAGGATGCGATAGAGATCTCTTCCAAAACAAACCCGGTCTGCGCTCAGAGAATGGGGCTGGTGGTAAACACCAGCGCGACATGACAGCTTCACTCTCACTATCGATAAATCCTCTCGGCTTTAGCAGCCTGCGTGTGCACACCTGTAAGAGAGAGAGAGAAGGGAAATGCAAGCTGTCCCATGACTCAATGATAGCAGATGACCTGGAACCGGAATAGCATTGAAAGATGATCAGGCAAAAATCTTGCCTTTTCTACCATCACACAGATAATTCGTCATTCCAAATTCCACATTCCTTTTTGCATATCTCAAGAGAGTTTATTTGATGTTTAGCACTTGGTTTTTAGTATTATATTATAATATATTATATCTACATTTTGTCTTAGATGTTAATTACTTGTAAAAATTACTTAAAGGGTTGGTTCATCTCCCCCAAAAATTAAAATTAGCCTGTTTTCCTCCCCCCTAAAGCATCCTAGGTGTATGTGCCTTTCTTCTTTGAGACGAATCCAATCGGAATTATATAAAAAATTATCCTAGGAGTACTTTTTGGAGTGAATAAAGACCTTCTGTAGTGAATTCATGCAATTTTTGTAAGATAAATATCCATTAACTCTTTTTCCTTACTTCTGCTGACTATCGTACATTTTATTACAGATGCACACACTTTATTTCACAACTTCTGGAATGTTGACTACAGTGTTAATTTCATTTATGAATAATTTCTTTAAAAACAATTCACCTACTACAACGAGACAATAACAAATTAAATCCCCTTTGAATGACCATAACTATGACGTAAATCTACTGACATTTTCGCCAACTAATAAATATGAGATGAAAATGTTAGGGAATACGATTTGGGAAGAGATGCGATCAGAATGAAACTGCTGCATGATTTGGATGGGGTTAGATGGGTACATTTGAACCGGCGGGACATAAGCTAACATACACTTGCTGCTCGTCGCATAAAACGTTCAAATCATGAAGGATAAAATTTGCTATATAGACCAAAACTATTTTTTGCACCAGGCTGTAAACATGTTTTTTTCTGCTGTAAATTTGGGCATTTCAACATGGGGAGTCTATGGGACTGACTCCCTTTTGCAGCCAGCCTCAAGTGGCCAGTCGATGAATTGCAGTTTATTCACTTCCTTGTTGGCTTCATGAGAGAGAGCAGGAGGTTGCCGCTCGGTACACACACAGAGAGGCATCTCACAGCGCGTAAGTACTCTTTTGCGTTGCATAAACGGAGAAAATTAAACAGCAGTATCAGTATCAGAGAACGTGTATCAGTACATTGCATTCTTTGCAGCTGTGCATTTGGTTTTAAAGGGACAGCAGCCTAATTTAGTTGCTATTGTCAGAGTCATTGATGTTAATCAAGCATCAAGACAAAAAAAGAAATCACACACTTCTCTTGACTGAAAAACTTAAGTAGCCCTAAAGATCAATCTAAATTTATTATAGAAAAAAATATGTCTGCTAGAAAGAATGAAGAATATGGTAAACAAGTTGCTATAAAGAATTCATAATTAGCCTATAAAACCATTGGTATGTCATTAAAAAAGAAGACCATGTTCTTTATGAGAACTGACTAAACTAATTTTCATTTTTGGGTGAACTAACCCTTTAAATGAAAACAGGCATACATAATTGTATTTTATACAACAGTTATTTCTGGTCCTTAAATCTGATTAGCTGAGAGATCTTTCCCGCCATTAGTTATTCTACGAGTATCGCCGTGGGAACATTTCACCATTTGTATCACTTCGCTAGCGGGATTTCTCACAGAAAGTGTCATAACGGATGCCCAAAACAAAGAAAATATTACAAATAATACTGTTCTTGTGTCATGGAATGCAGCTTTAAGAGTTTTTAGGTGAGAATGTAGTTTTTTTATACTTAAAATATGATACTGATAGAGATGGTGCCAATTCAAAGTTTCCAGGGCATCAGAGGACATTCAGCGCTCATGAACCCACCGAGAGCAGCCTCACTTCAGCCAGCTATTCTGAAATGATGGCTCTTATGTCTCTATAGTGGTGAAACATGAGAGATAATTTGTTTTGAGTAAATGGTCTCATTAATCTATTATTTGTTCCAGAGCAAATAGTTTTGGCTCAGGGCAACATTTTGTAACTTTATATTTTTATATAATGGCTGTTGTACTTTTGACCAAATTACTAAACAAATTTATAATGGTTATTGTTGTTTATTGAATATTACTGTTCAATAATATTTTATTAAGTAATTGTATTGGTTTTTAGAACTGTACAAGATCTCAATAACACCTTGTAAGTCGAAAAAGCTAATAAATGAATTGACCAGCATTATCATCATAAATGCCCTAAACAGATGAAAAGATACTACAACAAAGATATCTCTTTTCTTAGCAGACATTCAAACATGAGATTAAGCCTAAGAATAAATGCTGTGTCCTATACAGGTAATCACACTCAAAATAAGCTTTTAATTTAAGTGAAGCATAATTTGACGGATGAGCCCAAGCGTCTGATACTGTCAAATTTATATTTGAATCCATAGTGGATGGAATTAGTTTCATTTTATTATTTCTGACAACACAGCACTTGAATGCGACAAGCTCATAATGACAACTTCAAGTGGGTAATAGAAAATTTCAGAAAGCACATGAAGGCAGCATATTTTACATGCTAGTGCTGTCGAACTGTTGTATAAATGCAATATCACACTAGTAGCTGTGCGATAACACTGTTTTCCTACAGTAAGAGTAAAGATCTATAATATGATATATGGATTGCAGCTCATTTAATCAAAGTGTTGAATGAGAAATTAGTTCATATTGAGATCTTGAACATTTGATGTTTTGGCAAATCTGAGCACAGTGTGAGACTTTGAGATCTCTCTTGGTACAAGATAGGCTATTAAAGATACTACATTAGTGATGTTTCCTGTTGGTTGTGCTCCTATTATGAAGGTGGGAAACCAGCATCCCATAATGATGACCAGCATCCAAAACGCAACAAATGCAAGTGTTTTCAGCATGCTGGATTTTATTAAACAGGCCTCTGAGAAACTATCCATTTTTAAATGAGTTTAAATGAAGAATTCTGACATTGCAATATAAGAACAACTGAATTCACAGCCCAACCAGAACCTCTCAGAGCCAAGGAATATTTCAACATTTATGAGCACATCTCCACTCTCAGGTTCAGACCGCTATGTTTCCTATTGTCAGCTCTGTGGTTTTGGAGCATCAGCACAAGAAAAAGGGTGAATTTCTCTCTAAAAAAAGAGTGGAACTCATGCATAAAATGCCCATGCCATCCCAAACACAGTAGGATTTGTCCTCCTAAATCCCATGTAATGGAAACAGCCCTCCTGCTGTCTGCAGGTGGAAACATGGTAAACTGCCGTTTATCCAGTTATTATCATCATAGTCAGAACCGCCTGCTGACAGCCATTCTTATGTAATTACTATGGCTTTTAACGCTATTTTAATCCTTGGTTTCATATGGCATTTCTTAAGAATGTTTCATGCTTTTGCTTTGTTGAAGTCACTTTAGCAGGCTTTTGCAGATTTTGGGTCAGTAATATTTAGTTCGAATCGTTTAATTTATTCAGAATATGTTACAGTTGTAATACATACAAAACAAATATATATATATATATATATATATATATATATATATATATATATATATATATATATTTTTTTTTTTTTTTTTTTTTTTTTTTTTTTTTTTAAGCTGCAGCTACTATGAACCAACCAACTCCTCCTAACAAGTCTGGTCCAAGACAAGCCCATTATTAATTTTACATTAAAAAAAAATTAAGAAATGTTAATTATGTTCAACTTGTTCTTAAAAAAACACACACACACAGGCAACACAAAGTACCGATAAGAATACCGTTAAAGTACCGGACCGTTAATCAGTATCCGTAAGAGTAGTAATACCGTTAAAACCTTAACGATACCCATCCCTATGTATACATATATGGAAGCATATTTTATTAAAATATACATTATCATAACTGCATTTAAAACATGAGTACAATAGAATGAATAAAAATTGCAGCAAACAACTTAAATAGTAGAAATATTCTCTATATATTTATATTTAGACTCGTAAGTGAAGCAGCTTAAAAATAAAAATCACAATAATTGCATCTTAAAACATGGACAGTAATATTTATAAAAAAAAAAAAAAAAAAATACAGAATCCCAGCAAACATTTCACCATCCTGGGAATCGTATAATATATTGCCATTATCGTAATTAATTATATAACACTGCTGATTCATGTTTAAAACTTTTCAGTCAACATTGTATGTAATAAATTAAACTAAAGGACTCTCTCATTTGACGTGACCCTCAGGTCAGAACACAACACCTTCCTGTTGTCTGCTCTGTCCAATATTATGAATAATGCAACAATGCAGCACAAGCTAAACAGATTCTTGTTTTCTATGAGTCATTTGATTTATGTGTTGTGGCCCTCTTGGGCCGTCATAATAGAATGGCCGAGCTTTCCACGAATCACAGTGACATGTAAGAAATAGGTTTTGGGTGTTGGGTCGACAACTGCTCAAAGCTACTCAGAAAATAGCCAAAGGTTCAGTCACCCACGGTGGAATGAATTTATGAGAGGACAATCACTTTCACTGTTCTACCAAAAACAAATACTGTAGATCTGGAAACCCTACTGGGGACTTTGACAACTGGATTTTCAGAAGTGAGCTGATGAGCCCTTTTCCAGTAAAGATTTATCATTAGACAAAGTATTATATATAATTATACAGTATTTGTTTGGGAAGTCGTAGCCTGGTGGTGAGAGAATCGGACTCACAATCGTAAAGTTGTGAGTTCGAGTCTCAGGCCAGCAGTTTACCCCAATTGTGGGTGGGGGGAGTGCATGTACAGTTCTCTCTCCACCCTCAATATCACGGTTTACGTGCCCTTGAGCAAGGCATCGAACCCCCAACTGCTCCCCGGGCGCCGCAGCATAAATGGCTGCCCACTGCTCCGTGTGTGTGTTCACAGTGTGCGTGTGTGTGTGTTCACTGCTCTGTGTGTGTGCACTTCGGATGGGTTAAATGCAGAGCACAAATTCTGTGTATGGGTCACCATACTTGGCTGAATGTCACGTCACTCGTATTTGAAGTTTTGCCATCTTGCTTTAAACAGAAATGTCTCTAAACAGAAAAGGCCAAACAAAACTGTTATCCAAAAGAGCCAGACAAAATATACTTATTCTAGATACATTATTTACAAAATCTTAAAGTGGTTTTTCACCCATAAATGCAAATTGTCATAATTATTTACTCACCCTGATGTCATATCAAAAGTATACCTTTTTAACATGGGATGGATGCAATTTAGCTTTTTCTCAGGTAGAGCTTTTTGTCATCTCAGGTAACTTGCTCATCTGAAAATTAAAAGGTGTCATTTTTTACTCATGCTGTTCCAAACAATTATTTATTTTTCTTCATGAAACCCAAAAGATTATATATTTCCCGTATGACCTCAGAAAGGGCTTCTTTAAAGTTTTCATTTGTTTGTTTGAATTCATATTGTGGTCTCTTTTACAAAAATGTAAAAAAAACAATTTTTAATGGAAAGAAAAGACTTGGCTGGGGAAAAGTACGTGATTTATATTGTTACGTGAACTATTCCTTTGAGGATGCAGATATATTTTTAATCCAAAACAACACTAAGATTGAGATCTTATTTATTTATTTAACTTAATTTTTTTTTTTTTTTCGGTGTATATTCTGTACATACATGCATGGGGTTTGTACTTTAAAAACTCAAAATAAATTTTAATTGCAGTGCAAATAGAAAATAAAATTGTGCATTATTTTTACTTTTTTTTTTTTTTTTTTTTTTTTTGCTGTAATTTTACTTTTTATTATTCATTGTCTTATGGTTTTAAATGTAATCATGTGTTTTTTTTTACTGCTTCACTTACAAAATAAAAAGTCTCTGTACAGAGTCTATATGTACATTTTCAATTATTTATTTAGAAAATGTTTTTTCTAAAACAATTTCCAGATGAGGAATACAGCAAACCTTTTATCTTTGTTGTAACAGTTAAAAAAAAAAAAAGGAAATAAAAAAAAGGAAAAATTTAAATACATTTTTCACTGGAGAAATTATTGTTATGGATAGAGGAGCTGTATTTAAGCCATAAGTAATGGATTGAAGTTAAAGCATCTTACTGATGCATTTGTTTCTCACAAACATGCAGATTTTCACTTCATAAGATATTAACTGATGGACTGGAGTGGGGTGGATTACTTGTGATGATTTTATCAGTTGTTTGGACTTTCATTCTGACGGCACCCATTCACTGCAAAGGAACCATTGGTGATCAAGTGATGTAAGTGATGTGTGTCAGCTGGACTGGTCCCAGCTGCAACGGGTCATGGCACCAACTCGAATAAGTATCAAACTTCTCCAGGCGATTTGTCCCAGCCGGTTGCCATATGCATCCTCCTCATTCCCTGGTGTTCATCCCACATGGTGCCGTCGTGACATGTGGACCCAGAGGTTGTAGAGGACATGCTGGCTTCTCTGGTCATGCTGATATTTGTGTCACCTGCTGACAGTTGGCTTCGCACACACATGCACGGTGTCATTGTGTCGGGCCAGAAATGCAGACTGACACGGCTTCACTACGCATCTGGCATCAAGGTGGGTGAGAGAGAATTCAAAGGACCTTCGACAGTCCACACAGTCTGTCCTTCCAGGTTAAATGTGGGAGACACTGACTGTGTGCAGAATGAATACTAGCAGACAGCTTACTACATACTGCACTAATATTGCCTATTGATTGGTAATATGCATTGCTAAGGACTTAATTTGGACAATTTTAAAGATTATTTTCTCAATATTTTTTTTTTAATCCTCAGATTCCAGATTTTCAAATTGTTGTATTTCGGCCAGATATTGTCCTATCCAAACAAACCATACACCAATGGAAAGCACAATAAAAAAAAACAACTGCCACTTAAAATTGATTTTGTGGTCCAAGGTCACATATAGTATGCAGTATGCAGAGATCTGTAGTTTAGTATTTTATCCCAAACACGCACATACTAAATTTAAATACATTTGTGCATGCAAATATTAAAACAAAACTGATGTGATATTAAACTAGACAAAACTAAAGTTACACTTTTTTACACAAACCTGGATTAAAAATGCATTTTTTTTTTATTTAGCATATTTGCAAATGAATGCACATATTGTATTTAAATCTGTTTGAGGATGCAAAAATTAAAACATAATTTATGCTATATTTAACGAGTAGTATGGGCTATAGAGTATTATACTGTGTGTGTTGTGCAGTATATAGTCGGTTCGTACTGCATCCCAAGCTTACACATCTTGAATTTCAGCTCATTTGTGCATGCAAATATTCAAACATAATTAATGTAGTATTTTACTGGATTTCCAAAAGTTACACAATTGTATGCAAACTTGGATTAAAAATGTAAAATAACTAATTTACTTTCACATAAGCCACCCTAAAACGTATTATGCATTATACAGTATATGATGTGCAGTATGAGTGGCAGGTTAATATTGCATGCATACACATGCATACACATACTGTATTTAAACTCGATTTTGCATGTGCATGCTATATTTAAACTTACATGTGCATGAAAATTTTATAACATAATCGATTCAATAACTGACAAGTATTATGGACTATTGAGTATTATACAGTATATGCTGTGCAGTAGTATGCAGTATGTTAGTACTACATCCCATAGATTGTGCTTGTAAATGTTACAACCTAATTGATGCATTATATGACTTGACTTCCGAAAATTTTACATTTTCACACCAACTTGGATTAAAATGCAAAATATCTCTGCACTAGTCTGCAGCGAGCAGTAGGTTAGTTCTGTGTCCCAAACATGCATTCAGAGCACTTGCATACTGTGCACAGAGTATATTACACAGCACTACAGTGTATAATATGCACAGTGTATGCTCTTTTCACACACTAATAAAGAATAGTATTGGATCATGGCATGAAAATCATAAATGGCAAGCATAAAACTAGCAGCCAATGCTCTGACCCAGCCGGCTTTGAGTCAGGCTCATGAGGACTGTATGTTACACTGCATTATTTAGCAGGCCTAAACAATACAAAGTGTTTTATTTTTTCTTGTTTTGTTTCTTCCACTTGACATCCCATGGAAAATGCAGAGGCCTTGAGAGCTATAGTGGTTTGTGAGTATAGCGAGAGCTAGTGCAGTGAGGATAAGTCTTTGTGAAAGCAAATGCTCGTACAATACACTTTTTTTGCTTTTTCTGCTCAATGTCAAAAGCACTTGTTCAGCCGGCTATATTTCCACGAATCAAAATTGATTTTGCATGTACTATGCTGTTGCCATAGCGATCACGACAAAAGGAAAGCAGAGTTTTTGATTTGCTTTTTCTGTTTCTAATATAAAAATAAATACCCAGAGGCTGTGCTGTGAGCCTCACATATGTGACGTCTTACATATATATTGCAGGCGTGATGAATCTGTAATCATTCGATAGTCCCAGCATCATACTGATTCCTCATTGTTTTTATCTTTTCACATAAACTCTTGTGTTATCTCCACAAGCTGCCGCTCTCAATGTAACATGGTTAGTTTCCAGGCCGCTATTACTGTATGACAAATATAAACAGGAATTAATTTCCCCCTGCAGACCACTGCTAGATTCAATCGCTGATTAGCCAGTCACTTGTTCTCGACTGCTTTTATTACATTAATGACAAGGGAATTCATTTTGTTTTATTGCGTTGATGAGACAAGGAATATTAATTAGGCATTCAGAGGCGGGAAAACATAACGAGCATGTGTGGACCTGTAATAAACGTTCCGATTGTTTGTTTACGGTTGGAAATAAAGATTTAGCCTGAAAAATGCTTGATTAAAATGACGTTTTTGACCTTTTGCAAAATGGCAAGTCTGTTTTTTTTTTTTTTTTTTTTTTTTTGATTGACGAGGTCAGAAAAAAATTAATAAATCATGTAATGAATTAGTTTTTTGATTGAATCAGTGAAAGTGGTTCTTATTTACTGAACCTTAAATAATTTGTCTTGTTAACTCCAAATGGAAACTCACACTGCGTTTTGTATGAGTGACCATTCAAATGTTTGGGGTCTGTAAAATCTGTCTTTTTTTTACCAGGCCTACATTTGAGTTATTTGATCAAAAACACAGTAGAAATTATAGTTATAATATAATATAGTTATATATAAACATTATAATAAGTTAAAATATCTGTTATCTATTTAATATAGTTTAAAATGTCATTTATTCCTGTGCCTTCAGTGCCACATGATCCTCCAGAAATCATTCTAATAAAGTGATTTACATTAAACATTTAAGATTATTATTAATTGTGCTGCTTCATATTTTCTGTGGAAACTGATACATTTTATTTTTCAGGATTATGCATTGAATTGCCTTTCGAAAGAACAGCATTTATGTGAAATAGAAATCTTTTGTAAGATTGCTGATCTCTTCACTCACACTTTTGATTAATTTAATTCATCCTTGCTGAAAAAAAATGTATGCATTATTTATTTATGTATTATATTGGAATCATAACTCAGATTCCTTGTGATTCTCATCCCTACAGAAAAGGCAGCACGCAGAGAAATTTCCGTAAGAGTTGTCCAGGACAGGCATTCGTCCAACACTGAGCTGTTGTCTCATCAGTAAGTGACAAAATTCAGATGCTGCGACATGTTGTTTATGTGCTGCGCTGCACGGTGGAGGCAGCAGGCTCGCCACAAACTTTTGATTTATTAAACAACTCGCCTTGCCACGGCTGCAAATGTCCCTGACGTAAAAAAAAAAAAAACTGGGTACGGTTGTCTGGCATGGTGTATCCACCCAGCGAAAAATTACAACAGGATGTAGCAGTGAGGACAAGCACGGAGGTATATGAGCACACGTTTACAGCATACACCTCTACTGCAATATAGATAAAATTAAAACCTGGACACTCGATGACCCAGCACAAAATAAGTAAACTGTGATAGTGGCACACACACACACACACACACATATATATATACATATATATATATATATATATTCTTAAACTCTTGCATATATATATATATATATATATATATATATATATATGAATGAATGAATGAAACCATGTGTACACACAATAATGTAATAATCAGTCGTACGTTTTTTTACTTTTTAATTATTTTTTTAGAGAAATTAATATTTTATTTAATTTTATTAATCAATTCTTAAGACATATTAAATTGATAAAATGTAAAAACATTTATAATGCAAAGTATTTATATTTTACATATATATTTATTTGACACAATTACATTTTTTTTTATATTCACAAACACCCAGAAATTTGTATTTATTTATTATTATTATTATTATTATTATTATTATTATTTACATTGTATTTTTAACTATATACTGCTATATTTTAATTATTTAATATAATATTATGGTTTATAATAATACTAATACTTATAACCTGTATGTATTTCTAAACATTAAAACACATTCAATGATTTCAATGAATTATTATTATTATTATAAACCACAATATTTATAATTGCTGTGAACCTACCAGAAGAAAACTGCAACCCATTTTCAGTTTTTGTAAGATGCACTGATCAAAAAAAAAAGAAAAAAAGAAAAAGAAAATCTACAACAGCCGGGGTGTATTTTCTACCACCAGCGGGCTTATTAAAGCATATTAGAGCGGCGAGCAGCTCAGAGGAGTCTGCTGACTGGGACTCGTCCTGCAGGGATCAAGGTCTGACTGGAGATCAGGGTCGTAAGACTCGCTCCTGTTGTGTTCTCTGTTTACTGCGGCTCTGAGCTCTGCTTCTGTTCTCTCGTAAATCTCTCCTAACAGAATGGGTGCAATCCCACGTGTATGATTAAACACAGAGAGGATCATTTACACACCTGTCACCGCACAAATCTGCTGCACAGCTTTTATTCTCCAGTAATGTGAGAACTGTGACGCATGTATTTGTGTACAGCTGAATGTTTATCATTAACTGTTCATCTCTCTAGCAGTGTTATTTTAGTATCACTGAGATACTATTATGCACTCTTAGAAAATAAAAAAATATGTGCAGAACTGCCACTGGGGCAGTACTCTTTCAAAAGATAATAATGTATACTTTTAAGGTATTAATATATACCATTTAGGGATAAATAAAGTGCAAAGATGTACCTTTTAGCTACAGGGTACTGCCCAGTGACAGCGCAGTACATTCTGAGAATGTAGACTTTTTTAATCATATATTGAATTTGTATTTTTGTATTTTCTGTTTTCATTTGAAAGTTTTATACATTTTTTATCATATTTCTATTTTTTTTATGTCTGCATAGTTTATTTTAATTTATTATTATTCTAGTTTTAATTTTAATTATTGTTAGTTTTTATTTTGTTTATTTTAGTAAATATCAATTTTAGTTTAAGTAATGAAAGTATTTGTTTTCATGCTTTTTTGTTTCGATTTAGTCATTTTTATTTGTTTTATTGTTTTAGTCTCAATTGTGAGATACTGTATAAATATAAATAAGGGATGTTCGTTTTATTTAACAGTAATAACCTATATTTTCACAGAAAAAATAGACACACACACACACACACACACATATATATATATATATATATATATATATATATATATATATATATATATATATATATATATACAATTCTGTATATATCTTGCAGTTCTAAGAAAAACAGTCCTGATTGTAAGATATAAACTTGTTAGTAAAAAAGACTAAGAAGTCACAATTACCCTTTTAATTTTTGATTCCATGGCAGAAATGGGCTTCCAAGATTCAATAAAATATTTATTTACGGCTGAATTTAGCTGCAGTGTGTACGCGACCAGCATCAAGTAACATTCTATTGCAAGCTTTTTGCCTCTGCTTTGTTTTGTATATTGATGATCTGAAATTTGTGTCACTTCCAGGCTTTCCTTCAGACATGAAGCTAATGCTACAAAACAGGAGAGGAGCGAGAGCCAGCTGTCACAGCACCCGAGGGCCCCAACAGCCCCTCATTGGGCCCTCAGGAGCCCTGCAGCATCCCCATCAGGTGCAGGTAAAGCGGCGTGAAGGGTTTATGTTTTCGTGCTGATCAGCAGACTCACATTTGTGGTGTTTTGCTTATCAAGGGCTCTGGCACCTTGCGTTTCCAGCTCACTGCAGCTGAAGACAGGCGAGGAAATACGCACAGAGTGGGAAGAGTTATCACCCAATGAATGCTGAAGGAGAAAGGCCAGATAGATTGCTGTTGTCACTTCTTTTTCATTTATTTACCCTTGGCCCTTATCAGACTCGCCATGCTAACACGGGCATCCAAATACGACAGCGTCACAATTAGAATCAGGAAAGGCTCTTGTAATGGGCAAAGAGAAATCAGCAAAGCAGGCATCAGGACACAAACAGGCTCAAAGACACGCTCAACTCATCTAATAATCACCCGAGACGTGATTTATTGCTGCTAGATGGAGTCTTCGAGAAGCATTCGAGAATGACGTCTCATTGTGAAATAATCTGAAGCTGAAATTTAATGAAATATAGATTCAATGTCATTATCTATCCAGGGCACTTGTGCATGTTTCATTTATTGGATTGGATTGCAGCAAAATGCACAAATGATGCTATTAAATAAGTTGTTACTGATCAAAAAAATAAAATGTAACAGCAAATTATGTGTATTTGAATCTAAAATCTCTTTGTTAGGTAAATTAAATCTCTGGGTGGTTTCCCGCAGTGCCAGAACACCAGATTTTGGTTTCATGTATATTCATGCTCTTCTTGGTACAAAAAACACTTAAAACAGACGTCTGGCACAAAATACTTAATTGATTACCTGCTAAAAATATATATATAATCTGCATTTAAATAGAACCAAAAAGGGAAAATGGGTTTCTTTTTTGATTTTCTTTTTTCAGATTAAGATTTTATTCTCATTAAAAACATTATTGTTCAGAGGTTGCTTGTTTATGGCTCAGGAGACATAATCAGATACTATGTTTAATGCATGTATATATTGTATTGATTTATGTGTTTCATGCATGTGTCAACATTTCTCCTAAAATTAATTTGGAGACCAAAACAGACAAAAACGAATGTGGCTAGCAGCTCAGATTCTTATTGAGATCTCTTCTGAACCTCGTGAGATTTCTCTACAGAAGCTCTTAAAAGTCTAATTTTGCCGTTCATCTAATCCGATTTGTGTAAATAGGAATGTGTTTGAGATCTCCTTTGTGATATTTCTCTCCTTCAGGTTGTTCATATATGTAGATTCAAACCCGTCCTCTTATGAATGCATATGAAATGGTGTGAATACTGTTCCCGTGGAATATGGCGTGCCAATTAAGCGCTATATCCGGATGTGAGTGGAATGACTCATCAGTTCGTCTTATTCATGGAGTGTCAGAGAAGAATGGAAGCAGACATATTTGCAAATTGCTCATTCCCCAGAATTGTGTGATATGCATTGGCTCCACATGCTTCCGGAGATAATGCAGCTGGGGAAATTATACATACATGCATATCCGTGGACTAAGGCCTTTTTCTGCCACGGCAAAGCTCTTCACTATTCCGCTGACCAAGCGTCAAATGTATATCGTTATTCGAGCTCATTGGACGGCTCTAACAACTATGAAAATGACTTTTTGGCCATCAAAAGCTTCAAAGGTGCCAAAGCCACCCTCCTCTCTCCAGACAGTATTCGGATGTGACCTGTGAGCGGCATGCATAAATCTCAACTGGAAAACTGCAGCGCAGGGAACGCTCTGCACAGCACAGCCTCCTCTTTGTGAGGGCTTTCAGTAGTTAGCGTGTCTAGATTTAGAAGTCTATTTGTTTGCTCAATTAGGTTGGCATGAAGTATTTCCATGGCTCTCTTGATTTCATTTACCCTAATTACCGTCCAGCGTCAGACTCAGGGAAGCTTGAAATATCAAGGCCACGGTAAACCAAACAAATGAGCTGATTAATGGGAACTGTATGAATGAGTTATTCGACCTGTTATTCAGTTCTTGTGGGCAGTCGTTAAAGAGGAATGTTTCTTGGACTGTGAGGGTGGATCTCACTGAAACTCATTGACCGGGTAACATTTCACCTATAAAAAAATTCTAATAAATTAAATACATAAATTTGCATTTTGCACTTAGTAAATGGAGTATGCAACATTTTAGGCTGTTACTATTTTCTTGTGCGTTATGTATAATTTTATTCATTTAGCAGACACTTTTATCAAAAGTGACTTAGGCCTACAAATGAGGACAGAAGAATATTTAAACTATGATTAATTTGTTTATTAAAATCATAAATTATAGTTTATTTTATTTTTTGCAGTGCACAAAAATGCAACCCTTTGTATGCAGTGTGTGTGTGTGTGTGTGTGTGTGTGTGTGTGCGCGCGCAAGGCTCACAAAAGCTATAATAACCTATAATTGATTTAATGCAATTATAATTTATTTCGTTGAATTTTTAATGACCAGCTGAACACATTTATTTTCAAACCCCACCCTCAGAGAAATATGATTGGTCTACAATAATGCTTCATATCAGGCATGTTCTGAAAGAAATATTTGTAAAAAAAAAAAAATGGCATTAGGTATTAATTAAGAGTTGGGGAAGAAATGTGCTTCATTATCAAAAATCAATTGTCATTTCTGTTTCCAAACAGGTTTCCTAAAAGCCTACAATTGATCAGAGAAAGAAACAAATAAAGCGTTTTATCACACTTATTTTCAGCTTCCATTTCTGGCTTCATCTTGATCCTGCATCACCGGAGGAAAATAAGGAATGTTGATTCAGCATTTCTAAAGAAGCAATGTTTTCTGGGGAGGCGGCCAAGCTCTGAATGGAAGTCACTTCTTGTTTGTCACTGTTTACTTGTGAAATATTGACAAGGTGAAAGATTGAGACCCTTTCGTTCCCTCTTCCTCTCACGAAATGAAAAGAAAATAGTTGATCTTCAGCAAATATGACTTATGACTGCAGACCATCAGACAGGCCATCAATCATTGAACAACCCAAACACTTTTAAACTCACCGTGGATGTTTTGTTGAGTGTTGTTTAACTTTTCATCTCTCTGTCATGACTCTGGAACATTTAACACTTCAGCAGTTCAGAAGTGAAGAAGCGCTCTCTGGAAATGGCTGACGATACACAAAAAGAGACATTTTTCCATTGCATGTTATCATGGATGTCATACTCTGGCAGGTCGACACTAGCTTGATGATTGTTAGTCTAAAATTAACTATATGATTTTATACAACCAGAAATAAACAGTTCACTGATTAAGAAACACCAGCTGGCAGCCTTAAGCCTTCATTTCGCGGATCATCCTAGATAATCACTGAACCGTCTACATTTTTCTTAATATGTTTTTTCAAACATTATTTATTTATTTTTCTAAATCGCTGATTTATTGAGTTAAGCAAATAGTAACAAATAGTTGATTATGGTACTTTGATATATACACTAAATGCATCACTAGATTAAAATATCTGCTAAAAAGAAACTGATAGTAAATGATGGATAGTTTATTCATTTATTCATTTAATGTTCAGTAATTAAAACATCTACAAAAAGTTACTAATAATACTATATACATATATTGTTGTATTTTGTATTGTATTGCATGGTGCTCCAGAGCCAAAGCACTTTTAAAAAATTAATTAAGATTTTTAAAGTCTCTATATGTGTGTTTATATATGTTTATAAATATATAAACAATTATTTTGATTTGTACTTATCCAAAAATGTAAAATAAGGTAGAAATAATCATTTTTAATTGTTATAATATTTCACAATATTTCAGTTTGATAGTATTTTTGAACAAATAAATGCAGCTTTGGTAAGCAAAAGAGTCTTCTTTTAAAATATTAAGATGTTTTTTTTTTTTTTAGCTGTAGTATATTTACTTAAAGTTTTCTTAAAGAACTGTAGTAATAATCAGTCGATATTTTTCCTAAATGTAATTGTACTGATACAGCAATTGGAAAAATATATGTATATTTTTTTATTTTATTTTCTTACATTTTTTATTTTTTGACTAAAGATATGTCTAGTAATCCATGCAAATGTACTATTCATAACTGGCCAAGTATTATTTATCAGGCTCTAAGTCATTTTAATAATCTCGCCTCCCAGTCTTCTCCAAACTGTGCAAATTTCATTAATTCCAAATAATAATGTGAACATGTTAACATTAAGAATTCAACACTTATTGTGAATATAAGCCATCTTTTCTTAAACAAAAATAAACATTCTTAATTTTAATAAGAATACTTGATGTGCCTTTATGCTTTAACTTGAGCCAGAAATATTAACAGTTTCTTGCATTTCAGTCTTAGAAGATAAGCACAGAGTGAACAGTGAAAGCAAAGGTCAAAGGTGATGTAGGTTGCGCCCTTCAAATGAGCTTTATAAGGAGAAAAACCAACCAGATCTTTAATATACAGCAACATCCCTAGT